>NC_137879.1:27914702-28559702 GCF_963924005.1 Protomyctophum bolini | reverse complement strand
GGCAACAGTGCAGCACTAACTCACTCTCTGTTGGCACAACAGCGCCCCTACTGGTACTAATGGTGCTCATAGTCACATAGGTGGGTGGGTGGATGGGTGAACACGGACATTGCTGGTTGTAGAAGTGGATGCACCACTCAAAAAATAGATTGGCCACTGCAGTTCATTGGAGCGATGAGTCTCCAGCGAAGGCGAAAGTCACGCTGCGTCACTGCCACTCAAGTGACTACTAGCCAATTACAGCGCGTCTTTCCCGGGACTCATCAATTCAATCCAAGGGAGTTTTATTGGCATGAGAAAACAAACGTTTACATTGCCTGTCTGTCTGATTGGCCTACCGAATGTCCCCTTCCGTGTTCCGCTCATGCTTCCGCTAGGAATCTCTGGAAAGATTTTGATTTCATCTGCAGCTTTCATCATCACAAAAGGTTTTTTCACCATTCAAACATAATCATTGTAAAATATCCTTACAATATTGGCACAAAACTGATTTAGACCGGGAACCCCAAGTACTTATGTTCTTTTACCCGGGAATTGTGTGATTGTAACAGTATTTCTACATTGTATTATATGTATACTTCATCCACTGCTGTTGAAAACCTCCCAACATCGGTAGCTGTCGTCCTTGGAAGCGACATAAACCGTCCCAGAAAAACAGCCCTGGTAGTATAAATACATTCCTGTATGTATTGCATGGCCTCTATATGCTGTGCTTTGTATGTATGTGTTTTGTGTGTAGAATACTAAGTGTGCGCTGCGTGATAGGAGCATTCTGTACATAGTATGCATACAATGGTGTGTGGAAGTTTATTTTTCTTCCATTTGAGATAGGCTACCGTCTCTGTCAGGTGGAAACCTCATATGTCCAAAACGGTTACTTTTGTATTCTATTCAAAAACAGCATGATATTACAAGCTCGAGGTTGCTTTTTGAACATTTTTGAAAAAATCTTGAAAGGTGTGAGATCTACTGATTTAGACAGCATTTGTAGAATCAGCCTCAGGTCTTAATTTGAAGTAGTTTCTTTATTTTTGTTTGTCAATAATTTGATGACCGGTGGAGTCTCCTATTGAGTCTCCTATTGACCGATGACCCGGTCATCAAATGATTGGCTCAGGAATGCAAAATAAAATCTCCTTGATTTTGAAGCTTCATGGGGTGTGTAATTGATAGAACATAAGTCATTTTTGGGTGACCAATGTAAAGTATTAACAAGAGCTTGTTTGGATCCACTGGGAAAAAAAGTTATTTTTATTAATAACATTTTTGGACGTACAAGGTTTCCACCCGACTGTGACGAGTTCCTCTAAGCCCTCAGCAAGCTATTGCCTCTGCCTTTATCTATAGGCTACTTGCAGCGGTGTGTGTGTGTGTGTGTGTGTGTGTGTGTGTGTGTGTGTGTGTGTGTGTGTGTGTGTGTGTGTGTGTGTGTGTGTGTGTGTGTGTGTGTGTGTGTGTGTGTGTGTGTGTGTGTGTGTGTGTGTGTGTGTGTGTGTGTGTGTGTGTGTGTCAGAGAGGGGTGGGTTATGATAATATAGACTGACTATGTTATCACACAAACAGTCAAGGGAGAGGACTGAAGCAATAACTCATGCGTCCCATGTCTCATGTTGAATTTGAGATAGAACGGACTGGGGGAGGGGAAGGGAGGGGGGGGCAGATGCTCTGAGCTGATATGCACATGCAGTGATGTGTACAGTACACCTGCAGGTATGGCCCATGCGATGGTGTGTACCTGTAGAACCATGCAGTGGCATTTAAACCTGCAGGGGCTCCCTGCATGCGATGGTGACTCCAGGCAGTATGATGCTGTCTGTGCTGCATGGCCGAATGAATTGGACTCAGCGAAATGCATTCTCTGGCAGGGCTGGAATCGGCTCAATGAGTTCCGTCTAGGACAGAAATGCTATGGATTGCAGCAGCTTTAATGTCTGTGCAAAAGGCTTTTGAGTGACTAGATGCTTTCAGCCTGTAACCACAGGGTTAGCCCGGAACTATCCAACCTTCTCCGACGCTCCGACCACCACAAAACAACAAACTATAATTATGAGAGATGAATGAGAGACTACTGTTACAGTAGCTAGACCGCAAAAATATCCCAGCATGATTCCTTTTGTATCACTTTTTACCAGCCAGCTTGTTGCCATGATATTTCACACATCTAACAATGGACTTTTAGACATTGCAGATAAAAGGGCTGCGATTTGGTTGTGTGTGTGTGCATGTGTGTGTGTGTGTGTGTGTGTGTGTGTGTGTGTGTGTGTGTGTGTGTGTGTGTGGGGGGGGGGGGGGCAGTTCTGCTCACTAATTCCCTTTCATAATTTCATATTGTTTCCTCATTAAGCATGATGGGCGCTCTCGTTTAATTATTAACGTTAGCAAATTAACTTGTCAAAGAGCATAATAGATAAGGTGCTCACGACTCTACTGCAGTTGACTTTTCCCTCCTCAGTCTCTCAGGCCTGTGACATTTGTCCTTGTTTTATAATAGTGCATGTGTGATATGACTTTAAAATCCATTATGATTACCATTAATGAGCTCAATACACATTGTGAATTGCGATGTGATCTTGTTTACGAGACTAATTATAAAGCATTGGTTAGAATTGTTTCATGTCGACAAATTTTTACATAAGAAATACAAATATATATTGTCTCTGTCGGGCGGTGGAATTAAACCTCACATGACCAAGAATGTTTTCAGGATTCAAATAAATAAATGTAAAAAATATAGCTGATTGATAAGCAAAAAAAACACCACTCGGCACAGCAGTGGAAAGTGGGGAGGAGAGTCAAAAATCTGGAAAGAATCTCTCAATTCATAAAGATTTGCCAGAATCAAAAGATAAAGGGATAGGGCAAGTCAAGGAAGGAACCGAGACCTTATAGCCCTATTACGGGCATGTCATTATGATTTGATTACATTAGATCTTTTCGTAATTTTTTTGTAAAATATATAGTTAATTAGTTAAACCACAATATAATGTAAACTCAGAATAACACAAGCGTAAACATGCAACACTTGGTTCCAATGTGGCCCCGCAGCATTACGAAAAGTTCAATAAATTAGGGTGAACGTCTCACAAAAGCTTGTCAGCTTGTAGATCAGTTGAAACGGGACAAAGTACAAATATCAGGCTTGGCGCTTGAGTGGTTCCCCCATGAGGTGCATGGATGAAGCATGTGTGTAGACTGTAGAGAGACAGACATGAGGTGCATGGATGAAGCATGTGTGTAGACTGTAGAGAGACAGACATGAGGTGCATGGATGAAGCATGTGTGTAGACTGTAGAGAGACAGACATGAGGTGCATGGATGAAGCATGTGTGTAGACTGTAGAGAGACAGACATGAGGTGCATGGATGAAGCATGTGTGTAGACTGTAGAGAGACAGACATGAGATGCATGGATGAAGCATGTGTGTAGACTGTAGAGAGAAAGACAGAACTCTTCTCCCCTCTGCTCCCTGCCCTCTTGTGGCTAAGCAGAGGGTTCAAGCGGTTTTTGGCAAGCGTCTGACTTTCTAAACATCCCTGAACCCGATTCTAACCGTGCCGTCCCATTCATCTCCAACCCAGCTTGACCTTAAAGGAGTATACCTTGGTTGAGAGAGAGAGAGAGAGAGAGAACAAATAAGTTGTCTCTGTCGGGTGGAAACCCCATGGTTCCGAAACGGTGAATATTCAGGATTCAAATTCAAAAGCATCAAAAGTAGCATATCTACAAGCTCGAAACGCATCGATTCGCGCCATATTCCGAGCTTGCGGATCTACTACTTCTGACACTTTTGTGTGACGTTGTAGTGTATGATCAAGTAGAACCGTTCATTTCCATTTTTTTTAAACACAAAAAGTATTAATATGGAGATAAGAGGTGACAGCGACCAGATGAAAATAGACTGCGTGCCTTACCTCCACCCTCCTTCCAACCCCACCCACACATGCTATACTATAACAGAGCAGGAGAAACAGTGAGTCACTGCGTTGTTCTGCTCTGCAGGACCAGGAGGTTGAGATAAACACTGAAACAATAGACTGGCCCCAGAACCCTGTCACAGGGGATAAACACAAGCTGTGTGTGCGCGTGTGTGCGTCAGTGCACGTGCGCGTGTGTGCGGTTTGCTGAGTGCCTCCATATGGAAACTGTCTGTCGTGGTTGACCGTTTGAACCGAGGAAAGTGTGTGGCGCACGAGAAGTCACACACAAACACACACACGCACGCAATCAAGCTCACAAAGTTGTGAGCTTGTAGATCTGCTATTTTTGGTTTGGTATGACATCAATTTAAGGCATAAAGGCGGGGCACATGTTTCGTTTTTCAGATTTTTAGCAGCGTCTTTCAGACGTTAAAAATGAAGATAAAATAATAATAATATGTCCACTGTCCAGTCTGCAATGACCTTAACCCTAAACCTGACCTCTAAATGCATATATGCAGTGGTGGATTTATATAGGCTAAAGTGGTTAATATAATCAATATCTACAAATTAACTATAGCAACTATGGTTTTCAAAGTATTGGATATAGGCCTACATTAACATTTAAATCCATGAATGTCTCTTTGTCTATCTGCGTTGATTATTCTGTTATTAAATTACAGGAAATAACTACAAAATGAAAACTTTTCACAAAATGATAGCACTTGTATTCCCCCTAATCTTGACAAATGGTATATTCCCAAATGGTTTCAGTGGGTCAGCAGCACAGGTGCAATGCATTATTGTTAATTAATAGCAAGGAGCAGTGGCACGTTTTTCAAGCAAGTAGCAGAGAGATTGTTTTGTTTACTTGTGCTTCGTTGGTGAAATGAAAAGGAAGCTTGCGTTGGGGTTAACTTAAATGAACAATGGATCAAGTTAATTGGAACAGAATGGAAATGGACATCACAGCCATCAGAAGTGGTGAGACATGCAATTGCATTGCAGGTACTTTCTGTGTATTATTTGGTTGTTTGTTTGAACATAGTTTGAAGACAGTGCTGCTGCTTGTCCATTGGGGACTATATTGTTTGTTGTGGCTTAATTGTGTTTTGCGTGTTGGTTTGTAGAGGAGCGGCTGCTACACTGGTATATTATTATATACTTGATGAATGTTGGAAATGTAAAAAAAAACAGTTTACTTTCCACCTAAATGCAATCATAACCATAACCAATGTGGAAGTTTTAACTTTGTAAGCTTATATCTTTAAACATTTATTTTAATCATAAAACCATAACCAATATTTCTCTTGTGAGGTCCAGGAAAATTATCCTCACCCATATTCGGTCGGTCTGCCCGTCACACCCGCCCGTCGGTAACATATATTTCTCAAATTCTACTATACTTGTGGGGACGTTTGGCTTTCGCAAGTATGATTCATACTTGCGGGTGCCCCCCCCCCCCACACACACACACACACAGAGAGCGAGACATATCCCATTACCCTCTTGTCGTCTGGAGGGCTTGCAGAGCGACAGTGTGATGGAAGGTATAAGGGGGAGACTCGGAGACTGGCGTCTTAAAATAGAAACCCTCCGTCTCCAGAGATAAGAGGGACAGGAGATGAGGACCAGAGGTGAAGAGGTGGAGGGACACACATGGGGGACAAGAGACTGAGGTAGAGAAGGGGACAGTAAGGACTTTAATTGCTATCGGGCATAAACCTTTTATCTCCATATTTTAACTTTCCACAAGCTCGAAACACAGCGAGAAGCTCCACATTTCGAGCTTGTAGATCTGTGTGCAATTCATGTAGTTCTTTACTTTTGGTCGCTTGGGCTACTTTACTTTGTTTGAATTTGAATCCTGCAAAGTAACAGTTTTGGACATGTTTGGAGATTTCCACCCGACAGAGATGATTCACTTGAGTACTGTACTCAAGTAGGCCTATATATGTTTATGCAATATAGCCTGCCCTGTGGAGAACTCAAAAATAAATACATGAATGTTCTGTTCACACTGGCAGATACAAAATATACAAACCTACACAGCATGTCTGTCATGCTTTGAGGCTTCATATCTGAAGTTGAAACTAGCTCAAATCTGTTGTAGCTGTTGTACTGTACCTTTTGTAGCAGCTGCAAACATCAGATGTATATTTGTATCACTATCTTCATGTCGCTTCCATTGAAAAATAATGGTAGCCTGTATCTCTGTAGCTGCCATTGTGCACGCAGCATTAGTCACAGTGGCATTCACAGTATCACGCCCTTTGGCTAGGCAATATGTAAGCAAACAGCATACAGTACATCCTATAGCCTGCTATAGTGCTATACTGTATGTAGAACAAAAATATAGTCACAGTGCAGAATTATAGAATCAAATCAGAAGAATCAGAAGCAGCTTAATGTCACATCACAGGGGTTAAAGAAGTGGGTTGAATGTGTTTGTGTGCAGGCTCCATATAAGGTGTTGTTGTGTTCAGAGAGAGAGAAGGGGATGTCATCACAACAACCCGCCCCAAGCTTAGATAAATACAGTACGTAAGCAAATAAACACGATCAGTGTCGTTACATCGCAGAATACACTGATGTCATTACTGTTACAGACTGAGGAACCGGGGAGGAAGACTTCCGTCATTTGCCTCAAGAAAAATCTTTACTTTTTTTTAGAGAGATTGCATTGCGTACCAAGAAACAAGCACGAAATGCTATTTTGTATTCTTGTTCAATTTCAGTTTTGCTCGACTGTGTCAATAATAACATATTCTATTCATAGAGTGCTTGCCCGGGTACTCGATAGCTCTTTGCGTTAATTAAAAAATACGATAATTTCGATTAATCCGTAAAATGAATGCTTTCCCCAGCGTTTAACAGCATAGAGGGATTACTGCGTATCACACAGAGTTCAGTGGAGACGAGCAATGAGGTAGAGGAGGGAGGGAGAAACGAGGGAGAGAGGGATGGAGGGAAGGAAGGAGCAAGAGAAAAGGGAAGGTGGAGAAACAGAGGGAGAGGTGCCTTGACATACTGTAAACATACATGCACACAGACGTCAAAGGCGGCTTGAGCCCCTGCCCTTTTACCCGTCTGTAACAAACTGCCCTCTCCAGACCATGAATGCAACATTTACTATGGTGAAAGAAATGCAAACGCCCCCCCTTCTTCATGCCATACCAGAAGGCAGCATTGAATTCAGGAGAATTCCATGTTTCCGATCTCTAATGTGCATGCTTGAAAGCAGCATTTTCGCTTTGAAAGAATTCGTCCTCTGTGTAGAAATCCATCTTGTATGTACGCCACATCTCCGGTAGTTAAAGAGATGCGAGGTCGTACTCTTTTGCAAAGTGTTGCCAAAAAGTGCCCCTTTAAGTAATCTCAGCCGCTGCTAACATTCTCTGCTGCATGTCCCTGCGGGTATAGGGAGTAAAACGGCAGATCTACAAGGTCACATCGCGTCGCAGCAGCACGACACGAGCTTATAGATCTGCAGTTTTAGGTCTACAGTACGTCCAGGATGGCATCAAGGTGCTAAAGACACCTTATGACAAGTTATGAAGTATTATGTTGATGCCAGTACCTTTGTATTTTTACTCAAGTACATTTAGAGTATACCAGACTTTAACTTGTAACAGATTGTTTCTACATGGCAGTAATGATACTTTTACTTAAAGGACCACTTCACCACTTTTCAACCTATCTTCATATAATAGGTCCTCACTAATAATCATGAAAGAATGGCACAATTTTTTGTCTGTGTCTCATAGGATGGCTGTGGGCAGTTCAGAAACCGTCTTCCAGTGACATCATCGATGGGGAATACAAGTTAATAGAAACTGCAGCTTTCTAGTCCTGAAAAGTTGCAATGCATTTTTTGTAAAAAAAACTAGTTTAATGATGATGTCACGGGAAGACGGTTTCTAAACTGCCCACAGCCCTACTATGAGACACAGACTGAGTAGAAAAAAATCGTGCCATTTTATCATGATTATTAGTGAGGACCTATTAAATGAAGATAGGTTGAAAAGTGGTGAAGTACTTTTTTTTAAGTACTTTTCCACCACTGGAGGAGAGGAAACATTTACAGGGTTGTGAATTTCTCTGTGTGTGTGTGTGTGTGTGTGTGTGTGTGCTGTATATTTGTGATGAATGATGCAGGAAATGGCGCAGCTCATTCGGTTTGGCAGAAACGCCGGTTGAGTGATTGGATTGGACAGTTACTGCGGCATGTCAGTGTGTTACACACACACACACACACACACACACACACACACACAATGCACAGTGTAATAGCGATGTAAGGCAGGCCTTCGCAGACAGCCTCGCCACTTGTTATGTAAATGCAAACTTTTCACGTATGCACTCACGCACACGCTCGCTCGCTCGCTTGCTCACACACACACACACACACACACACACACACACACTCACACACACAGGCAAAATGACAATGAGAAATTTACATACGGGTAATAAACCCACAGGTATGTTAACTAGAGCATGTAGTCACAAGCTTATATCTCCTCGATTGCACACATGCACACGCACACAAACGTGGCCATATTGATATGCATGCGTACACACAATGCATGGCGTGCACCAACACCATATGATATCCTGTCTCAACCGTTGTTATGGGAAGTAAGCTCATTTATATTCCCCCGACACACACACACACACACACACACACACACACACACACACTAACACAATAATCCCATGCTGTTGCTTGGCAGTAATAACACAGCTGACAGTAATAGGCGTTCTGGCTTCTTCTGCTGTGTAGTTGGGTTCAATCAGAGGCTTACACACACACACACACACACACACACACAATGACACACACAGTGACACACACAGTGACACACACAGTGACACACACACACGCGTGCACACGCACACACACACGTAGAACTATCCTTGTGATGACTTTTTTTGTTGTCATTTTTCAACCATAGCCCTGAAGCAAAAGAAAATAAAAAAATAAAAAAATAAGCCGATCTCCAAGGTCACAACGTGTTTCAGGACGTTGTGAGCTTGTACATCTGCTATTGTTGCCATATTTAAAATTATTTATTTCAAAATAAACTGGATATTTCCATTGCCTGACAATTTATGCACGGCATAATTCTAACATAATACCCTAACCTCTTAATGTCTATTCTTAACCCAAACCCCAATTTGAATCTATTGTACACCTAGTTATATACGATGTCTTATTTGTCAAATTCTACTATTTGAATAGTAAATACAAGAGATACAAGTACACGCGCGTGTGCACGCGGGGACACACACACACGCACATGCACACATACACGCACACATACACGCACACGGGGTGTGTCCTGTGGCTTCAGTCACCGCATTGCTCCAGTCCATTAAAAGGGTATTAATGCTACTTTAACCCCACTTACCTATGCTAGCCACATTAGCATTCGCTCTGCTTCTCTTCCTTCAGTACACACACACACACACACACACACACACACACACACACACACACACACACACACACACACACATACACACACTCGTGTGGGCGTGCGTGTGCACACTGACAAGACCCTGACCTTTCCTCTCCTCAACGACTTGCAGATGAGGCACACATCGTTTATGCATATTTAATCTCTCCCCGTTTTCAATTAGAAACAGCAGAGGAAGGAAGACAGACAGACAGACAGACAGACAGACAGACAGACAGACAGACAGACAGACAGACTATTGTTGCTCTGCTATAGGGCCGATAAAAGCCCTAGGGTCGATAGTAACAGTCCTTATACTGTAGGGCAGATAATGACAGTCCTTATACTGTAGGGCAGATAATGACAGTCCTTATACTGTAGGGCAGATAATGACAGCCCTAGGGCAGATAATAACAGCCCTATGTCAGATAATAACAGCCCTGTTATATATACTGTAGGGCAGATAATGACAGCCCTATGGTCGATAATAACAGCCCTGCATGTTATAGGGCCAATAATTAGCCCTCTCTCTCTCTGTCTCACTCGCTGTGGGCAGGTGTGTGATTCATTCCTTTAAATGGACGGCCGTTGTGCGGTCGGGTCGGTCAGCGTGCAATTTGTGGCAATTAGCATGGGGCCATGGTTCCTGTTGACCGGACCATTACTGTAATCATCATTATCTGTGTGTGTGTGTGTGTGTGTGTGTGTGCACGCGCGCTTGTGTCTATTGATCTTGGTTCCGTGTCGTGTCAGTGGGCGCGTGTTTACATTGGCACAGGGGGAAGACATTTTGCGTGACACAGGGACTCGTTGCATGTCCTTGCCGGACTTAATTTCTCTAGTGTGCTGTTTTGCCACTCCCGTCAGCACACATAGAGATGAGGGGTTTAGCACTGTGTGCGTGTGTGTGTGTGTGTGTGTGTGTGTGTGTGTGTGTGCGGTGGCGTGCACGTGGGTGTGCAGCCCTGCTTGACTTTGCATTCCCTGGAATCCGAAGTCCGTTTGAAACGGACCTGTCCTGAGCCATGAGAGGCATCGCTAATGCGAGCATTTTGCCACGCCCAACGTTGCGAAGTCCACTTCAGCCAACTCAACTCCATTCGAGTTTCATCCCGACAGGGCAGAATCTTAAATTCACTTTTAATAGCGGATTAAAAAGTACCGAAATATCAACTGGAGGAAATAACATTTTATTCAAAAGGTAATAGTTACTGTACTTAACAGTTAACACATTCCCTGTCGGCATGTTCTTGGGCGCCTCGTTGGATGCGGTTTGAGGTGATGAACGCTGTGTCCACGAGGCCTACCGTAAAGCCACGTCGTAACACGTAAATGTACGACAGTGGCATTCAAGTGAACATGTTTATTAATCGTATATATACGATTATGGCTCGAAATGTGTTAATAAGCTTTAAGTAAATAGTCTGAGTACTTAATTCTTCCACCACTTCCTAGACTAGTGCGGCGACACGTGCAGTGATGTGAACTGAAGGTGAACCAGGACGTTTGTAATGTGTGGTACATCATCAACCTGTTCTCCAGGAGTCCCCTGAGGACACCCCTTAGGGCTACAGGGGAAAGACACGTCTTAATAGAAAGTCAAAGTCTTTGGCTTTGTAATGAGCAAAGTAAGTAATGAGTAGATAAGAGAACACCAGTCACTGTGGAGACTGAAAAGGGATATTAAAAAAGCTCTTTTTTTATATGGAATAAGATATTAGTTAATAAAACTTAATAAAATCTGAGAACCAGGAAAATCACTTCACAATCTGCCGCTACTCATGCGAGAGACATTTACCACACACATGCATAATTGATTTTTCATATTAATGCTATATCCATTTTGGGGCCAGAAATCTTAACCTGGAGAGCTCGTGCTTCAGTTTGAGTATGGCTTCACACAAATCCTGCAATATAAAGTCTTGTATAGGCGTTGCGACTTTAGTCAGCCAAGAACTTAATTTAAATGCATTAATGCATTAACATTTGCACTGTCCATCATTTTGGGAGCAAACTTTCCGTGTGGGTTTAGACTTAGAACAGCGGTGGTAGAAAAAAAGAGGGAATGATGTTTAAGTCGGCGAGGCATGTGTGCCAATCTGAGCAGCGGTAGGTAAATCCCTGACTCACGGCGGAGCTATTATTTTTCGTTCTTTCTTTTTTCCTATTCCGGCACATGTAGAATTATTGTCTACATGTAGAATTATTATCCACAATGTAGAAATATTCTGTTACAAGTTAAAGTACAAACGTATTGGCATGAAAATGTAATCGCTGGCGGGCAGAAATCTGCATGTTTTCGGAAATTAACGCCCTACTTGACTAAACCACACAGTGTCACACAAGCATCAAAGGTACAGTAGCACATCCTCACTGTTGGTACGTTTGAATTTGAATCCTGAAAAGTAGTTTTGGACACCCAACAGTGACGATATATGTAGAGTACCAAAAGTAAGAAATTACTCCGAATATCCCATTTCACGAGTTTTCCAAACGCAATTGTTTTTCTTCTTTTTTTTTAGCTATTGTGCCTTTATTGATAGTTACAGTGAAGACGCACAGGAAAGAGGAAAGCAAGAAAGAGGAAAGGAACACATAAAAGAGGGAGAGAGAGAGAAGCGGAGAGACACGCAGCAAAGGTCGTCATGAACGTGACTCGAACACGCGGCGCGCTGTCAGGCCAGAGCCTATATGTGGCATGCACCTGGACCACTAGGCCAGCGGATCTTTCTGCCAAGATAATTTATGTAGGGCAAAACAAAAGAGACACTAGTAAAGAGGGAGGGACTCCGCTGAACAACGTATGGGGTTTGTTTAAGTGGTTAAAGTACAGTACTTGAGTAAATGTATTTAGTTACTTATTCCACCACTATATAAATCCCTGCCTCGCTCCGTAGCACCCGTAGTGCTATACCTTTCTTTCCCCTCTCCTCCCTGTTTTCCGACAGCAGTCCTACGTCTCAGTGTGAACCGGATTGCTTTCTCATCATCAGGGCTTGGCAGTATACGAGTCAAACATCAGAGGCCAACACACCAGGGCTAATCCCTTCTGTGTTTAAGACCCGCTGTACAATTACACCACCGGCTCACTGTCACCAATTATGCATAATCGGCGCTGTCGGGGCAGACACGTCCTACAGTATATAGCGGCACTATGTAACCATTTTTAATGAACTAGAGCGGTGGCCGTTGGGCACTGGCCTTCTGAACCATGCAAGTTGGAAATGCATGCCCCACCCAGTTATTATGTCTGTGTCCCTTTTATACCCATATGCCCATATGCCCATATGCCATGCACAATCAATGTATTTATTTTACTTTGTGAGTCCAGCACCTCACTTAAGTTTTTTAAGCAGAAGAGTGGTGGTTCTTTTTACATTTTTACATTTTTGTAGGGTTTGAGTGATTAAAATGTCTGAAAATACACATCATCAACACAACAAGAAATGCATGCATTTACACAACACTATACTGATATATAGTGCTGTCAACCAAGTCTATGAAAGTTCTCTCTTCCGTACTCTTGGGAACCCAGTTTCAACAGTGCAAGAAAGAGGGGCTGTGCTGGGGAAGAAAACCTTTGGTTCTGTCCCAGGAACATGAAAAAACAACACAGGCCGATATTTCGACGTTACAGGAGTCTCTCAACACTTCAGCACTGACATAGATTTGACCTTTGCCCCGTTCCAGACAAAGTTTGTTCTGAATTTCTATCGACTCGGTCCCAATCTTAGTACGCAGGGTGAAGAAATGTGCAGTGGTGGAAAAAGTACTCACATTTTTGTAAAAGTATCAATACTGCAATGTAGAAATACTCTGTTACAAGTAAAACTTCAGTACTTGGGTGAAAGTACAAAAGTTTTGTTATCAAAATGTACAAAAAGTACTAAGTAGCCTGCTCATTTTGCAGAATATCCGAAGTTTTCAAATGTATAAAATGTGAAAAGAAATATTTTGAAAATAGCAGATCTACAAGCTCGGATCGGCTAGATCGGCTATTTTCAAATGGCCGAAATAAAGTGGGTAATGTATGTTTTGTAATAGTTTTCAAAATCTGCATTATAACTAGTAAGTAAAGTTTTCAAATAACTGTAGTGGAGTAAAAGTAGGAATTTCCCTCCGAGATGTAGTGGAGTAGAAGTAAAAGTACAGAAAATTTGAAACATTCAAGTAAAGTGCAAATACCTCACTCCACCACTGGAAGTGTGTGAGACCCCCGGGCAGCAGAATAAAGGAAACGGGGGGGGTTGAGGCGGTGAGAGAGGGCAGAGGTTACAAACCGATTGAGTGCTTCAAAAAACTGTGACTCCCTTTTGATCTGGTGTAAAAGCGTAAATAAATGAAATAACTATCGATCTTGGTCCGCAGCGTTTCGTAGCAGCGGCAGCCCTGCCTCCCTGGCCTGGCAGAGGAGAACATTGGCCTTTTGTCTTTGAACCGGTGGAACTGTGTTGTTTGTTGGCCTTCCAGTTCCAGGCATCCCTGGCCAAGAGTTATTTTCCTCTGTTTGACTCTTGTTTCTTTTTTACTGGCACTACTGTTCACGTCCAAATTCCTTTTTTTGTTTTTGGCCTTTTTTTGTGTGAGTGTAAGTGATGCAACACTTTGCCTCATGGTTTATTCATCGTTGCATTTTAGAAACTTAGCGAACTTTTCTAAAGCCGCGCTTGGCGAGAGAGCAGCGGGTCGTCTTGTTTCCCATCGCAGCCCTTAAGAGCACTTCTTTCCACAGCAGAACAGCTGAAACTAGGGCGTCTGACGAAAACTTCACCATAAACTCATTACCCAGGAGTAGTAGGCCCAAGACACTGAAGAAAGAAACTGTTACTTTAAGAAAAGTAGCAATACCACAATGGAGATACAAGTAAAAGTTTTGTATTAACATTTTTACTTATATATATTATATATTTAAAATACGGAAAGTAAAAGTAAAACATCAACACGCTCACAGCATGTTCTAGTGCATTGTATGTTCAAAGAGCCAAAATTGGTTAATGCTATGTTTTGTAATAATTATCTACCTGTGTGTGTATATATAATGTAGTTGAGTGCAGCTTGGTGTGCAATATTCAGAGATGTAGCAGAGTTGAAGTATCGACTTGAGTATTAAAAAACGGCCATAAAGTAAATGTAGCCTTAGCCCAACATTGTACATTACATACAGTATACAGTACTCAGTAAATGTACCGTACTTGTTACTATATTACTAGCACTTACAACAAACATACTGTAGGGACGATCGTGTCAGAGTTGTTCTATGACAAGCACATTCGAGCACGTCTCAAAAGCGCCGTTGCATCAGCCAAGCCAGACTCGACTATAAGAGAGACACTCGACACCACTTGTCTCTGCTGAGCCAATAGTTGCTGTAAAAGTTTAATTTATCCTCCGTCGCGCGACGGTGTCGCACACCGAAAAGAGCACCCGGGTCCCCAGTGCTCATGCCTTCAAGGCATGAGCACTGCCTTCATTATTCTGAAATGGGAAATTCTGTGTACTTTTGTCTTCTGTCTGTCTGTCTGTCTGTCTGTCTGTCGTACCAACAGATGACAAAGTGGCACTGTTGAGCTTCACACTGCACAGGTGCATGATGGGAAGCTGAATTTTTTGTGTAACAAAACCAAGTGTCTTATCTGTCTGTCTGGGCCTAAGTGTTGCTGTTGAACTTCACACTGAGCACTGTAAGAGTACAGTACAGTACTCTACAGTACCAGTACATACTCGTGAGTACAGTATGACTACAGTATGCGTCGTACAGTATGAGTACATTAAAGTATGCATACATACTTGGTACAGTGTACTACACGTACAGTACAGTACGAGTACTGTATGAGTACATACTCGTACAGTACAGTACAGTACAGTACAGTACAGTACAGTACAGTACAGTACAGTACAGTACAGTACAGTACAGTACAGTACAGTACAGTACAGTACAGTACAGTACACGTACAGTATGTGTCATACATTATGTGTCGTACAGTACAGTACAGTACAGTACAGTATAGTATGTGTCATACAGATGTGTCATACAGTATGAGTACAGTATGAGTAGTACAGGAGTTCAGTACAGTACTATAAGCTACAGTATGAGTACATACTTGTACAGTATGATTACAGTGTGAGTACATAATCATACGGTACTGTACACTTTGTACAGTACAGTACCAGTACATACTACACTACACTATAGTACAGTATGAGTAGTGCAGGCGTACAGTACAGTAACTAAAACAATGACAGTATAGTTCCACCGCTCAGCTCACACAGGTGTGATTTATTTTGCTACTTGAAGGATCAAGACGCTGATACTTTTGTGCTACTTTGTCTATTGTTCCTTTCTTCCACCGCCTTTAGAGATAGCAGGAATGAACACATCACTATGTGGAGCGGGTTGCCTTACAACAGTGACACTTTTATGTCTCACCACCAGAGAGTTAGGTCGCGATGGCCTTGTTAACCATCCGCCACCCATTGTGTTTCTTTTCTTAGCCACATCTCAACACCCCACACCCCACCATGTTGACTTGTCGTGCGGTATATTTCTCATTTTCCAAGTCTCAAAGAACCGGCGTCGTGATCCCACTTCTGACACCGCGCACTTCACACGGATACGGTGGCGCGCTGTGCGCCGCTGGTGGCCAGCCGCTCTCATTTATGAACAAAAGGCCACGTGCCTCGCTTTCTCCACAAAAGAAAACGAGGCGTTGTCTTGTCTTGTGTTATGTATGGCGGGTTTATTTTTGCGTGTGGTCTGCCGTGAGCTGGGCTAATCTGGCTATAAATTGGCTGGCAGCCCACCCTCCTCACAGTGTCTGTAATCTAGACTTTTAAGCAGCTGTTTTATACTAATTCCACAATTCTACAATTCCCCTCCACTGATGTACTCCTATGAACAAGTATATGCCATGTTTTTACTTAAGTAGCCCAATAATACTCTGTTATAAGTATACGTCCTGTACTCAGTCTTACTTGTGTAACAGACAGTGCTATAATAAAGTATGCACACAAAGTATTGACATCAAAATACATTACACTGTAAGATGATAAGAGCGCCCCTCACGGCCAATGAGAATTGCGTCTTCTATGTTTGTTTCACTCAAAACTGGCCATTCATTGTCAATGGCATTCAATGTTAGGGTAGCTGAGGGGTAGCGCCCCTCAATAATAGCAGATACAACCTCAAAATATGTAGAAAAGTAGAAAAAGGATTTTCTACTTTTGACGCTTTTGAGTGACACTGTAGTATGTAGGGCGTTATGTTCATAACATATGTTCATATGTGGAGATAAGAGGTTCTCTGCACAGTAAAATATTACATTACACGACTGCCCGCCCACCCCCAGCGTCTGCTATACACTAAACAGAGGGACACATAATGTCCGCCGCCCGCTGTACAATACTGTATACCATTCAGAGACCTGGTGGATTAAAACACTCCACTGGATTAGGGCCACATGCATCTCCCTTCACGACCTCTGTTTGGCTGCAAATGTTGAGGGAGATTACCAAGGGAAAAGATTTTTTTTTTTTACAAAATGAACGCTCCATTACAAAACACACGGGCTGGAGATGTAATCTCATCAGTAGATTATGGTAACGTGCATTTTGTCTGCCATGCAAAGAGATTATGGTAACGTGCATTTTGTCTGCCATGCAAAGCGGCGGCGAGGAGAGAACAAAAGGGGGAGACGCTCAGCGGGGAGCACTGCAGCAAAGCGCCCAAACCAGACGTGTCACTCATGTTTTTTTATTGTGACTAGAGAGCTACTAGAGTGCATACAACAAGCCCGCTTTATTATGGCTCTCACAATATTTGCGTAGTTAACATGTTATGGGTTTGTCGTCGGGTAGAAAACCTTGTATGTGCTCAATAATACAAGCGTTTAGCCCGTGTTTGGGGGAGAGAGGGTGATATTTGTCACGACAGGTAGATCTCCTACTACGGCCCCTGTCAGTGGGGAGTGTTGGCCGGCTGGTGAGCCAAGTGTTGGATACAACAGCAGTGACAACGCACAGAACTGAGTGAGAGGAGGAATCAATAGAGGGTATGTGCGTGACATCATCATCATGATCACCAGAAGTTATGCGGGAATGCCTACTGAGTGCCAAAAACCCCCAACTTTCTGGCCATACCGTGGCGTACATCCAAACGGAAAAGTCCAATCTGATTGCATTAACACCCCGAACGCCCGGGCGTATTTAGGACCATTAAATCAGGGTCGCCCAGCGATTTGCAGCTACGAAGCGCATTTCAAGGTGCACCAGGTGCCATCTTGAATGTAGCTGAAGTAGCTAGATGTAGCCAAATCACTCCCGAGGCGATCGACAACAACCAGAGGTATGATTACTTAGTTCTAACGCAAAACATCCCTCCGTTTATGCCACTCAGGGTGTTAAACAGCGTTAAACAACATGAAACTCACTTTGCCACTCGATTTTCCACTCACTTTATGCATGTGTACTCTATTGACACAATGACTACTTTGGGAAGCTCTTGCTAATACTTTTCATTGGTTCAATGACAAGTTCAGTGACGGAGAAAAAGACGATCTTGTACCTCACAATCCATCGTGATGTGTTGTGAATAGATCACCTATTTCCACTTGTACTTTTGCGAGACACTGTCGTCGAGAAACTTGATCGTTATGAAGTTGAGATACAACAAGGTTGCTATTCTGATACCGCCCCAAATTAAAGTCGACAGCCTATTAGCTTTTTTTGCCAGCACCCATATTATGTCTCCACGGGGGAGACAGGAGGATACGGCGTACAGGTTAATGTTAACACACACACAAAAAATGTTAACCGAAGGCTCCGCTACACGCTATGCTTTCGAATGCCTCTCCACACTCGCACCATGCCTGGGCTCAGCTGAATGAATCAAGACGGGTCCATCCCACGTAATTAAGTCAACTCCGAGGCAGTACAGCAGGGGAGCTGCGCTTGAATACAACTCTAGCAGCAAATGAGGCAGATTTGCTTCGGGCTACATATGCCCGATGCAATATGCTCCCATTCCCCTGCATGCTTTAGGTTTACCGGCATGCTGTGCGTGCAAATACACTCACTGTTGCGTATATATGTGCGTGGCTGCGTGCGTGCGCGAGGGCGCATGCACACGCAGATTGTTGGGTTCGTTATGAACATGATTTAACCACTTAAAAACCTATTGTCCTATTAATGTATGTTGTTGTACTGTACATCACATAATATAGCAAAACTAGCCAATAGTATAAACTGAGTGTGTGAGCTTGTAGATCTGCTATTTTTAGCCAATGCTTATTTATCTGTTTAATGGAGACATAAGTTACTCGTTTGTTTTTATGCTAATTCACCACAACTATTCTAATGTCTCTCCTCTCTCCCCCCCTCCCCCCATCTCTCTCTCGCTCTCTCTCTCTGCCGCCCCCGGTGCTGTTCCCTCGTTGAAAATAAGAAGGTAAGAACAGGTTTTTTTTAAATTATTTGTTAATTAAAGTAATCTCTCCATCGTTTGCATTGCGATGTGACGTGATGCTCGGGCTACAAAGTGTCCTGTGGTATCCTACGCTGTGGATCTTTTGCTTTATATTCTTTTAACTTTTCTTCTTTTCTTCTTATTTTGTGTGTGTATAGTATACTGTGTGTGGGGTGTATTGCCACTGTATGCGATGTAAGAGTCAAAACCAATCACTGCCCCTCCACAGCCTTGTGTCCATCAGGATGTTGAGCTCTGCAGTGCTGTTGGCTCCGCTGCCCCACGCCACAGTGTGTCTATACGTACTTATAATCAAAACAAGAGATGGAGTCATGTCACGGACACTATGTCCATGTATGGACAAGGTGATGACCCCTGCTTTCTGTTTGTCCATGTATGGACATGGTGACGACGACTGCTTTCCGTTTGTCCATGTATGGACAAGGTGATGACCCCTGCTTTCTGTTTGTCCATATGGACATGGTGATGACCCCTGCTTTCTGTTTGTCCATGTATGGACAAGGTGACGACCACTGCTTTCTGTTTGTCCATGTATGGACAAGGTGATGACCCCTGCTTTCTGTTTGTCCATGTATGGACAAGGTGATGACCCCTGCTTTCTGTTTGTCCATGTATGGACAAGGTGACGACCCCTGCTTTTCGCTCCTATAGCTTTGCCTTGTGTTGGCTCCCACTGCACTACTGGGGCAGTTGGCGGATTTATAGCAATTTCACAAGAAACAGGAGCATTGTAATTAGTGTTATAAATCCCATAAGTGTAAGCTATTAGGTTCCATAAGTCGCATAGAGACGATCACGTTCTCTTCCCCACCAATGTATGGAGAGGAGTATTGATCAGAGTCGATAAATAACGCTATGAATGAGCAGTAATTATAGTATTGAAAACAGTTGTCGATCCACATTCCTGTCAATCATGCTGACATACCCATGTTTGTGCTCTCATAACACAAACACACACACACACACACACACGCACACGCACACGCACACACACACACACACACGCACACACACCTCCCGCCTCTTTGTCTCTCTGGCAGCTTTGCAGATGTTCACCGCAACCTGCCTCTCATAATCACAACCACTGATTTATCTGAAAACACACGCACGCACGCACGCATGCATGCACGTGCACACGTACGCACGCACGTGCACACGTACACGCACACGCACACCATCCACTACTAATTAGAAGCTAATTATCTAGGCAACTGTAAACAATCTCAGCAGATGGCAAAAAACGTGGCATTAGAGCTAATGACCTTGAGGGGTGAGAGACATGGGGCTTCCATCCAGGAATGTGCTCTCTTTCTCTCTCTCTCTCTCTCTCTCTCTCTCTCTCTCTCTCTCTCTCTCTCTCTCTCTCTCTCTCCTTCAACATGATCTCTCTATGATATGCTATTTCTTTGTTGTCGAGCAGAAACCTTGTATCTCCTGATTTCAACATTTTATGTTCCTAAAATAATATTGATGAACCAATGAAAAGTATTACCAATAACTAAATTATAGCTTCACTGGATCCATGGTCATTTTGGACATACAAGGTTTTCCTCCAAACATTGACGGTATCACCGCACACGCACGCGCGCGCGCGCACACACACACACACACACACACACACACACACACACACACACACACACACACACCAACCCGGGCACAGATTGCAGTTTGATCCGTAGCACAAGGTTATAGCACAGAAGCGGCTGCCATCAGGCTAATTTTGTTAGCGCATGCGATGGCGCGCACAAGATGTGTTTTACTTGCATATGCATGCATGGTGGACGTGTTTGTGTGCCAGGCCCACGTAGGTGTTTATGCTTGGATGCCTGCCTGATTGTATACGGGCGAGCACATGTGCATGAGTGTGTGCGTATATATGCACCAAGCCCCCAGAAAGGCCTGCCAATGTTGAAGCTGCGAGGCGTATAGTGGTGAAAGCTGGAATGGCAGGCGTGCCCCTGAATTTAGCCCGAGGAAACTCTGCACGGCTGGGGTTTAACATTGAGCGCTCGATTGCACGTCCGCATTTGACCACCAACTGTTGGTGGTCAAATGCGGAAGCAGGACGTTCTTCCAGGTGCTTCAAGATGCCACTGAGCAACTTCTATTGAAATGAACAGCAGGGGACGGGGCAGTCCACCCTCCATCCTTTATACCTCTATGGTATGCACATGAAATTATTTCACAATCAGAATCCCTTTCATTGTCATTGTAAGCAAGCATTCAAAATTATATTGCCACTCTGTTGCCGTCATTTCTCTAAGAAAGTAAGAAAGCAAGAGCCACTGCACTATAGCGCGCCTCACCATCTCATGTAAGACCTATACCAGGCGTATTCAACTACATTAGGCCACAACTGTAGAATGATTGTGTTTTTGTTATTTTTGTTATTTTTTATTTGTGGCCCGTGGACACCAGACCGGGACGAACGACTGATCCCTGACAAGCACAGCTGTGCGTGCGTGCGTGCGTGCACGTACACACGCACAGCGCCGCTCATCTGTTGTTGCACACACCTGAATGACATCCTGACTCACACAGTGGCAGCTGCAGATAGTTCTGCCTGCGGTTGGTTGTTGTTTGTTTGTTTGTTTTGACTTTGTGAACCAGATGAATGATGGCTCTTTTTTATATAATGACCTTTGAGAGCCAAAAGAATCGCCCACTGTGTGTGTGTGTGTGTGTGTGTGTGTGTGTGTGTGTGTGTGTGTGTGTGTGTGTGTGTGTGTGTGTGTGTGTGTGTGTGTGTGTGTGTGTGTGTGTGTGTGTGTGTGTGTGTGTGTGTGTGTATGTGTGTGTGTGTGTGTGTGTGTGTGTGTGTGTGTGTGTGTGTGTGTCTCTCTCTCTCTCTCTCTTGAGCAACTCGGGGTGGGGCCAACACACTCTCACTGCCTAAATTGGTCAGCATGTGCAGTTTCAGTCCTCCCTTCCAGTCAAACCTTTGACTTCTGGAGACGTCCATCACCCATCTGCCGTCGGGAATGCGTTGGTGTGCCAGGGCTTGCCATCACAGAGTTGAGTGCGTGGGGCTTGGCGAAGGCTTAATCCAATCTGACATTCAATTTTAAGGTCACGATTCGATCCAATTTCAGAGTTTTCATTTTGTATTTTTTGGTTTTCAATTTTTGCAGCACTGATTGCCATATCATTATTCACTTTTATTATGAATAACGTGCATAAATAAATAACACATGAGAATCTAGAATAACATATTAGCAGCCTCGTCGGCTTCCCTTGTACGCATGCATGATCAACAGAGCGAAATAACGAGAAGCGAGAAATATCAATTCGATTCGCTGACTTGAATGTCAATTTCCTTTCGATGTGTGTCGAAAATGGTGAAACAAGCTTGTTAACTTGGTGATCATCAGCGGCGGCAGCCAGGCATCTACAGGAGAAGCTGATTTGAAGTGGATGCTACAGTCGGAACCCTCCGGAGATCAGGCCCCCGGGAAGACCCAAACAAATCAAACATCTTGTTTATCTTTCCACTTCCATCTTCCCTCCTCCTCCTCCTCATTCAAAGCAACTGTTGCAACATCTCATCTGTGAGCTCTCTCGGACCAAAAAGATGTGTTTTTGCCGTTTGCCCTCTCGTTCTTTTCTGTTTGTCTTTTCATCAACAAGCAAACGGCGGTTAAATCTCTCGCCATCCTTTTTATCAATTTCACCTTTTTCACGCGTGCGAAAGAAACTATCTTTCGTTGTCAATTTTCATCAATTTATTTCTTCTATACTGTCCGATACCCTTCCTCACACAGTGCACACACACACACACACACACACACACACATGGGCCAATTACCCATGCAGCTATCAGATAGAGCCGTTCTTTGATGTGAAAACCCAAACCAAGTGGTATGTTTCTGGGCTGTGGAGCAGTGCATGTTTATTTATTTGTGTGTGTGTTGCAAGGCAACACCAAAGGGCATGGAGTCCAAAAAGTCTATAGGGCAGGGCAATTTGAACAGAGAATATATCGAAAGTTTATTATCAATAACTTATATTGATAATAAACCGAGAAGTATGAAATAATCAATTCATTTGATCTGGCAATAGAGCGCATTTCTCAGCACCAATCGCGGCCGACGCATATATAGAGAGAGAGAGAGAGAGAGAGAGAGAGAGAGGGAGAGAGAGAGAGAGAGACATCTGCTGTGTTTGAATTAAGTTTTCGGGCATCTCAACGTATCTCTACATAAGTAGAAATAAGCATTGCTGCATTCACTGAAGTATATATGAGTGCTTACCACTGAATCTCTGCATGAATGGCTGCGCTGCAACAACTCTCACAAATCCCAGTTTAATTGCCGCAATATTAGGTGTCACCCTGTTATGCTGTTATGCTCCAGGCGTGGACAGTTTTATGTACTATAGCTGAACGGTCGAGTGCCAACTTTGAGCGTTTTCCTCCCACTTAGCCTGGATTCTGGTATCTATAGTTGCCAAACCAAATGTTCTCATTAGCATCACGCATCTATGATTCCACCTCTTGTCACTCTGGTTGTAAATATTTAGTCCATACGGACTTTGCTTTAATGAGGCCTGTGTGGAATATACACATATGATGCACAGTATATGGAATTATGGATTTATGACTGGGTGGCGTGCTGCATTCACTCCATCATACACACATACAGCTTAATTGGCAGGATGAGAGATGCTTCAGCTCATAAATGACAACTGATACTGTATGATGTTTTCGACCAGTGTTGATTTGACAGCCATTTTGTTTTATAGTTTTTATAGTCATAGTCTTTTGAATACAAAAGTATTTAGTTATTGTCATATATTGGTCATCTGAAATGGTTTACGTTTAGTCTAGTTTTGTCGACTAAATATAAGATTTTAGTTGACTAAATCTACAGTTGATTTAGTCGACTAAAATGTATTTTGGCCCTGATGGTGTCGTAATGGGAGATTTTGCAGTTGGTTGCACACTGAAAATAGCCAATCTACAAGCTCACAACGCTTCGCCGAGCTTGTAGATCGGCTATTTTCAGGGCGCAAATACCTGTGTGCAACCTTAGTTCTACTGGATCCCTTCTCCACTAGTATACCTCCCTAACATTTTACTCTAGTATTTGTTGACGAAATTCTCAATATGTTTAGTCTTAGTTTTGGCAGCTATGCCGTGAGACATCCAGTGAGACATCCAGTGAGACATCCAGTGAGACATCCAGATCGTATTGTATAATTATAGCTGATCCCTCAAGACCGCCGCAGCTGAATCTGTCAGCCGCAGTCCCATTGTTATTAGGAATGAAAACAAAGGAGCACCACTGGAAGGTGAGGGCTGATGAGAGAGATAATAAAAATACTGTATACTTTATTATCATTCATTTGTATGCTCATATCATACACAGTAAGTTGTTCATCTTCTCAAATAGAAATGTTTCTATATATTTGCATACTAATTAATCAGTGGTGTAGGACTCTAAAATCGGCATCAGTCGCAATCTGGCATCTGTATCTCTTCTATATCCATGTATGCTCGACCACATGAAGTGAATCCATCACAGAGAGCTGTATTGGCAGCATGAGAAGAGAAACGCTCTCATTCATAGAACGTCACACTAAATGCAGCAGGACGGCTCCTCTAATGCATCACAATCAATACGCACTTAATTCCTCATTGCAAGTTGACTCTGTCGGGCGGAAACCTCATATGTTGGGTGAAACTACTCCTTTCATAAAATCAGACCCGTCTGAAGCGAGTGGTGCAACAGCACCCCCTATTGGTACTCTAAACATGGGGACATATACGGTAGGTTAGGACACAGGGACATTGCTGTTGGTTGCACACCTCAAAAATAAGTCAATCATACGGAGATAAGAGGTTTCTCCCAGACAGTGATGATATCATCAATCCTATGGAAAGGTCTGTGAGTCTGTATTATGTATACCTGCCATGATCCCCCACCTGGCCTTGGTGGTCTGCTGTGAATAATGATCACTTCACTTTCACACTTGTCTTGAAGTCGGCCACTCGCTCCAAATTGGTTCCCGAATGCCTGTGCGATACCAGCCCTCCCACCCCTCCCAAACCCACCCCGCTGTGCAGTGTCATCCCCAGTATGCCACCACAACCCAGATTGTCCACGCACGCACGCACTAATTAAACTAGAGGCCAGGTTTAGGGGGTTATGGAGTTGTGCGTGATTTATACTAACCCAAAAACGGCAAAAAGTGTTGGAGGTTTCTGCCCGACAGTGATGATATCCAAATCACTGCTCAGGGAAATATAAATAAAAAGTGCACACTGCAGACACGACCTATACTTTATACTTTCATACGCTTTCAGATGATGGGGTCCATGCATGGCCAAATACATCAAAACATAAATATGGGGGTCCTTGACATGAGAAAGAATGAGAACCGCTGATCTAGATTAGAATATACAGCTTTATAACGCATGTACTCCTTTTTAGAGCAAGTCACCCCCCCCCAATCACCACTCCCCACTCTCTACACGAAAGTGTGCAATGTAGGGAGTGGGAGTCTGTCTGTCTGTCTGTCTGTCTGTCTGTCTGTCTGGTTGTCTGTCTGGTCTGGTCTGGTCTGGTCTGGTCTGGTCTGGTCTGGTCTGGTCTGGTCTGTCCTGTCCTGTCCTGTCCTGTCCTTGCCTGCCTCCTTTGTGATGCAAATCAACTCTCCAGCCTGTCTGGTCCTAAGTGGAACGCTGCGTAATGCACTGTTCTGTAGGAACACCACAGAAAGAAACACTGTCATTGTAGGAAAAAGGGCACTTCACAGAGCTTAGGAAAAAAAAGTCCATTAGCTATAGGTTCAAGTCTATTTTTGTTGATGTTTGAGTGCACCGTCCAAATCTATTCTTGACCTAATACAGCAGTGGTCCTTAAAGGAGGAGGTTCTAATTGGACCCTTACAGGCCTGTATTCTCTCTTATCTCTCGCCTCAAATGCTTTCAAAACAGCATTCTTGAGTGTATACTGTTTAGCAGTAAATTACATTGTGTTTTTGTTTCCATAGCTGCCATATGGAAGCCGTGCAAAACATCTGCAGAAGTCAAGCAACACAGATTGTTATGAGCTCAACGGTCATTCTTGGAAAATGTATAGACCTCTGAATTCAGTGATGACCAATCAGAATCAAGCGTTCAACCAATCCGTGCAATAGTAGCCAATGTATACCGTCCAAACTGACATATTGGCCAGGCTCTACAATAGATCAGTAGCGGCTCAAGGGCTTACAGCAGACTATTGTAACAGTGGACGCACCCATGGTGTGTCTTCTTGGCTCCCATCTAAATTGTTTTGCGGTGCACGGTGTAGTGTAGTGCATGTGAGTGAATACAATCTAGGGAGGTGTGTGGTGTGACAGTGAATACAATTCTTTATGTCTCCGCTTTCCACGACACACATGAACCGTGTCTACATGGGGGGGGGGGGGGGCTTCACGAGCACACAGCCCCATCTAACAGCTGGTACGGAAGGCAAAGCACGAACCTGTGTGTGTGCTTTAAGCTTGTATGCAGCTTTTGTGTGGTTGCTTGTACGTGGCGGACGTGAAGTGACAGCAGATAGGTCACCTGTCACTCGTCATGACAGGGGTGGAGTGGTGACAGACAGACAGACAGATAGACAGACAGACATGACCTTCAGCTGAGACGAGACGGCAAAGAATACAATATGCTGTTCGTTCCTCCGTCCATCTATCTATCCGCAGTATCTATGTCTGTCTGTCTGTCTGTCTGTCTGTCTGTCTGTCTGTCTGTCTGTCTGTCTGTCTGTCTGTCCATCCGTCCGTCTGCACATTTTTCATCCTTCCATCTCCCTCCATTTCGATATTTGCATCAGAAATGTGTGTAAATGTTTGAAACAAGTCGACTGAATGAGACCGTAGAGGAATGTGAGTATGTGGTGGGATTCAGCTGGCTAAAGCAAGTGGAGTCAGGGGTCCTTGAAGGGGTTCCAAGGGGTCCCAATATCTAAATTACATAGCCTATAGCATCAAAATCAGTCTATAACCACAAAGTTGGAATACTTACGTTTAGAACATGTTGAACATGAATCTTCTCTGGGGGTCCGTGACATAGTTCTGAACATGTTTAAGAGCCAGCCACAGGGCTAATTAAAGGGCCCCACGTGGCATCATCTCCTGTGGGGAAAGGTGGGGGGTTTTCACTGCCACCCCTGCAGACAGGGACCACCAGCGGCACTGCAGGGCTGTTGATGGATGCTTTGACCACATCATTAGGCTGGGAGGACCCCCTGCGTCTCATACAGTAGTTCCCATTCAGCAGCACTGTAGGGGCCCGCGGTGTCTGATGAAACTCTCAGAAATTAGTGGTGTTTTTTTTGTGCCTTTTCTTATGGAGGGACAGAAAGTAGTCTGACAGGAAATGGGGAGAGAGATGGGGGGGGGGGGGGGGGGTGACATGCAGTAAAGGCCGTTGGGATCGGGAGTCGAACCCGCGGCACACTGCCAGACTGGATTACCAGCCAAGGTGCCTGGACCGCTGAGCCACGGCCCAGGCCATGAAACTCATTCTTATGGGTTGTGAAATATATATTTAGACACAGACCCTTATACTTTATATACTTTTATACTTTTAAAAAATATATTTATTTATTTTTTCTCTATAATATACAGAAAAAAATAATATATATATATATAAAAAAGATTAATAATAGAAAGCATACCGGTACACATATTATGTGTACCGGTATGCTTTCTATTATTTTTAATTAGGCTATTACTATTACTATATCAAAAATGCAAACTTTTCCAGAAAATATATTAAAAATAAATCTAAATAATTTCTGAAATAATAACCATAATAAAAGATACTTTAATAACCACTATATTTCACATTATTTGGTTCTTGATTTCTGGACTTGTGATGTATTTTTAGACGCCTGGGGGTCCCAGGAGGAAGACACTAGTCAACATGTATCATCATTAGGGTCTCTGGGGAGGAACGTTTAAGGGGAACCTTTAGCCTGCACAGGGCGCCTGGATTCCACTGGGGGACCTTTAGCCACGGGGCACCCTGGATTCCACTGGGGGACCTTTAGCCACGGGGCGCCCTGGATTCCACTGGGGGACCTTTAGCCACGGGGCACCCTGGATTCCACTGGGGGACCTTTAGCCACGGGGCACCCTGGATTCCACTGGGGGACCTTTAGCCACGGGGCACCCTGGATTCCACTGGGGGACCTTTAGCCACGGGGCGCCCTGGATTCCACTGGGGGATAGAACACCAGAGGAGGAGCGACCATGATGATGGAGGGATGGACTGAGGGATGGAGGGAGGGATGGATGGATGGACTGAGGGATGGAGGGATGGAGGGAGGGATGGATGGATGGATGGACTGAGGGATGGATGGATGGATGGACTGAGGGATGGAGGGATGGATGGATGACAGGAGGACTGATAATATTGTTGCTGTCGGGCAGAAACCTCTTATCTACATATTTTAACTTTTTTGTGTTTTGTTTTTTGTAAAAGTAAAAGTAAAGTATTGATCCTGCAATGTACAAACACTATACATTTATTCAAGTAAAAGTCCGGTACAACATTTTGTCTCTGAGAAGCAGCGGTGTAGAGCTAAAAGTATAGAACATACTGTAGGAAATACTCCAGTAAAGTGCCTCAAAATTGTACTTAAGTATAGTACTTGAGTAAAGTATGCACTTAATTACTTTCCACCACCATACTGGAGCGTCACACAAAAGCACCAAAAGTAGCAGAACAGCAACGCTTGTGGATCTGCTACTTTTGCCGTTTTTGAAATAGAATGCTGAAAGGTTTTGGACATATGAGGTTTCCACCCGACAGAGGCGACATATGTCTGTATATACTGGAAGCTATTGAAAAGCCGCTGTGGAGGCATGGGGCGGAGGAGAGACTGCTATATTTACCGCTTGATCAATCATCAACCGTCCCCTGACTGTCTGGAGCTAATTTTACTTCCTTTTACAAATGCAGTCTTAATTTGAACTACAGATTGACGGTTTTGAAATTAAGTGTGTGTCCGTGTGTGCGTGTGTGCGTGTGACCGTGTGTGTACTTGTATTACTTTACTTGTGAGGACCAAATGCCTCCTCAAGTGTGTGGACTTGCTTGCACTCGTGTAAGCAATTTATTCCACTACAATACAGTAAAATGTCTTTAATTGGATCAAATCAGATACATAATTTTTAATAGGATATTTTGATCCGCTCATGTGGTCACATTGCGTACCAAAACTAACTCCGAAAAAACGGATTGTATCTCCGTTTTCAATCTCCAGGGCTCCAAGCTCTAGCGCTTCTCTTATAAGAAAGGCTAAGTACAGTTGTTATCTGAGAGGAGATGTTAAATTAGTGCTGGTTTAGGAGGACGTATTTCTTTATCCGGCTCCTTAAATACATGCTTTTGTTTTTGGCAACGTGCAATCTTCTGCTCTGCATTTTCACCCTCGATTGCATAGTACAAAAATGGTGCTCCGAGATGAGGCCAAAAATTGAATGGATGCAGGAATCAGCTGGATGTTGGCTTCACAGACCCACCACACACACAGGCCTCCTCTAGATTGTAACCGTGCGTGCGTGTGTGTGTACGTACGTACGTGCGTGCATTGCAGTTGAAACCATTTCCATTCTGTATCTGGAGAAGAATTGAACCTTGATGTATGCAGGACATCACAGTACTAGTCAAAACCATAAAAAACTGTGTAAATAGTAGCTATATTGTATATATTTTCTCCTGACATACAGATACAGTGACAATGATGTATAAAACTAATGTGGTTGAACCCATTACAACTGGGAAAGCATTTGTGTCATTTTAGATTACTAAATTGAGTTGACTGTTTAAGGCATAACGTAACTATAGTGCCTAGCCTGTTCCTAAAATAATGTATAGTCGCATAAAATCATAGCTCCCGGATCCAATGACAACGAGCGGTTTCTACACTATGAAGTAAACGTTATCTTGTCAACAAAGAACAACAAGGAACCCTGACACAGCATGGAACTTTTGTCTGATGTAATTTAGCTTTTGACTTTCTTCTGGCATGTATACAAAGTCATCAATGCGCGTGCACAGGGCGAGTGCAACCCTGCGCACGGCCCTGCATACCGTAGACTTGTGTATTTGTATTGTGTCGCCAACCATGTTTTTCATAGACCCCGTTGCGAAGTAACGCAGGGCGGCGCATACTTGGAGACTCGGGGGAAGCGCACCGTTCAAGTCACTATTGTGCTGCATGTCTTCAGCCAACATGTCTGTTATTTTCATAATGCGGTCTCTTTTAAAACGGAATCTGGCAAATAGGTCAACATCATCATAAATATCAAGCGGGTGTAGTCGGTCTCACAAAACGCGTTGGCGAGGACGGGGTCTTTCGTTATATTGAATTAATGTGTCCATGAAATCAACCCGCTCAGCCATGATGATGACAAGTTAGTAGACTGCTCCTAGGTACTTTGTGCTGCCACATGGCTTGCGTAAAAATGTAGTTGTTACTTAGAGATACGTTATATCTAATTTGTGTGGTGCAACAGCTTAAAATGTAGTATTGCATAAGTCTTGACGTAAAGGCCATTTACGCAATTACTATAGGCTACGTTTAGTGCGAGGTGGTGCAACCCCCTACTGGTACTTAAGACACACAAAATACAGCCCAAAGTGTCTGCATGCAATCCTACGAATGTCCGCTATCCTGCATCTCCAAAGTCGTGCGGAGGTCAGATCAAAGTCACAACCATGAAAGTATAACATCACACTGAGTCGACAACTACAAACCTTTACGTTATTTCTGCTCCCTGATGTTTTTCGGAAAACTTTCACAACTGGCTTTTGTAAAAATGTGAAATGAATCAATCTAAGCGAGCAACTGGCACGGCCCATTTTCTCTCCTAAAATGTTATCAGAAAGTATTTTCTGATAGCAGAAAGTGGTCAGAACGTATTTTCTGATAACAGACAGTACAATATAGAAGTACCTGAGCCTCTTTTCCACCAGCCTGCAGCATATCGCCGCTGTCGGGCAGAAACCTCATATCTCCATATAGTCTAACTTTTTGAGTTCTTGACCCATCGTCTGCTTTCAGACATGTCATGTGGCAGCCAATTAAGTCTATGGACTATATGGTCTGTCTTATTTATGCTTCCCCAAAATTCCCCCAAAAAAGTGTGATTTTATTTTTAAATAAATTCCCTATACTTGATCAAAAGTAGCAGACCCACAATCGTTAAACGCAGTGCAAAGCGACACATTTTGTCCTAGTAGATTTACTACATTTGATACTTTTGCGTTTGAATTTTGTAATATGAGGTTTCCACCTGACAGAGACGACATCTATAATAAGAAATGGGTGGTTTATATGCAAATTAAATGTCTTTTCTTCCAAGGGCACACATTGTATCACGATGTGTCACTATTTTTTTATACAGAACTTAAGTGGCGGCGACACACTTAGTGTGTTAAAGAGTGTGTTAATTAAATGTCCATCCTCAGAAAATGGATGTTGGGGCAGGTGTACATGGTGGGGGGGGGGGCAATCACTGCATCGCCGGCACACTGCATCTGAGGAAACCGTCATTCACGAGATGCACTGATGCACTGCACTGATGCACTGATGCACTGCACTGATGCACTGCAGTTCTTTACTCCTAGTCTTGCATAGCCGGCCAATCGGAGTTCTCCACCTTAGGGTCTAGGTATTAGGGTCATCTCCTTTCAGTGAGTGGGCTGAAACGGGTCCAACACACCCCCACTCCCAAGACGGATGGACTGGGCCAACACACCCCCACTCCCAAGACGGACAGACTGGGCCAACACACCCCCACTCCCAAGACGGACAGACTGGGCCAACACACCCCCACTCCCAAGACGGACAGACTGGGCCAACACACCCCCACTCCCAAGACGGATGGACTGGGCCAACACATCCCCACTCCCAAGACGGACAGACTGGGCCAACACATCCCCACTCCCAAGACGGATGGACTGGGCCAACACACCCCCACTCCCAAGACCTTTGACTGGGCCAACACACCCCCACTCCCAAGACGGACAGACTGGGCCAACACACCCCCACTCACCCTTTTGCGTTCTCGCAAAAGGGTGGAGGGTTGGAGAACGACACTTCCGCATTAGTCGAGTGGGGACACCTTTCCACTCCAACGTTTGATGTTTGCTCACATTTGTCCCAAGAAATGTGTTGTGACTGCGCGGAAACAATTTGGAAATATAAAGCAAAAAGCCAGGAGCATCATTTGGGAGGGAGTTTGGCCCAGGTATTTCACACGGCGGGGGGGGGGGGGGGGGGGAGCTGGCAGCCTCCTGCCATGGCGGGCAGGGTCCCTGTGCCATGTGGCCGGCGCCATTCCACTGTCATGGTGCCACCCCACGCTCCCTGAGCCCATCCATCATCATGCCAAGTGTCAACCTGTTGCTCCCTGCTGCTAATGACTTTTAGCTTCTAGCTCAGTGGTTAATGGATCCCATCAATGGACTCATAAACACATGCAGGCCAGCAGGGAGGGAGGGAGGGAGGGAGGACAGAAGGCTGGATGACAGGGGGGGAGGGGGGGGGCCTATAAATTCAATCTATGTGCTAGAATAGTTAATCAGACCCATTTTTATGAGCTAATATTAATATATATTTTTATGTTTCCTCTAAGACATACAGTATAGGGTTCCATCTTGCGCCACCCTTATCCCTTATCCCTAAACGTTGCCATTTTTCACTATTTTGAAAAACATTTTAAAATAGTTCAACTAACTCTACATCGAGACGTTGTGAGCTTGTAGATTGGCTATTTGAACTATTTTAAAAGGTTTTTTTTAAATAGTAAAAATTGGCAAATTAGTTCAGGGAAAAAGATATAGCCCATGGGGTCTTCAAAAGCGGGTCCAGGACCCCTGTCCTGTCCTGTCCTGTCCTGTCCTTGGAGATACTTCAGGGGGGCCGCCAGATCTTTGGGTGATAAGATTTTTCATTTTTTGAGGGGCGCTAGCCCCTCCCAATGTCTGGCTTTCACTCGTCACGTCATGTGGCAGACAAGTCTATGGACTTGGACTTATAATGTTCGCTGCAGCCACAGTGGGCACTCCTCACTTCACACGTGTGTGATTTTTATTTTTACATTAACCACCCTAGCATCCCTTTTTTGGGGGGATATTTTGAGCTTGTAGATCGGCAATTTCCGGCGAAGGGGATTGATGGTTAGGGAAAAGAGACCAGACCAAAGCCAAAGGTCAAGTTGACAAAGTATTGAGGGTTTTGGGGGTTAAATGTCTGATACACAGACATTTAACATTAACCCAATATGTAGTTGGGCTCCCTGCTTCATCTCTCTGGAAAACGTTGATGACCCCTGCTCTAAGTTGTATGTATTACCGGTATTTCACAAGATGTTTTTGCTAATACTTTTACTCAATTAAAATAAAAATGGGTGTACTTCTTCAGTGCAGGGATGTGTAAAACAAACCGTCGCAGCCCTATGATCCGCAGAACGTTTTAGCATGAGAGACTTTGTTAGTAGAATCTGTCTCTCTTTTCTCTCTCCCAGTATTTTCTTTTCATGCCTTCCTTTTCATGCTCTAACCCACTTTCTTTCTTTCCGTTACATCTGCGCTGGGTTTGCCGAGCGTGTTTAGCCCGCCGCCGTTCCGCCATCATAAAACAGGGAGCATGCACCGAAAAAAAGAAATGCTCATTATATGGAATGGGGGGAAGGGACAGGGACGGATGAAAGATCGCAGCCCCGTCTCAGCGGCTACTGTGTTGGCCTTTTATTTTCTGCTGCCTACACTCCACTAAAAGCCGCGCGAGGCGAGCTTTGACCCCTGCAGTGCTGTTTTTTCTTTTATTATTTTACGCCCACACGCCAGCGGTCCGCGACGCCCCCTGGAGAACTTGGCTTTGGCCGTGGCTTCACAGAGGAGTCATGATCCCGCTGCGCGGAGATAAATGCGCTGGAAATATACTGGTACAGTATGAAGCATCAGTGCTTCTACTGTAGATGCCACATTAGCTTCCTTTGCTCTCTCTCACAAATATGCTGATTATAACGTCGCAGTTCACACGTCCCGAAGTGTGGTTTGTTTACTATCTTTGTTCTGTCTCATTTAATATTGCCTATTCTCTGTATTATGCATCAGTGTGATGCTACAAAACAAGAAAGAGAATGCGCAGCAAACATACACCACCAAAACAACGAGGCACATCCTCGCCTATGACTAACCTCCTTGAGGGGGCTACGTGGCATTGGTCCGACCTCCCGTTAGTTCGACCATTATATATATAAATGTACCTTTATTATTGAGAAAGGATATCCCCTTGAGATGTATCATCTCGTTTTCGAGGGGGTCCAGCAACATACATCAAATACAGAGCAATACAGTAGACAGAAACGTTACAACAAGTACATTCATGCATACATTACAAAACAAAAACGCTCTCCCAAGCTGGCCGCTCCCACCCCACCTAATCACCCAGATAATAAGGGGCTTAATGCATCATGGTATAATGGACATAGATCATAAATCAAAAAACAAAAGACAAAATGACTAACCTTAATAATAACCCTATCTCTAACCCAAACCTAAACATAACCGCAAGCACGGGAGCAGCGCATGCGTTCGCCAAACTTAATGCATGTTCGCCGACCTTAATGCATGTTCGCCAACCTTAATGCATGTTCGCCAACCTTAATGCATGTTCGCCAACCTTAATGCGTGTTCGCCAACCTTAATGCAAAAAGTGTATATCGTCTGCTAATCATTTCATCCTTTGACCACGCACGAGCGCATACATGTGCGCACAGGGAATAATTCTGGTATACCGTCTGAAGTAACAACAACATGCATCCATATACGTCCTGTGTGTAATGTGCATGAGCTTGCACGCTTGCTTGCTTTGCGTGCGTGCGTGCGTGCGTTCACCAGAGAGAATGTTTCATTCCCATGCAGCCCTCATGCTGGGATCTAAGGGCCATGCACACACACGCCTCCCACTCATCCATCTTCTTATATCCAAGGATTTGCCAGACGCCTCACGTCGACCGGCCGCCTGTCACTCACAGCTAGACGGACACGTGTACATACCAACAAGGTTGGTATGTACAAACATACATACCAAGTTACCAACCACCTCCTCGAAACAAACACACATGTGTCTGCATGTTGTCAGGTCGCCCCTGGGGTATACGTTGGTCATTGGCCTGTCCCCTCTGTCCCCCGCATAATGAAGGGCACGTCTAAATATAAAGCCCCGGGAATGGATGAGGCCATTTCCCAAACGCTGCGCTACGCGGAGGTAATTAGCTCCACTTGCGTTGCGATCCGACCTCCTGCATTGCCCTCACGGGGGGGGGGCTGCTGCTGCCCATTAGTTCTGACGTTTCAATGGTCAGACAAATGCTGGATTGGTTTGAGGTTTAAACTTCAGGCATAGTTTTTGTGACGTGAACCACTTAAACCCCCGGCTGTGTGAGAGAGACGCTTAATCCATGAAGTCAAAAATAAATTCCTTCGTTTTCTTGACGTTCGTTTTGAGGGAAAATTGCTCTTTTCATCTACTGTACCAACAAACTTATCTGCTCTTAGCGGGCAGCTTGTCTTATTATCCTGAATAGCTCTGTGTTTGGTTTGACAAAAACGGTGTCATCAGAGTCACACCTGCAGTAATTTGTTTGATTTGACAATATTACAGTGTTGTCAAAGTCACACCTGCAGTCATTTCAGTAGAGACAGCGGGAAATGTTCTATTTAGCCTGACTTGAACAGCCTGGAGGTTAACAGCTATAGATTGTATTCTATCATGGTGTTGTAGTAAATGTCAACAAGAAATGAATGGGAAAAAAAGTACACAAGGCTAGCGTATTGTTGCCATCTGGCAGAAACCTGCTACCTCCATTTTCTTAAATGTTTCAGTAATGCCTACGCCCTACAGTGTCAAATGTAGGAAATATCTTGGCAAGTGTTAGCATGGCAAGTGAAATAAAAGTGGTGAAGTCTATTGGTTTTATAAATATCAGTGGTGGAAAGTAAGTACAGTTTTTTCTTCTTTTTTTTTCAGAGGTGAGACGATTTTTTTGTGTGCATATTATCATCTGAGAGATGTTACTGAACATGATTATGTACATGATCTACCAAACGGGTTGTTTGTTTGTTTGGTAAAAGTTACTCTCAAAATAATGACCCTTACCACCATTTTAAATAACTGGTGGGTGTTTTATTCATATAGCCACTTTGACAAACCCGGTTTCAGAGCCCTGTCATTTGAACCACTATATAAGCAGTCACTGTGTGACAACTGTAAATATTGCCACTAACAAGGCCACCCAGGGCCATTAAAGGCCACCTAACGGGTCCATAGTGTGTAATTGGCTATACACTCCATAGTGAAGGAGCGTTTATCCAGTCAGAGATGGGAGGGATGATGATAATGGCCCTCTCCTTCAAACCTCTCCTCCTCTAGCTATCACACGCTTCATGAATTCACCTGCCATCCATAATCACTCTCGCTATAAAGTGGCAATCCATGCAATTAAGCCCCCCAAATCCCAACCCCTTTTGTGAGTGTTATTTTAGCTAAAGGCGGTCATGTGTGCTCTTCTGGGCAGGCTGTTCGCTGCAATGGTGGAAACTCACATGTTGTTGTTGTTTTGTTACAAGTAAAAGGCATTACTTTAGTAAAAGTACAAAAGTATTTAAGTATATTTATAAAAATATACAGTGAATATACTGCAATGTTTCAGAACGTGTTCAACAACAACAAGCTCACAATGCATCACATTAGAATAAGCAAGTAAAAAATAGGGGTTACTGTAATTGGTTCATGTATGTTTTGTACTGTCCTAATAATCTAAATCTATAGTTGTAAGTAATTCATTAGGCCTATTGTATATTAATTGAAAAACAAAAGTACAGTATTTGCTTCTGAGATTTTGCAAGTAAAGTACAAGTAGGCCTACCTCAAAATTGCACTTTAGTACTTGGGTATGTGTACTTACCGTAGTTACAGGTACATGCCACCCCTTGTTCATTGTACATTGTATCTCAATAGCGATAACCATAGTTTTGAATTTTGATGCTAACAGAATTCAGTCTGTTCCATTGTTCAAACACCAATGAATTTGAATTGTCAACTTGTCATTGTTTTAAAAAACGTCTAATTTCTAAATTGAAATGTAAGTCTGGGGTTTGATTTTAGGATCAAGGTGTGCTTTGAAGCCCAAAACTTGTTGCTGCAACTTTTTTGCCTGGTGATTATGGCACGTACTCTGTCTTATAATGTTTTTTACATGCACACGCTCCTTGTCTTTGTACAGTCAAAAGATTCTATCACAGCAGGGCATTAGAATTCATTACTAATTGTGAAGCACTCCCACGCCATAGTGACTCACTCCGTTGATCTGCTGTGCATTTGATTATATTGTGTGGAAGAAAACTGGCAGTTAATGTCTACCATGCACAGTCTCATGATTAATTCCTACTGTGGGTAAAAAGTAATTAATGCACTCTCCGCTCTCTATATAATGTAGTATTCCCTAAGGAATATGTTCTGTAAAGGCTTTCAAAAACTTCCGCGGAAAGCAGACGATGAGATATTTAGTTCTATTTCCAGAATCTCAGAAGTGTGATGTTCGCGCTGTGAGTTAATTGACTGGTTAACCTGTGCACCTCCATATCATTTCGACACCTCAGTGAATTTTCATTTTTCATTAGTTTCGTGCTATACAGTACTGTGTGGGTTTGGTTCAATTACAAAGATAGTTCTGAGTGTTTGATGCATCAGATGAGGCACATGCAGCCCAAAGCAATGAACGCCCATTAAAACGTATTTACTGCAGACCCGCGATGCAGTCGAATATTCCTCACTGCCGGCCGTAGGAAAGTGCCTTAAAAAAACAAATTCACCCCGGATGAACCGGCCATTACAAATCTGCCAATCATTACTTTCACTATCATCAGAAGCGTTAGTATTGTAACCACAAGGTAGCGCTGGTTTTCTTAATGAGCTCTTAATATGGACATTCTGTTCAGTCACCTCAATATGAGCTGAGCCTCAATTCCAAGAAAAATGCAGCTAAAGATTGCGTTCATAACGGAAACATTTCATTGACGGACCACTGCGGAAGTGAGCATTGCATAGTGCCGGGGACGCTACTATACCCTAAATATAAAAGAGGCTATTCTGGTTCCATAAAACCCCCCAAAATACATCAAAGACGTCTTTAAGACGTCAAATATGTCTTCAGTGAAGACACCACAGAAGTGGACCTTTCAAGCCTGTTTTCTCAACTTGCTGTTTTCTGCAAGACATTATACGGTACTCTATAGAATATATATCTTCAAAACTGGTGGGTCAAACTGAACAACCAAAATTATGTCAATTTGAAGCTATGATTCCCTCCTTTCATATGAACGAAAATTAAAAAGAAAATCCAATTAGCAATGAGCTTGTATATCTGCTCTTTTCACTACTTTTCTGCAGCACTCTTGCATGATGAAGTAGGGCATTGATGTGTGTGTGTGTGTGTGTGTGTGTGGGGGGGGGGGGGGGGGGATTTGGAGATATGAGGTTTAATTGTGCCTAATAGCAATGGTTCTGTACATACTGTATACTGTACTGTAGGCCTATATGAATTTCCCTGTTGAATGAATGGTTAGGGAGGAGGAAATATAGGCTTTGTGAGTCATCATGCATGTTTCAGGAGACTAGCTTTTCCCCCAAAAAACAGTTGTTCATGAGCTAGTTCCAATGAGTTTGTAGTTGTAGTGTATTTTCCAAGTGAACTGGTCCGTTTGATCTCTAAGTAATGCTGACCTTTGGCGTGAACACTACTGAATGGCCTAATAATGCCCCTCTCCTCTCCTGGGCAGCCTTATGGTTATTGTTATGGTTATCATTATGGTTATAATGATTATGCACCGAGAGAGATCATCACACTCAGCACACTATGTGATACACCACAATGGTAGGATTTAAAAAGTTCGACCGCAAAACTGTAATTTAACTCTCCTGGCTTCCATATGCTTTGTTTCTCTAATAGTTTTGTCTTACCTACGTAGTCAAATTATTATTATTTAGTTTTTTACTTTTTGCCTGTTACTCCTTTTTCTTCCCAATGTAGTCATTGTGCCAATAAGGGGGTAACGTCTCATTGTTCTGACCGAGCATTAGTCCGACCATATTACTAACCCTATACTAACCCTATTCCAAACTCTAACCACTCTAACTGCACGCGCAAGCCTTGGGTTGAGTCTTAACCAGCCACGCAGTCGGACTCATGTTAATTCCCCAATAAGGGGGACTTATACCCATGACTTCCAACTTGTCCTGAAATGTCACCCTCCTCATGGAGCTATAAAAGCTTGCCGATCAATAAGCTTGTACATCTAAATCTGCTTTTTTTTAAACCTCAGATACTTTTCCTTTTGAAATACGTCTTGACACCAGATACTTCTCTTAAGTGCATATGTTGAGTACTTTATACACCACTGTCTGTCTCTGTGCTTAACGTTCAATGCAGAATTGGGAAGACATCATAAAGCAGCTTTGTGTATCAACTACCCCAGACGTTCTATAACAACACACAGCATATCTACAGTATAGTACATAAAGAAAGAAATACCGCCCAGAGTGCTGGTGTGTACTGTATACTGCTGTGTCGCTGGCTTCCATTGGAAATGAATGGTATAGCCTGTAGCTTTGTATCTTCATGTCGCTGGCTTCCACTGAAAATGAATGGTAGCCTGTAGCTTTGTATCTTCATTTCGCTGGCTTCCATTGACAATGAATGGCAGCCTGTATCTTTGTATGTGCCAGTGTGAAGGAATATCCCTGCATGGCCTTCAGAGCGGCTCCAGACTGTGCTCTGTAATGAAGCGGTGCAGAGGAGAGTGTGTGAGCTCTGTAATGAAGCGGTGCAGAGGAGAGTGTGTGAGACTCTAATTAACAGACACATCTTTCCCCAGAGCGACCCAACAGACACTCAGGTCGTTCTTTCACTGCACTCACTAATCTGCTACACAGAGGACACCCATAACACCAGTGGTGGAAGACATAATGCTTAGATTTTTGGACCCAAAGTAAAAGTAGCGATATATACCACAATGTAGACATTCTCTGTTACAAGTAAGAGTGCAAATCTATCAAAATATACTTACGGTACAGTAAAACCCAGCTGGGCTATCCGTGTTTATATGTGGCAGCCTGGGATATACCCACAGACTGGTTGTTAGAGGATTTCAACACCTTGGGATGGACAAAAAGGCAAGCATTTTATTGTGCTGCCTCTGCTATAATTGGTAGCCACTAGCCGCCACATATGGCAGAGACACTTATAACCATAGAGACTACTGACTGAGTGATATGCTTATTGCAATATAATATGGGCACGTGTTCACTTCTCTTGTCTCTCATTCACTTCGTCCCAACACACACACACACACACACACACACACACACACACACACACACACACACACACACACACACACACACACACACACACACACACACACACACACACACTCTCTCTCTCTCTCTCAGGATTCCCCTGTGGTATGACTCATGCATTATTAAGCGTTTGAAGAACATTGTTCCGTGGCTTTAATTTTTCAACAGTTCGGGGGCGGGAAGGGAAGCGCCCCCGTCCTATGGGTTGCTTAGGTCACTGATGCGTGCCCTGCGTGTGCGTGTGCGTGTGCGTGCCCTGCGTATGCGTGCCCTGCGTGTGCGTGTGCATGCCCTGCGTATGCGTGCCCTGCGTGTTCTTGTGCGTGTGCTTGTGCGTGCCCTGCGTGTGCGTATGCGTGCCCTGCGTGTGCTTGTGCGTGTGCTTGTGCGTGCCCTGCGTGTGCGTATGCGTGCCCTGCGTGTGCGTACTGTATGTGTGTGTCTGCTTATATTCATACTATACTTGTGAGGGCTAAATGTGCCTCACAAGTACAATAGAACGTGAGGTATAGACTTTGTGTGTGTGTGTGTGTGTGTGTGTGCGTGTGCGTGTGCGTGTGGCGTGTGCGTGGCGTGCATGCACGTTGCACGTGCGTGTGCCATTCTTCCTGTCTGTCTTGTGTGTTTATTCCCTCTGACTGACTGCACTTATCTGCACTCTGCTGCCTGTCAGCTCTCTAGATGTGAATATGGATCACTTTTCAGAGAGAGAGAGAGAGAGAGAGAGAGAGAGAGAGGCCTAAAGCCCATGATAACCTGCCACTCCTAGCAGTACAATGCACAGTGATCTGGGTCCCCAGTGCGAGTGCTACTGTACTGTATTCTCTAAAACAGAAAGCCTGTGGGAGGAGGGTGATATTGCTTTTTATACTGTACGTTGGTGAACCAACAGGGAGCCGGCGTCCGTTTCCAGCGCTAGTTTGATCCGAACCATCTATACCGTGAACATGCATTCCATAAAAACTTTCAGCCGCAGTTTTCCTCCCAGCGCACTGCGGAGGAAGATGTGTGTACTACTGTACTCTACTGTGATCTGATTCTGATCTCTACTTCTTGAAAGAATAATTGTCTCTGTGGGGTGGAAAGGAAACCTCATTATTACGTCCAAAACTGTTTCTTTTCAGTTTTCAAATTCGAGAGCATTAAACGTAGCAGATCTACAAGCTCGAAGCGTGTTGCGACGCCACGTTTCGAGTTTGAAGATCTGCCACGTTTTATGCTTTTTTGTGACACTGTATTATATGATCAAGTAGGGCGTTAATTTACAAAGAAACACACAAAACGTTAAAACTCTGTGTCTTAAAAGGGAACGTCACCCTTTTTGCAAATAAATGATATGTTAATGACGTTTAGAAGATTACTACATGTTGTCTCAGTAAGACAGCCCTCCCCCAATCCACAAGGAGTCGCAGTGCACCAAAGCATTATGGGAATTGTAGTCCGGGAAGGAAGTGAGCCATGTCCATGACATCAGAGGGGGCTCACTGCTAAAATCTAAAATATCTAAAACCACATATTACACACATAAAGACCCCCATGCAGGAAAGTGTTCTAAATCTTCTAAACGTCATTAACATACAGTATACTTTTTTTTGCAAAAAGGGTGAAGTGTCCCTTTAAGAGGTTGCCCGACAACAACAATATACCCTGTTATAAAAAATATAATAAGCTTCCCGAATGTGATTTAAACATGAAGCCAGTGGAGGGACGAGGGAGGGAGCGCTGGCTCCACGTCACCGCTCGCCCAGCGGGCACTCGCTCTTCCCACCACAGTGTCCCTCGGGAGCGCCCCGCCCCCGCACCAGCCTCATAGATACACAGGACGCCGAGCGAAGCGAAACAGGCGCTCCTCAAAACAACAGGGTCGGGGATCTGCTGGGAATTGATTACATGATGCGTGTGCACCGTGCAGTCTCAGTGCATGGTTGGAAACACATACAGTACTGTAACAAGGCATATATACTGTACCTCTGTACCGGCCACTACAACTATACAACCACCTCAGTTGTGTTTGTTATATTGTAACTTAATCATACAGTATGAGTATATAGACTAGACTAGAGTAATTTTTATTTAGGGCTGCAATTTGTCAAAAACTCAATTACTCTTACGATTAAGTGGATAATGGAGAAGAAAATGTATATAAAAAAACAAAACTGATAGGAAATTGTTTAACTACAGCATAATTTCTTTCATACTTCTTTGGACAATCGTGTATTATAAACAAATAGTGAAAATAGCATATTTCTACACGTTTTTTGAATATTTGCGACACATTACTAATCGATTCATTGGTTAAATTAATTATTGATTATTTATTCTTCATGAACAGTAGCTCAAAAATTCCAATCAATTGTTTTATTCCCACCCCAAAAATATGTATTGCAGCTTTAAGCGATTAAAGGGTACAATAACAACTTGGCGAGTCCTGTCCCCAGCCTTCCTATAACATTACAGGCAGCGCACTCCTCCTGTTATTATATTTCTGCTTGGCTATAACCGAGGATTAGCGCTCCCAGGGGTTGCAAAGCCAGACAGTAGACTTTAAATCCTCCGTGTCTTATGCAAGGTATTCAAACGTACCATACTTCAGTGAAGGTTATATCCGAGGAGGGGAGGGTTGGTGGGAGCTCTGGCCATATACCACACACAGTCACACACACACACACACACACACACACACACACACACACACACACACACACACACACACACACACACACAGCTTCCTTCCCCCCCCCCCCCCTAGCTTTATTGTCTCCCATAATGCAAGATTTGATTTGCCTCCATAAACATAATGGCGTAATTTGCTCTGCATGCTCGCCTCGCCGAGGAGAGCGTTTTTCATTCGCTCGGGTTCGCCTGGGAAATTAAACCGGCTTGCCCACATGCAACTGGACACGTGCATGCACGCACACACGTGTGTTGCGTGCACACACACACACACACACACACACACACACACACACACACACACACACACACACACACACTTGAATTATTTTATTTGGATCTGCACAAGAGGCATAATACAATAGACCCAAACACTGATCACACACACGCACGCGCACACACACACACACGCACACACATGACACACACACGCGCACACACAACACACACACACACACACACACACGCACACACACAGCCACAGATAACAAGAGACACATTCACATTAAAAAGTCTTCTCTCCACTTCATGGCATATACTTGCTTGGCGTAGCTTGGTGAGGGGTTGGGTGTGAAAGGGTGCGGTTCTCTAGGGCGGGTGGATGAATGGGTGATAAAGTTAACCACTTGAACCGTGTGTCCAAATGTGTGTCAGAGTCAGACAACGCTTGAGGTTGACGCTTTCAACTTTCATAGTAAAAAGTAAATCAAAAAGTAAATCAAAAGCCTTAAGAAATCCCAGTGGTGGAGGTAATGGTACCCCCTGGCCCAAAATGTGATAACCATCACATGACATTTTGTGATGACGGCTATGGCCGTTTTTAGCCTAAAGGATTGTTTTTCATGCAAAACAAATGACATGTCACATACTACTTAAAACTGAATAAAAATGTGAGAATTTTGCCTTGGTCCCACCCATTTTAGCACTTTATATTTTAGCTAATCTTTTCTATATGTTCCACCACTGGGATTTCTTTAAGAGTTGAAAGAGTTTCTGTTGCAATTTGTTTGAGGTCAAACCCTCTAATGCCTATATACTAAGGTTGTTTCTTACAATAAATATTGCTATTTTTCTGAAATTATGTATTTATTTCCGGGTAGCTGGAGCTCTCTCCTTTGGACTGCAATGTCATGGGTTTGATCCCAGGCACCGCCAACTAACGTATGAGTAGCCCCGCCCATCTCCCCACCCCCAATACAAATTGACTGCTAAAATAACCTTACTAATAGTGAAAATAAAATACATCATAAATAAATACTGAAACCCGATATAATCATTAAGGAAAGTTTATGCATGCACTATATGTGTATATGTAAACTCTTAATTTCCATTTGACAGTCATTCAGAAGACAAAAAGCCCCTCAGACCTTCTTACTTCATTTTCACTATTTACACGCATTTTGGCCTGTGTGTGATCTTTAAAATACTGTCACGTAAATCCGGTACAATAATTTTATACTGGTACCAGTATACTTTGTCCTCCAGCGGTGGTGGGAGAGTGATGCAGTTAATACTGGAGGGGGTGGATGGGTTGATGGGTGATAAAGCCAGGGTAGTGGGCCTGCTCTGGGCGGTGGGTAGTGATAAAGCCAGGGTAGGGGGGATGCTGGGGATCTGCTCTGGGGAGTGGGTGGGTAGTGCAGGTGAAAAAGGTAAGCAGGCATGCAGAGAGCTTAGCCTGTCACAGCGAAAGGTTAGTCCCCAGATTTACGAGGCCGCATACGTGTCCCTCGTTGGCCCAGATGGAGGTGAGGCTGCGTCCGATGTTTTAGCTGAGCTGATTGATGGCAGGCAGGCAGCCTGACATTCCTATATAGCATCTCCTCCCAGCGCTACAGTAAGGAGAGGAGAGAGCAGAGAAAGAGAGGAACAGCAATTAATGTCCGTCCTAACCTATGTGACTATGAGTACCAGTAGGGGCAAAAGTGGCGCTGTTGTGCCAGAAACAGAGAGAGAGAGAGATAGTGTTGCACTGTTCCCTGCTAATTAGAGAGAGAGAGAGAGAGAGAGAGAGAGAGAGAGGGGGGGGGGGGGCAGGGGGAGAGGGGAGTTGCAGTTAACAACAAAAAAACTGAACTAAAATCTGTCTTCATTTTAGTTAACAAAAAAAAGAAGACTGAAATAAAATCTCTCTTCATTTTAGTTCACTAACAAAGACTAGACGAAATATATTTATTTTATTGTACAATTTTCTTCCTGTGATCATGTGATGCGCATGTGCTCGCTCTGTTTACAAACAGAGGCAGCAACACAGTCACAGCCACGCACACACACTCAGGAGTTGAATGGGCTGTATGCTGTGCTCGGAACAGCTACAAAAGTTACTAAACTACAGCAAAGCAGGGAACTGGAGATGTTAACACCCCAGGAATTGTGAAGAAATAGGTGAGTGTCATAACGCGGCGCGTGTGTGCATGCTTGCAGCTATAGTAGCAAAAAAGTAACGTTAGCCTAGCACGTAGCACGGTAGCAGCAACATACATGAATGCTGCGTGTGTACTTTCTGCAATGTACTTTGGCAATGTAAACGTATGTTTTCTCATGCCAATAAAGCCAATTGAATTGTATTGAATTGTGTACTGTGCAATGCATGAACTCGGTGCGTGCACGTGTGTGCATGAACGCGGTGCGTGTGCGTGTGACACTGGGTCAGTGTGTTCTAACCAGGAGTTTAGTAATGTTAGGCTGCACTGGGATCAGTTTGTTAACTAGTGGACATTGATTCTATAGGAGTTGTCTTGTACTGTAGGCCTACTGCACTGGGATCAGTTCGTGCAGCCTGCGGCGTGCGTGTGTGTGTGTGTGTGTGTGTGTGTCACACTGGGTCAGTGTGTTCTAACCAGGAGTTTAGTAATGTTAGGCTGCACTGGGATCAGTTTGTTAACTAGTGGACATTGATTCTATAGGAGTTGTCTTGTACTGTAGGCCTACTGCACTGGGATCAGTTCGTGCAGCCTGCGGCGTGCGTGTGTGTGTGTGTGTGTGTGTGTGTGTGTGTGTGTGTGTCACACTGGGTCAGTGTGTTCTAACCAGGAGTTTAGTAATGTTAGGCTGCACTGGGATCAGTTTGTTAACTAGTGGACATTGATTCTATAGGAGTTGTCTTGTACTGTACTGCACTGGGATCAGTTCGTGCAGCCTGCGGCGTGCGTGTGTGTGTGTGTGTGTGTGTGTGTGTCACACTGGGTCAGTGTGTTCTAACCAGGAGTTTAGTAATGTTAGGCTGCACTGGGATCAGTTTGTTAACTAGTGGACATTGATTCTATAGGAGTTGTCTTGTACTGTACTGCACTGGGATCAGTTCGTGCAGCCTGCGGGCGTGCGTGTGTGTGTGTGTGTGTGTGTGTGTGTGTGTCACACTGGGTCAGTGTGTTCTAACCAGGAGTTTAGTAATCTTAGGCTGCACTGGGATCAGTTGGGTAACTAGTGGACATTGATTATATAGGAGTTGTCTTGTACTGTACTGCAATGGGAGGTTTAATTGTTTTTTGTGTTTCTCATCCAAAGTATGAGAGAATGCTATTTTTTGAGTGGTGCAACCACTCCAAGGAACAGCAATGTCCGTCCTAACCTATGTGATGTTTACAGTACCAGTAGGTGCAAGAGTGGCGCTGTTGTGCAAGAAACGGAGAGAGAGAGATTAGATTAAGTGCAGAATTCTACGACTCTCTACATTCAATGTAGGTGGAGACAGATGACCGATGATGTAATGGTTGACCTTGACCTTTCAGCCTTTTGACTCCAAATGTAATCATCTCTCATGGTCATGAGCGGCCAATCGATGCCACCAAGTTTCCTGAAAACACTGCCTTCCAATCGTCCAGTTATTTTCTTCACTGCCTGCACACACACACACACACACACACACACACACACACACACACACACACACACACACACACACACACACACAGAGGAGTGAGTCTAGTGGGCTGCCTGCACGGCGCTGCAGGCATGCAGGGTAAAGTGATCTCGGTCACGTTCCAGATGGGAGCGTCGCTCGGTGAGAGGTGTGTGTGTGTGTGTGTGTGTGTGGCAGCAGAGACTGTAGCGACTGTAAATAAGGTGGTACAGGGGTCATCGTACACAGTGGTGGAAACTAAGTACAATTTTGAGGGATTTTTACTTTACTTGACTTGACTTTACAATGTTCGATACTTTTACTTCTACTACATCTCATAGGCAAATATTGTACTTTTACTCCACTACAATTATTTGAAAAGTTTAGTTACTTTGTATATTTGTATTATCATTACACACTGCATGCCTCTACTCACCGTGCCCGCTGCGCGCCACTCGCACTGCATGCCTCTACTCACCGTGCCCGCTGCGCGCCACTCGCACTGCCCACAGCAGTGAATTGCACACACAGTACTGGAAATAAATGATGTATAATAGTTTTACTTTACTCAAGTAAAGGGATATTTCACTTTCAAACATGTTTGGGGTCATTTTATCGGCTTTTGTGTTTCACCCCAGACAGTTTTTAAGTTGTTGATTCAGTAATTAGATATTTGATATTCATTTTTGTCCAGCTTTGAGGGTTTGTGTAAACAGTAAACACAAACATTGTCCTAGCACACACATTGAATGCTATTGACAATGAATGGCCAGTTTGGAGCTCATCGGCCGGAATGAGATGACGTACTGTATGATGATAAGAGCGCCCCTCACTTCACACGGGTTTGATTTTTATTTTATCAGACACTCAATGGTGACTGATAAAAAAACTTCTAGCTTTTTATAATATCAGAGTACTTCTACTTTGTATTATTTATACTTGTAGTTCTTCTGGTAATTCTTCCACCAACTGCACACACCCCTGTCTCTGGAATGCGGCCGGCTGCAGCCAGGCAGACAGTATGGGCTTAGCAGGTATGGCTGGTGGGAGGGATTAGTGGCCCGGTCGCACGGCCTCCTGGGAAATGTAGTGCTACAGATGAGGAGGGAGGGGAGGCATGGCAGCACTGAGCCATGATGGCACAAAAGGAGCCTGTCAGTAATGAGCTGGATACTGGCCAGGAGCCCTGCTCCCCCTGGACGTGTGTGTGTGTGTGTGTGTGTGTGTGTGTGTGTGTGTGTGTGTGTGTGTGTGTGTGTGTGTGTGTGTGTGTGTGTGTGTGTGTGTGTGTGTGTGTGTGTGTGTGTGTGTGTGTGTGTGTGTGTGTGTGTGTGTGTGTGTGTGTGTGTGTGTGTGTGTGTGTGTGTGTGTGTGTGTGTGTGTGTGTGTGTGTGTGTGTGTGTGTGTGTGTCTGTGCGCGTGTGCGCATGATGGACGATAGTGAATCTGTCAGCTAGCCTCGATCTGACCATCTCCAGGGGACGAGGTATCGGTCACCATGTGCATACACAAGCACACACTCTCAGGATAGACACATGCGCATGTTGTCACATATTGGAACTACTGTGCAGGCTACACACGCAGAGGCAAGCATACACACACACACACACACACACACACACACACACACACACACACACACACACACACACACACATAGGGGCACAAGTGTACCCAGTCATGCACAGACGCGACACCCACACCCATAAGGAGATAGTTGTACCCGCATCCATGGTGTGTGTGTGTGTGTGTGTGTGTGTGTGTGTGTGCGTCTGTGCCTACCTGGCTGGCCTCAGGCTGCAGTTAAAATATGCATGTTGCACGCCACCCAGGGCATCGTGGCGCTATTCCAGGGGCCTGATGCAGGAGAGAGGCTGACACTATCTATGACTGCCACAGCATCACAACCGCTAGACTAGACCATGCACTATGCAGTGCTTCCCAAACCTTTTAGCTCAGGAGCCAAAAGAGAGTTTAGACATTAGCCCGGAACCCAACTAGTGAAAACAGCAGATATAAGAATGCGACCCCTGAATTACACTGTTACTTCATAGCACGCTTTCTCATATTAACCCATTTTGGGCGGGAACCCCTTTTGGTGGTGTGAAAAATAGCAGATCTACAAGCTATTTTTTGAAAAGTCGACTGACTGACATAGAAACATAGCTTTTTCAGAAAACTGTCAGGATGTAGAAGACATTTTTAGACAGATACAGTATGTCGCGAGAAAAACTGGAGAGAATATTTGTTTCCATTATAGGACAGACTTTATACCTCACCTTTATCCACCAGCTTTCCTATTCTGGCGGGAAACATTCACCAAAAATAGCCGATCTACAAGCTCACAAGGTGACGCGTTGTGTGACAATGACAAATTCCAAAAATGATGAAGTATATATTCTGAGGCACCCCCCCTGGACCCTAGAGTGCCACAGCACCTATACTTTGAGAAGCCCTGGTCTACAGTGACAGCCCCTCCTTGGAAATGACCTTGTGCGCTTGCACGGATACCGCGTGCCGCGGAGCGAGGGCCACGTATGGCGCCCGGGAAAAATCCTGCCAGCACCAATGACCCTTTAACCCATTTAGACTTGAGGCAGATAAAAAAAAACAAAGAAAAAGGCTTCTAAATCCTAACAGTTTTCAGAAAAACCCTATGTTTCTATATGTCAGTGCTTGGTTCTCAACCTTTTCCATGTCAAGGACGCCCGGGAATTATCTGTATTTGGCCGCGGACCCCCATCTGAAAATATGATGTTCCTGCAGGGAGCACCCAGAAGCAAAGATTTGAGTTATAAAATCGTTCGCTCTGAAAGAATATACTGTAAGTGTATATTCAAAGATTTGCGACACACTTTCACGATTTTTCTAAAGATAGCTGATCTACAAGCTCATATGAGCTTGTAGATCTGCTATTTTTCAATAGCTAAAGTAGGCCTAATGCTTAAAACACCAAAAGGAGTTCCCGTCCTGAACGGGTTAATTAATTCACCTCGCTTCCAAACGACGACTCATCACCCCAGGGACGGGATTACAAACATAAATACTGCATGATAACGCCGCGTACGTTTTCCGCGGCGCTCCTCGGAGTCGCTGATGAAGCCATTCCTGTGCCGGGGAAATGTGTTCTGTTCTCGCCCCCGGAAAATATATAAACGAGCCGCCCTTGAAATATGAGCGGAAAACAAAACGCCACGCAGCCTGACGGAGTGCATGGTGCTAATGACGCCGGAAATTCACTGAAGGTAACATTGTGATTCATTAACGTGCGGATAAATGCACGCTCCCACTTTACTTTTGGCATACATCTAAGTACATTGTTGTTGTACTTTTACTTGAGAAAATGTTGAATTACGAACTGTAACAGAGTATTTCTACATTCTTACAGTATTGATACGTTTACTCAAAGTAAAACATTTGAGTACTTTTTTCCACCACTGGTGGTATATATATATATACCTCCAATCGCTTCGGCGTTTCAAGATGGCGATAATGTAGGACTCTGAGACTTGTGACTTAGAGGAGAGGAGAGGAGAGGAGAGGAGAGGGGCCACGGACCGCGGGCCCCTCCGTTCTTTTTTAGAAAAATAATTCTAGAAGTTCTCTTTAATTATGGATGCTCACCCCAAGGCCGAGCATTTGTACCTGGCACCTCTCTCATTAATGAGGGAGCACATTTAATTGACTGAGCGTGGCGCAGACTGGGTTAGTGGCGCGGTTGTGTGACGCACACATGATACACCTAAGGGGCACACGTGCACGCGCCCGCAGCCCCGCACACACACACACACACACCACACACACACACGTATGAAGCCTACTTTAATTGTGAGGAAATTAAAAATGTATGAGGCCATTGAAAATAGCCGAAAGAAATAGCAGATCTACAAGGTCACAATATGTCAAGCTTCGACACGCAGTGAGCATGCAGATTGCCTATTTTCCAGTGCAAGCTGACGCATAACTAATATAAATGGGCACCTCTAAATGCTTAATGCTAACCGTATCCCCAATGAATCTTTTCCTAATTGTAAGCCTTGAAACACTACAAATCTTTTTATACATAAACCCACGAAGACCAGGACAATTTCCCTCACTATGCATATTTTCTATACTTGTGGGGACATTTGGGAATACACACGTACGCGTGCACGCTGGCTGGCTGTCTAGGAGTCGACCTGGGCTGCAGCCCCGGGGAGAACCCTCTAGCAGGAGATGTACATTGTACTGCATGCAGATGAGATGCCGCCATCGACGCAGTAATTGCTTTGTACTGTACGCCGGGTGCCATGCATGGTGGGCGCAGCCCGGGTTGGCCTATACTGTGTAGTCTCTCTCTGGGCGCGTCCTGGCACTTCACATTCAGTGGAAGTGAAGCGCAGACATGTTTGCCCTCGGCATTGAATCCCCCATCGCCGTGTCGCTGTGCCCCCGCCGCGCCGCGCTATGGTTTGACGGCGGTGACATAAGAGCTCCGGTGTGTGTGCTCTCACACCGCGGAAAGGCTACAGGCGATGAAAAGGAAGCCTCATTTTGACACAGGATGTTTGCGGTTGACTTGATTGTGTTCAGACATTTTACGACATAAACCCTCAATGCTTTAAAGTATCTAAAGTTGATCATTGGCTCGGTACGTGGTCTGCTCTGTGTCCCCCTCTACACCAAACCTCTTCTCTGGAAAAACAGCCGCTCTCCCGTGCTTGTAGATCTGGTATTTCTGGCTAATGTCCTCCCCCCAGAATAGGGATGCTAGGGTTCAAATGGTTAATGTAAAGAAAGGAGAGAAAAAGTCCAGATCAAACCCCCTGTTGAAGACCCCTGCCGTACGTGATGAGAGAGGCAGAGGTAACATGACGTTGACCTGCTGCTACAGCTATTGTCTGTTGCCTTATAGTTTCAACATGTAATCCTTAGTCATAATCAGCGTTTTCAGATCTGCCACAAGTTCACACAAAATGTGGAAACCATTCGGAAATCAGATCCACGGTCAGAATGAAGAACTTAGAAGGGGGGAATAGAAGAGGTCTTTCAAGAGCTTAATATTGATTTGCACATCTAGAACGGCATAGAAATATGAACGCACATCATATAAATAAAGCTCTGCTGTGAGATACATTTGAGACGAGTGGAGACGTAGAGATCACATAGCATAATAAGTGGGCCAGTTATTTTATATATCGGTTCCATGAATCCATGAATACATTTACGCACGCGTTTGATACATTTTTCTATCACCGGCGCATCTAAAACAAGAAGCAATTTAGCCTTTTCTTATAGCAGTATAGCTCACATTTGCTCATTCCATACAAAAAAATAAATAAATAGAGTAGCCAATTACTGAATAAATCGCCTCCAAGGGCCGACAGCTATAGCATAACTGGTTTCCATCGTTCCATCGTGGATTTGTATTCATATTTCCCCACGGAAATATATACTATACTTTATACTGCACCTCTACTCATCTCAGGGGCAAATAGCCTATTATATTGCACTCTTCACTCTACGCTTATACACACACTGCATGTTACACACTTATCGTTACACACACTGCATGCAGAAGTAGTTCATAATGCTGTAGCAGTACAATCATTTTAACCACGTTATCCATTTATATGTTGGCTATTCAAAAATAGGAGATCTACAAGCTTGTGCTGTGGGAAAACTTTCACTGAAAATAGCCGATTTCAATTTCCTTGACATGAAAAAGTTTTGAGAAACGGTGAACTGTCTATAAAACATGGGATAACTTCTTCCACTAATCTCTCCTGGTGTTCACAGGCGTCCTCACACGCTCCCGTAGTGTCTTAGCAGGTTGTTTGCTGATAGCAGGATCATTAGCACACCGCTAACAGGCCTCACTGCTAGCCTCTAATGAGACACACCAGCCAAGATACCACAGATACTCATCTACTGATCAATGGGCCTGGCCTTGTACCCAATATACACCTTCCTCGCTCCCTCCGTGTGCGTCTTTCTGTGTGTGTGTGTGTGTGTGTGTGTGTGTGTGTGTGTGTGTGTGTGTGTGTGTGCGTGTGCGCATGTGTGTGTGTGTGTGTGTGTGTGTGTGTGTGTGCGTATGTGTGTGTGTGTGTGTGTGTGTGTGTGTGTGCGTGTGCTCATGCACGTTTTCTTGAATAGCCTTTAATTCAACTACTTCTCTCTCTCTCTCTATCTCTCTCTCTCCCTATCTCTCTATATCTCTCCATCACAGATAAAAGTGCAGCTATCATCACCAGGGGAACAATTAATCTCATCCAATCAAATTCCATTGTGATACCCCCCCACCCGCCCCAACCCTCCCATGGCACATTAATCCCACAAGGGGGGGGATGTCGCCCCCTGGTGCCCCTAGGGCGCGCAACACTCGTTTAACTTACATGCACCACAACGTTGTTTCTCAAGGGTCCGTTTGGTTCCATTTGTAGAGTTACAGACCCATGAGGGTCCATTTGGTTCCATATAAGCTCTCAGAGTTACAGACCCATGAGGGTCCATTTGGTTCCATATAAGCTCTCAGAGTTACAGACCCATGAGGGTCCATTTGGTTCCATATAAGCTCTCAGAGTTACAGACCCATGAGGGTCCATTTGGTTCCATATAAGCTCTCAGAGTTACAGACCCATGATGGTCCATTTGGTTCCATTTGTACTAGTGGTGCACGATATTGATTTTTTGAAACCGATACGATAACCGATAATTTACAGCTCCTCAAGACCGATACCGATACGATAACCGATAATAAAAATATATAGACATGAATAAAAAATACATACTAGTGAGTAACGGTACATGTAACACAGCTTTGACCTAAGCAATTACAGTATAGTAGGCTATATCAGTGGTTCCCAAAGTGGGGTTCGGGGACCCCCGGCCCCAGGGGTACCTGAGGGAGTTCCAGGGGGTCCCCAGCTAAATTATATAGTTAGGAACCAAATGGACCCTTATGGGTCTGTAACTCTGAGTGTACAAATGGAACATTTCCAGTTGCATACTCCAGTTGTAAAAATAACATTGATTTTACAATATAAATTGGGAGTCCCAGAGCAAATTGTGATTGGCCAGATGACGTATGATGATAAGAGTGCCCCTCACTTCACACAGGTGTGAATTTTTTTAAATGAATAAAAACAACAATATAATGTCTGTGAATGTCTGTGTGTGTCCGGTCAGTTGGCCTCAAAACTTTTCCATGTCAAGGAGCAAGGACCCCAAATTGTTAGCCCACAGACACCCATTTGAAAATATATGCCAGGGCTCTAGCAGTGATTCTCATCATTTTTATTTCAAGGACACCCAGTTTGACATGCATTAGGCTACTGACCCCCCATTTAATGCCATTTACATAAGGGACCTCAATTTATAATTTTTTATTTATATCGTAAAATCAATGTCAACTCTGAGAGGGTACAAATGGAACCAAATGGACCTGTAAGGGTCAATTTCGTTCCATTTGTAAACTCTGACTCCCCGGATCCCACTTTGAGAACCACTATTGTCTGTGTGTGTGCGTGTGTAAACACAAATACAACACTATCCAAGTTCCAGTGATAGACGTTGTTGTTAGCATATAAGTCATTAGCATGGTCTGTAGCATCATGTAGCCAAACAGCTACTACTTCTACATTTCTCAACCAAAACGGTCGCGTCGCGTTTCACAATGCTACACAACTGGAGCAAATTAATAAACTACAACCGGTAACGAGTGACACGCATTCAACAGCGCGATGAATGAACGAGCACCAATACGCGCTCGTCAGCTGCTGAGCTGCTGAGACCGTTCGTATGAATGCGAGTCAGTGAGTGAAATGAGATAGAGAGGAGAAGCAGGCGGGGCTATTAGCCTGCTATGGAAATACACACTGCAACAGACAGAGTGGAGAAGCGTCTCTCTCTCGCTCGTCTCAGCCGTTCCTCCGGAGAGATTGGCGACTCGGGGAGCGTTTGGGCGCACCACAGAAATGATTGGTAGTCCCATAGTTGCTACCAACTATATTTTTATGTCTCACAGATAAAATTTCAGGAGCATTTGCGTCCAAAATGATCGCAATTTCGAGCCCATATAAAGTATATTATCGGCGCTATTATAACGTTATCGAATTTATCGGGATGACGTCATAATTGCTAATATCGGGTCGCAATTTATCGGGACGATAATTATCGTGCATCCCTAATTTGTACACTCTCAGAGTTACAGACCCACGAGGGTCCATTTGGTTCCATATAAGCTTTCAGAGTTACAGACCCATTTGTTTCCATAAAGGCTCTAAGAATTACAGACCTGTATGGTTCCATGTGGACCACCTGGTGGCCCCGAGACCCAACATTGGGGACCACTGCATTCCATCTTTATTCTGGGATCCCTCCATATCTTCTGTCTCTTGCCGTCGCCGCTGTTTCCCTTTTCCCCTCCATTTTAACTCATCACACTGGTATAGAAGTCGCCCAACTCTGCCTCCGCCTCTGGTGGTGTCATTCTGTTCCACTTGTTCTTCCCCCCCCCCCCCCGCCGCCCTGCAGTGTGCTTCTGACACACGCTGTCGTGTCGCATTTTTCTTCTTCTGAATATATCACAGCCAGAGCAGAGTTGACGGCAATGGGGGGAGAGGATATATTCCGACAGGAAGCGCGGCAGGACTCCCATAACAGGTACCGTGTTGCCATGACTCTCTGTTGGACGGCGGGCCCGTGGGCCTTTACACTGCCGCTTGCCTTTCAACGTAGTGTTCAATTGTTCTATCTCTGTGTCAAGTTGCAAGTGAAAGTCACATTTTAGTATAGTACGCAAGTATAGCCTCCCTGTTGGTTCACCAACCTGGTTCGACCCTGCTTTGAGCGACGCCCCCTCTGCACTGTTATTGGTTAGGGAAACACAAGGTTCACTCCCACTCCTAGACCACATTTCCTGGTTCACCCAGTATTTGTTTAATTCTTTATTTATTTTATAACAAAATCGCATGGATCTCTGAGGCTAGTAAGTCAATAAGGAATGAAGTAAGTAAAGTATTCAAAAGTGTCAGAAGTTCAAATTCCAAAGTAAATACATATACAGAGTCAACGATTTTCCAGGAATGTTGAATAAATATCCGGGTAGCTCAGTCGGTAGAGCTCTCACCTTGTAAGACCACAACCCACAAGGTCATGGGTTAGATCCCGCCAACTCAGCGTATGAGTATAGCATTGATTATGGAAGTACTGGGAGCTGATGGTAGGTGTGGTGCCTGTTACTTTTCAGGATTCTAATTCAAAAGTATCAGATCTGCTACTACACAAGCTGGAAACGTGTCACATCGCGCCACGTTTCAAGCTTGCAGATTATGCATGTTTTTTTTTTACTTTTTTGACATGAATACAACTTCCAACTTCAACTCAACTTCGAGTTTATTGTCAACATATCGTGAATGGTGAAATTCTCCCAACGCATCAAAAAACACTGTGTAAAAAAATACTGGAGAATAGAAAGCAACAAAGAAAACAACAAACAGAGATAACAAGACAGTACGGTTACGGTGTCAGGATGCTGTGAGTGGTGCCGTCGCAGAGCAGCAGTGGATATCTGCAGCCGCCTGAGGCATGCAGCACTGCCGTAGCTCAGCCTCTTGCATGCTGCGTGTCAAGGTTATTCAAGTTAGTTTGTATTTCCGTTTGACGTTTTGTGTTCAATTTCAGTTTAGATTTTGTCGCTGTCGGGCAGAATCCTCTTATCTCCATATTTTAAACTTTTAGAGGGTTTTTTTTGGTAAATAAATGTCTCACTTGATCATACTGCAGCGTCACACAAAAGCATTAAAAGTGGCAGATCCACAAGCTCAAAACGACCCTGAAAAGTACCAGTTTTGGACATTAAAGTTTAGTTTTTAGTTCACAAAGGTCAGCGACAATGTCCAATCTACAAGCTCTCAACGGGTCGAAATACAATGATTTGGAGATCTTAAACATAAGGAGTGCAGAGGGACTCCACAGCGATCTGCAGTGTTATTATTAGTGTGTGAAGTGAGCCGCATACAGAGTGTATTATGTGGTGTCGGCCACTGAATCACTAGCCTCATTAAACCTTCTACTATGGTTTACACAACTCGGGATGTAAAGCAGCTCTCCCTTCTGCTATTAAAGCACTAAGCGTCTATGATGAGAGGAAACGGGAGGCGGGCAGCACCCTATTCATCATGGGGGTTTACCGAGTGTGGGCACAAGCTATACAGTATATAGAATAGCCAATCTACAAGCTTGCGATGCTTTGCGTTGCAACGCGTCCTGACCTTGTACATCTGCTATTGTGTTTTGGCTGATGTTCAATCCAGATGCTGGATGGATGCTGGGCCTCCCCCAGACCAGACAGATCAACCGTGTGTGTGTGTGACTGTGTGTGTGTGTGTGTGTGTGTGTGGGTGTGCTCGTGCGCGTCCGTGTGTGTGTTACAATGTTTTGCTATCTTTATGGGGGCAAATGTGACTGGAACTTGAGGCCAAATCCTCTCTCATTGTTTTCGCCCCAACTTTGTGCTCCCCGGCCTTGTTCCTTCGGTCTTATCAGTCGGTTCCAGTGTGTTCAGTTCGCAGAGCCAAGTGAAAAATCAGCCGCTATAGATCATTCTGACAGTTTAATTTCAATGCTTGATTATCAGTCAATTTGATAATTATATTATCCAACCATCCAATTAATTTGTTCTATATTTACAATGATCATCAAGTATGCTCTCCGCCTCTCAACGTCGTCTATCAAGGGTGAGATATTGGCGTTCGCGTGGGACGTTGACAGTTAGCACAAAAGTGTTGATTTGATTGAGATGTTAAAAACTGTGTGTAGTGTGCGTGCGTGCGCGCGCGCTTGTGCGTGTGTGTGTTTGTGCGATCAGTGAGTATTTCTATAACATCTTAACGCAGGGGTTCCAAACTTTTTTTCCAGCTCGACATCCACATGATGCATTTGGTGTCTTCCCCAGGAGACGAGAAGATCATTTATTTTATTCAGAATGTTGTTTGAATCCAATTTCGGACCTCTTGGAAGGGACGCAGCATTCCTTCTAGCGTATATAGCTGTTAATGTTGTTTGTTGTTGTCAGCTGTGAGCAGACAGAGCTCTCACTTTGTACCATGGGGACATCAAAGCCTCTATATAGTTTTAAGGAATAATAAAACCCCCAGAAATGGTTTCCGACTCATAGCTTGAGAACACAGTGGTTCCCAAAGTGTGGTCCGTGGACCACCAGGGGTCCTTGAGAGTGTTCCAGAGGGTCCCCAGCTAGGTCTGTAACTGTGACCCGTTATGGTCCATTTGGTTCCATTTGTACACTCTCAGAGTTAAATTAACTTTGATTTTACAATACACATTAAGAGATATAAATGCCATTAAATGGCGGTCCGTAGCCTAACTCACAGATCCCCCATTACTATTCATGGAGTAGTAATAGACCATCTGTTGTCAGGGAAAGATCAGATTGATTCAGTGTGTAAGAAAACAAAGCAAAGAATCTACTATTCTACTTCCTTCGCCGTCTAAGATCCTAGTAGACGGATTCTTCTTTTGTTCTTCACTTCTGTAATTATGAGTGTTCTTCAGTACTGTAGTACCACCTGGCATGGATGTCTGTCTGCAGCCCTAAAGTCACAACTGCTGCAAAAACTGATATTGTTGTCAAAGATTGTTGGACAACCACTTCAGAAACTTTAAGCATCCACGTATGATAACAGCATCCTAAGGTTAGCAAGGAATATCACCTCTAATACTAAGCATGTGTTGTATGGAGAATATAGGTTGCTGCCTTCTGGAAGGAGATTAAAGGTCAGACTAAAGAGGTCCTTTGTCCACCAGTCGACTTTGAGGCTTAATCAGGAGTTGTAGTAGCCATGGGGTAATCTATAGGCGGTGGATATTGCTCTTGTCTTCATGTCTTTATGTATGTAAATTGTCTTGTTCTTTGTGTTATGTCAAATATGTTTGTGTTCTGCATGCTTGGCTGCTGGGTCGCAAGACAAGACAAATTTCAGTGTGAACTGAAATGGGGGTCCGCAGGGTAATGAGTGTCAATTTGGGGGTCCTTGACATGAAAACGTTTGGGAGCCACTGCTCTAACATGTCCTGTGTGCCCCCCTCCTCCTCCTCTCCTATAGACGACGTGCCTCCCTACTTCAAGACGGAGCCGGTGCGCAGCCAGCTGCATCTGGAGAGGAACCGGCTGGTGCTCACCTGCATGGCCGAAGGCAGCTGGCCCCTGGAGTTCAAATGGATCCACAACACCACCGAGCTCACACACTTCTCCCTGGAGTACAGGTGAGAGAGAGAGAGAGAGAGTTATGGCATGTTATTTATACTTATTAGGCTTGGATAAATGCTTGATTCTGATTGGTCAATCACCGAATTCAGCGGTGTGTTATTTCTGGCTAATGACCACTCCACTCTATGGGCGCGTTCGTAAATAGCACGTTGAGCGCACTGTGCTATGCAAACTAATTAGCTCCGGTGCTGTATTTCCGAACGTGGCCTATAGCAGACCGCTGTCTAATCAAAGGCCCAGAGCACCTGCTCATATCAACATGACGTAAACAAACATGTCACTTACATTATATCATATCATTTATAGTTAAACAAATTGCTCTCAAGGATGGTTTTGAAAACATTTGAAGTGAGAAATGGACAATGTGGCAACCGAAAATTGACTTACACTTACAGTACACCATATCCGCACTGGGCGGATGGTTTCAATGTGCCGATTATTATTTAGATGGTATATTGTTTAGACCGATGCTTTGTTCACGGTTGTACTGATTGTTGTTTAGATAGCATGCTGTTTCGACAGATGGCAGGCTCACTGTTTACCTGATATCCTGTAGTTTCAATGTACAGATTGTCATTTAGATAGACAGATCCTGGGTTCTTGCTTATCCTGGTTTCTTGACGTTGTTCTCTATGCATTCTGTGTTTTTGAGTGGTTGCAGCCACTCCTATGAGCAGCTATGTGTGTCTCTGTGTATGTCCAAGTACAGAAATAGGTTTGCTTGACCGCCAATTGTCACTGTTGAGCACGCACACACACGCGCACACGCGCACGCACACACAGCACCGCTCATTTCAGAAAGGTCTGATTCTGATTATTTACTGGTAGGCAGGTTTCTGAACTGTCCACAGCCCTTCATGTGAGACACAGACCGAGTAGACAGAAATGGTGCCACAATATAATGAGCATTAGTGATGACGAACGATATGAAGATGAGGTTGAAAATGGGTGGGGTGAAGTGCAGTACTTGAGTAAATGCATTTAGTTAGTTTTGCACTACTCTCTCTCTCTCATGGTAGAGTGACCTCCATCATTCATGGTGGACTGACAAAGTGGTGGAGGTGGGTTGGGCACGCACGCACACACACACACACACACGCACACGCATCTACCTCGCTGCCGTCCAGGGGAATGGAAAGACTGGACCAGATAAAATGTGTTTAACGTTAACTGGGAGATCCTTATCACGTGGCAAACACTGGCCTTATCTGTGTGTGTGTGTGTGTGTGTGTGTGTGTGTGTGTGTGCGCGTGTGCGACTGCGTGTGCGTGAGTATGCGTGCGTGCATGCGTGCATGCGCGCACACAAATAGAACAGCACTGACACACATCCACACTAGTCCCTCGCAGGGATTTCTTGCCCCCACTAAGATAATGAAACATGGACACACACACACACACGCACACATGCACACGCGCACCGCGCATAAGTGTAAATAAAACCTAGCTGGCTCAGACTCACAACATATGGCCGTGTTATAGAACGTGCATGCATGCGCGTCGTGCGTGCGTGTTATAGAATGTGCAAGCATGCCTGCGTGTGCCATGCGTGCATGAATATGTATCTGCTAGTGTGTCTGTCTGTTTACTGAATATGCATGTGCCAGTCTGTCTGTCTGTGTGTGTTTGTACTGAATATGCATTAACCCATTCTGACCGGGCACCCATTTTGGTGTTGGCATCATGTTATGCTTTAGCTATTGAAAAATAGCAGATCTACAAGCTCATATCGCGCCACCGAGTGGCGCGATACGAGCTTGTAGGTCTGCTATTTTTGAAAAATTCGAAGAACGACTGACATTTTTAGAATCTGATCTCAGGTCAGAATGAGTTAATCAGACCCAGTGTGTGTCCAGTGGAAACCTCGTATGAATCTGATCTCAGGTCAGAATGGGTTAAACTCATGGGGTGAACACAAGGCCAGCAGTGTCCCATGTGTTGTTGGTCTCTTTATGACACCTGAGGGAGGCAGGGACAGCACAGTGACAACCAGTCAAACCCCAGAGTCTTTATGAGGTCACCTGAGGGAGGCAGGGACAGCACAGTGACAACCAGTCAAACCCCAGAGTCCTTATGAGGTCACCTGAGGGAGGCAGGGACAGCACAGTGACAACCAGTCAAACCCCAGAGTCCTTATCGCCGGGAAGGATTTAGCCAAAAATATCAGGTTCGAAAAATATGTTATGACATTATGGTTGATTGGATATTTTCAGCCCAAAGCCTTTATTCCTCACAACAACAAGAAAACGGATATTGGCATATACATTCGGTACCAAAGTAAAAGTGATGCACATTTTGACAAACGTGTCTATTTTTGAATAACCCAAAAGTATAAAACGTACTGCTTACGTGGATAATTCAATTGTATGTTTCGTATTCAAATCTAAATCAATGAATCACAGTTAATAATCTAAAGTAACTAGTAACTATATAAATTAATAACCATATGGCGCAGTAACACGTATTGAATAATGGAAATATTCAGGTAAAAGTATCTGTACTGGAGTACATGTACTTGGTTATGTTCCAGCAGCCACGCGGTGTCAGAGGTCAGTGTCACAGTGAGCCAACACGGCGACAGTGTCCCTTGGGGAACTGTCACCGTGTTATTGGCTGATAGAGAGGCTGATCGACTGAGATGGAGAGAGAGATTGAACCACTGCCCACGCTGCATGGCACTGCCGCGCCTGCCTGTGTGCCTGTGCGTGCGTGCGTGTGTGTGTGTGTGTGTGTGTGTCCGTGTGCGTACGTGCGTGCGCACTTGTAGCTATTCTTGTGAGGACCAAATATCACCCCAGGTATAGTAGTAGAATTGGAGGAATAGACATTGTGAGGCCAATGTTCTCCTGGTCATCACAGGAAATGGTTGTTGTTGTGGATTTTGACCCAACCTTTTTCTTGATCAGGGCCCACTTTAAATGTCTCAATCTGACAGTATAATATACTGTCAGATTGAGACTTCAACCCATTTTGGGTTTATATATTATATAAAGTGTCGCTGTGATTGCTGTGTGAGTACAGAGCCACAGTCAGACAGCATTTCAGCACCATGGACAGTTACTATGCAGCTCTATGGCAGTAAGTGCAGGTTCTCAAACTTGTTGTGAATGTGAATAACTGAAATATGTCTTTTTTTTTGCCGAATGCGAACGAATATAAAAGCCTGGGTACCGAGGCTACACTTTACTTGGTGTGTTCTTTCACACTGCTCTATGAACATCGACTTCAGCACCGTAGACAGTTACTGCAGCACTAGGACCAGCAGCTTCAGCACCATGGACAGCATCTGCAGCTAGCTATAGGTAACAGCTAAGTGTCTCAACTTGTTTTCCCGAATAGGGCCCCACTTGAGAACCTTGGAAATGGTCTGCCGTGCTAATTGGTCAGATGGGTGGGCAAGATCCGGCTTGGATCAATGGCGGTGTCTTACTGTCTTGGTCACACAGTGGACAGATGGGAACTACCGTGATATTGCAGAGAGCTGCATGCAGCTCTCTGCAATATCAGCCATCAGCCATCCTGCTGGTGTGAGATTATTAGGCAGACCCTGCAGAATTTTTGTAATCTTGTGATCGACTGAAAAACTGACACAAATCCACAGCAACCCCTACTGTAATTGTGAGAGTTCTGCCCACAGAGAGAGAGAGAGAGAGAGAGAGAGAGAGAGAGAAAGACATTACGTTTAGCTGTAGTGATGTGATGTATGCGGTGCAGTGGAGGGCCATCGCTGGCAGAGAATAAGCATTATTGATCTTTGTCATTTACAAACAATATTACTGGAAATCCAGGAAACACACGCACGCATGCACGCACCCACACACAGCCTTTGGGCACCATCCTGCTTCGGTTCATATAGTCCTTTGATTTATCTCTGAATTAAAATCCAACCCAATTAAGATCCAAGATAAAAATAAAAACGATCGACTCGTTCGCTAACTAACACACAGTTTGGCTTCCTTGACCTCAACAGTAATTGAATCACCCCCCCCCCCACACACACACACACACACACACACACACACACACACAGACACACACACACACACACACACACACACACACACACACACACACAGACACACACACACACACACACACACACACACACACACACACACACACACACACACACACACACACACACACAACAAACCATAAATAACAGTTGTACTCACTGTGAGCTTATACTGTAGTTCTGCTATTTAAAATAACTACGCTATTTCTTTACGACGCTGTCAAAGCCTGCCGAAGAGCATTTTTAGTCGACTAAATCAAGATAATTTGTTGACTATATTTAGTCAACTAAAACTAAAACATTTCGGATGACAAAAAAAAGTAAGACTTTGCTCGTGCTGTGAGCTTCCCCCATGCAGCAGCTCTGCAGAAGCCCCTTATAGGAGAGACAGGAAGCCGGAGACAAGCATCATCTGTTAAAAAATAAAAACACTCAGCAATGTGTAAACAGAAAGTGAGAAGCCTTGTCGACGCTGCAAAGAGTCTAAATATTCCACTAGTAACTTTTTAAAGCGTCACTCCAACGTCGTCAATCACCCGTTGACTCTGCTGCGCGACGGCAGACATGTTTTCTCTGCCTCTCGTAAAACACACACACCTGCACAAATGGGATTTTAACGATTCTGCAGTTAGCCATAATAGAACGTCGCACATTTTTCAGGTGTCTCGAAAGAAATGTAATTAAAGAAAATACCGGTGGATTCTTTCCTCTTTTGAAATACATTTTGAATTTCCTTTTATTATATAATGTAGTATATTGCAGTATTGATACTTTCACTTCAGGGAAAAACTTGAGTAATATTTCCACCACCGCTGTATGTGTACTGTATAGACCTGACCACAGCCTGGCAGAGAGGCTGTGTACTGTATATAGACCTGACCACAGCCTAGCAGAGAGGCTGTGTACTGTATGTAGACCTGACCACAGCCTAGCAGAGAGGCTGTATACTGTATATAGACCTGACCACAGCCTGGCACTAGAGAGGCTGTGTACTGTATATAGACCTGACCACAGCCTGGCAGAGAGGCTGTATACTGTATATAGACCTGACCACAGCCTGGCACTAGAGAGGCTGTGTACTGTATATAGACCTGACCACAGCCTAGCAGAGAGGCTGTGTACTGTATGTAGACCTGACCACAGCCTAGCAGAGAGGCTGTGTACTGTATGTAGACCTGACCACAGCCTAGCAGAGAGGCTGTGTACTGTATGTAGACCTGACCACAGCCTAGCAGAGAGGCTGTGTACTGTATGTAGACCTGACCACAGCCTAGCAGAGAGGCTGTGTACTGTATATAGACCTGACCACAGCCTAGCAGAGAGGCTGTGTACTGTATGTAGACCTGACCACAGCCTAGCAGAGAGGCTGTGTACTGTATGTAGACCTGACCACAGCCTAGCAGAGAGGCTGTGTACTGTATGTAGACCTGACCACAGCCTAGCAGAGAGGCTGTGTACTGTATGTAGACCTGACCACAGCCTAGCAGAGAGGCTGTGTACTGTATGTAGACCTGACCACAGCCTAGCAGAGAGGCTGTGTACTGTATGTAGACCTGACCACAGCCTAGCAGAGAGGCTGTGTACTGTATATAGACCTGACCACAGCCTAGCAGAGAGGCTGTGTACTGTATATAGACCTGACCAAATCTGTATAGACCTGACCACAGCCTGGCAGAGAGGCTGTATACTGTATATAGACCTGACCACAGCCTGGCACTAGAGAGGCTGTGTACTGTATATAGACCTGACCACAGCCTGGCACTAGAGAGGCTGCACCACGGCCAGTTAAAGTACCACACCACAGATCTACTGCTTAATGTAGCACGGAGAGATGGAGCGCTGTGCTGGGCACACACTGAGTAAATTAGCCATCTCATCTCTCTCTCTCTCTCATATTATTAACTGACACAATTCCATGGCAGCTCTGTACAAATGAATACAAGTTCAGTCCAGTACTATTCCATGTCTGACAGCCAGAGACCAAAGACTCGGTTTGCTAACGAGATAGAAAGAAGAGCACTGGCATATGATGCAGCGCAACAGCAACAAGCGAACAATTAACCCCAACCGGAATACTACCTATTGTAAACCTAACTGAACAGTGAACACACATTCTTCGATACCTGTGGGGACATTTGGGCCACACAAGTATAGTTAAAAGGTACCACTGTCTGAGCTAACAGAGTGTTCAGTGTGGCAGCCTGTGGAACTATCTCCCAATGGAGATCCACCATGCTCACTGGACTCCAAAAGACACCCACAGTACTTGTATTCTCATGCATGTTTTTTCGGAAACTATAACTTTTCAGGGTGCTTTCAGGGAAAGTTCAGGGAAGTGTGAAGAGATCCGGCTGATTTACAGTTCCTACACAAAATGTATTATCAGGTCTGCACTTAAAGCAAAGCCGATAACATTCAGAAACCCTGTTCTGCATGTTGTTCTTATTACTTCGGACTGTGAGATATCAGCAAGTGTTTTGCCAAACGCTCTCCTCCCATGCAGAATAGGGATGCTGGGGTTAAAGTGGTTAATAAAGGAAAAATACAAAATGCCATTAATCCATCCTTACATTTGGTATTCAGCCTATTTTAGAAATTGTAACAATATACATTCAATCTAAACCGTTATACTTAGCCCAGTTGCTATGGGGACCGAAACGCACATTAGCAACAATCTAGTGCTTGTCAGTTTATTTTCACGAATAAATCCTACTCCCCCTCCGTATTCCCATATTGTCGCTGTCGGGCAGAAACCTTGTATCTCCATATTGTTTCACACGTTTTTTTGTGTTAGTTTTTTTGTCACGTAATGCCCTACTAGAGTGCCAAGCTAAAGTAGTGAAAATAGCAGATCAGTAAGCTCACAACGCATCGCATTGCAACGCGTTGTGACCTTATAGATCGCTTTTTTGTCACTATTTCTGAATGCGTTCGTTCCGTTTCTTGTATAAAGTTAGGGTTTTGGACATACGTGGTTTTCCACCCTCCACGTTCCCATATCCTCCCTCTGTTCTTTCTCGCAGATTACACCCTCATTATAAAACAGCAGCGCGTGAAATACACTTACAAATTCAATCACGCGTGGTTGACCTTTATCCCATTCTGGGCGGGAACCCCTTTTGGTGCATTATGTTATGCTTTAGCTATTGAAAAATCGAAGAACGACTGACATAGAAACATAGCTTTTTCAGAAAACTGTCAGGATGTAGAAGACATTTTTTAAATCTGATCTCAGGTCAGAATGGGTTATTTACATGCAGCATTATGGCGCTTCGCTGTGCCTGCCTGGGTGGATGGATGTATGGCAGAATGCATGCCAAAGATGGCTCACATAATTATTAGTTATTACTCTAACATCTGCCGTGGAAATTAAATCAAATGCACATTAATTAATTATCAAGAATCCATTGGTAGAAAAAACTCTAATTGAGTTAACATTGTGAGGTACTTTACTTGAGTATTTCCGTTTTTTTTAATTTCCAGTTTTTTATACTTTATATCAACTCCACTAATACATCTCAGAGGCAGATATTGTCATTTTAACACCACTACAACTAACTTGATTGAGATTATTGATGCAAAATGAATGCATAAATCAACCACTGAAGTGGTCAGATGGGTGGACCTTTCCAGATTTTCAAGTGGGCCCTGATCCATGAAAGTACCAGCTGATGTACACACTCACAATGTGTCAGTGTCGCAATTAGTGCAACTTATCACAATTGGTAGTACTATTACTGTAATATTATTAATATTATTACAGGTATTAATCCAAGTCCAAAATGTGTTTTTGACAGAGATAGAAAATACCAGTAAGATGCCTGAGGGCGAGAAGTGACCTCGACCCTAAAGGGCGTGCACTGGCCAGATATGGAGCATGTCTTGAGTGTACAGGGTGTGATGAGGTCAGATCAACATAATGGAATGTCAGAACAGGTCAGCTCCATATATGGAGATCTAAGGGTGGCAGCGGGGGCAGTGTCTTGAGTGTACACAGGGTTTGATGAGGCCCCAATTTTCGGGCCTGTTGAGAACTCTAGTTTTCACCGGCTGCCAGGCGTGGCTGCACAAATAACATATATGTTATATATATGGGGGCTTTCCCCATGTATGTGGATTTTGAGTGATGAAAAACGCCCCATGTATGGAGATTTTGAGTGACGAAAAACTTGACATTTGGTCGCAATTAAGCCTATAATTTATACTCAGTAGTAAGGCCACGTTTCCGTGGCAAGGATCATAATTGCATTCATGAACGCAATTATGTGCCGGGCTGAAAGCATGAACGAGTACCGAAGTTGTTTGTGTGTGTGGTGGCCGGGGCTTGGTAGAACCACTCCCGCTCTACTCCCTATCACTAATCTCTTGATACCAAGTAATACGTACTACAAAAGTATTACTTTTTTAATGGAGTAATACATAATTAGTAGCTCATTACTCTTCCTGGATAACTTGCGAATAATGGCGCATTGTGAGCCCATAGATAGGTTATTTTCGGCGCGACAGGCGGACCATAAATTAAGCGTAAGACAAAGAGGAAGAGGCACAAAGGAGAATCTCCCATAGTCTCGATGGAGTGGTCTCCAGCTGGCTGACACATGTGTCTCATATGATTATGCAGATGGTGACATTATTCAGATGTTATTCCGTCGGATCATATTCACACCTGGCGTTAAAATTAGTCGACGGTATTGTACACACTGAAATACCATAGCTGTTACACTCGCCATGCTGCAAGTTGACAGATTAATTGACAGCAGAATGGCTTTGTTATTGCTATCGGCTTATTTCTCATAGGTTAGTATAAACTAGCTCTGGCCATAGGTGGCATCAACAGATGATCACACAGGAGCAGCTCGGACTTGACGATGCCATTGCATCTTTTTCAGAATCATGACTCTGAGGAAGACATTGAAACATGCACTCTTTTGTACTTGGCACATAAATAAAGAGGCATATAAGTTTCCGAGCTGCACCAGTCTATTATTTTGTCACTGCTGTTGTATCCTATACTGGCTCACCAGCCAGTGAGGAGCCCCCCACTGGGAGGACGTACTGTTGTATCCTATAGTGGCTCACCAGCCAGTGAGGAGCCCCCCACTGGGAGGACGTACTGTTGTATCCTATACTGGCTCACCAGCCAGTGAGGAGCCCCCCACTGGGAGGACGTACTGTTGTATCCTATAGTGCCTCACCAGCCAGCAGTGACATCATCTCTGTGGGGGCTGCGGGGCTCGAGCCCCCATGAAGAATTTGTACCACCTCTTTTGTCCTCACTGTCCGGACTGTTTACGTTTGCGCAGTTCATGCATTCAAATGCAAAGGAGTGCGGGGTGGGGGGGGGGGGCCGTGACAATTATAAGAACTTTTCGTCTCTGCCAGCCAGTGAGGAGCGCCACACTTGAGGGCTGCCTCCTGAATATATAATTATGCCATATACAACATTTTGTGCTGGCAAAATGTTGAAAAAATATATCCCTCAGGGCGTCCCCCGGACCCCATTTTGCGAAGCGCTGCAGTAGAACAGCATATGGTGACAAGGCCAGTCCTTCAGCCTGGCTGGCGACAGCCAGGCCATCCTCCTCGCGTCGACAGTGACGAAAGCGCTCATCTCCCCGACACTTGAGTCAGTATAATCCTTCTCCTCTCATCTCATCTGGGTTTTCTTTTCCATTAGAGCCTCAGCATTGAGCCAGAGCACTGCTATTGTGCTGCTAAAGAAAGCCTTCACACACACTCGATGAGGACAATGCCAAAAAGAGATATACAGACAGAAATCTACAGGACGGCGGCAGATAGACGCTGTTGCCACGCTAGTAGAATCTTTCAACAGAAAACACATTGGGAAAATGATTCAAATATTTTGCCTTACACGCTAGCTGTCGTGAACTGACCCAATTTTTTTGACAAAATGGGGACTCGTGTGGGAAGTGTGCATGTGTGATCAGACATCAGACACACATTTTATTTTATAAAAAAATGGTTAAATGTGTCAGTGGGTTTTGTAAACACACGCACGCACGCGTGCGCACACACACACACACACACACACACACTGTCGAGCTGGAAACCAAAAAGTAAAAAAAAACTGTTACATTCCAAAGGTATACACATCTACAAGCTCAAAACGTGGATATTGTGTGACATAGTATGATCAAGTTGTTAGGATCTGCCCCTCCACAGACCATGTCAGCCCTGGCCACTCCCATTTTTCCCTTCCACTCACTCAGTCCCTGCACTCACCTGTCTCCAACTCCCTCGTCAGCCCACCTGTGAACACTTTGACAATTTACCTGCTCACTACATAACTGGACTCATTGCAAAACACTGTTGTCAGTTCATAGTTTGATGTCGTCGGTGCATGTTCCTGTTTGACTACCATGTCATTTTCTGTTTGGGTCCTGACTCCTGAGTGAGATTATTCCTGTTTCCTGTGTTCTGCTCAAGGATGAGATTTATTCATGTTTCCTGCATTTCTACAGTGTAAGACTATAAATTTCATTTATTAAATACCTTGAATTCAACACTGTTTGCTGTGACTCTGCATTTTGGGTTTATCATTCTGCCACCGCATGACACAAGTAGGGCGTTAATTTACGAAAAAACACACACGCACGCACGCATGCACACACGCACGCATGCACGCACACACACACAGAGTGCTCCATGGCTACAGTGGAAGGTATAGTGTTTTTGTGCTTGCTGTAAGATTGGTCTCTTCCTCTCTGACCTTAATGGATCCCCCGCTCCATTTTCTACTACTCCCCTGGAACAACCTCCAGACACAATAGATTTTCTCTCTCTCTCTCTTTCTCTCTTTCTTTCTTTCTTTCTTTCTGGCTCCCCTGTGTGCTCACTTACGTCTTGTTGCTTCCTGTCGGGGGTGGAGAGGGACTGCGAGACAGAGAAAGAGAGACAGACAGGGAACACGCATTTATCTTCTAGCATGCATGTACGGTACTGTGTGTGTGTGTGTGTGTGTGTGTGTGTGTGTGTGTGCGCGTGTGTACACCATTTTTAACTATAGTTGTGAGGCCCAAATGTTCCCACGAAGAATGTGTGATCAGTTAGATTCACAATAGGAAAAACTATTCAGGTTGGCAGCCAATGGTCTCACACACCTCGACCTACACAGTACACACAGACCATATAATAGTTCTTATTTAACCCAGCAGAGTTCACTTCCCATACCTTCCTCCCACCTTCTGTCTTGCTATACGAAAATATAAATGTGCAAGTAAGTGAAAATAGGCACAAGAAACCCAATTGAATTGTATTATCGTGCCAAATGTTGTCTCAAGAGAGTCTACTACACAGTATAGTTGGACATGACCTTTGACCCAATCCTATTTCTGGCTCGACACGAATGTTGACCTGAGGGTCAACATTAAATTTCTCCCCAGAGCAAGCATGCAGCCAGGCAGGCTCTATTAGCCCAGCGGTAATCTCGCAAGACAGATTCTGCTAGCGGCAGACGGACCACATTTTCATGTGCTCTCCCTCGTACGGAGATGAAGCTGACGTGGCGCGGCTCTGCAGCGACACGGACACAAGGGCTCCGCAGCAACTTTTGCAGGGCGGGTCCTTGGGGTCCAAGACAAATGTCTCCCTCGGGAGACAAAATAAAGAAACCTTGATATATATTTTACCATTGGATAAGATTTTGTACACAATTCCACACTGTATTGATGTGGTACCATTCGGAGAGATAACAGGCAAACGATAACAATTATGCCATATTCTGTAATTGTAAATTAAGCCGTTGTTTATCAATCATTTAACTCTTGAGAGTGTAAAATGGGTTTCATTTTACGCTCTCAAGAGTTATAGATTCATTGCTAAGGGTCTATTTGGTGACCAACTCCCCATCATTAAGGACCACCTGGAACCCCCTCAGGGACCACTGGTTGAGAACCACTGCTCTATACACACCACCACTGCACACTATTGATCCACACAGCGACATACGTAGAGCTAGCTGGTATAAAGAGCCTCTTACCTGTCATGTAGGGCATTGTGTGAGCAGGGTATTAAGTCTGTATACACTGCTAAACCTAATTCTATACAACCTCCTTAGAGCTGCAGCTGTATGTCACAGCTGAAAGGAATTGGATTGAATTGGCTATACTTCTAAGAAATATATCGTTGCTGTCGGACAGAAACCTCTCATCTCCACATTCCAACTATAACTATTATGTCCCGATCACCTTTCTTTTTTTGCTCCCGATCCGATTCCGATTTGATTGTGATTACCGATTACTGTGATTTTCCCGATGCGATGTTTATACTTTACACTTATGCCAATCGCATAGTACAATATCCCAAATCACAGACAATATCCAGTCTAATATCATGATATCGATATAATATTGATACTATAGGGTCGATTCCGATCATTTGAAAATGATGTGATTATGCTTTTGAATTTAAATACCTGAAAAGTAACCGTTTTGGACATGAGGTTTCCACCTGACCAAGGCGATATAGTCTATAGTATTGATCTGTGCGCTGTGTGTGTGTGTGTGTGCTCTACTGGCTGCTGTTGCAGAGTTTCCATGGCAACCTCCACTCTTACTCTACCTACAAAGTGCACCTCCGCCATCATCACTCCATTCCTTTGCACTTCCCCTCCCTCCCTCCCTCCCTCCTCCCCCCACACCATCACCTCCTTTTCTCTCCCTTCTCTGTGCGTCTGCCTTCATCCCTCGCTCTCAGATTTTTTGTGCCTCCCTCATCCACTTCAACCATAATATACTTCATCAACTGCATGGTGCTAACCGTTTTCCCCCTCGGCAACACATTTATTTCGTCATAAACATCCAATGCAATGGCTCTTTGAGTCACCAGTACATTTCTGGGACCTTATAAAGAACGTTAAAAATACATATATATGCTTTAGTATAGGTTATGGTTCTTGGAACTTTTTAAGAACCATTATCTCTTGTGTGTTCCGTGCATCCATCCACTCCCCTCCGATGCTCCCCATATATTGCCCTCTGGTAAATAAATGATGGTGCATTTAAGCGATGTGAGACTGCGGACCAGACAACACCAACACAGGACTCCTCCTGTCTAGCATCAGGGTGTTGAGCTCTGCAACGTCTCAGCGGCTTCGGATGTTATCACATGATTTATAATCTCCGATATATCAGCCCTTATCAACAGCATGCAATGCAGCCAGTATGGACATGTCCACATACTGGCGTTTGTTGCAAGCCATTGTCTGATGTAAGGCGTTGTCCAACTATTTAGTACTAACCATATCATATCATCATATCATTCTTAATCAGCCATGAGTTCCCTAACCTCATATCATTCTTAACCAGCCATGAGTTCCCTAACCTCATATCATTCTTAATCAGCCATGAGTTCCCTAACCTCATATCATTCTTAACCAGCCATGAGTTCCCTAACCTCATATCATTCTTAACCAGCCATGAGTTCCCTAACCTCATATCATTCTTAACCAGCCACATAAGTTCCCTAACCTCATATCATTCTTAACCAGCCACATAAGTTCCCTAACCTCATATCATTCTTAACCAGCCATGAGTTCCCTAACCTCATATCATTCTTAACCAGCCACATAAGTTCCCTAACCTCATATCATTCTTAACCAGCCACATAAGTTCCCTAACCTCATATCATTCTTAACCAGCCACATAAGTTCACTAACCTCATATCATTCATGATGCCATGTAAGTCAGTTTCACAATGTTTTAGCTTCAGCGGCAGTCATTTCACTTCTGCATTTCCTAGTCGCCTCCTCGCGGATAGGCAGTATGTGGAAATATTGCCTGCATTATATGGTCCTGATAAGAACACACTGATGATCGGTTGATAACATTGGAAGTGGGTGAACGTCTCCACTCACGGCCACGCCGCTACAGTACAGTATATAGTGTATCTACTGTACATAGTAGGAGGACCAGCCCGCTCATTAGGAGCAGCTGGGGTTTCAGTGTCTTGCTCAAGGACACTTCAACGTTAAGTCACGGTGGAACCCGACCCGGGATCGAGAAGTTTCCGATTTCCAAGCAGCCGACCTACGTCCAGAGCCACTGCCTCTCTCCCTTTCTGTCTCTCTCCCTCCAGCCTGTCTCCCTCCCTCCAGCCTGTCTCTCTCCCTCCAGCCTGTCTCCCTCCCTCCAGCCTGTCTCTCTCCCTCCAGCCTGTCTCTCTCCCTCCAGCCTGTCTCCCTCCCTCCAGCCTGTCTCTCTCCCTCCAGCCTGTCTCCCTCCCTCCAGCCTGTCTCCCTCCCTCCAGCCTGTCTCCCTCCCTCCAGCCTGTCTCTCTCCCTCCAGCCTGTCTCCCTCCCTCCAGCCTGTCTCTCTCCCTCCAGCCTGTCTTCCTCCATCCAGCCTGTCTCCCTCCCTCCAGCCTGTCTCCCTCCCTCCAGCCTGTCTCCCTCCCTCCAGCCTGTCTCCCTCCATCCAGCCTGTCTCCCTCCATCCAGCCTGTCTCCCTCCCTCCAGCCTGTCTCCCTCCATCCAGCCTGTCTCCCTCCCTCCAGCCTGTCTCCCTCCCTCCAGCCTGTCTCCCTCCCTCCAGCCTGTCTCCCTCCCCTCCGTTTCAAGCTCCTTCACTCCCACTCTCCTGCTCCCTGGACCCCTGCCCTCATCACCTCCCTCTTTATTATTTAGTTCCATCCATACCTCCTCCACTCCTTCCATCCATATACCCCTCTCTCTCTCTCTCTCTCTCTCTCTCTCTCTCACTCTCTCTCTCTCTCTCTCTCGAACTAATTGAAGAGCAGTTGACAGGCGTTTCCGTCCACAGGAACATCAATCAGTATATCTACCCTCCGCCACCACCACCACCTACGCCGTCCCTCCCCCCTGATATCTGTCCACCGGCCGCCACACTCTTCTTCTCTGCTAAAGGTTAATTGTATTCATTAAAGCTGGATGGACGGGGCGCAGATGTGAGAGAGAGGGAGAGAGAGGGAGAGAGGGAGAGAGAGAGAGAGAGAGAGAGAGAGCGAAAGAAGAGTTACTCAGATTGTTTAAGGCAATACTCAAGTATCTGCATCAGAAAACCATAAACACTAGAAATACCCAAGGTTTTCTTTTTCTTTTCTTTTTATAGCACAAGCTTGTGTTGTGAGCTTGTATATCGGTGTATCAATGTTTGTTTTTTTCTGAATAGACTGGATAGATGTTATGTTTTACATGTTTTTTCTATACATAACTGAAGCTCTCAAATGATATTGTAGTGTCAAGAGAGAGAGAGAGACAGACAGACAGAAGGCATCATCTCTAATTAAGGTCACCCTGAAGATCTTTGGCTCTGGTACTGAGGAGTGAATCCTCCACAGGCGACCGTAAGGTTAAACCTGGTACTCCTGCACCACCTGTCAGCTCTCTCTCTCTCTCTCTCTCTCTCTCTCTCTCTCTCTCTCTCTCTCTCTCAGTCAGATAGTCGGCCAGCTGTACCAGTTTACTATTATGTGGCTTATTTCTGCCTTATAATGTTTTCAGATACATATTTTAGCGTGATGATTAAGTTGAAACCGAGTTTTAGATGTAGCCAAAACACTCTAGAGGCGATCGACAACAGTTATGAGTTATGATTCATTCTACCCTGACTATAGCGACGGGACCGCGGTGGGACGTCCTAACACATAATATTTGCTTAGAATTGGACCGAATGATTTAGATCAAGAGTTATTAGCGTTTTAAGATTTTGGTCTCGACGGCTAAACAGGGGGGAGGGGGGGACATTTTCGAGCGATGTGATCGTTTTTTATATCAATAATATCCGTTGTTTTGATCTCCATCCTGGGCGCTGGGTGTTACTGATTGAATGGGCGGAGAACTTCGTCCTGTGCGCTCAGCAGGGTGTTAATGAACTGGTGGGCGTGTCCATGTATACGTCATTTTAACAAATCCTGTACACTTTAAAAAAAAAAAAAAAAAAAAAAAATCTTCCTTATATAATAATACTACCTGATGTGCATGTTTTAGGGCACTCCATCTTTAAAATAAAGAATCATCACACCACTAAAAACACACAAAGAAACAGAAACAAAACATTTAAAACACGAGCCTAGAGGTACAAACAGTGTAGCTATGAAAACAAAATGCTTTCTTAAAAAAAAAGCTATGTCGCTCTCTCTTCCTCCACTATTTCTCCTGCACGGTCTCCCTCTCTCCATTGAAAGAGAGACACAGACACCAGAGAACATGCTGTGTCTCTCTCTCTCCATTGTGTGATGAATGTGTAATGGTGCGATATAGCAGCAGCAGACAGTATAAAATGGCATTTCATAGTGAAATGGTTTGTCCTCATAAAGAGCAGCCCTGCTGAACCTGCACTTACACACAGTGCACAGTGTGTGATAGTATTAGATGTTAGGCTGCACCAGTGTTTTTACAGCCAAATGCACTTTATATTTTCAGTTTTCTTTCGCTTGTGCTGGTTGTCACACATCATACATTATATTATAAATTATGTGCAAACATGCACGTGCACGTACACGCACAGTTATTCACCTTGTTGTCCACGCCTGACCCTCCCTCCCCCCTTCTCTCCCCTTTAAAATAATTTTTCTTTCCTCACCGTGTCCCTTTCCTTTCTCACCACTCTATTGTGTCTATTGATTGCCCATCTCGGGTCAATGCCTTTTTTCTCTTTTCAAAGCATCCAAATGGAGAGGAGTAGAGACGGGCGTTTCTCCTACGCCTCTCTCACATTTTATCTCCCCTTGTTCTGTGCCACCTCGCCGGTACCGTAGTATCGTGTTCAACGAGGCATGCGGCTTGGCGTTAACGTTGTAAGAAAGACATAGCCAGCATTCTGAAGTCCTTCTGCTACTTTTCTTTTCTTTTTCTGCCTTTATTGATATAGGTTGAAAGTTATTTGACAGTTTTATGGGGAGGGAGATGGGAGGGAAGACATGCGGAAAAGGCTGTCGGGATCGGGAGTCGAACCCGCGGCACGCCGTCAGGCTGGCTCAGACAGCCTAGGTGCCCAGACGGTTGAGCTACGTAACCGTCCGGGGCGGGCAGTGGTTTTCAACGCTTTTCATGTCAAGGCTCATCATTGATCCACAGACCACCATTTGATGAGAATGATTTAGCCTCTTAGAGAACACGACTTAGAATATTTAGTCGTCGTCGGATAAGATTTTGTCCACAATTCCATGCTGTATTGATGTTGGTAAAGGTAATGCTCATCCACTCTGGCCCAGCTGCTGGACAAATGGCAATGTCTTCCTTTTGTATTGCTGTTGGTACCATGACCATCAATACAGAAATGACAATTATTCTGCATTCTCAAATTGTGTATAGACTTCTTCCAAATTAAGGAATGCAGATGTTTAACAATAACGTAAAATGAAACCAAATGGATGGCGTTGGCACGGCGACTCATTCGCCTGCCGGCTAGCGATCTGCGGTGCCTCTCGTGGCTCAAGTCCGCTTTAGACGGCTCACACATCCCATTTTAGCGGAGCCTTTTACGCCTTGGGTTTGAGAACGCCACCTCCGCATTCCTGGAGTGCGGAAATGCCAGAGAAGGCACCGGGTGACTGGAACCCCTTCCATACCACTTCCATGTCAAACGTTTGATGTTTGCCTGTTTGAACACATTGATGTCCCAAGAAGTCACATTATGCATTTTGGGGAGCGAGAGAGAGAGAGTGTTGGAAGACATTATGCATTATCAGTGATGGACGGTAACAAAGTCTACTTACGTAATTATTTGTACTTCTTATGACTTTGAGAACCAGTTGGTGCAATCTAGAACTCCTTTAAGGTCGAGCGACAGAGCGTGCAGTTACTATAGATACTGGTGGTACTTAGCGCGCGTTCCCCCGGTGTCCCAACAGGTGCTGTATTAAGCACTCTCCAGAGATTCAGCCGCCAACACCTGACAGCTGAGATGACGGGAACATTACTGTTGGCTGCAACTCCCACCACACATGTTGTGCTCTGATTAGGAGCTCCAAGCGCACACACACACACACACACACACACACACACACACACACACATACATACACACACATACACACACACACGCACACATGCGCACGCACACACACGCACACATGCGCACGCACACACACGCACACATTTCTTTATTACTATACTTGCGAGGACTTTTGGATGGTGATTTTAGGAATGCCAATTTTAACCCTAACCCTGCCGCCGAAGATGGCGTTGACGCATTGTGAGCTTATACTGTAGATCAGCTATTTTCAGTGCAAAGCAACTGTTGTATAAATCATTGTATAACTGCAACCCCAACCTCTAATCCAAACCTGAATCTTTTCCTATAATAGTAAATCTAACTCCCCAGATTTAATCTCGGATCCAAATATTGTAGCCTACTTTTTCTACACTCCATTGATATGAAAACGTTAGTTACTAGTTACTTTGTAGATCTTGATTATTACATTAAACAGTTTGTCAGCTTAAGTCAGCTTGTAGATGTGCAATTTGAAAACTTCTGCACTTTTTCTTTTTGGTTACTTCATGTACATTTTGATGCGTATACTTTTAGTCACCTACATTTTGAATCCCAGACTTGTACTTGTAACAGAGTATTTCTACATTGCAGTATTGATACCTTTACTTAAGTATAATACATTGTGAGTTACTGCAAACCAGTGGCGGTTTGAACTGCGTTTATATTTCTGTTCTTTTCCCTCCTCTTTTCTCTGATGAGAGGATATCTGGCCCTCGCTGAGTGGCCCGGTTTGATTCCAATTTAAAACGCATCAAACCGCCGCACTCATTTTCTCAGCTTGTTCCCTGGTGAAATGAATTACTCTGTGGCTTCGAGTAGACAAAAGCAACACGCTGTGTGTGTGTGTGTGTGTGTGTGTGTGTGTGTGTGTGTGTGTGTGTGAGTGTGTGTGTGTGTGTGCGTGCGCGTGTGCGCGTGTGTGTCTTGTGTAATTGAAGTGTGTACCCCCCCGCTCGTCGATGGCAGCCTGAGATGTGCTTTTTGTTTTCTTTTGTATAGACGTGAGTGACTGAGTGTGCATGCACACATTAAATACTACTACTATGAGAGAACATTTAATTGGTTTTCAGTGCCTACTGTATATTTATTTTCCCAACTCTAAGCCACTTGAACAGGTTCAGTCCATCCGACGTGCCCGTGCCCACGGCATAAGCAATCCAACCCACGGATTCAAAGGACAAGTGTACAGTACACGTCCAAGGCCACCATACGCTTCGCTCTTCGTTCACCCCCGGTCCCGGTCACTTCCTAGTTTACCGCTGCAGAAAGAATACCTCGTATCTCCTAATCCAGGGCGCTCTCCGTGGTTTTGATCTGATGGATATACTAAGCTCTTTGCATTTCTGACTTCTCACCTGCCTCTCTATCAATAATATGAACGCGAGGGATCATCATCAGCGATTATTATCGGATTCTTAGCGAGGTAAGCAAGCAAAAATATGTCTCGGATTTTTTTCCGGAACCGAAGGGCGGGGGGGGGGGGTTTACAGAGTAAAAGCGGCCATGTCTTCCCTGCACCCCAAGCTTCTATTTTGAAGGAATCCCGGCGCTGATTGTGTTAAACCTGGTGTCAACATGTTGGGCTTGTCATTATATACAGAAAGCAACAGAAGGAATGTTGAACAAATCGCAAGTTCAATGTTCAAATATCCGTATAGTGGCCGTGGTTTTCTGGTTCCACTGAAAAAATGGCCCATTATTTTTTTCCCATAGAGAATTACAAGAATACCTTTATTTTATTTTAAGCCTATAGAATCAAGCCATCCAGGATCCTGGTGAATCATGCCCACAAAACATTGGATTCTATGAAAAAGGAGAAGTCCTTAACGCTATATGGACCAGAGCTATAGGATTGTTGCTATATCTTCCAAGCCATAGTTGTTGCTACAGTACAGTATGTACAGCATGCAATTAAGTATTGCTTCTGTAGGAGACGAGACGCGCCATTGGCTGAGACGGGCCGTCACGTGGTTAGTGAGCACGACACTGTGTTCAGCTGGTCCAGCACGAGGTGGTGTATGTTGGAGGTATACATAGGGTGGCCGAGGCTCAAGCCAACTTCACAACGTTCGGCACGGCGACTTGCTTGCTTAAGCTCGCACGGCGGTGCCACACGTGGCTCAAGTTCGCTTGAGACGGCACACTTCTGTCACGGTGAAAAACGACATTATCGATACTGTCGGACAGAAACCTATTATCTCCATAATGTGTAACTTTTTAAGTTTAAATTATGTGATCATATTACAGCGTCACTCAAAAGTTGCTGTTTTTGAATTTGAATCCTGAAAAGTAACAGTTTTGGACATTATGAGGTTTCCACCCGACATACAGTACACACACACACACACACACACACACCAGTGCAAAGTGTGTGCACCGCTGCCCCCACATGGCGCCGAGGTGATGCTGCAGTCTCAGTGCCGAGTGTCACAAGTCAAGGTCACACGAGTGCTGTTTGAATTAGAAAGATATTCAGGCAGGGGTTAAGATTAGACATCTAGAGTGGGAATTATACCTGATTTATCATTTTGAGCTTGTACTGTAGATTTCTGACGTTTGGTTTAAAAAGTATAGCCTATACTTTACTAATCCATACGCATGGGGTGTGTGCGTGCAGGTGCGTGTGTTTGCCTTCTGTTAACCAAACATAATAAAATCACTCTGAAGTCCTCTGTGTCCTTGGTCTTCTATGTCTATGTGATGCTCATCTGGTGTGTGCGGCATCATGTATCTGTGAGTACATGCATAATTGAATGTGCGTGCTTGTGTGTGTGCGTACGTGCGTGCAAAGCCGTGCATGCATTTGCACACTGTGCGCATGTATCTACATACCAGATATGTATACCAACATGTGTGCATGTTTGACTTATATAGGGTATGCTTGTGTGGACAGTATATATACCACGGTGTACACGTGTATTTAAAGATATTTTGCTGCCGACTGCATGAATCAGTATAGCAGCATATTTAATTAATGGTCGGAGTTCCTTGAGCTGACAATGCAGTCATAGCTTGTGTGTGTGTGTGTGTGTGTGCGTGCGTGCGTGCTATATTACTATACATTTTCCTGGTCCTCCTCACAAGATAAATAAATGGTACAAGCGCACAGATCCACTATGTTCCACTTTAGCTCAAGAGTTAAAAACTGTATAAACAACATTGTAAATATTACATGTTGTGAGTGTTTTATTTTGTAGTAATATTTCTAGTGTTTCCTGTTCACCTTCTAGATGTTGCCTGTCTTTTTCAACAATCATTTGATTGTTGTCCTTCTTCACCTGTGTCCTGTTAGTATCTTAGCCAATCGGCTGTTAATTACCATTTTGTGTTCACCTGTGTCCGGTTAAACTCACAGTTCTTTCTGTGCTCTGCTAGTTTATAAACATTACCATGATGTAACAGTTTTCTGCCTTCTATGTACCACCTTGTAACTTGCTCTTCTCCTATATTGTCTCACTGCAGTGTTTATGTCCTTTTTACAAGGCTCTTGTACTACTTCAGTTTATGTGGACATAAATCCATGTTTCCAATGTGTTTGGCAGGTATCTGATCCCCTCACTGGACCGCTCTCATGCTGGCTTCTATCGCTGCATCGTCAGGAACAGAGTGGGAGCTCTGCTGCAGAGGAGAACCGAGGTCCAAGTGGCCTGTGAGTTAGCACGCACACACACCCACGCACCCACACACACACCGTCACGCCGTCTCGCTCCGGTGACCTGTGTGTCACCACAACACCATGCAGCGGTATCCAGAAAAAGGTCAGGGCCCCCCCCCCCCCGGCTCCAAAACCCATCGCCTGCTCAACAATGCACCGCAGCCACATATGTACCCTTTCAACGCGGCAGGATGTGTTCGAACTCACGATCCCGACTCTCTCTCTCTCTCTCTCTCTCTCTCTCTCTCCGCCCCCGGAAAAAAACCAAAACACGACAGATGTTGTTGACAATGGAGGCGAGAGGGAAAGAAAATAAGCGGGGCGGTCACATCGGAATGGAGGTAACGTTAAAATAAATAAATAACTAAATACCACGCAGCCACGGCGACGCAATCAATCTAATGAGAGCGCTGAGTGACGACAGCTGTCGGGGTGGATGGCGCCCCCCCCCCATCCTCCCAACCACCCCCCACACCCCCACCCCCGAGTGAGACGCGGGTGGAACTTTCACCCCGCCAGCATCTGGCGCTATAGCTCCCTCGTCGGTGCTCAGCGCACAAACGTTGAACAATCCGCTCGCACGCCACGTTGTTTACTTTGCCAGGCGGCGGTGTGATGGTGGGCGCAATAAAGGCTGGATTAATGGAGGAGGATACGATTGTCACTAGGAGTGACACGGAAGGACGAGGTGATCACAAGGCGCTACTTATAGTTTCTCACACTTTTTTCCAGTGTCAGGAACAGTGGTGGGGAAAAAAATACTCCAATTCTTTGCTAAAGTAAAAGTATCAATGCTGCAATGTAGAAATACTTCATGAATAATCTACACTTTAAATCAGTTTATATCAATCCCAGGTGCGTTGCAGTGATCCGGCGTCTCTTTAGCTGAGCTCGGGAAGGGGAGCGCTTGATTTCGTTACGAACCCTGGCCGTGCGGGCGTCTTAAGCACTGCGCCGCGCTCACAGGACCGTGTCTGAGAGCGTTGGAGACACTCTGCTGGGCGCCTTGTCTCACCACGCCTCTCAGACATTAATACAATGCAAGGCAACCTGAGAACTCTTGTGGCTCATTGCTTTAATACGCATTGTATTGTGATGCGTTGGGGGCTCGTGGGTCGGCCATTTTCAAGAGAGACACACAGAGAGACACAGAGAGACACAGAGAGTGAGTCACAGCTCTCTCAGAGACGCAGGCGGGGGGAAAACACGGCGAGGAATTAGAGAGATGGTTTTGGGGGTGTGGGTGTGAGGGGGAGGGGGAGGGGGGGTTCGGTACCTTCAGGTCGTCCAAACCACAGATCAAAGTCGAGGGATTTGCACACTTCCAGGATTTTCGTTCCGACTATAAGAAGCACAGCTCCGCCGCAAAGCCAGATTACCTTTTATTCTCTTTGAAAAGAGGAGGGGGTAGAGAGAGAGAGGGAGAGAGAGAGAAAGATTGCCATCGACCACTATCTAGATGATGCTCCAACATCCCCATTTCAAAGCCCCCCCCCCCCCAAACACACACACACCCCTGCCCCCGACCCCCCTCGGTTCGGAGCGTGTTCCACATACACTGATTATTTCCAAAGTGAGTGTGTGTTGTGAATTAATTGGACGTTTGATGTAATATTCCAGTTATTTTGTGCCTTGTCTCCTTCCATGAGCGGCGTCTCTGAGGCGTCTGAATAGACCCACAACCCCCCACCCACTCCCCCACCCCCAACCCCACCTCACCCCACCTCATAACAAAGTTAACTTCCACTTTTCGAGGCGTGTGCGGGAACGTGCCGCGCGGCCGCACAGAGACCCCCGGTTGACTGGCAGCGTGTCATAATGGCCGTTGGCGCACCGGGGCAGAGTGGCGAGCCGGGGCGGGCGGGCGGCCAGTGTTGGTGTGAGAGAGCCACGATAATGAGACACGGGAGGGCGAGGAAATGGAAATGATCAGACCCTGTTAGGAGCTGATGGAATACCACCACCGCCGCCGTCATCGTCAGCCACAAAACCTCCTATCTCTATGTTTTTTTCGTCATTTAACGCCTTACTTCACAACGTTTCAAGCAAATGTAGTGAAAATAGCCGATCTACAAGCCAACGTGGATTGTCTATTTTCACTATTTCTGCCTGGCAACATTTCCGTTCCGTTTCCTGAAAAGTAAAAGTAAAGTAAAAATGTTTTTTTGGTTTTTATGGAACGAGGTTTCCAGCCCTTAGTGATGATGTTACCGGAGACAGAATGGTCCGGTCATCTCGCAGCGTTTACCTCCGCACTCGTCTCCAGGGAGAGGGATGGAGCGAGCGCAATCGGCACGGCGTGTATAAGTCGCCACCCTCTCTCTCTCTCTCTCTCTCTCTCTCTCTCTCTGCATGGCCGGTATGTCACCCAAGGTGAGTTATTACATCTCACACATATGCTCGCCATCCCTTGACCGCCCACCCCGCAAACCACGAAACCATGGCAACCGCTCGGAAGCTGCCCCGCCAAAGGGGACGGGGGACGGGGGAGGCGGGAGAGCTGTGGACAAAAGTGTCCATTCTTTTGAGAACGGGGTTAAAAATCTGTGGCTAAAACCCCCGAATTATAAAGCTCACATCGAGTCACGCCCCTCACAACGAGCTTGTAGATTGGCTATGTTTTGCCGCGTGACACTAGCCTACGGAGTATAAACTGGGTTTAAATGTTCGCCTTGCGTTTCACCTTCTCTCAGGAAAGGAAACATTATCTCTCTCTCAGTTCAATTCCGTTTAAAGAGGCTTCATTGGCAGGGGGAAAAAATACATTTACATTGCCAAAGCAAACGTGAAGTGAAACAATCAAAAGAAAGAAATGTATCTCAGTGTCTCTCTCTCTCTCTCTCTCTCCCCCATGCTTTTACCTTCTAGTCATGGGCAGTTTCGAGGAGGGCGAGCGCTCCCAGTCTGTGTCACAGGGAGAGGGCGCTGTGGTGCCCGCCCCGCGCATCCGCAGCTTCCCCCAGCCCCAGGTCACCTGGTACCGAGACAGACGCAAGATCCCGCCCAGCAGCCGCATGTGAGTCTGACGTTTTCCTTCTGTTTAAAGAGCGCTGTTACATCTGGACTTTGTGTTAGTAATGTATGTAGGCTATGTGCACAGTATGAGCAACTAATTACACCAATTTCAGAGACAGGTTGCCAACTGCCCCTTGAAATAAGGAATGGTCCCTTAGTTGGAAACTAAAAGGCGTGTCCCCTATTGAACTGATAACACACGTTCTTTGCTCCTTAGTTTTGGGAATCAATCAAAAAGACACACATCTTAGTTCAAACAGCTCATATACATATATTATATAAAACATAATAGGATTATAGGTTGTAAACCACTTAAACCCTGTAGACAACTAACAGGACCTGTGTTGTCTCTGTACGTGGATTGCTTTTTCTCTGTCTACACCAAATAAATAAGTAAGTAAGTCAGAGAGACTTATTGTCGGTATCAGCCGGGGTGTGGGAGTCTCCCCGTTTCAATGCACTACACCTCTGGTAGATGGATTGCTGAGGTGGAGCGCAACACCTACCATCATCTCCCAGTATCTAGTACTTACCGCACGGCATCAAACCGTGCTCCTCATATGCTGAGTTGGGGGTGCCCGGGATCGAACCCATGACCTTGCAGTCGAAAGGCGAGTGCTCTACCGACTCTTTACCAAAAATAGCCGATTTACAAGCTTGTACATCTTGCACTCTCTTTTCTCTTAAATCATTATTCTGTTGTACTACTGAATCTGAGAAGCGTGGACAGAGTGGCGCTGGCTGATGACGTACTGTATCAGCAACAACGTGGCTACGTAACCGGTGGCGTTAGGAGATACAAGTCTGCTGCCCGCTGGCCAGACTGAGTAGCGAGGGACAAAACAAATCACGGAACGCAGCGAATCAGGCTGGAACCCAGGCTACAATGTACCTTAGTGTAACAATAAAGTACAACCTTGAACCTTGAACATCGGCTGTTTCTGGCTAATGTTCTAACCAGAATATGGATGCTGGTGTCCCTTATTTGAAATGTTCCGGTATATTCAGTTCAGTTGTCAACCCTAATTGCTGTCCATACTTGGGTTTGTTCTGGTCGCCCGTGGGTTGTTGTTTAAATGCGTGTCAATCTTTTCGCTCACACACTTAACTCTGTTTTCCTTAGTTTCGTCCCGACGCTTCGGTTTCACCGTGTCTGTTGTTGTTCTCATTGTAATTGGTCTAATCTGAATGGAGTGCTAATCATTCGGGGCTTCTCCACCGGCCTTCACCACAAAGCGCTTCTGGCACCGTGGGAAATTAGATGGGCTTTCTGACCGACGCTTGTTTATTGGTATTTTTACGAAAATGAAAAAGCCGGGAGAGAAATGTATAGATTGTCATGCATCAACACGCAGCGGACTATCTGTCACCAATTGGTGTAAAGCAGTGGTTCCCAAAGTGGGGTCCGGGGACCCCAAGGGGTCCTTCAGAGAGTTCCAGGGCGTCCCCAGCTAAATGATAAATGGACCCTTATGGGTCTGTAACTCAGAGAGTGTACAAATAGAACGAAATGGACCCTAACGGGTGCATTTGGTTCCATTTACACTCTCAGAGTTAAATTAACTTTGATTTTACAATATACATTGGCATCCCACCGTCCCAGAGATAGAAATGAAATGAGGGACCGTAGCCTAATTCAGGTCAAACCAGGGGCCTTGAAATTAAAATGGTTGAAAATCACTGCTAGAGCCGTGAAAACCTTCTCTTTACGGGGGTCCTTGCCATATATTTTCAAATGCGGGTCCGCAGGCTAATGATTATAATTCTGGGGGTCCTTGACATGAAAAGGTTTGGGAACCCCTGGTGTAAAGTAACTAAGTACATTTACTCAAGTAGTGTGCAATTCTGAGGTACTTTTACTGTACTTGAGTGTCCACAACCAACCACAGCAGTGATTTGCTACGCAATGTAGCTTGTAACGTTATATCCATTGCAAGCCATTGCCTTGAAAATCATTGGTATAGACTGGGCTTTTACTGCTGTACATCTCAGAGGCAAGTTACTTTACTCTGTTTAGATTATTATTATTATTACAAAACATATTAACCACTTATACCCTGATTCATACGCATTCTGAGCTTGTAGATATTCTATTTACTCAAGTAAACGTTTGAATACAGAACTTTTAATTGTAACAGACTATAGGCCTATATGTTTGTACTGTGGTAGGCTACTGTGCTACTTTTACTGAAGTAAAAAATAAGAAAGAAATCATCAATCGTACATACAAATAGATACAAGATTTCTGCCGACATGGACATTCAGTGCATGTATTGCATGCACGCCCTGGTGCATGCAAGCCCATCTGATGGCGTTGGCATTTTGCTCACATGGGAGAGGTGACCTTGCCCTGAGAGGTTTGAGAGAGTGCCGTTTCCTTATCAGCTACTTATCACCTGTAATCACTGCTGGACACACACTGACAATGACACGCAATGACACACAGCCTGGCTCCTGTCATGGTGCTCTGATAGGCCCGCATGCACGGGAAGTGTGCGCGCACTGCACACACACACATACACATGCGCATGCATGCGTGCATGCCTTATATATCAATATATGAGGACATAATCTCCCCAGGGATTTTTCTTTTCTGTGCAGATTTGTCACCTTCCCCGCCCGGCTTCCCTCCCCCGAACGTGGGCCAAATTGTGTTTGTATAGACACAATTGTTATGGTTTTGGACATACAAGGTTTCCACCCGACTGTATATCTGCAGGATTACTCTGTGGTGTGATGTTGTTTCCTCCATTACAAATAATACTGATATTTGAAGATCAATGGTTTGAAAGTGTTCTGTCAAAAAGCCAAGATTTAACCCACTGCCTCCTAGTTATTTCGAGTTATTCAGCTTTTTAGTCTGCCTGTATAAAAGGAGGTGGACGGCAGAACGGTTGCGCAATCCGGTCTAGGTTCGCTAAAGAAGGAAAGGCCAAGCCAAAATAATAATAAAGAAAAAAGAAATCAGCGATCCGGTTTGATATCAATGATAAAGCTTATCAGACGGAACATTAAGCCAGAAGCAGTTGCTGGTTGGATTCCTTTTGACGGAACGTTCCGCCAGGAGCCGTAAAGGTCCATATCAACCAAAGTGTTGGCCCTATCCCATCCAGAAGTCACAGTTCTTTGGTTTGCACAGAGCAGGTTTTTCTTCCTTTGGCCGTTCAGGTTGATTGTTGTGGAATGTAACTAAGTACATAATGCATGTACTCAGGGGTGAGCTGACGGTAGGGCTGTCTGGGGTGCCACCCTGGTCGTTTGGAGATGCACGCAAGCCCGCACAGACATTCACAGTCGGGGTCACAGGCGGCTCACAGCTTGAAACAATAGGAGTGACTGACCTTGGATGCATTATCAATGGTGACGGTCCATCCATTGTGTCAACCTGCTAAGTAGCCTACTGTATGTAGGTGTTCTGTCTGAAGCACTCTAAAGAGTAGGCTAACAGTGGCTGATGGATTCATGAACTAATTCAATTTCAGAGGTGACGTTTGCAAGGTAAATGCATAATTATACTATATTGTGGTTTAATAAATAGGTCTACATTTAGGCTATTTAAATCGGTGATTGCTCACGAGCGCGTGCACGTGCACTAGTTAAAAATCCACAGCATATCCCTGCATGTACTCAAGCACTGTACTTTGAGTTTTCCTTTTTTCTTTTTCTTTATGGGGTGTTTCCACTAGTTTTCAATACTTTACTTCTACTCCATTACACCTCAGAGGCAAATATTGTATGTTTTACTACACTAGTACACTTCTAAAACATTAACCACTGGCTATTTGAAAATAGCCTACAATACAGCTGATCTACAAGCTCAACGCGTCGCTTTGTGAGCTATTTTCAAAGGATTTCTATATGTTTTATATTAGAAATCCCTAACCATTACTTTAGTGCACTTTGGGGTATTGTCGTATTGTGCCTGTGGCCGTTGAGGTTGATCGTTTTCAAGACGATCCCTGAGGAAAACAGAACTGGGTGAAGTGAAAAAGCCAATCCCATTCTCCTTTTGTACTGTTCAAATTATGACTTAAGAGAAGTTACTGTTCCATGAAATCGTTCAACAGAAAAACCCTGACACATTCCGCCTTTCAGATGAGCAAACACTGTAATACTTGTTTCATTTGGATGTCTTTAAGTTCTGCTGGCTTTATCTCCAAAGGTCTGGAAAACAAAGGCAAAAGAAGTCTGTTTAATTAGTATTTGTTTAGATTTTTTTGACAGCATTTGTCAGTGACTGTCTTAGTAGTCCTTCACTGCTCAGTGACAGTCTTAAGACGTGAAGACGAAAGAGAATGCTCCGGTTGTTCATTTCTTTTCTGTGGTGTTTGACAGTGAGTTCTCAGCTTGTTCGAACTGATGGTGTCATATAAGCCGGCTGGGAATACATGAATGTAGTGCGGCACTCAAGTAAATGTGCTTTGTTACAGTCCACCACTGTAAATTAACAAACAGAGAAACTAATAAATACAAAAATAAGTAAGTAAACAAATGAACAAACCTGTAGTAGTACTTTCACCCCTGGGTCAAATCCGACGACTACTAAATCCGAAAACTATGCTCAAATCTAACCTTATTCCTAAACTTAACCTCTGTGAAACTACATGCCTAACCCTAAACATAGCCCCAGTAAAAACTAATACAAGAACCGCTGGTGACAAGTGTGTTTGGGGCGAACGTTTCAGCTAGTCTAAGGGGTGAAATAGTGTGATCAAAAGCCCTCCCTCCCTCCCCCTCAGAGCACCTCTCCAGCCCGCAGCGAATGTGCAAACTGCAATTTATCTGCAAATGTTGTTTACGGCGCATTCAGCTCTCTGATTATACAGCACATTAAGTCTCCCAAATAACACAACAAATCAACGATGGGGTCCTTTCAATTGCATTCCCCCATTCAATAAGGGAAGAATAATAACTATTAGGAGCTAAATAAGTGTGCTGTACGGCCGTGTGCGGCTGTGCGCCCCCCCCCGGGGCCTACGTTATAGTGCATATGGAGGGAGATTAGTAGCCGGGGTGAAGCCATGCGCACTGGAAGCCTCCGAACTGAAGATGTACTGGCTGTGTTCACGCAATAGACTGAGGAATTAGTATTTTGTGGCTGTCGGGCAGAAAGCGCTTATCTCCACATTTTTTTCTTTTTTTGGAAATTAATACTTTGTCGTCCTACAGTATCGCACAATAGTGATAAAACATATCTACCAGCTGTTTTCACCTTGTAGATTTTTTTGCTATTTTGGAATTTGAATCCTGAAAAGTAACCGTTTTGGACGTATGAGGTTTCCATCCGACAGAAACGATTTCCAGGTTTTGAAGACCACACAAGCTGCTTAATTTCAGTCGAGTGTGTAACCGGCACATGACACGATTAAACTGAGCTTTGAAGCTGTTGATTAATGAACATTTTAATTACGGTAGCCTACCTCAGGAAAGGAGCACGGATAAACAAACGCATCTGAATTGCGCCAACGGTTTGTGAATTACTCAGCAGGCAGCGTACAGTGAAGTATGTAACTTTACCCTGTGTTTACCTAACAAAACAAAACAGTATACATAATTTGACCTACAGTATCATTTCCCTCTATACAAGTAGTCATCAGCCTGTTTTTCCTGTAGAAAAACACTGCCCTCTCGCTGTACTTTGGTGTTTTCGCCGTTTTTGTCCAAAACTTTTTTCTTCAAGATTTGTGTTTTGAGCTTGTGAATCTGTTATTTTGTTTTGATGCCTTTGTGTGATGCTGTAGTATGATAGGGCGTACAATTATTATGAAAAAACCACATTATACCTAGAGATACCTCGCTGCGCTCATAATGACCATATAATAGCATATGTGACGTCACGTCACACGGATTTCTTTGATTGTTTGAATACTTGGAATGGAAACGAAATGGAAATGGAAACAGCCTTGGCCGTGGCTCAGTGGTCCAGTCACCTTGGCGGGCAATCCAGTCTGGCAGTGTGCTGTGGGTTCGACTCCCGATCCTGACGGCCTTTACTGCATGTCACTCCCCCATCTCAGCCTACTGTCTGTCCCTCCATAAAAAAGTATAAAATACAGTCAGACATTCAGGGTGAAAGGACAACACTAAAAAGTTATGTGCACTTGTTCCCATTGTGGTCCTACAGTATGTATCAAACTTCGGAGGAACTACAAGGCAGATATCGCCTCTGTCATGTCACAGCAAGGACATTTTCCAAGGTTATATCCCTCTCTCTCTCTCCCTCTCTCTCTCCCCCCTCCTCTCTCTCTCTCTCTCTCCCCCCCCCCCCCCCCCCCCTCTCTCTCTCTCTCTCTCTCTCTCTCCCTCTCCCTCTCCCTCTCCCTCTCTCAGACTTTGATGTCTGTGCAGAAGAAGCGATGCCGGTGGCACAAATCAAATTCAATTAAATGATTTTCGATTAAAAAAAAAGAAAGGAAAAGAAAAAAAAGAGGGCGGGAGGGAGGGCTGTTACATCGAGGACACTCATTTGCATACGGTGACCTTGACAACGTGCGCGGAATTAGGTGGGCTCGCGACCACGATGGCGGGAGGCAAGGACGAAAAGTATTAGTGGGAAGGGATGTACGTACGCAGTGGGACGTCTGTAATGGAGAATGACAGAGAGAGAGAGAGAGGGGGGAGAGAGAGAGAGAGAGAACACAATACTTTATTGGCAGTTTAAAACAAATCACAACAATGCCACCATTTAGAAAATGTCAAAATGGATTATACACTAAAGAAGCCGATGCTTGTTTCCATTACGGTCCACCTTGAGACATTTAGAACAACAAAACTGTGCAAACAACCATGAGCGCTCTCTTTTTCTTTGTTTTGTCTCTCAATATTCTATTAAATAACCACCTAAGACCTATACTTCAGTGTAAATATCAGATCTACAAGTTGGCCGATTGGAGCTTGTTGAGTTCATTGTTTATCTGGTATCCCGCATGTAGTTTCAATGTACAGATTCATTGGTTACCTGGTATCCAATATAGTCTCAAATTATTATTTAGATAGTTTGGACAGATCCTATAGGTTCTTTGGTTTACCTGGGGATCCTATAGTTTCCTTGAGGCACTACACTACACTGTCTCGCTGCATTCTATGTATACATGATTACCGTGCTTATCGTAAGTCGCTCTGAATGCCCGGATAGTGGATTGTAATTGTAAATTGATCCGAAGTCACTAGTGTCTTAACCCATTTTGAGCGGGAACCCCTTTTGGCGGTTACATTATGTTATAAATGTAGCTATTGAAAAATAGCAGATCTACAAGCTCATAGCGCGCCACCGAGCGGCGCGCTATGAACTTGTAGGTCTGCTATTTATGAAAAATCGTTAAAATGTGCCTCAAATCTTTCCGAAAATTGTCATGATTTAGAAAACTTTTTTTTGTTATTTCAACGTCAGGCCTGAATGGGTTAAGGTACCTGGGGGGGAGGGGGAGTTGGGGGGGGTTGGACAAGACAAGACGTGGTGTGACACAGAGGCGTTCTAGTGACCGTCCCTGGTTATCAGCTCTAGCTGAAAACTGATCAATGAATGAACATGTGACCGCTGCTCTGTGTCACCCTCCTATGGATTCCTCATTACTCACCGGGCCAGAGGAACGGGCCTGCTTCCTTCCTCTTCATGTGCCTATGAGGAGACCATGCAGCTATACACAAATCCATGGGGAGTATTCCCTGTAGATGCATGGCACCGCCATAGCTGTGGTGTTAAAAGTAATCTCTGCTGCTACGGTGAATGGGGAAGTGACTGTGGTCCGTCTGCTCACGTTACTCTTTTACCTGCTAACACTAACTTTACAAAGATGCCCAGTCCAGAACATCGGGACGAACCTGTTTCATTTATGGCTGGGCCAACAGTAGTGGCAAAATTCAACTTGGGAGAGAAACAGTATTTCAATACTACTTATGACTACAAGCTGACAACGCGCCACGTTGTCAGCTTGTAGATTGTCTATTTTCACTAATTTGTAAACATTTGTTTTCTAATTTATGGACTTCCTTAGATTTTTCTTTGATTTCTTCATGAAATCACTGGAGAGTGTGGGTCTGGGGTCTGTGGGTCTGTTACACGGAAAAGTGTGTCCCAGTATTCTGTGTCCGTGTGACCCGGAAGCCGTCCCAACATGCATTTCACTGGTGGTGACCCGGAATAGGACAGACACACAGAATAAAGGTACCCATAATGTGTTGTGTGAGGCTGGTTTATTCTCTACATTACTGCGGGAACTGAAAGCGAGCAGTGTGGCCAGACACTACTACTGTAGTTCATGACCCCGGTGTGAGAAAACAAGTGGCTGTGTTTTAGCACGCACACACGCACGCGCACACACACACACACGCACGCGCGCGCGCGCGCGCACACGCACACGCACACCGCTACCTTGCTCACTCCATCTTGCCTTCCCCCAGGAGGGAGGAGCTGTGTGGCATTTTCATCTCAGTTGTGTGGAGCAGGCGGCTGCACGTGATTGGACCACTTTCCTCCCCCCCCTTCCCCCTCGCCCTTTCTCTCTAGGAAGTAGAGAGTAACTAAGTATATTTACTCACGTACACATACTCCCCTCCTGCTCTCGTTTTCTCTATCTCGCTTTTTTCCCACTTATATATTCACCTCTTTTACATTTCTCCCCCCCCCCCCATCTCTCTCATCACACACACACACACACACACACACACACACACACACACACACACCTCCCGCCACCATCTCCCACCCCCCTCCTTCCATGGGTATTGCTCAGTGATACTTGTAATGGAGTAAAAGTATGTACAATATTTACCTCTGAGATGTAGTGGAGAAGTAGAAGTATTTAAAAATGTTTACAGAAGAAAGCTAAAATACCTAAAAATTGTACTTGCGGCAAGTACAGCACTTGAGTGCATGTACTTCTAGTTACTTTACCACTGGTATTGTGGCCTGTAGCTTCGGCCGTGCGGTGCGATGTTGAGCCACTTAATCCCGTTGACCTGGCTCTCTCTCTCTGTCTCTCTGCTGGGGGGGGGCTGGGTGGTGCGGCGCGGTGCGGCGCGGTGCGACCAGGGCCATTTGTCTTGGTGTAACGGAGGTCCGCAGGCTATAGTGGTGCTGAGGTTGGAGACACCGCCAACATCCTCACGCCCCAGCGGAGAGGCCATTACACTGCTGCGTGTACGTATGTTCAGAACTCATACCAGCGTCAACGAGGACACACGTATACTGTACAAGACATGACAAACAGTAAGCCACCGGGGACTGCAAAAAGAAGAAGAAAATTGTATACTTGCGCGCAAGCGGCAGTTGTGTAAAGTAACTAAATACATTTAGCCAGCTCAAGTGGAGTTAGGAGGTGTTTGTCTAAGTGCTTTTTCATAGTTTTCATTGGTTCAATATTTGTTTAACCAATACGTAAAGGGTGTTCAATAGCACTGATTTATGGGGAAAAAGGAAAAAGATGGCTAAACGGGGGTATTAGTTTGTTTGGCAGATAGTTTTAGGATCGATCGGATAGAGTTAGGTTTTCACCGAAGCATGTTTTAATACTTTCCATCGGTTCAATATTTTTTTAACCAAACCACAGAAATAAATCAAGAGCATTGATTTACTTCAAAAATGGAGTTAGGTGGTTTCTTCCGGACAGCAACGATATTGTACTTTTTGGAAACGTTATACGTAGTTAATAGTTACTTTGTAGATTTGCAAAACATGCATTAACCACTTCAGCCCTATAAACTTTGGCTATTTGAAAATTGTCGATCAACAAACTCACAACGCGTCGCTCCCGCCTGTCCCATCCGTCCATGTTTCATTATGTGAGCTGCTAATCTCTGGCACCGTTGGACCGATCTGCTTGGAAATCTCTGCCCCAAACGTCTCAAATCGACATAATGGTCTATGTCCATAACATGGCCTTGTTGGCCTATAACGTATGAACCAATTGACCGCACAGCGGTTCAGGACCATTTTGTGCGAATTTTTTATTTTATTTCATTTAGCATTTTCTTCAAAACACACGTTATGCTACAGCTTTTGTCCAAACCTCTAACAAATCGGTACACATTATCTCTGAAGTCATGTGATGAAGATGTATGAGTTACATGTTTCCCATTCCAAGTGGCTATGACTGTATACCCTCCAAAGTTTGCAGGCCCTGGGTATAGGCTTACGGTAGACCTGCACATTGTACTAGTTTGAATTATCTCCTTTCAGCTGAAAACGCAAGGCGCTCTCCTAAAGAATGCAAACGCCCACATGAAAATATTATGCCGTCGGCATGTCAGCGCAGTCAGCGACGATCCCTGCCAAGTTAACATACCTTACGTCAGCACCATTGTTATTGATTGACCACGCCGCACAGTCATTGTCACAACGGCGGTCAATACTATGCTCTGCCCGTCCTCCGGGGTATAAATAAATAGTGGCATCTGTGAAGTAATTGCACGTGAAAGTAGCTTCCCTCTACGGGCAAAATGTGAGGTGGGGTCCGTGTTTAAAGCTGCACAGTGCTTTTGGGGTCCGTGTTTAAAGCTGCACAGCTGGCCAGTTTTATTCAAGTGCACTCGGATAGATTTACTCAACTAATGTACTTTAGTAGAGTGAAATACAAAGTTGTTTCTACTTTTATCCTACACTTCTATTCCACAGAGGCAAATATATTGTGCTTTTTACTCGACTGCATTTTTCTTTTTTCTTTTCTTTTTTTCAATCCTTAGTTACTTTGCAGATTTAGATTATTAATACAAAACATACACATACATTCAGTACATTAACAACCTAAGCCCTGGAATCCTGATTTATACTTTGTCTATAAAAAAATAGCTGATCTACAGTCATTTCACTTTGGTACTGTACAGTAGGTATACATTTTGACACTTTTTGTAGCCTAATTTTATTCCAGTAAAATACTAAATAGACAACCCTTACTACTGTACATGAAACAGAGCATTTCTGTGGTGTTGCTACTTTTTACTTAACTATTAACTAAAGACAGAAATGTGAGTACTTCCAGGCAGCAGTGTTATTGTTTGCATGCACTGGGCCATATGCAGCCCTCCCAGTCTGGGAGCTTCACTCCCAGCGAAGGGAAGGGAACAGTCTGGCAGCACCAGCACTTTACACAGTTGGAGCCTGGGCACCATGGAGTGATTTGTTCGTTTGTTCATTTCGAACATAGTACTGTATATTGTCACTTTTGGGTGGAAATCTTGTAGCCTATGTCCAAAACCACAACTCTGTAGGAAATGGGGAAAAAAAATTGTTCAAATGGATGCTATGTAGTTCTTATTGTATAGTCACAAGCTCTTTTTGGTTAAATGTTTACAGCATCCACCGACACACTTGACCACTTTTGCTTTCACTAGCTCAAAAAAGAATTGCCAATCTTCAATCTTTCGCATCGTTGTGAGCTTGTATCGGCTATTTATTACGTCTACCCGCAATACTGTTGTACTCCGAAGTAAAGCTTCACCACTCACTTTAAAATCACTTTAAAAAAACACATACAAAATTAAGAAATGCAAATAAAAGGTTTTCCGTCTGACAGCGACACTATAGGCTCCACAATGAGGATAGCGGGTGTCATTTGGTTTCCTGTTGTTGTTGTAATCTTTTTTATTGCTTGTTTTTGTCCAAGGGGTTTAGATGTTGACATTTAATTGTTTGATTCACTCTTTTTTATGTAAAGCACTTTGTGACTTTGTTGCCATGAGTGCTCTATTGTGTATTATTGGAAGAAAAAAAAGGTTTTAAAAGGGCCACTTCAGCCCCATTGCAACCAGATCTTATTTTAATGATGTTTAGGACACCCTTTTCTGTGTAATACGTGTTTGTAGATATTTTAGTAAACACCATGTTCATGACCAACATTTGTCATGAAAATGTGGTCTCACTTGCATTTTATCATGAACATTAGTGAGGACCAATTATATGAAGGTACGTAGGTTGAAAAGTGGTCCGTTAATGCTCATGCTTATATGTCATTTAGGAGTGCATGAAGTTGACATTACTTTCTTTTATATATATTTTTTTGCGGCACACGCCTTTTTATTGGTTTTTTGAAGGGACAGACAGTAGGCTGACAGGAGACATTACTTTCTTGTGCGTGGAGCAAAACAGTTGCACCTTTTATCAAAGTTCATCATAATCAAAAGCTGTATTTTGGATTAAGAAAATGTTATTGAGAAAGGTGGGACAAGACAAGAGATGGCGAACAGTACTACAATCATCATACAAGGATGAATTAAGCTGTCATAACAACTAATGACACAGGAAGATCAAACAATGAACAAACTACTAAAGATACCAATTTAAATCATAGTATTTTTGCAGACAAGTTCAAAATGACATTTGGCATGGTGATGTTTTATCTATTCATTGATAATTAGTGAGGAACCCGAGTTCTTTCAGTGTTAACTATATGAATATTAATTATATCGTTTTTTGTTTCAGTTTTTTGTTTTGTCAACGCCTGGCGCCTGCCGCCCACCTCACGGCCGGCCCTGATGCCACCCCGGGTTAGAATCAGTGTCAGGAAGTGAGCCTGGCATCAGAGGAGAGAGAGAGAGAGAGAGGAGAGAGCGTGCTCACACATACCTAATTTCTCAGCTTTGTGGCTTGATAAATCCCAACGCCACACCCGCTACGTGCTAAGTCACCGTTCCCAGGAAGCACATTGACAGATGCTGAGAGGCGGGGGGGGGGGGGGTATATAGGAACAGTGTTTCCCAATCTGTGGTCTGGGGCTGGGCCCCCCTTGGGGAGGACCAAAGATCACAGTAAGGCCATACATACATTTATTAGGTATTTTTAGATTGTTCTTTTTTTTTTTAAAGCATGCACTTTTGATACATCTATTTATAAAAGCAAGTAGGCCAACTCCAATAAGTTTAGTACTCAAGTACAAATCTGACAAACTTTCACTTGTAGTTGAGTAAACTTTGATCAGGAGTAGGCTATATCGATTGTCTCTGTCGGGTGGAAAACTGTCCAAGTGTTACTTTTCAGGATTCACAGTAGCAGATCGACGAGCTCGAAACGAGTAGATTCGCGCCACGTTTTGTGCTTGTAGATCTGCTAAGTTCAAATACGGAGAGGTTTGTGCCTGACAGAATCGCTAATAGGCCTACTTTGACCCAAGCACCACTGGGGGGAAGACCTTGTCCGCACACTGGTGCTCTGCAATCTGCCCCACAGACTAGCCTATAGCGAGAGTCTCCCCCACCTCGCCCACTAGGTTTTAGAAAAGGTCCCCAGGTCCACCCCTGTCGCCAGACCCCCCCCAAACCCCCTCCCCCCCGGCCGTGCGGCCCGGAGGGGATCCATAATTCATGGCAGCGGGTCGTCCAGGATGTCACAGAGCGAGCAGGAACATTAAATATTTACCGTGGATCATAAGTCGCCGCCAAGGGCCCCCTGTCTGCCGGGTGCCTGTTCCTTCAGTGCTGTTTTCAGCTCTTTATACTTTTCATTGGTTCAACCTTTGTAAAAAAGTTCACAGACACACTTATACCACTGTCACTGTCACAAGTTTGTTTGTAGAATGTAGATCGTGACCGGAATTTTCTGCAAAAGCGAAAGTATAAAATGTTCCTTTAATGTAGTTTAACTGATTGTATGTATTAATGAATTTTGCTGGGGACCCCTACTGGAACCTCCTGAAGGACCCCTGGGCGTCCGCAGACAACCTTGTTTAACATCCACATATGGGGTCGCATGCGTGTGCGTGCAATTTTAAGCGCATGCATATTCACCTCCTCTCTGCATGAGAGTGCACATTTGTGTGTGCCCGGTGAATGTTTTTCTATCCTCTGTTCCGGCACCCTGCAGCTATAGGACCCCCTGCTGACTTTATAAGCAGCTTGGGTTAACTGGTGGGGGGTGGGGGGGGGGGGGGTTCTCCTGTGGATTATAGGGAAAGGCGGTTAGATGGCAGGGAAACAAACCTAACCGCCTATGTCCAAAACTGTTACCTTACTTTTCGGCATTGAAATTTGATTTGTTTGGAGAAAAAATGAAATCTTAAAATAAAGTAGCCTAGTACATTTTTCTACCGTCGGCTCAGTTGATGCTTCATAATATCCATGTGAATAAAACCTTTTTGGAACACAGTTCTTATATGACGCATTCAAAGATTTGCCTATATGGGGAATCCAATACAGCAAAAGAACGCCCTGACACAGGGGGTATAGTAGTGGGAGTGATGGTATAAATAATGATGTGCTCATATATTGAGAGGCTTAACTGTACACCGGCGTCTCAGGTGCAGACTCACTGCCGCAGCGCGTTCACATTGATTCGTCAGAGCGCAGCGGCAGACCGAGACAAACAGCTGCGCATCTGGCACCCGTATCAAAATGTCACAATGTGACGGGAGGATGATTGATATACAGGCTCTGGCTCTCTGGAGCATCATCGGCACAACCTTGCAGTGGTGGAAAAAAGTATACTTGCATGTTCTACTTAAGTAAAAGTATCAGTACGGCAATGTAGAAATATTCTGTTACAACTTAAGTAAAAGACGAGTACTGGTATCAAAATGTACTTAACCAAACGTATAAGGTACTATTCATGCAGAATATCTCATTTCAAATTTTAAAATCTATGAAAATCTTTTGAAAATAGCAGATCTACAAGGCTTTCTTTTTTTTTCTTACCTTTTTAAGAAACGCTGTCAATCGCCGACATGGAAAAATAATTATATATTCCATTTCCTGAGTTTTGCCTTGCTGAAAACACTGCAGCAAAAATAAAATAAAATAAAAAAAGAACACAGGAGATGCAGTAAATCCATATCCTTGAAAAAAATAAACGGGGAGCGGATCAGGAAGTGATTTAGCGATCGCCTCTAGTTGGTTTTCCTTTGGGACTGCAACTCCTGTGTAAACAAAGATGCTGCTGTTTGCTGACATGAAACAAAAGCCAAAACTGTTGTGTAAGTCATCCTTTGCAGTGTATAAGTTAACTCATTGCGTGCCAATGATGAGATTCTCGTCATGATGTGTTTTCAGTGGTTGTACACTAAATGGCACTCTTCGCTAACCTATGACCTCTACCACGTTAGAGGATTTCCTTTAACGAAATTGCATTTTTGACGGACAATAACAAAGGACCGCATGGGCCGATTTTTTTCGAGCCAGGAAGACAGCCAGGCTAGACTCTGTGTCTCCTCTGTGACTTTAATCACTTACTCCTTTCTATTTATTGTTTTACTTTTGAAGATTAGCTGTATCTCTCTGCTCTAAAATGTATCTGTCAACATAAGCAGTTTGTCTGATCAACATCAGAACCAGGGGTAATCACCATGCTGGCTTGTAGTGGACGTAATGTTTTTATTTTATTATTACCACATTCATGCAAATGAGAAGACAATAATATTACCAGAAAGACATAAATAGCTAGTCCTGAATGATTACGGGTATGTAACGGAGAGTGTACAAATGGAACCAAATGGACCATTTGTATGCTCTCACAGTTATGGTGGTCCTAACATTATTATGTACAGTATACAAACAAAATATGGAACTTAAAGTACTAAAAATATGGTATTTCCTACGGACAGCGTTTATCCATACGCACACATTGAAGGGAACTGCATCGTGACGACGTGACTCAACCAAAATATTCACCTTAGCTTAATTGGTGCTGACGCAGCATGCATTCATGTATTATACTACTGTATGTGTACACTCCACTTGATCTCACACGGTCAGCACACCTGAATCCACATTTTAATCACACTCTTCACGCAGCATTAGTCTATAGATTTACCATGTGAACATATATTGACAGTCTTCTCTTCCGTCCTTCTGGAGCCTTTGCTCTTGCTGTGTGACCTTTAGCAGTAATAGCTCGCCGCCAAAACTGACAAAAACAACAACTTTTAATTGGCTATTTTGTGGCCCTGTCCTGCCCGTGGCCCGTGACTAACTAATGGCTATTTGGCAGAAAGTGATTTTTGTCCATAAACGCCTAATGTATTCCAGGTTGCCTGCTCAAATGAGCCGTGCACGAGTAAACAATGATCTGCACCGCTCAACTTGGGGGTCCCTGTGTGTGTGCGTGCGTGTGTGTGTGTGTGTGTGTGTGTGCGTGTGCGCCCACGTACACATCCCTCCCCCTTTCCCAATTGCAATGTTCCTACAAGTAGCTAAGTACATTTACTCAAGTACTGTCCTTGAGTACAATTTTGAGGTACTTTTGCATTAGTTGAGCAATTTGATTATGTCGGGGAGAAACCTTTTATCTCCATTTTGTAACGTGTTTGTTGTTTGTAGCGTAAAATGAAACCAAATGGACCCGTACGCCGTACGGGTATTTGTTGTACAGCAAAGCATCATAACAGGCAGACAACATAAATCACATCAAATACAGTAAAGACACATGGGTACACATAAAACAATAAAACAGGAAGTCAGTTCAAGTTATCAGTGTAGCATTGGAATTCATCACTTGCAAGAACAGTTGTATATTAAAAATACAAGAAGCGACAAAGTCACCTCCTCATATCAGCATTTAAGGCCTGGATAGATACAGGCACAAAGGACAATCATTTATATCTGTTACTAGTGGCCCCCGGGACCTTTAGGATAACTTATATCTGCTACTAGTGGCCCCTGGGACCTTTAGGGTAACTTATATCTGCTACTAGTGGCCCCTGGGACCTTTAGGATAACTTATATCTGTTACTAGTGGCCCCAGGGACCTTTAGGATAACTTATATCTGCTACTAGTGGCCCCTGGGACCTTTAGGATAACTTATATCTGCTACTAGTGGCCCCTGGGACCTTTAGGATAACTTATATCTGCTACTAGTGACCCCTGGGACCTTTAGGATAACTTATATCTGTTACTAGTGGCCCCAGGGACCTTTAGGATAACTTATATCTGTTACTAGTGGCCCCAGGGACCTTTAGGCGGAGGCCAGAAGGGAGCAGCCTGTATTCAGAGCTGAGGGGATAAGAGTTGTCCATACGAATGCACTTGGCTTTCTTAAAAGCACCTGTCTTTGGAATACTTGATCCAGGCTACTGAAATTTACTCCGGCTATCTTTGATGCCGTTCTCACAATCCTACTGAGGTGTTTCACATAGATAGGCGCTTCACATAGATTGTGGATTACATTCACCCATTCACACACCGATGTCGGAGGAAAGCATGCAAGATACAAAGATACAGTACCATGCATTTTCAATGGAAGCCAGCGAGATGAAGATACAAAGATACAGCCGAAAGATACAAAGCTAAAAAAAAAAGTTGATCTGATTTCAAGCTAAAAAATATGCTGTGTAGCAGGGTGATGCATGTGTTTGCATCTTTGTATCTTTTTCATCTGCCACTGGTTGAGGAATACTATTGCCCACAGCATTGTGGTGTGCATATATCGTAATGGTCAATGGTCAGTTTCCGCTGATCTATAGTATTGTACTTTACTCTTTACTACTCCTTTACTCTTGGTATAGGCAAAACATTGTTCGTTCAGTGCAGATGATAAAAAAGCACAGGGTTTGTCGTTTGTAACCAGTGCTGCTATACTTTTTTTCAGGTCGCCAGGACCTGAGATGGCTTTGCAGAAATCTTTGGAAACAAAGTATTTTAAATCCCGGTTGGCCCAAGTGCAGTCAGCCAGGGTAGACTCTAAGTCTCCTCTGTGACTTAAATCAGCTTCCTTTATCTTACTCCTTTTTATTTTAGATTTTTTTTTTACTTTTGAAGATTTAGCTGTATCTCTTTGCTCCAAAATGTATCTGTCTTGTGTTGCCTACTGCGGTGGAAGCCAGCGACATGAAGATGCAAAGCTACATATGCTACCATTCATTGTCAATGGAAGACAGCGACATGATCATACAAAGCTACAAGCTATACCATTCATTGTCAATGGAAGACAGCGACATGATCATACAAAGCTACAAGCTTGTAGATCTGTTATTTTTGAAAAATCGTGAAAATGTGTGCAAATCTTTGAATATAAATTATTTCACAGCAAACGTTTTTAACTCAAATCTTTGCTTCTGGGGTGTTCCCTGGACCAACATATTTTCAGATGCAGGGGGTCCGGCGGCCAAATCCATATCATTCTGTGGGTCCTTGACATGAAAACGTTTGAGCACCACTGATACGTTTTTCAGAAAACTGTCAGGATTTGGAAGGCATTTTGTAGAATCTGGCGCGAGGTCTTAACAGGATAATTGTGTCCCCTCAGAGCCATCACCCTGGACAACACGCTGGTCATCCTGTCCACCGTGGCCCCGGACGCCGGGCGCTACTACGTCCAGGCGGTCAACGACAAGAACGGAGAGAACAAGACCAGCCAGCCCATCACCCTGTCTGTGGAGAGTGAGTGCATGCACGCACGCACGCACACGCGTTCGCACACGCGTTCGCACACACGGACACAACCATATAATACAAACAAGCCTCCCATCATGCATCCACAAAATATATTGTTGCTGTCGGGCATAGCCTTTTAGTTATGTAAATGAATGCTCTACTTGATCGTACTACATCGTCACACACAAGTATAAAAAGCAGATATGCAAATGAGTTTTAAGCTTGTAGATCTGCTACGTTTGAATTTCAATCCTGAAAAGTAACAGCTTTGGACATACAGTATGAGGTTTCCACCCGAGAGACGATTATCTGGTTTTAGTTGAACCTTTTTTATTATTATTTTGTATTATTTGATTTTATTTGATTTTTTCACAAGCTTTCAAAGGACAGAGAAAAGTACATGGAAAGAAAATCAGTAGGCTACTAACACAAAAAGAACAACAATGAAATACAAGACATTTTTTAATGCTAAAGATAAAGCTCTCACTTTTTCTGTAAAATGCAATGGAAAATTGTTGTATTTCAAAGCATTATTTATTATTTCTTTGTGGACTCTTCTGCTAGTAGGCAATTCAGGATTTTCCACAATGCACACAGACACTTATCCATTCTCAAATCCCCACCGACTGCTGGACTTTCTGTCGTGCTGTTTTGAATGGTACTGTTTATCTGTTGTCTAGAACTACAATAACATGCCTCCGGGTGCCCTGGGGGCACTCTGCACAGCACTTCTGTCTTCTGAAGGCCTGTTGTGATTGATGCTACCGGGGTTCAAAAAGGCTTTCCGGTGTGCGAGTCCAGCTTAACTTCATCAAGCACTTTTCAGTATCGAACTGCAGTCCTTATAGCTTTGCCCGACGGAGCGGACGCAGTCAAAATGTGAGTACTTTAAGTACTCACATTTTTTACTTACCGGTAACTAAAAGCATTAATACTGCAATGTAGAAATACTCTGTTACAGTTATAAGTCCAGTCAGTCAGTCAGCCAGCCAGCCAGTCAGTCAGTCAGCCAGCCAGCCAGCCAGTCAGTCAGTCAGTCAGTCAGCCAGCCAGCCAGCCAGCCAGCCAGCCAGCCAGTCAGTCCGCCAGTCAGTCAGTCGCCTAGCTAACGTATTAACACCCTGACAATAATAGGAAGGCAGCCAGACGGAGCCTGCGGCTCACAACACAAAGACGCAACACAAACACTGAAGTTGATTATAATTGAGCTGCAACCGTGACACGCATTATACGCACGTTGTATCACAATACTAGTAAGGAGAATGACGTGCTTGCAACGTGTCGTGAGCTTGTAGATCGCTATTTTCGGCGGGCGATGCCGGCGTGCAACTGAGTATTAAATCAGGCATGCAGCGTTTGTATTCCTGTCTAATATACTTGTGAGGACATCAGCATTTTAGGGTGGCAATTTTGTAAATGCCATCATCACTCCTTTCTGTCAAAGACGAGTCAGTTGAACTTTCTCACTGATTAATTCTGCACTCTTGCAGGCATTCAAAATCTAAATTTAAGACCTGATTAAAAAAAATTGAAATGTCAAACTACAGTAGTGAACATAAACATATAAAGCGAGGATAAACAAACGTTCATATTAAACGGAAACAGAAACGTGACGTAAATCATTTGGACAACAAATAAAATGTACCAAAATGCTCAAAGAAACTGCATCACAAGCACACCTCCGCATGGCTGCTTAATGTGCAACATTATTTTCTCACTCAACAGTAAACCAACCCAACATACAGTGAAGTGTCTGCACATTTCTAAAGTTACAAATATAATGACAGTTAAGACCTTTTTGAGCGGTGCCTATACCACCCGTCTGAAAGGTTTGAGAACACTTTCTATAGTAGAAGAGGAAAGAAACCTAGTGCAGCTTTAAATACAGTACTTGAGTAAATAATATAGTTAGACTTTTCACCACTTTGTAGGGTTTACATGCTACAACACAGATGCATTATCATGTGTACGCACTACGCACGCACGTGCACTCACACACCCACACACAGGCTAGATGCTAGAATAGCCACATGGGAGGGATCCTCATCCTCCACATGCGTGCGTGCGTGCGTGCGTGCGTGTCGGTATCTGTATGCGGCAGCAGCATCTGTTCCTGCAGTGGACGCCCCTGACACTGCATTTCCCATGAGCCCATCCTGGTATAGGGAGAGGGAGAGGGGGAGGGGAGGGGAGGGGAACTCTCAGAGAACTTCGTGAGACTCAGCACTTTCACATAACTCTTGGTGCTCGGGACTGTCGGTGTAAAATGCTGCACTTTAAACATCTGGAAAGAAAATAAGGACAAAAGAAAAAACCGACAGAGACAGAACCCCTCTCGGCATGCAATGTCCCGAGTGTACCCCTGAAACGTCATGCGCCGTATGGTCAAATCCGTCACCAGCGGCGTTCTGTTTTGACAGCTTGAGTGAGAATGCGTTGGACAGAAAGGACAGGCAGCCCCTCTTCTTTTTTTTAATACTGTTTTTATTAGGCATTTTTGTATGACAATTTCGGATTTAGACAATGATAATAAGTAATTCAGTTAAATAAAAATGAAAAAAATAACAGGCAATGTAAATGTTCCACATACAGTATAATAAAAAAGACATAAGTGTAGGCAGCCCCTCTTCTAATAGGTCAATGGTTCACAAACCTTTCAGGCCGCAACCCCCGTGAAATAATTTGTCTGGGGACCCCCCACCCTGACAAGCACTTGGACTTGAGGTAATACATTTAGTTTGACTCGGTTCCACAGCTAAATATTGTGAAAATAGCCGATCTACAAGCTTGTAGTTGTCTATTTTCACAATGTTTGTCTCTTTGTCATGTAATATTTGGCCAATTATGTTCGTAAAAGAGCTGAGAAGGTCTAAAAAGTCCTTAAATTGTAACTTTAGAAATGTCCAGATAATGATATGCTGTACTTATATGTTGGTTTGTTTACTGTTGAATGAGTTGCACATTAAGCTAGTCATCTGTGGATCCCCCAAAATAATTGGGAGACCCCCCTGGTTTGGGAACCATCGTTCTAGGTGGGTCACCTCTGAGCACTCCGTCCAAATAGTCCAAATAGCCGATCTATATACTAGCTTACGACGCGCCATATCGCTTGTAGATCGGCTATTTTTGGGTATTTTGTCATGACAAAGTATAGACGGGGCCTATACACGTTTAAACTTTTTGGGGAGAAAACACAAAACAACACCAACAACAATGATTGCGGGAGAAAACGTCGTTTTTGTCTCTCAGCGAGAGACAGAAGCTGCTTTTAGCTTTGGCTGCCACCTCTGCATTGTCAGCGAGCGATGTGCTGCATGACAGCTCATTCCCAGGTACTCACTGATAATGTCACATAGTGATGCTATAACACACACACACACACACACACACACACACACACACACACACACACACACACACACCTTTTCCTACATACTGTGTGTGTGTGTGACTGTGTGACTGTGTGTTAGATAGAGAGCTGTGACAGCCACTTCAAGCTGAAGCTGACATGTTGGTTGGTTGTTGCCGCAAGGGCACTCCTGCGGCATGCTGGGAGATTGACAGATCAGCTCATGTTTATCGCAGATGGGTGCGACACCTTTCCAGCACACACAACACACGTGTCCAGCACGCGTCCAGCACGGCCTCACTTCCGCCACAGCCCAGCCCTGTCTCTGGTGCTGCCCGCGACATATGGACCACAAGCACCCCTTACTGTATGTGCATATGCGAACACGCACACACGCGCAAGCGGCTAGCACGCACGCGCACGCACACACACACACACACACACACACACACACACACACACACACACACACACACACATTTTAGCTGTGTTGTGTGTCCTGCAGTATCTTCCCAGGCTTGCCTGCGGCTGGCCGGTTAAGGAGTCATGGTGCTGTCTCCTCCAATCACCTCATCTCCCTGTCAACGCATGCACACGCGCACACACACACACATACACACACACACACACACACACACACACACACACACACACACACACACACACACACAAATCGTCACTGTCAGGCAGAAACCTGTTATGTCCAAAACTGTTACTTTTCAGGAAATGGCAAGACAAGAAGTGTTCCAATGTACTATAGTTATTATTTGGTCACAAGCTCTTGTTAAAGTAGCACTATGTAAAAAATGTATGAATAAATATGTATGGTAGAGAATGTACATTATTTACTACATTACTACATTTACATTAACTTATACAATTGGGGTGGTTTTATTTGGATGTTGTATCTCCATTTTTGTTTTTGTTATTCACGAATGAATGTCCTAGTAAGTTCATCATACAAGAGTGTTGCACAAAAGTAGCAAAACAGGCGATTTTCATTATTTTTTACAAAAGGAATGGTTTAGGTTACGTCGGACATACAATGTTTCCACCCTGACAGCAACAACATATAAGATTGTAATCTGTAGATTGTGATCACTGACTGGAAGAGACAATAATGAACACGATGTGTGTACAGTGTGTCAACATTGCTCACTAAACATCTGGAAATGCATGACATAAACACAGAATAACTGACTTGAACAAGAAGCCAGTTTAGAGTTTACACACACTTATAGACTTCTTGTATTCTTCTCACCGAAATGGGAAGCATTATGTATGGTGCTGCCCAAAGAATACACCGAATCTATCACGCGCACACACACACACACACACACACACGCACACACACACACACACACACACTCTGTTCTGTGCTAGATTCCAGGAGGCTGGGCAGTCAGTGACAATGCCACGCACACTTATATCCACGCATGCATTACATATACTGCACGCAATAAAGGTGGTTGCACACTACACACGTTTTTCGGAAAACCGACGGAAAAACGCCGCTAACGCATCCAGTGTGCAACCACCTTTACACCTTTCTAAAGTGTTAACATACATGTGTGTCTCACTAAAGGAATTCAGTTGTTTTTCCGCTTGGAAAAGTTTTTTTACTATCAGAGAGTTTAAATGGTGTTTCGAGGCATATTGACCTCCTGCCAAGTAATATACCTGAGGGTAGAGCATGTATTATTTAGTTCCCAGGCAGAAAGAAGCAAAATAGAGAAAGAGTCAAGTGCACAGATTTGTTATACCACACGAATCACAAAATACGGCCTTTTCCCATAACACTGGTGTACAGTCCAATACCTTTGCTTAAAGCTGTACTATGTAACATTCCTGTTCTAGCCAAGATTTGAATCCAGTTCTCAGACACAGAATCTAGTATACTCGTCTTAAGGCGTTTTATGTTGATAAAGTTAGAGATCACGCTATACTACCGTCTATCGGCGTCTGTGTCATAGGCGCTGCAGAGGGGGCCATTTAGGTCTGAATGTCCCCACACTATTGGGAATGACTGGTCTATTTATTTATTTAGTGGCTGCCGCTGCATGCTTGCCTCTCGCCGAAATGACCATTCTGGCTAGCCTACCCTACGTGCAGTAACACACGCGCCTCATTTGTTCTGTGCTAGAGGAGGCTGGGCACTGTGGGCAGTCGGTGACAATGCCACGCACACTCACATGCATGCATTGCATATACCGCACGCACTAAAGGTGGTTGCACACTGGGCACAGTGGTGTGCGAAAGTATAGCGCTCTCCCCTCTCTCCCTTTCTCCCCTGGCCTGACACAGTCGAGGCAGTTGGCCGCCCACTGTATAAGATCCTGGGTCTGCCTGACGTTTCCTCCAGCGAATGGTCCGGGGGAGTTTTTTTCCTTTCCATTGTCGCAAAAAGTTGCTTGCTTGCGGGGGCGCCCGCTGGCCTAGTGGTCCAGGCGCATGCCACATATACGTAGGCTCTGGCCTGACAGTGCGTTGCGTGTTCGGGTCCCGTTCATGACAACCTTTGCTGCGTGTCTCTCTCTCTCCCTCTTTCCTGTCAATCTTCACACAACTATCAAATAATGCAGAAAAGCAAAAAACGAAACCAAAAAAAGTTGCTTGCTCAGGGTGGCACAATGTGTGGTCTCTGCTCTTACAGTATGCAGTACTGTATGTAAAGTGTCTTTAGATGACTTGTTTTGACCCTATAATGACATTGAATTGAATGTCTGTTATTTCCCCTGTCTATCAAATAATATGGCCATGAACTCTACTTCCTGTTTCAGGTCGTTGTCACTCTACCTAGCCTCCTACAATGTTCAAATGCTTCCCGGTCATACGGTCTGGAGCAACGGAAGCTCTGGATATTATCAAGGGATAAAGCGGATATGACGAGGCTCCCGCTTCCATTTCGTCTTTACAGTATGAATCATAGCAATCATAATATAGCTGCTTCCTGCCGCCTCAGATTTCGGGAGGTGTAGTTCCTGACTATATACAGTGTATAGCATAAGGAGATTGTGGAATGGTTGTACTGTATGGCTACACGAGACTGCACTCATAAGTCATCTATTCTAAATGTCTGTCTGTCTGTCTCTCTCTGTCTGTAGATGTGGGTGGTCCGGCGGACCCCATCGCCCCCACCATCATCATCCCTCCCAGGAACACCAGTGTGGTGACGGGCACGTCCGAGGTGACCATGGAGTGTGTGGCCAACGCCAGGTAAGGCAGATCTACGGGCATAACTGTACCTGCATTTATATTTTTCTAATAGCCAATAGTATAAAACAATGGTCAGTTAAGTGGTTACACACGGATGCTTTCCTGGTTTCCCACAAACATCAGACATTCAAACCACGTCTACAGTATGTACGTAGTAGTATGCCCAGTTGTACACCAACAATTGCCTCTTTTTATATATATATATATATATATATATATATATATATATAGTTGTTTTTGTTGTACTTGTCATTCAATTGATTCTTTTCGCTAATGGACTGTTGTGCATTGTGGTTGTTTTCCTCTACCTGCCCAGGGACAACAGCTAAATGAGCTGCCTGCAGCTAACTCTGGTGCAGTTATTTCTAATTGCGTGCTGTCCTTGTAACAACAGTTAATTTACAAGCTCACGATCTACAGCCTGGCATTTTCTACAAGCTCACGACACGCTGCGATATACAACACGTTGTGACCTTGTAGTTTGGCATTTTTTCATTTTATTTTGTGGAACTATTTTGATTGTTTTGAATGTTTTGAATTTGAATTTACTCGTGAACCACGGAAATGATTTGATGGGTCCACTCCAGACCCATTGTTTAGGAAACAAATTGAATTAATAATTTGACGCATGAATAGAAGAAGGTGGTCGAGCAGTTGTGCCATGTTATAATTAACTGTGGATAATTGAGTCCACTAAAGGCACACCATTTTTTTACGTCCAACCTTTTTGTTTTTTATTTTTACAAATGAATGCCCTAGTACTTCATCATACTAAAGTATTTCATACGAAAGTAGAGAAAATAGCTGATTTCACAACGCGTCTGTTGATCGGCAACTATTTTCACTATTTTACTTTTGTTTTGTTTTTTTTACTTTTTTAGACATACAAGGTTTTCCACCCGCTGGCAGGGGGAGCGTAGACGGCCAAATGTCATTCAGTGTCAGCCTGAACAGCCTGGAGGGGCTGTCACCCCAAACCTAAATGGAATTCAGTTGTTTTTCCGCTTGGAAAAGTTTTGTTTTACTATCAGAGTTTAAATGGTGTTTAGAGGCATCTTACCTCCTGCCAAGTAAAATATACCTGAGGCGAGAGCATGTATTATTTAGTTCCCAGGCAGAAAGAAGCAAAAGAAAGAGAGAGTCAAGTGCACAGATTTGTTATACCACACGAATCACAAAATACTGCCTTTTCCCATAACACTGGTGTACAGTCCAGTACTTTCGCTCAAAGCTGTACTATGTAACATTCCTAGCCAAGATTTGAATCCAGTTCTCAGACACAGAATCTAGTATACTCGTCTTAAGGCGTTTTATGTTGTTAAAGTTAGAGATTGCGCTATACTACCGTCTATCAGCGTCTGTGTCATAGACACTGGAGAGGGCGTCATTTGGGTCTGACTCTGAATGTCCCCACACTATTGGGAATGACTATTTATCCATTTATTTTCCCGGTCTCTCTAGTACGTTCCAATTTTTCTGGCTAGCCTACCCTACAGTAACTGCAGTTGCTCTCTAGTCTCAACACTGGTCTGTGCACAACATAATGAAACTATAGGACACCAGGTTGAATGAACCCACAGCGTCCCCGGCGGGAATCGAACCCTGGACCCTTCTAGCTGCGACGGGACAGCACTACCAACTGCGCCACCATGCCCCCTCTAAATCTATGCTCTCTTTCTCCTCAGACCTCTGATCAAGCTGAGCATCTCGTGGCGTAAGAACGGCGTGCTGGTGTCCAGCGGTCTGAGCGACTTCAACCGCCGGCTGACCGTCCTCAGCCCCGTGGTCAGCGACGCCGGATACTACGAGTGTGAGGCCGTGCTGCGCAGCAGCAGCGTGCCATCGGTCAGCGCCGGGGCATTCCTGCACGTGCTAGGTAAGAAGAGGTCCCTATTAGCCGGGGAGCCAGCACCTGTGATGTCATGACGTACTTTTTATTTGTGTTTTTTTCTGTTCACTTGGTCATTAAGGTCTACAGAATGAGAGGTCTGCTCTGCCGGAAATATCGCGAAAAGAAGTTATGGGCTTTTTTGTATACCCCACCATAGACAACCAATATCAGGCAAAATCTCAACATACTTTAAGTAGCATGTGACATGTCAAACTATGGGGTTTTCATGATTCTGAATCCATTCCAAGCATCAGTTTTGCACGAAGAACACTTGGCCTAGTGGATATGGCCACATTTAGGCCAAGGAGTGTTTTTCGTGCAAAACTAATGCTTGGAATATTATCATGAACCCCCTAGTTTGACATGTCACATGCTACTTAAAGTATGATGAAATTTTGCCTAATATTATAATATATTATAATATTATGTTATATTTGCCTGTATATTGGTGGGGTATACAAAAATGGCCATAATAAGTGTCCCTGAGCAAGACAATGATCCACTAACTGCTCCAGAGCAGGTCGGTGCCTTGCATGGTGTCCGCTGCCATCGATGTGCGAATGGGTTATCTTAATGCGCCTTGGATAAAGGTACAATATAAAAATGTACCATTAAAAGCAGACAATGTCACACTGATAGGGTAAGAATACTGGATATAGCCTTTCATGGCCAGAATAAAAAACTGTCTGTGAGATATCAGTCTGGAATCTCTGTGTGGAACCGGCATTTCCAAGGAGAGGATAAAAGAAATGCCTCTGGTGACAAACCTGCCCCATATTTGCATATTAGGCCAGGGTTTCTCAACTATTTTCTACCAAGTACCACACAGTCATAATAACATAATAACTGATGTTAAAATACAGGAGCGTATACCTGCCCCATCCTATTATTAAGCTATTTTCACAGGAGGAAAATGTAATTTATTCTTTGAATTATATTGTTTTTGTTCCATTCCCAAGCCAATTTTGCAGCTGACGACGAAACCTGTATTATTATCAATATTTGATTACACTTTTGTATTTTTCTTCTGTTTTGGGCGACTCCTCTGCATACCACCAGAGGGGCTCAGGTACCACTAGTGGTACTTGTATCAGTGGTTGGGAACCTCTGTATTAGGCCATTATGGCCATTATGGCCAAAAAAACTAAAAAAAAGAACCTGTGATCCAATGTAGTTATCATTTAGTCACAGTAAGCTCTTGTTAACACTTACACTACAATGGTTCAATATTTCTAAAACCCACAGACACACAGTGTTTAACAATTGGTGTAAATAGCTGACCTTGTAGATAAACTATTTTCACTACTTTTGCGAAACGGAAACATTTCATTATTTTATGCCAAAAACCAGGGTTTCTCCCCGACAGAGACGATATACTGGCTAAAAATACTAACCGTATAAAAACCTTCTAATGTTCTTCTAGGGGTTAGGGTATCATTATAATGGTCTTATGTGGTTCATGTACTGTAATGTGTGATGATGAAAGCACTAACCACACTGATAAAGACCCAATTATTGAACTGCCAGTTTCCAGGTTGTCTTCAGGATAGCTTGGGCACTGAGTTAATGAATGCAGAAACACTATCATGTTGTAATAAGAAGCACATTGGTACTATGGCACATTTGGGCTATAAGTCTGTACGTACCGTATGTGTTTCGTTTTGTTGTGCAAAAATGCTGAAAATAGCCGATCACACCGATACAAGCTTCTGAGCTATTTTCACTAATCTTTTTTAATGTTTTATTATGTTTTTAATTTTCTACATGCCCAAAATAGGGATAAATCATTAATAGAATATTGTATTACATCATAGATTGTCAGTATTCTTTTCAATTAGTTTATTTCATTTATTCAATTAGTTTGATTAACTAATGCACCCCTGGTTGACATTGACTTCAAAGGAAAAGGGTGGATGATGGAGCCAATGGCTTGCTTGGAGAAACCGTTTAATTGCATTTACTCCATGTTTCATTTCTATACCCCACTGAAGCACTTTGATGTGCAGAGCGTGATGCGCGGTAACCACCCACACACGCACGCACAGAGCATGCACAGAGCATGTGATCGGTTTGTGTGACAGCCTGCTGGAAATGTATTTGTTATAAGTTATATAATAAAATCCACAAGGTTGCTCAAGGCCGATGAGGTACGGTAGAGGTACAGTAGATCATTTCAGATGATTCTAAACTAAAGTATACGCAAATAATAATACATCCTCAGCCGCTGGATGGATTGTCGTAACAATGGACACTTCACAGAACCATTCCTCATTCAAAACGTGCATCAAGCCATCTCTTTACACACGTATCTGAAATGTGATTACTGCAGTGTTAAGTGTATCCGCTCACACGTAATGCAATCAGAGTGCAATCCCATTATACTGTATGTGTGATCACTTGACTTATCTCTCTCTCTCTCTCTCTCTCTCTCTCCCTCCCTCAGAGCCCCCCCAGTTCATCAAGGAGCCAGAGAAGCACATCACGGCAGAGATGGAGAAGGTGGTAGACATTCCCTGTCAGGCGCGAGGTGAGCAAGGGTTTTATATACCTTCTTGAAAGTGTTTGAAAAATGACACTTTTCTCCCGCTGAACTCGATTTTTAAAAACAGCATTACTACTGCATTTTTGCAGTTCAACAGCAAAAAAGCAGTTTTACTCGACAAAATCAACTAGATTCAATCAAATAAAATCTCGTGATATTCAGTGGACTGACACTAGACTAAAAGTAAAACATTTCAGATGGCTAAAATGGCAAAAGAAATACATGAACACTGAAAAGAAACACTGAAAATAAAGACTATACATCAAAGACGGCATCAACATTTGATTTCAAAATCAACACTGCTATGGTGTGGTGACTGCTCTCTCTCTCTCTCTCTCCCTCTCTCTCTCCCTCCCTCCCTCCCTCCCTCCCTCCCTCCCTCCCTCAGGTGTGCCCCAGCCAGACATCGTGTGGTACAAGGACGCGGTGGCCATCAGCCCGGTGAAGACCCCCAGGTACAGGGTCCTGGTGGGAGGCAGCCTGCAGGTCAACGGCCTCCTGCCCGACGACACGGGCATGTTCCAGTGCTTCGCCAGGAACCCTGCCGGAGAGGTCCAGACCAACACCTACCTGGCCGTCACCAGTAAGTCGTCATGTCTTCTTTTTTGGTGTTTTTTGTCTCGTCTTTTTGTCTTAACTCTGAGAGTGTAGGAGAGTAAATGTAAAATACATTTGTACACTCTCAGAGTTACACACCCGTACGGGGCCATTTGGAACCCACTCGAGGACACTTTGAGACCCACTGGTATCATATTTATGACATCGGCATTCTCTCAATATTTTGGGGGGGATCATATATGGCCAGTATATTATTGCTGTCGGGCAGAAACCAGCTTGAGAAGATCCACAAGCTTGAACGTTTGGACTGGAGCTGAACTTTGAAAAGTAACTTTTGTCCACCTGACAGAGACGATTCTTTCTGTATTTACTGTATTTGGCACACACAAAGATATGGAAAAGAAACAGGTCACCGTTTCGCCTACACAACAGCCTTCATCGGAGCGTATGATATGCTTTTTTATATATACTAATGTGTGCCAAATACATTGACATTGACTCGCAGCGTTGGCTCAGCACTCCTATACCCAATTATTTTCCACATCACTTCGCTCTGTCTGTCCAGAGAGAGACAGACTGTGAATTATAGAGAGACACTGTGAGGACAACATTTACTCGATTAAAAGTATCAGCATCATGGGGAAAAAATAAGTTCAAAATGAATCGAAAGTTGTAGAATAAAAGTATTGAAAAATGTAAAAAGAACTTGCCTAAATACTGTACTTTAGTACATCAAATGAGTTGACCCAGCGCATAACAATGACTCAAACTATGTGGGGCAGAAATAAACCATCGTGAATTTCTTTCTCGGGTACAGCAATGAAGTTAGCCAAGATAAGAAGACATCGAGGAACAAGCAGTGCTTTTATTTTATTTTGTATAGATACAGTACAGTATGTTTAGAAAGTGTTATACAGTAAAATGCAGGCTAGTACTGGAACCCAAAACCATAAAGTCATGGTAATGTACAAGTATAAAAAGTTTGAAACAAGCTGTACAGTATATATACATTCTCCCTCTACTAGAAAAAAAAGTTGTTATGCCTCTGGCGACAGCCATACCTGGGGGCGCAACGGACAACAGTCCCTGTTGACAGGTGCCGCCCGTAGGAGTAGACGCAATGACCAATATCAACATCCCCGCCCGGACATCCCTCCCCCAAACACGAGCCAGTTGTGTTTGCATAGACCCCCCGACAAAACCGGATGGACCACAGTGGACTCGAACCCGCAACCGCACTTTGCATGAGTCTTTCAGCACCACAGAGATCTCTCTCTCTCTCCCTCTGTGTGACACAGCTGGACTGTGCTGTGCAGTGTGCGTTTGGTGCTGTTATCGTTCATCAGTGCCGACGCTCACATAATTATCGTTATAGTTAGAGCTACCGTGCGTGATGATGTGAATGGTACTTTAAGCTTAGTGTGAATGGTCCTTTAAGCCTTGTGTGAATAGCCCTTCATTAACTTAGTATCGATGGCTAAAAGGCTGGACAGGGAGCCCACGCTGTTATTTGATTACATATCTTGTTAAGGAAATGAAGTACCCTCTCTCACTCCTCTAAAGGCAAGATTACTTTTTGTATTGGATTTATCTGCATGTACTGTAGGAGTGCAAGCTTCAAGAAGGACTTCTTGAAGCTTGCTTGTTGTAATTCAGTGGTTCTCAACGTTTTCAAGCCGTGACCACCAAAATAATCATATTTGAACAGATTGAGGACCCCCCCCCCCTAACATAATCATGTTTGAACAGAGGACCGCCCTAAAATAATCATATTTGAACAGGGACGCTGACAAGCACTTGAAATTGTAGGAGTTGAGACGTTTGTTTTAGTTTGACAAAATGTAAAGTCTTCAGATAAATGTTGTGAAAACAGCGGATCTATTGCGAGGCATTGTGACAATGCATGTAGATCGGCTAGTCTTTGCCTCTCGCGACACGTTGTGAGCTTGTAGATTGGCTATTCCCAAATAGCAGTAGCCCTAGTCGCTTTTCTTTTGGGCTTGTTTTCATAGACTTGGTTGCTCATTTCTCTCGCTAAATCTGGCAACACTGGATGGGAGGGGGGTGGGGGTGATTGATGAGAGACTGTCACTGCGGTGGTGTGGAAATCACGGAGCAATTTCAGTCTGGCCTCGCGTCCGTTCAGTCCAACTTCCTGACGTGTAATCCTCTTGCAGTCTGTCTCCATTTATTCCCACGCCTTCCCTCCACACTGCGTTGGGGTTATCTATTTTCACCCAATCTGATAACACTCTTTACATCTCTCTCTCTCTCTCTCTCTCTCTCTGTCTCTTTTTTCTTATTTATTTAAGATGTGTTATGTGTACGTATAGACGGAGCAATACCACAATATAAAAATATAAAGGTCCTGTATTCACAATTCTCATTGACTAAAAGTACAATAGAAGTGGCATTAACCAAATTAGAACGACTTTATTTTTTAAACGTGTCAAACTTTGTGAATAAATAGCAGAACTGCAAGCTCACAGCGCGTCGCTCAAGGTTGTGAGCTTGTAGATCGGTCATTTTTGAATAGAAAAGTATAAAATTGTTCAAAGCTGCACCAAACTTGACACGGACACTGTTAAAGGATCTGCCATGAGAGAAACATCCTAGCAGTGTTACAGCAGTAAATGGTGCATTTTTATAGTGCCTTTATCCAAGGCACTTTACAATGATTGTGGATTTCACATTCACTTATTCACTTCACGCACACATTCATACACCGATGGAGGAGGAAACCATGCGATGCACTAACCTGCTCATCGGGAGCAATTAGGACACTTTGGATCCTTCCACTCTACCTCCCGAGCCACTGAGTTAACACTTCAAAGGGCCATGATGACTCTTGATATAATATAATATAATTGTAGTGGCCCTAGCCCTTTGGCCTTTATATTTTTCGGCCATTTGAAAATAGCAGATGTAGATCTGTTTTCAAAAGATCTTTATACATTTGTAAACTTGAAATGAGGCATTCTGCATAATGAGTACTTTTACTTTTGGTACTTTAAGTACATGTCGATGCCAATACTTCTATACGTTTACCCAAATACATTTTTCCACCACTGCTGAGTACTTGAGTAAACTTAGTTATGTGCTTTGCCCCCCTGTGTGCCTTTGTCTCTCTGTGTGCATCTCATCTCATCTGGCCTCCCACCCATTCTCTCTCTCCTTCCATTCCCTGAACACATCATCATCCTCTCTCTCTCTCTCTCTCTCTCCCTCCCTGTTTGTGTCACACCACCAAGCTCTTGATTTATGGCCGTGCGTCGTGCGTGCGTGTTCCATCTCCCTTTCTCCCTGGCTGTGTGTCCTAACTCAAACACATAAACCGCATTTGACTGTAAGTCTCTCTCTCTCTCTGCTATATTCTCTTTCTATACGTTCCTATACATCTGTGTTGTGCGCATTCAGGTAAACACATGGGAGAGGTGAGGAGATAAAAAGCAGCTCTCTCTGTATGTCCCATGTGGCACAACTGTCTCTATATGCAGGATGATGTACAGATACACACGCGCGTGTGCGCACACACAGACACACACGCGCGCGCACGGACGCGCACAGATGCACACACTCACATACTCCTTCTCTACTTCCCCCTCTCTCTTTTTCTCTCTCTCCTATATATCTGTCAAACACTGCACACATTTTGTGTTTGCTCTCTCTCTCTCTCTCTCTCTCTCTCTCTCTCTCTCTCTCTCTCTCTCTCCGCTGCAGTTCAGATTAAGTAATGCCAGTTACTAGTTACTTTTCAGATTTAGATTACAAGATACTCAGGCCGGCAGGCCACTGCTGCACAGCTTTCAACTCCAGCCCTATATTGTGCTGAACGGAACAAATGGACACGGACATTTGAGTGTGTGTTTCTTTGGTGTGACTATTCTTTGTGGCAGGTTTACTTTGGTGAGCACAGGTGTGATGGTGGTCTACGAGGGCCCCTGGTACACCTTTGGAACCGATTCTGGAACCGTTTTTCGTCACACAGTCAGAGCTGCTTATGTGGACTTCACTTACCGGTGGTTCTCAAACATTTTAATCGTCAAGGACCACCATCATTCTGAGAGTGTAGCCAAGCTTGCACTCTCACGGGTTCATTTGGTTCCATTTGTACACTCTCAGAGTTACAGACCTGCAAGGGTTAATTCGGAACCCCCTGTAGGAGTCTTTAAAGGGAACTGTTAATGAACTGGAACCGTTAAAATCCTGCAAAACCTCCAACCAAACCTCCAGGCAGACAATAAAAAGCCTTGGTGGTGATGTTGAAGTGTTATGTGTCTGAGCGTGTGGCACATGTTTCCACTCTCTCTTGCCGCCTTGCAGCCCCATCTACCTTCCCTGTGATCTCACCTGTGTGTGTGTGTGTGTGTGTGTGTGTGTGTGTGTGTGTGTGTGTGTGTGTGTGTGTGTGTGTGTGTGTGTGTGTGTGTGTGTGTGTGTGTGTGTGTGTGTGCGTGTGTGTGCGTGTGTGTGTGTGTGTGCGCGCGTGCGTGTGCGCGTTCCCCTCAGGCATCGCCCCCAACATCACTGCGGGACCCTCAGACAGCACGGTGATTGACGGCATGTCAGTCATCCTTCACTGCGAGACCTCGGGAGCTCCCAGACCTGCTATCACCTGGCAGAAAGGTACGGAACACACACACCCACATCAAGGTTCAAGGTAGCTTTATTTTGTCTCCGGAGGAAGAAATTTGTCTCAGACAAGGACCCGCATGCAAGCGTGATCCATGGGAGGGGAGGGGCTGATAATGTGATGTCACTATATTACTGTTTATTTCATTGGCCTGTTTGACTGTCAAGGGTTCAGCCTCCAGGAAGAAACCCTAACAACCCTACAAAGTTAATACACCATTGCACATAAAAACGACTCCAGGGTGTCTAATGAAGTACTGTCACCTCATGGACACATTAAAACTGGAAAAATACAAAGATTGTGGCACTCCATCTTTAACTTCACCACATGCCTTTTTTCCCACCATATGCTCACCACCTACTGTATATCCCTGTAAAAAAACACAAATGACAGGCTGCATAAACAACACAGCTACAGCTAATGGGTGACTTTAGGTGCATGTGTATATCTATACTGTATCATGCTAATTGTATATTCATTGACATTCATTGACACCTATGAAAACCTAACTCATTATCAATGGTTTTGGTGCTTACTAGTTTTTAACCCAACTTTATTAATCTGCTGTAGTCTCTAACACGAACGGGAAAGCTACAAATCAGCCTATAGGGTTTTATTCCCCTTTTAATGTCCAATGTCTCTCATTCAACCATAATGAACATGAGTCAATGTCCTCATACACACAGTATAGCATCATGTGTGCTGCGTGTCTCTCCCCGTGCAGGTGAGAGGGTGCTGGCCAGTGGCTCTGTGCAGCTGCCTCGCTTCACCCTGCTGGAGTCAGGCAGCCTGCTCATCTCTCCCTCCCACATCTCTGACGCCGGGACCTACACCTGCATGGCCTCCAACTCCAGAGGCATCGACGAGGCCTCCGCAGACCTCGTCGTCTGGGGTGAGCTCACGCGGGACGTGTGTTCGTGTGTGTGTGTGTGCGTGTGTGTGTGTGTGTGTACTTGATCCTACTACAGTATCACACAAAAGTATCACATCCGCAAGCTTGAAACATGGTGTGAAGCCATGCGTCTTGATCTTGTAGATCTGCTACTTTTCAATTTGAATCCTGAAAAGTAACAGTTTTGGACAGACGATAGGTAAAGGAGGACAGGTATAGGAAGATAAATAACGTTGGAGCGTCGAAACCGGCAACCTTCCAATTCCCAGGCGGCCTCTCTCGCTCTTCCCACTCAGAAACGGCTGTCGGCTGCCCTCAAACTTGAAATGCCTAGTGACTTCTGAATGTGTGAATGCAAATCGGGAGTAATAGACAAGACAACACATGGAGTTCCCAGTATACACAGAAACATCATATCAGCGAAGCTCACCTCTTTCATTAGAAACCGAGGCTGGCATGTTGCCTTTATGTGTGGGTAATGTAGGCTAGGTGTTGACAAATTTCTGACCCCAGCAGTCAGGAAGAAAATATACATTTTTGAAAGCGTTAGAATACCTAAAACCCATATGTATTATTATTAATAGCATATGTTGCATTATGAAATGTCCATCTTTTGATCATTAGTAGGATTTGTTCTTTTGCTGTTTTTTTCCATAAAGCCTATGAGAGGGTGACTTGCAGGGAGGGGTTAATTCTATTGATTCTATGGATTCTTGTTGATGAAATGTATACATTTTTTGCTGAACTTTTGATTACGTTTATTTGAATTATTATATTGTGATTATTATGATAGATGTATTTCGTCCTTTTAGTGGTGGCTGGTGTGCGGGAGCTGCATGGGTTTGGGGAAGAGCCATTATTGAGTGGGGTGGAATTTGTACTTAATGCTTCTATCTTTCTATCTGTATATTTTTTGTCTTTTATAAAAATCAAGCTGAAACGATTTCCCTCCCCTTTTTCCAGCTCGCACACGCATCACCATGCCCCCTCAGGACCAGAGCGTCATCAAGGGAACCAAGGCTGTCCTGACCTGTGGTGTCACCCACGACCCCAGTGTCACTGTCAGGTAGAGACACACACACACACACACACACACACACACACACACACACACACACACACACACACACACACACACGCGTGTCATTCGCCAAACTGGTGGTGAATAAAGCTGCACGCTGTTACTTCATGTTCTACCAGGGATTAGCATCTACAGATGTGACATTCCAAAGTTTCAGAGAACCTGCCATTGGCACTTCAGTACTACTTCCGTTCCAACTCCAACTACTACTTACTTTTTACTCCAGTACACCCACCCCCCCGGCCCTCCCGAGAAATCGTCACGTTTGCCGTCTGATCTAAGCCAATGGAATACGAGTTTCCTTTGAGGAGGTAATGGTGGACGCGGTGTTAGCGCTAGCTGCCAGCAGATCCAGCCCGCTCAGCACGTTAACTGATAGCGAGGAGGAGAGATGGCAGCTGTCCTCATCTGCCAGGTCCTCTCAGAGGGATACCGTCCATGTTGGCCAGAAACCTCTTATCTCCATACTCAATACTCCATACTTGTTCATCAACAAATGAACGGCCTACTTCAGTAGTTTTCAACCTTTTTCATATCATTATTTTTTCGGCATTTGAGCAACGAACCACAATTTGATTGATTGATTGATTGAAAATTGTATTCACAGTATTTCAAACGAAAGCACAGGCCAATACAAAAACTGGAGGACGAAACCATGAAAAACACTAAGACTTGTTTACATCAGGGTCCTCCATTTTCAATTCATCAGAACATTTAAAGGCGCAGTGAAATGAAAAATAAGTTTTTCACACTTTTAGACCATATCCGTGGTCATCATATGGGCATACCTAACAATGGATGCCAAAACAATGGGAAAATTCTCATTTCTGTGTGTTTTTATATCAAAGGTCCATAAAAACGATTGTATTATTTATTTATTAAAACGAAAACGTGCTGCGTGATGACGTGTAGAGGTACACATCGATAAAAGCCAATAAAAATGAAGCTCACATGTTTAATTCCCCATGTCTGCGCATCCATGCAACACAGCTGCTTCTGATTACAGATTTCTCCGTTTTTATTTCCAATCAAGATAACATTCAGACAGTGTATTACTCGGTTTCAACTTAATCATCACGCTAAAATATGTTTCTGAAAACATTATAGGGTAGAAATAAGCCACATAACAGTAAACTGGTTGTGCTGGGCGACCGTCTGATTTATAAACAAACAACACCACGCTGTTGCGCATAGCATTAGCCACCGTCCCTAGCTACCGTCCCATCGCCTGAAGGGATGCGACACTCTGATTGGTTCAGAAACTTCAGACCGGTGTTTCATGTGGAAACACCATTTTCACGTTGTTCACCATTTCCGTTTCACTGCGCCTTTAAAGACGTACAAATATATACTTCTATGGAAAAACAGGAAATCATCATTGATGAGATTTAGCCTCTCAGACACAAGACTAAGAATATTTTGTATATTTCTGTCGGATGAGTTTTTGCGCACAATTCCATGCTGCGTTGATGTGGTACTGGTGCCATAGGAGAGATAACAGGAAAACCTTGGTCAAAATAACAATTCTTCTACATTCTTCAATTGTGTTGACTTCTTGTAAATTAAGTGATGCAGATGTCTAACGATAATTTATCTCTTTCATGTTACACTCTCAAGAGTTAAAGGTCCATTTGCTTACCATCTCTCCATCATAGTCAGCATTTAGTTGTGGACCACTGGTTGAGAACTAGGGCTGCGAATCTTTAGGTGTCCCACGATTCGATTCGATTCCGATTCTTGGGGTGACGATTCGATTCAAAAACGATCTTTTCGATTTTTCCGATTCTCGATTCAAAAAAGATTTTTTTCGATTCTAAAGCAGTTTTCTTTTCAATTAAATAGAATTTTAGCATGATCTACTCCAGTCTTCTGGCATGAAAGCAGAGTACATTTAGTAAAAAGCTTGTATAATTGTAAAGGTTTTATCAACTGAATGATTTAAACACACAAAGGTTAAATTTGAACCAGTACAAAAGTTACAAAATCTCTTCTCACTCAATACCAGAACATTAGTATTAAAACAGGTGTAAAATAAATACAATTGGCAGGCATAGCTTAGCTGGTAGTAAATGCACTATGCAGAAACCCAGGACATAATGCATTGCATGCACAGGTACATTTGTAAAAAAAAAAAAAAAAAACTTTTTTTTTTTTTTTTTTTTTGAAAAATCGATTTTTTGAAAATGAGAATCGATTCTGAATCGGACGGCATTAGAATCGCGATTCTAACTCGAATCGATTTTTTTTGACAGGCCTATTGAGAACCACTGCCCTACTCAATCATACTACAGTGTCACACAAAAGCATCATCCAAAATTGTGTTTGCTTGTAGATCTGCTACTATTGATGCTGTAGCATTTTGAATCGCGAAAGTTTTGGACTTGTGAGGTTTCCGCCCGCCAGAGACGATATCAGAGGCAGACGTATGTGTGAAATTATTGCAGCGAGGGAAGATTCATATCGACCTCTTTGTCTGGCACGGCTGAATGAAGTTTCAGCATTTAAAAAAAAAAGGCTCTCTCTCCAATTGAGACAAATGGCTTGTGAAAGCTTTACCTAAATAATTATCTTCATAATATAAAAGCGAGAAAGAGAACAAATATTCTGGCTGACGTTATATTTTTATCAGCTGCTATGCAATAGCAAGCTGAGTCCATCATCGATGTGCAAGCTAGTCCTCTAGTCCAGCTGGTTTTCTCATTGTCTGACGTCACTGTGCTAGTCCAGTTGGCTTTCTCATTGGTTAAACCGCGATACGTTGTTTGTTTGTGCGTGCGTGCGTGTGCGCGTGCCCAAAGCCATGAGAACTTAGTGGCTGCATACAGTACAAGAGGAAATTGGGAACTTCGTTGTGAACTTTTTATTTCTTGTTATGATTAAACCAGCGGACATTTTTATGTATGTGCGCACCGCAAAACGAACGACTCGGAACACAATAGTTCCTACACCTAAACTACTGCACTAAAACTGATACAGAGACCGTTATAGCAGACCCCCCGCAGATAATAATGCAGCTGGTAATTAATTGATTTAATCAATTCTTGTTTATTAATAGTTACCTTCGATGCCTCAGTCTTTTATTAGATTCACCTTCTCTTCGAGATTCAAAGATTACAGAAGAAGACAACAGTAAAAACGATAAAACGTTTTCAACCTTGAATAGAAGTGGAATCTGGTGAAGTGAAAGTTCTAGTAAGATATACTGTACATCCAGTTTTACTCTACTTTTAGGTGTGGATTTCAGGTACTCCTCCCGGCCACTGCCAAAACAAATGTCCGACGCGTTGCGACATCCACACTGCAGATGTTTCTTTGAACTCCTTTGGCATTTTGAACATAGCAGATCTACAAGCTCACAGCACAACACGTCGTAAACTTGTAGATCTGCTATTTTCAAAAGATTCTTTATACATATTTAACTTGTGACATTGTGCATAATGAGTACTTACTTTTGGTACTTAAGTTAACCCTCTAAGACCCGCATTAATTTCTACTTGCAAAAAAAAGATTTCAACCTTACTACTACTTTGTACTACTAGGACTAAGACTACAAAATATGTATTGTGTGAAATAAAAATAAAAGTTTGATGAAAAATGTATAATAATTATATAATAATATAATAAATTAATAATTTACATTTGGGGGATATCTTTCACAATAATGAATAAAACATGTTCTAGACATTCTAATGATCACAAAAAAACATATATTACAATTATTGTACCTACTTTTATTAGGGTAAAGGTCAAAAGTATTAGGTTAAAATTCAGTCCAGACATTTTTAATTTGTGTGAATTTCAGCCTCTGTGGGGGGTATTTATATGCAAATATTATGACCAATGTCATTGAAATGGCATTGCAATGAGCATCACTGATGTCTTTTAGGTGAAAAAAGAACAGAAAAAAAAATAGTAATTAATTAAAATAAAATTGTTGCTATAGAGGTATATGTTGATGTCATTATGTTTGTACTTTTACTCAGACTTTTCCAGAATATTTCCACATACAATACTTTTACTTCAGTAAAACCTGTCAGTACTTCCTCCGCGCTGCCTGGTAGCGTGTCTTTCCAGATCGGGGTGTGAGTGATGCGTTTGAGACTGGCAGGTTGCGAGGCACGTGAACGTACACAGAGCTGTTTGAAATGCAGGTGTCAGCAGTTTGTTCTCATCTCACTGTCTGCCAGAGCCTGTTCCGTTCCGATGATGGCTGACATGAAAAGACAGAGGTGCAATAAATCCAACACAGCTCTGCTTGTGAAGTAGAGTTTGGCCTACACTGTGACATAAAATATCTTTTTTTTAAAGGTTTTCTGACCTCAATTGCACCCAAAACACCTGAACTTTGAACATTCAGTGGATTTTCTTGCCTGGGGTTTTCTGAATAATTAGGCTCAAACAAGTGCTCTGATCTGCCTATCTGCAAAGTGCCATCTGCTGGCTAAAATGAGGCGTCTTTCCTATTGCATCTGAAGAAACTTTAGAACACAGAGAGAAAAATACCTGGCATGGCATACTGGAGTGAAGTTTTCTGTTAAAACCTTTTGATACACTTTTGAAGGACCATGACAAAGACTTGTTAAAAAAAAGTCTAATGTTCAAGTTAATTTAAAGTTTGTATTTCATAAGAAAACATTTAAAATAACCAATATTTATACTGTTCATATGCCATGAATTGATAGAACAGTTTCCAATGAGAGGTGTCAAATGAAGGCAAGGTGAGGGAAATTAGCTAATTATTCATGGTTATTAATCACCTGTCATTAATGCAGTGATATTTGTTCCTTCCCACTCATGCAGGCACGTGTGGGAGAAGGAGGGCTCTGTCATCAACGCCCAGTCCATCCCCCGCATGCGCCTGGATCCTGACGGCACCCTGCACATCTCCCAGACCTGGTCCGGGGACATAGGAACCTACACCTGCCGCGTCACCTCTGTGGGGGGGAACGACTCCCGCAGCGCACACCTGCGCGTCAGGTATATATATCTCTCTCTCTCTCTCTCTCTCTCTCTCTCTCTCTCTCTCTATTGTTGCTGTCAGGCAGAAACCTCTTATCTTCATATTTTAACTTTCCGTGTTGTCACTGCTGTTGTATCCTACTAACTCACCTGCGAATGAGGAGCCCCCATCGGGACCCGCCCAACACCCCCTCTGCATTTCAGTATAGGTTCAATTGCTTAAACAAAGTTAAATAAAAAGGGATATTTCACAGGTTTCAGCATCTACTCAGGCTTATGTGAACACCTCAGACAGTTTTTAAGTTGCTTGATTCAGTATTTAGATATTTAAAATGAATTGTAGCTGCCCTGCCCCCTTCCTATACAAACCTATTCCTATTGTAACTTCAAACTCCATTGTAACCATGCATGATAGATTCATTGTAAACAGCTGTCCTTGGTTCTGACGACTGATATTGTCATCCTGACACGTGAGGGGCCCGTGATTTTTAAATTACTTTTTTTCCCCATTTTTTTGTAATAATATTTCCAAATTCTTTTCATTTTACAAATAAAGAAATAAATGACAAAAAGTAATTAAAAATCACAGCCCCCTCACGTATCAGGAGAACAATATCAGTCATCAGAGATCCAAGGACAGGTGTTTTTTATGAATCCAACATTGTTAAAATGGAGTTTGAAGTTACAATGGGTTTGTATAGGAAGGGACGGGTCAGCTAAAATTAATATCATATTTAATATAAACTCGGCAACAAAAGTTCGGAAACTTAACTTTGGTCCATTATTTCTCAACTTAAATAATACCAATCGGTATTATTTATGAGCAACTTAAAAACCAAAACTTTTTTTGCAAGTGAAATATCCCTTTAAATAACGTAATTTAGATTCTGTCCTAATCTCCTCGTAACATTATCTGTAAATGCGTCTCTGTATGTCTGTAAACTATAATAAAAATAAAAATAAAAACGGAAATCAAAAGATGAAAAATGGAGATACAGCGACGATACACACACACACTTCATTCCCTCTGCACCGTAGCGTAACCCATCACCTCTCATACACCTGCTTCACTCGTCCGCTTCCAGCTGTGTTTTTCATCGACACCTCTCTCTCCCGGTGGCTTTTCGCATGAAAAGGCGCATGGCTTCTCACCTCTCCCTCACAGTGCTACCCCCCGCGGCGCTGACGCCCCTATCACCCTCCTCGCGTGTGCGTGTGTGTGCGTGTGTGGAGCATAGAAAATAGCAAGAAAATGCTGATCTACAAGCTCATAATAACGCACTGGAATTGACAATGATAGATGATCCCACCAGCCAAGTGGAAGGGAAACGCACTCAGTTTAAAATGCTGCCTGCCTGTCTGTCTGTCTGTCTGCCCTGCCCTATTGGCTGAGGGTTTACTGTCTATCTGTTCATCTCTATGCAGTTCATCTATTGATCCGTCTGTCTACCTGCTTATCTGAATTTATGGCCCAGTGAATTAATGACATACACGCACGCACGCACAGACACACACACACACACACACACACACACACACACACGCACGCACGCACGCACGCACGCACGCACGCACGCACGCACGCACGCACGCACGCACGCACACACGCACACACACACACACACACACACACACATGTGCGCTCACTGCACACGCGCGTTTGTATTAAACAGTATAAACTAAGTATAAATCACCTCTAAATATCTAAGGCTAAACGTAAAACCAACCTGAATGTTTTCTTTTGTTGAACTATAAAACAACCATTTTGGCGGTCTCTCAAGTTCTACTACACTTGCGAGGACATTTGGCCCTCAGGTATAGCAATACAAGTGCACGCACACGCACATACTGTACGCGCGCACATGTACTGTACCAGCAGCAGCTGTCAATCCATTTCCCTGTCGGGGTGATACTTGTCTCTATTTCCTGTACTTCCTGTCTGTCCATCTTGACAAGACGACCGTCTTCCTGTCATGTCTCTCGGCTGTCATCCCCCCGTCTCCCTTCTTTCAGGGAAATGGTTCCACTTTGCTTCACAGTGAGGTGACATGCAGCTCACAGAAACAAAATGCTGAGTTACGTATTCTGCAGCCCTCCCTACCATGGATGCTTTGCTTTGGCGGGGCACAGTTGTTTCTTTAAAAAAGAAAAGAAAAGTCTTAACCATAGACATATAAAGGTAGGCTCTGGGGCGTCTGTAGCTCAACGGAAGGTAACGGGAGGCGATGGCGATGCGTGATTGCATCGGCAAGCTTTCCAGAAGCATAGCGGGAGCAAAACGGAAGAACGGAAGGGGACTTTCGGTAGGCCAATCAGAGGCGCGTGCCTTCAAGATTCTGCTTGACTTCCTCCTCCCGTTGGAGACAGGTCGCTCCAATGAACTGCAGCGGCCGATGAGGCTTCTATATTAGTTTTAATATCTATGGTCTTAACCACTTAAATCTGCATGCAGCTTTCCTCTTCTAACTCGGATAATAATTATGAACCCGGCTTCCTTTGCAAGTATGGTGACATTTTTACCCTAGAGCTAAATTTATATAGTTCTATATTGTATCAACATGCTCTACCATACAGATTGGACACACTTACTGTCCTTTTTATACATAAAAGCAGAGTCATGGAGTTTGGCTGTTTATACTGTGACTCCATTGCAGACAGCTGCCCCACGACGCCCCATAGAACCCCATGTTTAATGTAACTGACTCCCTCTCCATTGCACAGAGAAGATTGTGTGCACATCTCAATGCCTATATTCAGGCCAGGTGCTGGATGTCAGGCATCAAGGCAAACTTCAAGGAAGAGGAAGAACATCCGCACACCAGTTTGTAGAGCTCCGAGACTTCTTTATTTTAAGGCAACAAAAATGCTCCCTCTCCATTGCAGACAGCTTCCCCACGCCCCAGAGAACCCCATGTTAATGTGACTGTGACTCCCTCTCCATTGCAGACAGCTTCCCCATGCCACAGAGAACCCCATGTTAATGTGACTGTGACTCCCTCTCCATTGCAGACAGCTTCCCCACGCCCCAGAGAACCCCATGTTAATGTGACTGTGACTCCCTCTCCATTGCAGACAGCTTCCCCATGCCACAGAGAACCCCATGTTAATGTGACTGTGACTCCCTCTCCATTGCAGACAGCTTCCCCACGCCCCAGAGAACCCCATGTTTATGTGACTGTGACTCCCTCTCCATTGCAGACAGCTTCCCCACGCCCCAGAGAACCCCATGTTAATGTGACTGTGACTCCCTCTCCATTGCAGACAGCTTCCCCACGCCCCAGAGAACCCCATGTTAATGTGACTGTGACTCCCTCTCCATTGCAGACAGCTTCCCCACGCCCCAGAGAACCCCATGCTTATGTGACTGTGACTCCCTCTCCATTGCAGACAGCTTCCCCACGCCCCAGAGAACCCCATGTTAATGTGACTGTGACTCCCTCTCCATTGCAGACAGCTTCCCCACGCCCCAGAGAACCCCATGTTAATGTGACTGTGACTCCCTCTCCATTGCAGACAGCTTCCCCATGCCCCAGAGAACCCCATGTTAATGTGACTGTGACTCCCTCTCCATTGCAGACAGCTTCCCCACGCCCCAGAGAACCCCATGGCGGTGCTGAGTGTGTCAGAGAAGAGAGCCATCAACCTGACCTGGGCCAAGCCGTTCGACGGCAACAGCCCGCTGATCCGTTACATCCTGGAGGTGTCTGAGAACAGTAAGTCACCTCTCACCTTATTGAGACTATATTTCGTTGCTGTCGGGGCAGACACCAACGTGTTATAACAACACAACACTGCCTCATCAACGTTGGTATATGGTGACTTTATACATTGTGTTATCATCACTTTACCCAAATTCAGCTCAGTTTTTGACCAATAATATCGATATCATTGATTAGAATGACAAAGTCAGACGGGGAAGTTGGAGTTACTGTAGATGGTTTGAATAACAATTTGAGGAACCAATGGAGTTAGTCAGAAGCGCTTTTCAATATTTGTAAAACTACCATATGCGATGACTGATTGCAACAGTGGTTCTAAACATGTAGTCCATGTTTGCAGGGAAGGAGGGACCCCCAGGGTTCCTTGAGGGGGTTCCAAATGGACCCTGTAACGCCTGGGGTTACAAGTCCATTCCATTTGTGCCCTCTCAGAGTTATTAGGGAACCTTGAAATTGAACAGTAACGATGTGATCATCATCATCATGTGATCATGATTGGACCTTGAATAAACAGTATGAACCAACTTACATATCAATGACCTGAAACTGCGTCACGGTAGCCTGACAGTCCACTAAGAGAGTGTGCGGGGTCTTTGGGCTGGATCCAGGCTAGCGTCACGGCTTCCAGCAGCTATGCTGTGCAGAAACAGATGAAGACAACCAGAAAGTACTGGGTTCACAAACTTTTTCAAAGACGAGAGAGATCATCCTTGAACATGTTTCAAAGTGTATTGGTCCTTTTGTACTCATTTTCTGACTCGGCAATGAAGTAAACATCTCTCTCTCTCTCTCTCTCTCTCTCTCTCTCTCTTCAATTCAATTGAGCTTTATTGGCATGAGAAAACATAAGTTGATATTACCAAAGCAAAAGTGGAGCGAAAAACAAACAAAACAACGCATGTACAATTAAATGTATATTTGAATTACAAATATGAAAACAGAGCTGTGTTAGAGGGACTACTGAACTATCTTGCGAAACAATAAAAAATTGTGCGCTCTCTCTCTTCTCTCCCCTGCGCCGTGAAGATTTAGACGAGGTTTAGCTGGTCCAAAACACATTATTGCTGTCTGTTCCCTCAGGATAGTGATGTGCCGACAACAATAAGCCATGAGACATGTCAATTTAAGACATAACCATGGACGCACAGATGGGCACACAATCCATGTCCTACTTACACACATGGGCATGAAAACCACGAAAACTGTGCACTATTGTGTGTGTGTGTGTGTGTGTGTGGGGGGGGGGGGGGGTCGAGAACCACTGCTTATCCTCAGCAAATGCGTTGTATCCTAAAGTAGCTTCCTTTGTATTATTTCCCCAACTAAAGTAAACTGCTGACATTTTTACCATTGAGCCTGCCTGCTTGCTCAGGGGATACATTTAATCTTGACCATCGGGTCAAAGTTCGTGGATGATCCTGTGTCTAGGTGAGACATCACCTTTGACACGATCTTAAATGTTTAAAATAGAAGAGCAGGGAGAAAAATGGCATACGTTACAGTATATTGTAATAACATTCTCTACCATACAGATCATAGCGCCACCGAGTGGCGCGCTACGAGCTTCTAGGTCTGCTTTTTTTGAAAAATCAAAGAACCACTGACATCAGAAAACTGTCAGGATGTAGAAGATTTTTTTTAAATCTGATCTCAGGTCAAAATGGGTTAATATACTATCTAGGATGTTGTGCAATCGTTAGCAGAACAAGTCCCAGCAACATTTTGCTGCTTCTATATACTGTACGTGTATAAGTCAGTGACACATAATAATGCCTTCTTGATTCTTGAAGAAGCACTCTTTCTTTGGGTGGCCAGCTCGCTGTAATCCTTGTGTTCTGGGCCGTGCCTTGCGCTGCTAAGCCGTGTTTGCAGATAGTACTCAGATACGATGCATGTGTCTGTCTATGTCTGCTGGATGCATTATTTATACTCAGTCGAGTTTGGAATTAAAGGGAAAAGCTGTGAGTCTGTCTGAGGCTCAAGCCATGGCTGTCGGGATCAATACTGCCGCAATGAGAGAAAACTAGAATTCAAAAGCTAGTTGTTAACCAAATAAAATGTGTTATTTTTTAGGTTCTTTTGAGGTTTTTTGTATCTGCTGCCGTTGTTTTGTTTTTGTTTTGTTTTTTATCCCCGGAGGAGCTCATACAAATACATGTGAAAGTATATTTGAAGGGCTGGAGAGAAGAAAATTGGCAGCGTGACCTTTGAGATTGTTTGAACAAACCACCAGCATGTTGAATGTCAAGTTGGACTGGCTTTGTCTTAATCTTCCCAGATGGCATGAAACGCTTCACTTGAAACGAAAACTGACTTTTCTTTTCTAACCGGCAGACAGCAACACAAACATTGACTGATCAAACACACTACACGTTTCAGTTAATTCTTCTAAGCAATTCATGAAGACACTATGAATGTCAGTAATTTATAAAATGATGGCATCATGAATGCTCATCGCAGCATGTTTAACCCATTTAGACCTGACACTAGATTCTACAAAAATGACTTCTACAGTTTTCAGTGGTGCTCAACCTTTGTCATGTCAAGAACCCCCAGAATGATCTGTTATGTTATATAGTGGCTGCGGAGCCCCATCTGAAAATATGTAGTTCCAGGGACCTCCCAGAAACAAATGTTTGAGTAAAAATGTTCGCTGTGAAAGAATATATATTTGAGATTCGGGCCACATTTTCACGATTTTCAAATAATATAATAATAATCGTCTCTCTGAAAACCTCATAATGTCCAAAACGGTTACTTTTCAGGGGTTCAAATTAAAAAATATCAAAAGTAGCAGATCCCCATGTGCTCAGATGAGAGGTGGAAGCTGTCTGGTTAGGTGCACTTCCACATACTGTACATGCTGGGCTTACAGTTTGGGTCCCGGGAAAACATTATTTTCTCATCCCATCATTTCTCTTCTTGGTCTTGAGCTAAATCGTTTGTGAACCAACACAATGAGTTTTAGAGTAATGTTTTGTGTGTGTGTGTGTGTGTGTGTGTGTGTGTGTGTGTGTGTGTGTGTACTGCAGATGCACCCTGGGCCATCCTGTTGGCCAACATAGAGCCGGACTCCATGGCGGTGACGGTCAGCGGTTTGATTCCCGCTCGCTCCTACCAGTTCCGCCTGTGTGCCGTCAACGACGTGGGCAAGGGACAGTTCAGCAAGGAGACTGACCGGTGAGAGAGAGACGCACGCACACACACACACACACACACACACACACACACACACACACACACACACACACACACACACACACACACACACACACACAGGGTTCACATGAGTGTTCGTTTCAGTTTCTTTATTTTCACATCTCAAGGTTACCTGGGTAAAAGAGTGGGTGAAATGATGCTTTCTGTACCTTTTGCAGTTTCCAAAAATGGTCAAACATGAAGACAGATTGTCAGATATACATTAGATGCAACATGGAAATAGAAATGTGTATGAGAACACTGAGCAGCAGATAGGCTATAGGCATATATATATACAGTATGTAGCAGTAGGTAAAGATGTCAAGGCAGAGAAAAAATAAAGTTTGAGCACTTTTACCACAAAAAGTACAGGTAAAGGGTTATCGAATGTAACTCAATATCATAAACGACATAGAGTCACACGATAAAACCACTGGGGTGATGTTTATGTTTTAAACCGTGACCCAGGGGAGGTGGGAGGACTATGGCCCCACAATTACAATATCCTCGCAGCCCACAGGTTGGGAAACGCTGACCTGACTCCAATGTTCCTAATTATAAATGATGCTATCATCTTATGACATCACTCTGTATTAACATTAACACCAGGCTTATCCAGTCCACACTTTACCAAAGCCATTAAAAAAAAAAAACAGAGTCGCTTTCCTTTCCAATTGGCTGTCGTTAGATCATTGTTTATATTCCAGGGGGATTTTAACACGTATGATGCTGCCAGAGTTCTTCAGAATATAGCCACTAGCGTGCCAAGCAGATGGGCAAATTTTACTCTTCCATTTCCTCTCCAAAACAAGGAGGTATAATAAAATAAAGCCTGTTTTTATCCTCGGAAAACACAATAAGACTCTCCTCTAATTGAGCTTGAAATGTCACTGAGCGGAGGCTCCTAGGGAGCGTCCATTCTCTCTCTGACAGCACAGAGCAGGCAGATGGTACTCTACGTCAGTGTCAGCTCACTGTGTCCACAACAGTGGTGCGGTTAACGGCGTTATACTGTAGGTAACAGCATTATATAACGGGTATGCTTTTTTGGCTAAAGTAGTAACCCAACGAGTTAGTTTGCTCTTAGAGTAATCCGTTAAATAGTACAGTAGTCTGTAACAGTGAGACAATTTTAATTGTGAATAGTGTCACTAATTTCCCAATACAGAGGTAAAATTTAGGTTAGTAGTAGTGGTGGTGGTGGTGGTGGTGGTGGTGGTGGTAGTAAATCTGAAATAGGCCTTAAGTGGTGGTAAAACATTTTATCTGGCTTTAGTAAATCAAATTAAAACGCATTGTTTGCAGTGTGATAAGGATGACTACTTGTTATAGAGGCAGCCACAGGGGCTTCTCACCCACGCGTACAGGGGGCCCCGGCACAGAGCGCTTTTATGCCGCCTCTCAAACCAAAAATCTCAACCATCGATCTTGGGGCCATCCCTGACTATGGGTCGCGTGTGTGTGTGTGTGTGTGTGTGTGTGTGTGTGTGTGTGTGTGTGTGTGTGTGTGTGTGTGTGTGTGTGTGTGTGTGTGTGTGTGTGTGTGTGTGTGTGTGTGTGTGTGTGTGTGTGTGTGTGTGTGCGTGTGCGTGTGTGCATGCGTGCAGATAACAATAGGGAGTTTATGTGTCTGGATTGATTTTGGTGTCTGCTGCTTTTTTCCAGTCACGGTATTAGCTTTAGTCCCCGAGGACGGACTGCGGTGAAATGGAGCAATATTGGAAAATAATAGCATTTTAAAAAGTGGGATTTCGAGAACCTTTTATGGACATGGGAGAGAGACCGAAAATAGAACAGGACGTGCAGAGAGTTTTACAGAGGCAGAGGCTGAAATCCCTTAGAAAAATCCCTTGGAAGAAATAGCCGATCTATAAGCTCGTAGATCGGCTATTTTCCGGGCGTGACCCCGCACTCGTTGGCTACTTGAGATATGGCGATGTGACATGGATTTCTAAACACAATGCTGCGTTCAAGATCAGGAGAGTTCCGGAAAAAAGCATTTCTCGGGTATGGCATGGAAAGGAGAGGAGGGGCATTTGCATTTCTTTCACCATAGTAAATGCTGCATTCATGGTCTGGAGAGGGCAGTTGTTTTACAGACGGTTAAAAGGGCAGGGGCTGAAGGCCCCGTTGATGTATATGCGTGCACGTGCCTGGACACAGACAAAGAGAGAGAGACAATCAGACAGACAGATACAGTAGATAGAGAGATATGCATAGCAGCTAAAACTAGACCTCGGTGAACAGTAAAGTCACAGTGTTCATTTAGTGTTTAGCTTAGTGTACTGATGGAACCAAATGGACCCTTAAGGGTCATACATACATTTACACCTGTGATGTCTCTTTTTTAGCTGTATACGATGTATAATTTTAAGCCTCCGGTACAATAATTCAACATTTCCCATCTGGCCTCATCAGAGACCTGCTGTGTTGAATCACAGTTTCGAGGTGTTCCTCCTTGTCCTCGACACACTCTAAAACACCACAGTGTGACACACACAGGAGTCTGTGTGCCGGGTGACATTTTGTCAGCGTGACATTTGTCATCCAGCTTGACATTTGTCATGCCGGATGACAAATAAATGTTCAGATTGTCATTCCCCCGTATGTGTCTAACATCTGTCTCTTATCCACACTAATTACAGTACGTGTGTGTGTGTGTGTGTGTGTGTGTGTGTGTGTGTGTGTGTGTGCGTGTGTGTGCGTGTGTGTGTGTGTGCGTGCGTGCGTGCGTGAGTGCGTGTGTGAGTGAGGGGCCTGCAGATTGCAGGCATGCCCAAGCCGAGAGCTAAGGCATCAGCAAAATTCTGTTCAGTGTCTGCAATAATTGCCAGTCGCCATATATGGAGAATGCGATGCTTTCGTTTGTGTTCAAGAACTTCTTGTAAAATGTGAATGCAAATAAAGATGTTAAATGTGTGTGTGTGTGTGTGTGTGTGTGTGTGTGTGTGTGTGTGTGTGTGTGTGTGTGTGTGTGTGTGTGTGTGGGGCAGTGTGTCTCTGCCAGAGGAGCCCCCCAGCGCGCCCCCTCAGAACGTCATCGCCAGCGGTCGCACCAACCAGTCCATCATGATCCAGTGGCAGCCTCCGCCGGAGAGCCACCAGAACGGCGTGCTCAGGGGCTACAGCGTCCGGTAAGACCACCTGGAATAGTTTTTTTGTTTGTCAATTGATTCCTCCACACACACACACACACACACACACACACGCACACATTGCTTTGTGTTTCACCATACCATACCATACCATCTTTATTTCTATAGCACATTTAAATAACAACAAGTTGTACCAAAGTGCTTTACAATAAAATCACTGCCGTTGTGTCCTGCTGACTCAACCCTCCAGGTTGTATTGCGAGTACGGGATGTACTAGTGCCATGTCCAGGGGGGATCTTGTACAGTGCATCAATTTGCCTCACACTACAGAAACGGGAGATAGGGTGACCTGACCTGTGACACACGACTCAGTAAGACACCCCTCTGTTCCATGGATCTGTGAACAAACACAGTGAGCTGTGTGCCCTTCTATAAGAGACAGCTGAGATGGAGGAGCTAGAGTCTAAGGTGTATATTTGTCAATGGTGGAAGAAGTACTCACATGTTATACTTGTATTACTTGAGTACAAGTACTGTATATCAATACTGCAATGCAACATTTACATAAGTGGTAAAAGTACAAATGTATTTGCATCAAAATATACTTAAAGTACAATAAGTAAAATGTAATAATGGATTTTTATTTATAATGCACTTTACATTGTAGCGATGTTACAACCTCTGAGATGTAATGGAGTAGAAGTATATAGTACTGCACATTGGAAACACTACTTGAGGAGTAAATGTTCGTGTAACTTCCCAGCAGTGAGTTTTAAGATGTTGTATTTGTCACATGCCAACAATACAGCCAGCAGCATCGCTACAGGCAGTCACACTGCCGGTGTACTGCCAGCTTCTCTCCCCCACAGTGTGAAGTCAAAGAAACAAGCTGCTGCACATGAGGTGCAAGGGAAGAAAAGATAGAAATAAAAATAACTATTAAGAAAATAGCAAGAATGTGGCAAGAACACCAATGCTTCTCTATAATAACACGTCTTTGCAAGACGTCTCATCATAAGCCTACAGATATCGTCGTCGCTGTTGGGCGGACACCTTGCGTCTTCCATATGTCAACTTCATAAAAGAAACTTGAAAAATCTTTCAAATCAATGTCCTACTTCACATCATACAAGAAAGTCGCACGAGAGGAGTGAAAACAGCAGAGCTTGTTTCTGTTTTATTTTATATAAGTCTTGCGTAGCCAGACAACTATTCCACAATCTCCGAATGCTATACAGAGTCTGGAACTACACGTCCTGAAAGCCGAAGGAAACTGTCCAGGTGGTAGAAGGAAGTAAAGATAGATGGCCGTGCAGCAAAAAAAGAATTGGCCGGTCAATAAGATGCATCATTATGCTTTGCATTTTACTTTCCAACATTCCTTTTTTACTGTTATTCTTTTGTATATCGCTTCATCTTCGCCACACAAATATGGTTCTTAAATGTTTGTTTTTTTAAACGATATAGTTCCACAAAGAGCCATCCCCCTACTACTGTTTATTTTTGTATTCGTTGCCTGTTTTCTGTTTTGGGACTTGAACTAGCATTCAAAATGGTTCTCCTATAACCTATGGCATCACTCTGAAGAACCAGTTTCTGTTCCAGTTGGTACATTAAATGTTTTTCTGTGTGCATTGCGTACTATTTTTGGATTCCTTATTACTCAGTACTCACACATAAAATATACATGTTTGAAACAAAGTATCTGTATGTAAAAGCCAATGCATTCAGTTGATTAACAGTTATCAGTTGATTAACAGGCCACATCTTGAAATCACGTACTGTGGATTGTGATGGACGGGCATAAATTGACTTAACAAGGGCCATTTTAACACTATCACAATGCTGCAAACATGTCAATGCTATACTGTAGGAACTAAGGCTGTTGGCTGGTGCATTGTCTCCCCCTTGCTTTGAGGCAGGGGTACTTCAGGTCATTATCTGAATTGGGCTATATCTATCTGTCTGTCTGTCTGTCTGTCTGTCTGTCTGTCTGTCTGTCTGTCTGTCTGTCTGTCTGTCTGTCTGTCTGTCTGTCTGTCCGTCCAATAATAAGTCAAATTGAATTTGTTAACCTAATGTGTATATTTTTTATTTACTTCCCCCAATAACCTCCCCCAAAAAACTACTTATACCACAGGACCAAAAAAAAGGACCCTATTGATCATATTAAGGGTAGAGAATCCCAGGTTATATTCCCGGCCACTGCAATATGTCGGGGTACCACTGAACAGGGGACTTAACCCATTCTGGGCGGGAACCCCTTTTGGTGTTAGCATTATGTTATTCTTTAGCTATTGAAAAATAGCAGATCTACAAGCTCATAGGTCATAGCTACGAGCTTGTAGGTCTGCTATTTTTTTTTAAATCGAAGAACGACTGACATAGAAACATAGCTTTTTCAGAAAACTGTCAGGATGTAGAAGACATTTTTTTAATCTGATCTCAGGTCAGAATTGGTTAAAACGTATACACAGTAGCTGCTCACGCTCCTCTGTGGGTGCAGCACTCAGCTGGGTGAAGCTGAAAGGGGAATTTGACCGTGAGGAGCACGACTGAAATGTCTTTATTATGATCCCTCGCCAGGTACCGTCTGACGGGGCTTCCCGTGGACTACCAGAGCAAGAACCTGTCCAACCCGGACGTGACCAACCTGCTGCTGGAGGAGCTCATCATCTGGACCAACTACGAGATCGAGGTGGCGGCGTACAACGGAGCCGGCCTGGGCGCCTTCAGCCACAAGGTCACCGAGTGGACCCTGCAGGGAGGTGAGGAGAACACCGCACATCCACCACGCTTACATCTCACATAGCACCGCTGAAATCTAACATCTCCAAACGCACATCCACCACGCTTACATCTCACATAGCACCGCTGAAATCTAACATCTCCAAACGCACATCCACCACCTTTACATCTCACATAGCACAGCTGAAATCTAACATCTCCAAACACACATCCACCACCTTTACATCTTACATAGCACCGCTGAAATCTAACATCTCCAAACGCACATCCACCACCTTTACATCTCACATAGCACCGCTGAAATCTAACATCTCCAAACACACATCCACCACCTTTACATCTTACATAGCACCGCTGAAATCTAACATCTCCAAACACACATCCACCACGCTTACATCTCACATAGCACCGCTGACATCTCCAATTCTCCATAGTTCAGTCAGGGCAACTCATAAATGGATTAAATATATATAAAATGAGCAATATATTTATCATGGTTTGGCGATTAATTGGATCTGCTTTTCTGGTACTCTGATCAAACGCATCAGTCACATCAGTCCATAGGGGCTCCGAATCCAAACAGCAGATCCAAAACGACAGGTGGTAGCTGGGGTGGAGGAGGATTAAGCAGACTTTAAGCAGACAGCAGCGCAGCAGTATCAGTGTGTGCAGAAGCAAGCAAGCCCATGAGCAGTGCAAATTTCTAGTTTAAATAGCCGGTATGAAGATGGAATGAGTGTGTGATTGGATGAAGTGAATCATGTGAATGAGAATGTGATGCTGAGGCCCAATGAATGGCCGGCACTGCACTGAGTGTCCTGACTGAACTTGCTTTGCGTATGTCTGTGACGGGCCCGACGCTCATTTAATTGTTGTAGGTTATTTTTTTACATCGTATGGACGTAGTGCCAATACCCGATCTATAATCTCACATTGTGGCTCGATGCGACGCTTTGTGAGCTTGTTGGTCAGCTATTTTCACTGTTTTAAGATTTTATTTTTATTTCATTATTTTTGAAAATAATGACATTCCGGAAATAGGGTGGCCAGGTAAAGAAATCGTTAATTGTGTATGTGGGTGTCATAAATATTGACGATGACCAATGAAAAGTATTAATAACTACATTGGGTCTATGGGTGAGTTGATCTTTGTTTTCCCCTTCCATTTCCTGAAGAAAAATACACTTTTTTTGACCTACAAGCTTCCAGCCGACAGCCGCGATATGCATAAACTGCACTCGCTGTGATTTCGTTTGGGATAACATTGAACAAAACCTTACCGAAGAAGTTTTGGTTTGAGGGAGAGAGACAGAGAGTCTGTGAAAGAGAGTGTGTGTGTGAGATAGAGAGAGAGACAGAGAGAGAGAGAAACTTGGAACATTAGAGACCATCCATCTTAGTTCCAATCTGATTCATTTCAGGTTGTCAGGGCAGACCGCTGCTTTATCACGGTTGTTTAAAATGTGCCATGATGGATGCCCTCAAACTCCAAGCCCCCACGCACGCAGCACTCTCACTCCAGCTCCCGTCCCACTGCTTAAGAACTGACAACGAACAGAGACCTTTATACTGCCCCATCGCCGGAACACTATAAAGCACCACCGAAATGAGTAGCCTACTAAATACTGTACTACTAAATTTGAGATGCTTTACTTTACTTGAGTATGTCCATTTTTTCAATACTATTCCACTTCACCACATCTCAGAAAGGTACATTTTGTACCTTTTTTTTGCACCACAAAATTATTTGAGATCTTTAGTTACTTTAATTATTATTTACTCAAGTAGAAATCAAATTGCAATACAGAACTTGTATACTTACGTACCAGAGTATTTTTCTACATTGGGATATTTCCACATTGGGATGGCACAAGACAAGACCCCTTTTGGCAAGGACAAAAGCAGAGCTGCTCTGCTATTGACCGCTGCCCGTCTCCCTGCCACGTGGCACACTGACTGTGCATATTCCTCCCAGATGGCATCGACCCTCCGTTCCAGTGTCCATTACTGCCCTGTGCAACACAAGGAGCTCATTCAGCCGGCCTGCATGGCTGCCGCACGGGGCTGTAATAATAATAATAATAACAACGTGCGTGGGAAGGTCTCCCTGCAACCTCCCATGGCTGCTCGAGTTCATTCCTATTGATTCGGCTGTGGGGGGAACAACATAAAAGCCGGGGCAGTTTCCCAACGGATTCTCTCGAGCTCTCGAGCCGACATGAGAGCAAACGGCAAACATTTGATGTGATGGTCTGTGTAATTTCATAACGTACCGATGATAATCCACACCCCCACACTGGACTGCGGAACTGACGTTCTCAAACGCAACATGTACAGAGGGGGCAGACCAGGGGGTTTATTTTCAATCAAGGGCCTCCATAAGTCTGAGAGTGCACAAATGGAACCAACACAGGTCTATTCCAGCTCAGTGGCCCTGTGGTTAGAGTGTCCGCCCTGAGACTGGGAGGTTGGGGTTCAATCCGGGTCATACCAAAGACTCTAAAAATGGACCCAGTGCCTCCCTGCTTGACACTTACTCTTATGTAGCATCAAGGGTTGGATTGGGGGTAAGTCCCTGTGACATACTAGCGTCATGTCCAGGGGGTGTACTTGTACATCAAGCTGCCTCACGCTACAGAAACAGGAGAGATAGGCTACTACTACAGGTCCATTTGGTTCCATTTATGCACACTCAGAGTTAGAGACCTGGCTGTAATGGTAATTTTGAGCTAGCATTTCATGTGTTTGTCTAGTCATTTTGTATGTCCATGGCAAGTTACGGATAGGGACCGAATCGTAAATCATCAATCATGTCCGCAGCCGTCAGCATGAGACGTCGCAGGTACCCCAGGAAACGCCTACTACTGTAGCGTCATGGTTTACCTGGGATCCTAGTTTTACTGAGGCATTACACCGTCTCTCTGCACTTCTATGTTCTCATCGCTCTGGATGAGAACATCTGCTCGATATGCAAATAGAAAATTGTAATTTGTAATTTCCCGTCCTCCCCCTCCTCCTCCCCAGTACCGACGATCGCCCCCGGCAACGTGCAGGCAGAGCCGGTGAACTCCACGACCATCCGTTTCACCTGGTCCGCCCCCAACCCACAGTTCATCAACGGCATCAACCAGGGATACAAGGTGAGGTCATCGTCGTCGTCGTCGCCAGTCCCCTCCCAATGGAACAACGGTGCACGTCTATGCCCTTTACAAAGCGCTAGACCCCTGGGAGATATATTTTTTGGGGAGGGAAATGTTGAATTCTTTCATGTTTTTGAATTATCCGGAATTTCCTCAACAAGTGGTCTATTATTGGTTTGTTTGTGAAAGCTCTTCACTGTCAGTCTGTCGGCCGTTGCCTTTATTCTCTTAAACCATAAAAGTGTAAATGTATTCTCTTACAGTACGTTTTAACAGTGGGCGACAGCCAGACGAATTTTCCGGAAGTGCATTATGGAGACATTATTTGTCTATGGGACCCGGCGACTATCGGCCATAGCAGGCGAACGGGCGATGGTCGAAAAGTGGGCGGGGCAATGTCGACCGAAAATATAAAAATAATTCATCTTTTCGGGCGATGATGGGCGATGTGTCGGCCAATGCTCGCCCGCTGTTAAAACGCACTGTTATACCATAGCTAGTACATATAAACATGTTTAATTATTCTCTTATACCATAGCTACTACATATAAATATGTATATTTATTCTCTTATACCATAGCTACCACATATAAATATATGTATATTATCTTTCCCACCATGCTGTGATGAATGTCTTCATTATTTTGTCATGGACGTTTGAATGTCGCCGGCTCTCTCTCTCTTGTCTCAGGCGTGTACTTCATTGTCTCTCTCTCTCTCTCTCTCTCTTGTCTCAGGCGTGTACTTCATTGAAATGAACACAGCGGTCCGCGGGGGGATCTTAAGAGACCCCCGGGCCGTAATGGGATGCCGTTTTCCTTCTTGGGGAAAGCATGTTTGGAATGACTGATGCCGCCGCTGTTTTGTTTGTTTTGTTTCGGGGTGAGAGGGAGGGAGAGAGTTTGGATGTTGATGTGTGTGTGTGCGTGCGTGCGAGTGTGTGTGCGTGCGTGCACTCGTGTGTGTGCGTGCGCTCCTGTGCGTATGAAATATCTCTCTGCACGCCTCAGAGGGTGAGCTATACTTAGTTCCATGCCGTTTGCGATGCACCAGACAGTAGCAGATCTACAAGCTCACAGTGCCATGGCAGCGTGACACCGCTGTTAGCTTGTAGATCTGCTGTTTTTCGGTGCAGCAACACAGTATAAATGAGGGTACTAGCTCTGCACTGGCAGCCAGGGTCACTACACTGTATACTGGCTGTGAATGTTAAATACAGAGCTTTTCCCCAGGGAAAGGGCACTGGACCGGAGAGATGCTAGCGGGGGTTAGGGCTGACAGGGAACTATGGGAGGGAGGGGGAGAGAGAGAGAGAGAGAGAGAGAGAGAGATGCTGAGGAGGTTAGGGCAGACAAGGAACTCTAGAGGAGAGAGAGAGACTGAAAGAGAGGGGTTATGAGGTGAGGAAAGTATCCATCCATGCGTCTGTCTGTCTGTCTGTCTGTCTGTCTGTCTGTCTGTCTGTCTGTCTGTCTGTCTGTCTGTCTGTCCGTACGTCCATTTGTTTGTCCGTCCATCCATCCATGGGGCCACTTGAAAATCTTAAAAGTGTCAGGAAGAATCATAGGAACTGTTACTCTTAAGGGCCCCATTCCATGCCACCCCAGTGGTTGCGTGCTTGAATGTACATCCATTGTCCTATATGCTTCTCTGGCATGTATATGTATGTCAAGTTAGTCAAACTAACTGATAGAGCTGCTCTCTGGGGACGAATTAACACCGACTATACCTGCCAGCAACATGCTGTAATGTCTGCATTTACCAGCCATTATGGGATGATTTCAGCTGTACCCAAACTCACTTTCTCTCTCTCTCTCTCTCTCTCACCCCCTTCCACCCCTCCATTGAGTGACAGTCTGTCAGTCTGAAGGCGTGACAGCCTTCCGCTTCCCAAAATGTCTCGGCAGTGACTTCTCACCACGACGAGGAGAGAGACTATAAAGTGTGATGAGAGGAGAAAGATTATCCACGGTTCATATTTCACTTGTCTGATGACTTGTCGTCTGTCTGTCTGTCTGTCTGTCTGTCTGTCTGTCTGTCTGTCTGTCTGTCTGTCTGTCTCTCTGTCTGTCTGTCTGTCTGTCTGTCTGTCTGTCTGTCTGTCTGTCTGTCTGTCTGTCTGTCTGTCTGTCTGTCTCTCAGCTGCTGGCCTGGGCGCCGGGCCACGAGGACGATGTGAGCGTGGTGACGGTGCGGCCCAACTTCCAGGACAGCGTGCACGTGGGCTACGTGACGGCGCTGAAGAAGTTCACCGAGTACCAGACCTCCGTGCTGTGCTTCACCACGCCGGGGGACGGGCCCCGCAGCCCCGCCAGGGGCCTGCGCACGCACGAGGACAGTGAGTTTAAACACCCCCCCCCCCCCCACTCGGTCACCACACCTGAGGGACCATTCGACAAAAATAGCCCTTCTAAACAGTGTTTAGAAGGGCACCGGGGAAAAAAGGTAGTCTACGAAAACAACACTGCTTCTAAATCAGTAGAGTCAGTAGCACTTTTGCGTGCCAAGGAGGAGCCCCTAAAAGGATGTTTGGCAGTGTGGACCCCCCGCCATCTGGAAATGTTTTGTGACAGGCACCGACATTCACCCCAGAAGATAAAAATTGTGTTATGTTTTTTTTTTAATCCAAATTATGCAACATTTTTCAAACTCTTGTTCCATGTGGTCCCAGGCAAAATGTGATAATATTGAATCGCAATCATTTTAACCATTTTATACGTTTGCTATTATCAAATAGCACAGTGGTTCCCAAAGTGGGGTCCGGGGACCCCCAGGGGTACCTGAGGGAGTTCCAGGGGGGACCCATCTATTTTGTTCATGTTCATAAAGTGCTAAAGTGTTTAAAGCAGTGGTTCCCAAACTTTTTCATGTCAAGGACCCCCAAATTGACACTACTTAGCCCGTGGACCCCCATTTGAAAAGATATGCCAGGGACCCCCATAAGAGAAGACGTACACATTTAGACGTCTACATTTAGACGTCTACATTTAAACGTATACATTTAGACGTATACATTTATTTGTTATCCGTGTTGCGAGGATGAGGGGGTACCTGGAAAAATATCTACCCCAAAAGGGCTACCTGGTCCAAAAAAGTTTGGGAACCCCTGAAATAGCAGATATACAATTGCAGCCCGCGAGGCGCCCCCTTGTGGCCCATGGAAGAATTAAAAAAAAAGGGCTTATAAAAGTTACAGGTATGTTATGTGCGATAACTGTGAGATTACCATAATGTAATGTAAAAGCCCTTAATCATATTCAAGGGCTTTTGGCACTGTACAAATGGAGAGTGTACAAATAGAACCAAATGAACACACACACACACAGCCCTGTCACTCCCTTGAGGAGCTGTGTGTCCCACAGTATGAGGTCCACACAGGGCACCACATCATGTTTAATTCATAGGCAGCCTAGCTGCTACAGATGTGCTGCTAATGATCTAGTAGCAACCTAGAAACTCTTACAGCCTCTTATTAGGAGTTCGTTGTAGGCTCTGACAGGAACAATCCAAAATCCTAAGATATTATTGGAGTGCGGCGCCTCGGGATGGAACCCACGGCCCACCGTGTCTATGCCAGGCTGGCGCACAACAGGCCGCCACGTCAAGAAAGCTGTAGCTCACTTTGGCAGAGCGAGTTACGACCGGGCGTCGCTACACTATTACCAATCCTCCATCTTCCATCTCTGCCGGCGGAATGGCTTGTCTAATGGGCTCATATGCACACAGAATAACTCTTCCTACTTCCGGGCCGCCTCCCTACTTACTTCCTTCCTTCAGGTGTTACCGATGATACTAATTAAGGCCCTGTTCCATTTTGTGTACAGTGGTTTTCAAACTATTTTTATTTCAACGATCCCCATAACTCTTACAAATGGAACCAAATGGACCCTACATGGGTCCATTTGGTTTATTTTGTACACTCTCTCTCAGAGTTATAATCCCGTACGGTGCCATTTGGAACCCACTCAAGGACACTTTGAGATGCCATGCATTGGTTTTAAAAAATCCCGTTGACAGGTATACTGAATTCCAAAAGCGGACGGCGGACGCGCGTCATAGTGGAAGTGAAACAGCCTGAAATCACCGGCACAACAGGCGGAACTCATTGTGTTAACCACTTAAACCCTAAATGGTTGACCAGAGTCCCTCAGGGCTCTCAATAGCGTATTTGTATTGTGTAGTTTTATCGATCGGCTATTGTCAGCGAAAGCTTTCCCCACAAAACGTATAAGTGGTTAACCCATTCTGACCTGAGATCAGATTCATACGAGGTTTCCACGGGACACACACTGGTCTGATTAACCCATTCTGACCTGAGATCAGATTCTAAAAATGTCAGTCGTTCTTCGAATTTTTCAAAAATAGCAGACCTACAAGCTCGTATCGCGCCACTCGGTGGCGCGATATGAGCTTGTAGATCTGCTATTTTTCAATAGCTAAAGCATAACATGATGCCAACACCAAAATGGGTGCCCGGTCAGAATGGGTTAAGAACCTCTCCCTGCTGTGATTTTATTTATTTTATTTTTTCAAACCAACCCCCTGACTTTAGTAGCGGCATTGAACACACAGTATGAGTGTAGCAATGTTTCTTTGACCGTTGTATGCGTGTGTATCCCTGCGTTTAGCCCCCGGAGCTGTGGGTCACCTGAGCTTCACGGACATCCTGGACACCTCGCTGAAGGTCAGCTGGAGGGAGCCCAACGAGAAGAACGGCATTCTGACAGGTAACCTAACCTCTCCCCACCATCAATCCATCCATCCTCCATCCATCCATCCTTTATCCATCTTCAACCGCTTATACGGAGTCGGGTCGCGGGGGCAACACTTCCAGCAGAGAGCTCCAGACTTCCCTCTCCAGAGCAACATTAGTAACTTCATCCTGGGGGATCCCGAGGCGTTCCAAGGCCAGTTTGGAGATATAATCCCCCCTTCTGGTCCTTGGTCTGCCCCGGGGTCTCCTTCCAGTGGGACGTGCTCCTCGCCCCACCGTGACATTCAACTACTCCCAAGCGTCACATAGCCTACTGATACTTGGGTCAGGTCCGCCTTTGCGTCACACTAGGTTGCAGGGTCAGAGGCCTAACTGCCAGTGGGGAATGTTGAACGGGAGGAGTAGGACAGAGGTCCTCCCGGTAGGGGCTCCTCATTGGCAGCCGAGCCAGTACGGTACAACGACATGCAGGGGCTGGCAACACAAAAATGTGCAGGAGGGTTAACAATTGACGTGACATCTAAGGACAAACCCTTGAAACTTAAAGGACAAGGTTAATGTTTTAGGTTGTTATTAGAGAAAGTAAAAGATGAGTGTTTTGTTTTTTTCATTTGCTGCTTTCTTTCCTTTTAGGGATTTTAGCTGTTTTTGACCATTCGAGCATGGGGCTAAATATGTATTTTTTTACAACATTTTATAGCGATTATTTTTTAATGTTTTACTATAGTCCTAATAAACCCCAGGAAATTTCATCTTGCCACAAAAGATCACGAGTTCTACTGAATGTGTCAAACTGACATTGAGCCTATGACACACAGTGTGGCTTCCCCCCAGTAGGCTACCTTCACATTCAGTACATCCTGTGATTTATTTGTGGCCAGATGTAATTTCCTGGGGTTTATTAGGACTATAGTAAATAATAAAAAAATAAATCGCTTTAAAGTTTTGTAAAAAAAATACACATTTTTGCCCCATGCTCGAATGCCCCCGCCCCCTTATAAAAAACAGCTAAAATCCCTAAAACGAAAGAAAGCAGTAAATGAAAAAAAAATAACACTCATCTTTTACTTTCTCTAATAACAATCTAATTCTAAAACATGAACCTTGGTTGAAAAAAACTAAAGTTGTCCTTTAACACAATCACGACAAGCGGTGTGATGTTAAGGTTTTTTTTTTTTTTATGTTTTCTCAAGCACGAAATTGCAAAAGATGTTGATTTGTGGCGGTTAAATGGGTCCATGAGATGATGTACTGCACTGCTCAGCTGAAGGCCGTGCAATCTTTCTGAGATCACTCGCACGACTTCAAAATAAAATAGAAATGTTCACATCCTTAAAATGGTGAAATGTAACAGCAGCGAGTGTGTGTGTGGAACATTCATAATTATCACTTATCAGGTGACGAGGAATGGTACCTGAAACATAATGGAATCACATCATGTGGAGATGGAACAATATGGAGCTGTTAATTGCATTAACTTTGAGAGGGTGAGAGAACAGTGGTTGAGTGGTGAGAGTGGGTTGAGGGAATGTAATCATAGCCCAGATTTAATGCGTTTTATTTGATTTACGTAATGACGTTAATTTAATTTTTTGTTAGCTTGGCCCTCGGCACTCCGGGACCACGCAGATCAGCTCTCACTGTTACTGTATGTATTATATAATATTTAAAAGTAGGGCGCATGAAAACTAAATGTACATACTGTAATCCAATTTAATCTCCCCTCCAGGGTATCGTATCTCATGGGAGGAGTACAACCGGACCAACACCAGGGTGACCCACTACCTTCCCAACGTGACTTTGGAGTACCGTGTGACCGGCCTGACCGCCCTGACCACCTACACCATCGAGGTGGCGGGCATGACCTCCAAGGGTCAGGGGCAGCTGTCCTCCTCCACCATCTCTTCTGGCGTCCCACCAGGTATGTGTTTTGGCACATGCAGGTCTACCTTGTATCCTGTTTTGCTTTTAGTTGTTCCGTTTTATCCCCAATTTACCAATTGATTCCTCCCCACACACATCTGTGTGTTGTCACTATAGCTGTCATGATTACAAAATCTATTGATTTCATTGAAACTGTAGATTTAGTCGACTAAAAGTAAATCCTTTCAGATGACTAAATTATGACTAAAACCAAATTGAAGTTTTATTCAAAATACTATGACTAAACTAAATCCAAACTTGCTGCTGGGATCAACACTGCATATATGCCACACTGCCTCCCACAGGCACATGTTATTGAACAATCGCTCAAAGAAGAAAGAAGGAAAGAAAAAGGCCGTGCAGCGAATGCAAATCACAGAACGAATTATCCCTCCCCACAGGCTAAAATGTAAAAAAAAAAACATATTTTGAACTAATTAGGCAGAAAAGTTTGCGGCAGCGGGTCATTTTTCAACATCAGGTGCTCAGCAGAAAGGCTCCCACCGTCGCCTCATTAGAGACGTGGCGGTTTCAGCCACTCAATCCATTTAGATCTGCATCGCTGGCTAATCTAAACCCTGCAGTGATAGAGCAGTGGGTGACAAATTACTGAACCAACTCTTAGTCAAATGTTACTTACAATCAACAAACACAAATACTCAATTAAAGTACTTTTTTACTTAAGTAAAATGTTTTTACTTAAGTAAAAAAAGAAGTACGACTGTCAGGCTGTCGCCTCACAGATAGAAGGTCCTGGGTTCGATTCCCACTTCCCAGTGTGGGCACTGGGGTGTGTTCTCTCCTCTGCGTCATCAAATTAAAATGAAATACAAAATAAAATGCCCCAGACAAGTACACAGTCTTTGCCACGGACACATTATTGTCCATGTACGGACATATTGATGACTGCTTGTCTTCTGGGTGGGGAGGTAGATATTATGGACATATTGATGACTGCTTGTCTTCTGGGTGGGGAGGTAGATATTATGGACATATTGATGACTGCTTGTCTTCTGGGTGGGGAGGTAGATATTATGGACATATTGATGACTGCTTGTCTTCTGGGTGGGGAGGTAGATATTATGGACATATTGATGACTGCTTGTCTTCTGGTTGGGGAGGTAGATATTATGGACATATTGATGACTGCTTGTCTTCTGGTTGGGGAGGTAGATATTATGGACATATTGATGACTGCTTGTCTTCTGGGTGGGGAGGTAGATATTATGGACATATTGATGACTGCTTGTCTTCTGGGTGGGGAGGTAGATATTATGGACATATTGATGACTGCTTGTCTTCTGGGTGGGGAGGTAGATATTATGGACATATTGATGACTGCTTGTCTTCTGGGTGGGGAGGTAGATATTATGGACATATTGATGACTGCTTGTCTTCTGGGTGGGGAGGTAGATATTATGGACATATTGATGACTGCTTGTCTTCTGGTTGGGGAGGTAGATATTATGGACATATTGATGACTGCTTGTCTTCTGGGTGGGGAGGTAGATATTATGGACATATTTGTGAACGCAGTGAGCACTTACTATAAGACCTAGCAGATCATGTCTGTCTGTGTGTGTGTCCGTGTGTCCCCCCTTTGTGCCCATATATTGAGCTGAGTGATTTGTTTCTGATTGATGCAACACACTCCATATTTGGACGTATAGCTGCGTTTGCTTCCCGCGTTTGCGCGTCTTACTTGTGATGACTGCTTGTCTTCTGGGTGGGGAGGTAGATATTATGGACATATTGATGACTGCTTGTCTTCTGGGTGGGGAGGTAGATATTATGGACATATTGATGACTGCTTGTCTTCTGGGTGGGGAGGTAGATATTATGGACATATTGATTAGTGCTTGTCTTCTGGGTGGGGAGGTAGATATTATGGACATATTTGCGAATTCAGTGAGCACTTACTATGAGACCTAGCAGATCATGTCTGTCTGTGTGTCCCCCTTTTGTGCCCATATATGGAGCTGAGTGATTTGTTTGTGATTGATGCAACACACTCCATATTTGGACGTATAGCTGCATTTGCTTCCCGCGTTTGCGCGTCTTACTTGTGATGACTGCTTGTCTTCTGGGTGGGGAGGTAGATATTATGGACATATTGATGACTGCTTGTCTTCTCAAGATTCAAGATTGCTTTATTTTGTCATAATTTCCAACTGTAGCAGCAGAAAAAAACGAAATTACGTTTCTCCTAGTTAAAAGACTAGGAGAAACGTAATTTCGTTTTTTTCTGGGTGGGGAGGTAGATATTACGGAGCACCAGTAATGGCGTGTAGCTCTCACAGCGAACCATAATATTCAGATTCACTGTTTAAACGTCTTAGCAGGCCGACTGAGCACGCCTTGTGTCATCTGGCGCCAGACGCAATGAAACCCAACCCCCCCCCCCCCCAGCCCGCCACCACCTGCATCAGCATCATAAAGCACACGCCACTCCACCAGCTAATGAACACACGCACGCACGCAGGCAGCCACGCACGCAGGCAGCCACGCACGCACGCAGGCACGTACGCACGCAGGCACGCATGCACGCACGCACTCTTACATTAACCACTTCAGCCCTATATACAGCCGATCTGCTATTGATTGTAATACATTTGAAAACTTGTGAAATGGGACTTTGCTGTAGCATATTTTGTACTACTTTAAAGGAGTTATTTTATACCAATTACACACTTCACAAAGCCATTGGAATACGACAAAAAAAAAAAAATCTTCATGAATTCAATACTAAATGTAAGTACAATTTGAATACTTTACTTTACACTACTTTACACTTGTAAAATGGCAACACTTTTTTTCCACCACTGCGAATTGGACCCGACAACATTTCAGACAAAAATAAATTAATAAAGTCTCCCCTCCCCATTCCCCGTCATCCGCGAGATAATTTCCATTTTTTTACGGTCGCCCATTAAAAGACCACTAAATTTCATAATAGAATTACAATAGCCGCAATCAATTACGTTGGCGCTGGGTGCTATATGGCGCTCCCCGACTCCCCGATACGTCTGAGAGAGCTGTCAAATGTAATGACTGTTATATTGGAGTGCTGGGGACCATGGAGCAGCCGTTATAGGCCCCCGAATGGTGATTACTTTGCACTTTACTGTACGTGTAAAGATAGCACCTGGTGCGCCCGTAACTCTGAACCCCCCCCCCCTGGAGAACTACTTAACCATATCGTTGCTGTCGGAAACAGAAACCTCGTATGTCCATATTTTTTTACTCTGGCGCAAAAACGCAAAGCGGCGCGTTTTGAGCTTGTGGATCCGTTTCTTTTTATGTCTTTGAATTTGAATCCTGAAAAGGAAGAGTTTTGGGCGGAGGTTTCCACCCGACAGAGAGACGATAGCTAAATGTATCGCCGGGCGGGTGAGCACGCAAATGGTTTAGATTGTGCTGGGGGTTGTATTTTTACGACGGAGACACGTATTATTTTTACGACGGAGGCACGTGGATTTCATTAGTATGGGCGAGGCGACGCGTTTTAGGCTAAAACTGGGGGAAAGTCAGGCCTTCTGTTCTGTTCTACCTGATTTATACTTATTTGTACGCGAGGGGCGTGCACCGACAATCTATAAGCTGACAGTGTGGCACCTTGACAAGATGTGATCTACAGCTTGTTGATGGGCTATTTTCAGCGTGTGTCTGTGTGAGTGACACCCATGCGGAACAAAGTATAGCCTAAGTTCGCATTCACACCTGTAGTTGATAGACTCTGTGCGATTGGGGGGTGAAGTTGCATCATTCTTGCAGTTTTAATTACCTGCGTTTGCGTTCACACTGTTTTGTCAACCACAGCAGGGAACTTTAGTAAGGTGTTCAATGCATAAACTACACAGTGAAATCTATGGTGTATACATTGAGTAATAGTTAGGACGTAAAGTGAGGGTAACGTGGATGCAGGATGTGTGTCGGAGACTGGACGTTACTTTGTGTGTGTGTGTGTGCGTGCGTGCGTGCACAATAGCAGATTGCTACAAACTTTACCAACTTGTTTTGTAAAGTAGCTGCTAGCCTACGTATATAAACCTGGTAGGTTAATATGAGTAGCCTACTGTCTAGTGTCTACACAAACAAAGCACTTTTATCTGACTTCAGATCAGCGGAGCCGGCTGAATTCCCGGTCCATGCAGGTCTGTAGTCCACTGCGAGCGCAAACTCTACATTTTGTGCAAATGTGCATTTGAACCAAATCGCCTCCATTCTCTCGCTAAATATCCTATACACTCACTGCAGTGTTTTTTTAATGTAACCTTCAGCATTTTATAAATGTGATCGTCTGGCCATATTGCGATAAGGGCTTCTATCTCTTCACTAGACCACGTCTGCCCACAGGACATCTTTATACTGCGTAATAATGCCTTCTCCTTCCTCCTCGAGTGCCAAATACCAACTTCTTCAGCTCACAATGGCACATTCTTTGGTTCATCCCCTATATTTGATGCGATTGCATTCACACCTATGCTGTGATTTGCCCTCTGGTGTGCTTGGAAGCAAAGTGAGACCACCGTTTTTTGGCAATCTAGAGCGCGTTTGTTTGATCCGCACCAGAATTCAAATGAGCCTATCACACCTGCCAAAACGAAGTGCAACATACTGGTGTGAATGCGCCCGTAAACCAAGCCCTGGTGAAAGCTGGTGTACTGCTACATGTGGGTTGTCCAGAAGGCGCCCTAGGCCGGATTTTTCGCGGCGCCCTGAAATCTTTTCAGGGCAATTTTTCTACTTTAGGTTTTCTGGTTCAACAAGTTTCAAAGGGTCATCATATGAAAGCTTCCATTCTGTAGTTTCATAATGTGTAAAAGCTGAAAAATGAACATGGCCCCCATTTTTTTGGCAATCTGCCGCCCTAGGCCATGGCCTATGTGGCCTATATATACCAGCCAGCCCTGATAGACTGGTTATCAGAATGTCACCCGTTCGCCTCCCAGTCCGCCCATGTCAACGTGTTGATGTGTCCCTGAGCGAGACACTTAACCCCTAATCTTGTGACATAACAACAGCTCAGTGGCCTTGTGATTAGAGTGTGCACCCCGGGCCACTGTCGATCCCTGGCCAGGTCATACTAAAGACTGTACAACATTGGGGTAAGTCCCTGTGACATACTAGCATCATGTCCAGGGGGTGTACTTATAACTGGCTATACACAGAGGTGAATGGAATGCCTGTCCTGTGGAAAATGAACACAACATGAAGATGTATTTTTCTCTCTACATACTTGTGTACAATTCACAGGTATACCTGCAAACAAGTGCACACATGTATGCCTATTGCCTACACTGCCTTCTGTAATTGCTTTCTTATCTCTTTGGACACAAACCTTGTATCTCCAAATGTCAACTTTTGATGTTTTTATTTACATAATGTATACTTTACTTTATCATACAAGAGTGTCAAAGTGGTGCAAAGAGCGGTTCTGCAAGCTCTGCAGAACAGCTATTTTCACTATTTATTTGTTTACAATAATAACAAAAAGAGGATTCCAGCCGGCGGTGCCGATCTGCTTCCCCCAATAGTGTTGACGGAGGAATAATAATAATAATCCATTCTCATTGTTGGCTCAGCTAAAAATATATTATATCAGGTGGAATCATATCTCTAGATAACGGCAATGTAATTGACATTCATAGTGTTGTCTGGTGCTGCCTGGGTATTGTCTCTCTCTCCCTCCCACCCACAATCTAATCTGCCTCCTCAGTCTTATAGCTGGAGTTTCAGAGCACGAGGGAGAGAGAGGAGAGGGAATTCAGGTTCACTGGTTGGCTCCTTGCTCGCGCAGAATCTGTGTGGCCACAAGAGAGCGCTGTGGGCAGCCTCTAACACACAAATCAATCAAAGTGTGTGTGGGGAGAAATGCAAAAAAGTTGTACTCGGTGGTGGGAAACTAACAAAGTACTTTTTCTCGAGTATTGTGTCAATTTTATAATACTTTAATATACTGTACATCTTCCACTGCATCTCAGAGACAAATATTGTTCTTTTTACTCCGTCTCGTTTCAGTTACTAGTTTGCAGTTTTTCATCATCATTACAAAATATTAAAAATGTACTGCTTTGGTAGCCTACATTAACAATATTTGATGACAATGCTTTTGTACTTTCTACTCAAGTAACATTTTGAATATGGGACTTGTACTTGGAGCAGAACATTTCATTGTAGTATTGCTACTTCTACTCAAGTAAAACGTTTGAATACCCCCCTCCCCTGTGATTTGAGGGCAAATGTAAAAAGTTTGTATTGCAGCAGAAAGTTACAAGGCTTTTTGTTACCGTCTCGCCCCCTGTGGCAATGAGAAGACACAAATCAGTACAAGATTCTCTTAGATGTCGATGTGTGTATGTCTACATATTTCATATCCGTGGCACACATACAGTACAGTACAGTGCTGGTAGGCTGTCAAGTGCTTCAGAGGCAGTGTGCATTGAACTGAGCACAACACTATTTGTTATACTTTCATGTCTATGTTTTTACTCGTTTCTCGGGCTGCAGCTATCAATTATTAATTATCTTGGTGATTATTCTATCGATCTATTTTTCGATTAATCCAGTAATCCAGAAGAACTTGTGTTTCTTTAGATACTGTGTATGTCAACACACATAATAACCACATAATAACCAAGTATTGTATACTTCCCCTGTCACACAATCAAAATATTGAAAGCTGATCCACATGCTCACAATGTTGCATTGTGATGCGGACATTGCGATGTACGCTTGTAGATCAGCTCTTTCCATTTTGGTTTTAGTTTTTTCTTGTTTTTCCCCCGTTTTGACTATAACATGCCCCAAAATCAGGCTTGATTACGAATCAATTACTTTATAAAATCATCTTCGATTTTCTTTTTGAATAACCCTTGCACTGGTACTCTTTTCTCTGTGCTGTGTATTGACAGAGCTTCGCGGCCCCCCCACCAACATAGTCTTTTCTCTGTGCTGTGTATTGACAGAGCTTCCCGGCCCCCCCACCAACATAGTCTTTTCTCTGTGCTGTGTATTGACAGAGCTTCCCGGCCCCCCCACCAACATAGTCTTTTCTCTGTGCTGTGTATTGACAGAGCTTCCCGGCCCCCCCACCAACATAGTCTTTTCTCTGTGCTGTGTATTGACAGAGCTCCCCGGACCCCCCACCAACATAGCCATCTCCAACATCGGCCCCCGCTCCGTCACCCTGCAGTTCAAACCCGGCTACGATGGCAAGACCTCCATCTCCCGCTGGCAGGTGGAAGCTCAGGTAAGGAGACACTTGTTTTTACCCCGGAGAAGGACAACATTTTAGCTCTGATTTGATCAGTCATGTGCTGAGGCCGATTCTAAAAACACCTTCTAAAACCTAACCTAATGTTTTCTGAAAACCTTCAAATTCTTATTAAAAATATATAAAATAAAGGATGTTGCTATATGAGACACAGAGGTGTATGAAACACAGAGGTGTAAAACAACCTATAGGTTACACCAGGTTTAAATGGGCTAAGTCTGCTTTGTAAAACAAATCATCTGTGTCGTGTGGGGGAAGCCTCATATGTCCAAAATCGTTACTTTTCAGCATTCAAATTCAAAAGCAGCAGAAGCTATGCGTTTTGAGCTTGTTTGAGCTGCTACTTTTGATACTTTTGTGTCTTTGGCCGCCCTCGAGCACTCGCATGACTGAGAGGTCATTTTGAAGTTGATTATCTTTGCCCATGAAGGTTTCCCTCCCATGGCCATCATCATTCATCATCATTCCATCATCTCAGAAACATTTTTTAAATATCAATTTAAGCACATGCTACTTCTGTCACACTTTACTTCAGTCACGCGAGTGCTAGGCAGCCTCACTGTCTAGTATGGGGAATCTCATCTCAAACTAAAACGGCATGACTTGAATAAGTTTGTTTGAGCCTATCCTGACCTGAAAATGCTTTTTCTAAAGAGCTGGAGAGACATGGATATATGCCTGTTACTGAACAAACACTAGTCTATATCAATGAGTACTATTATCTCAACCAAAGAAAATCACTTACCCTGCAGTACCTGTAAGCTGATGTTTTTTACTTTACTTTGTGTTTGTATGGTTCCCAGGTGGGGACTATCGGAGACAGTGAGGACTGGGTGACAGTCCACCAGTTGTCCAACGAGCCTGAAGCACGGTCCATGGAGGTCCCAGGACTCAACCCGTACACCTTCTACAGGTGATGACATCACACACCAGTTACACAGGGCGTCTGGCCTCACTGCCACTAGAGGGCCACATTTTTTTGTATGGGATCCAATTTGTATTAGATCTAAGGGGAATCTTAGGTGTAAGAACTGTGTTCCAGAAATAAATTGAAAAAGATCACCTTGGCAATTTTACTCATATTGATATAAATCAACTGACGGTAAAAAAGTACTAATTGATCAAATATATATATTTTTTTCTTCTCCAAACACAGACTCAAATGTAACTCAAACTGTTTGATTGTTTTTGTTCCACAGTTCCAAAAATAAACACGATCTATATACTTTATGGGGATTTCCAATACAAAACATAACGCTGTGACCCAGGGCTAGTGGGACTTTGGTACTACAGTAGGCTACTTTAGACAGTTAGAGAGTCTCACACACTAACACGCACATGTGAAAATACTGTAGGCAGGCACACAGACGGATGGTGAAAACATGCATATGCAGGAAGAAAAGACTCTTAATAGAGAAACAATTAAGGTTTCTGCCCAAAAACAGCGATAGGGTCTACAGTAATGATAATGATAATGAATTTATTTATATAGCACATTTCAAGACATAGTCCCAAAGTGCTTTACATAACAGGGTAAAAACAACAACAACGTAGTCACAGCTACAACAAGATATCAATAAATGGACAACATAAAAGCATACACACAAAAATAGAGTTATGCAAAAGGAAAATTAAGAGAAAGCCTTAACGTAAAGGTGGGTTTTTAGAAGGGATTTAAAACATGACACAGATTTTGCAAGTCTTAAATTAATAGGTAGGGCATTCCATAGTTTGGGAGCCCGGATTGCAAATGCCCTGCCACCTTTTGTGATAAGATCGGCTGTGGGGGTCTCTAGGAGGGCTTCGTCTGAGGACCTGAGTGAACGTTTAGGCTAATCATAATAACAGGCATACTGTAGCAAGTTAGCAACAGACAACAGGTAGGATTAGATCACCTGCAGTGAGTTCTAGGGAGTGGCTGTCATCATTACATGTCACGGGATACATTTCATTATCTTTCATTTCTTTTTGGCGAGCAGCGCCACTGTCTGGGAAAATAATACACAGACTATTATGATTAGGATTACCTCACTATTATATATTATATCCCAACCAACGAACCACATAATCAGTTATTCTCATCTGTCTCTGGAAAGTAACCAATGTCTGTCACTCGACTTCTCTCAACGCATTACTTTCTTCTGTGTCCGCATACAAATGCATGGCTTTCTGTATATGTCAATAACATTTGAGAGTCATTATTCATAATAGGTGAACATTCTGCAAAAACAGGTGGACATTACTACGCTACTTTTGGCGAAGAACCCCATAGTATCATATTTTGTCGCTGTCTGCTAAAAATGAGTGAGTGAGTGAAAAAAAACACTAACGTAAACACCTGCCCATCAGGCTCCGCATGCGCCAGGTGAACATCGTGGGCACCAGTCCTCCCAGCCAGCCCTCCAGGAAGATCCAGACCCTGCAGGCTCCTCCAGACATGGCCCCCGCTAACGTCACCCTGCGTACCGCCAGCGAGACCAGCCTCTGGCTACGATGGGTGGTAAGTACCCACCGCCAGTGAGACCAGCCTCTGGCTACGATGGGTGGTAAGTACCCACCGCCAGTGAGACCAGCCGTCACTAAGTAAACCCTGCAGTGCTAACGTCACCCTGCGTACTGCATGCCAGTGAGACCATGCAGTCTCTGGCTACGATGGGTGGTAAAGTACCCCCCACTAGCCTCGCCCTGCGTACCGCTAATGAGACCAGCCCTGGTCTCTCTCACACACACGCACAGGCAAGCACGCACGCACGCATGCACACACACACACACACACACACACACACACACACACACACACACACACACACACACACACACACACACACACACACACACACACGTATAAATATACACCAGAGTTTTAATGGCCTTGGAGCTTAAATGTTAATTATCACCAGCGGCTATTAGCATACAGAAAAGCTTCCTTGTCCTGAGGCAGTGGTTCTCAAAGTGTGGTCTGGGGACCCCTCGAGGTAGCCCACATAATTGGCAACACTGTAAGATTTTAATATAACATGAATATAAAAAGAATATATTTATATATATTTATATATATATATATTTTTTTTTTAAATACCTTGAAGAATGAATTTTCATTGCGGTACTGATAAGATAGGAAGTATCCTATAAATAACATTAGTTCCATTGATCCAAGCCTGAACACAATCGATGGATTGATCATGCTTCTCCTCTCTGTGTGCCTGTGTGTCCCGCTCCAGCCTCTACCGGAGTGGGAGTACAACGGGAACCCGGAGCTGGTGGGCTACCGGGTCCAGTACTCGCGCAGCAGCGCCCAGGGCCGCGGGGCGCTGACCCACGTGATCGCCGACCGCCTGGAGAGGGAGTTCACCATCGAGGACCTGGAGGAGTGGACCGAGTACGAGGTCAAGGTGCAGGCCATCAACGGCATCGGCACGGGGCCCTGGAGCCAGCCGGTCCGAGGATGGACCCGGGAGTCTGGTGAGAGAAACCTTGACTTACGTCCACTTTAACCCATTTTGGGGCGGGAACCCCTTTTGGTGTTGGCATTATGTTATGCTTTAGCTATTGAAAAATAGCAGATCTACGAGCTTGTAGGTCTGACATAGAAACATAGGTTGGTCCAAAAATAAACTGTGATATGACTCGTTTATCATGTATTGAGTTACAGTTGATAACGTCTGTCTTTTCCGAGAGAAAACAACATTTCTTGCTCTTTGGTTAAATTATTACTTTTTTTTTACTATCAGTTGATGCTTCATATACAAAAAAATTATGCCTTCAGTAAAAAAAAGCTAAACGTTAATAGGAAACACCTAGTATTTAACACACAGAAACATAAGAGAACAGAGACTTTTGACAGACCTGCAGTTTTCTGGGAGTTTGAAAGCAGAACTCTCCCAGATGACTTGAGACTGTGTGGTTCATGATATCAGAACCAAAATGAGAAATGTTGTTTTGACCCTAAATCCTTCAACGCTTCATAAACAAATATTTTGAAATCAATTATTTTGGCACCAGTCAGTGTAAGATGTGAGAACTGAAGTGACTTGTCGGTCAAGTCCTGAGCCGCAGTGTTCTGAATTGTCTGGTCGATAGTTTTTAGAGAGACCTACAGTGTACAGACACCAGTGGTGTTAGTTTTCAAATAATTGTAGTGGAGTAAAACTACAATATTTGCCTCTGAGATGTAGGGGAGTAGAAGTAAACGTATTGAAAATCGTAAATACTCCACTAAAGTAAAAGCACCCGAAAAATGTACAACAGTACTCGAGTACATGTAATCATTTAATTTCCATGCACCACTGAGCTACAGTATCAAGACACCGTAACTGTACACGCAGACATACACGGACACGTCACACACACACACACACACACACACACACACACACACACACACACACACACACACACACACACACACACACACACAGCCACACACACACACACACACACACACACACACACACACACACACACACACACACACAGACACACACACACACACACAAACGCCATCCAACTCCGTTCACTTCTCGCACAAACTGAATCCAATTCGGGGGGTAAATCCTATGTTATATTTTTTGGACAGTAATCTGTCTGAACTGCTCAAAGGGCTGTAAATCCTATGTTATATATTTTTGGACAGTAATCTGTCTGAACTGCTCAAAGGGCTGCACCATTAAATTCCTGCATTTCCCTAATCCACTCAAACACAAATCCACCTGGCCTCACCTCACTCCAACCAACACCCAGAAAGGCAGAAACGCACGTCACACATGAATAGCATCAACATGCTCAATGCTGGCCGGGTCAAACCGGGCCGGCCCTTAATTTAAAAATTATTATTAGCTGCACTGATAACTTTGGGGCACGCCCGTCTAGAGTTTGAAATTTGAATGGACGGGTATAAGTCAAAAGGGAGACATCGAAGAGGAATGATGGATGGGGAAGGATCAACATAATTATGGAATGTCAGAACAGGTTCTGAAATATATCCATATATGGAGATCTAAGGGTTTGAGGTTTATCCATGGAGTATATCCATCCCTGATGACGTCAAATGATGTCACAAGACCTGGGCACCATGTGGTGCCCGACACACTAACTGACGGGAAATGCTCGATTCCATAGTTAACTGCCACCTAGCGTCTCTGCCTTAGGTTGTGACCAGGCTTTTCTCTTCGCAGATGAGTAATCCTGGGGCCGAGGCTACGTTTATCCCCCTTTTCATGCAGTGCAGAGCTAAATAATACCATACAAAATACAAGGCACTAACATGCTCATCAGGAGCAGTTAGGGTGACGCGTAACCCGCAACCCTCCGTTATTCCAGAGTAGCTACCTCCTGAGCCATTATAGTTAAATGCTGGCATATAGCAGCCTACAGCTGGCATATAGTGGTACACCTGGCATAACACATCGGTGTGTGTTATGCTAGGGTGGTGAGGTTAGTGCCAGGTTACTCAACGGTGCAGAACGCCCATTTAAAAATCATTTGAACTCTACCCTAGATTCCGCTGGCCTGCAGCTGCTCTGATGGCACATCAGGCTGCAGCGAGCAGTGCCCAGATTCCATGCGTTCAACAGCTGGCAGCGCTCCGTCATCACTATCCCACACTCGCACCACTCTATCCCTGTCATCGCCTCTCTCGTATGAAACCTCATACGTCCAAAACGGTTTACTTTTCAGGATTGAGATTCAAAAGCATCAAAAGTAGCAGATCTGCAAGCTCAAAGCGCGTTGCTTCGCGCCGCGCTTCACACCGCGTTGCTTCGCGCCGCGCTTCACACCGCGTTTCGAGCTTGCGGATCTGCAACTTTTGATGCTTTTGTGTGACACTGTAGTATGATCGCGGAAGGCGTTCATTTACGGAAAAAAACACAAAAACTTAGAAGGTTTCTGCCCGACATTCATGTGAAAGCCCCATATAATGTAAAGCCTGTGATCAAGGCCAGGGCTGTTTTTTAGCTGCTTAAAATCCTACATACTTTGGTCCCTGGGCTCTACTAGGTCCGCCCATTTACCTGTACACCAAATCTCTTTGGCGGCGTTGGCTCAGGAGCGTAGAACGGCCGCTTCATGGGAAAACGGAAGGTTCGATCCCGGGCTCCCCCCAAGAGTTAGTGTCGTCAAAGTGTCCTTGAGCAAGACACTGAACCCCTAACTGATCCCGATGAGCAGGTTGGTGCCTTGCATGGTTTCCTCGGCCATCTGTGTCAATGGGTGAATGTAATGCACATTGTAAAGCGCCTAAAGGCGCTATATAAATGCACATTTAAAGTGGCAAGCTTGGCTATTCTCTGAGTGTTTGCTGTCAGAATGGGAACATGAATAGTGCTTGTACAGAAAACCTTTTCTCTCCCTCCCTCCCTCTCTATCTCTCTCTCTCTCTCTCCCCCCCTGTAGTTTTTTCTCGTCTGTGTGCTCTTCTCTTCTCCTCTCTTGTCCTCTCTTGTGCTCTCACTTTGGTTACCAGACCTTCGGAGGAACGGAGCAATTTGAGGGAAAGGAGTCGTAGGAAATTGGGAACACATGGGCCTGAATGGCGAATTCCTTCCCTTTTCTTTTTTCTTTGGTTTCCCCTCACTGCAGCAAATTCTTGGGAATCAGGGCATTATGTCCAGGGATGAGTGCCAAGGAAGAGAGCTGCTCTGTTCTCTGTCTGCCTAGTGTCTCTGTCGCGTGGAACCCTCGTATGAAACTGTTACTCTGTTCTCTGTCTACCTAGTGTCTCTGTCGCGTGGAACCCTCATATGAAACTGTTCTCTGTCTGCCTATAGTCTCTGTCGTGTGGAACCCTCATATGAAACTGTTCTCTGTCTGCCTATAGTCTCTGTCGTGTGGAACCCTCATATGAAACTGTTCTCTGTCTGCCTATAGTCTCTGTCGTGTGGAACCCTCATATGAAACTGTTCTCTGTCTGCCTAGTGTCTCTGTCGTGTGGAACCCTCATATGAAACTGTTCTCTGTCTGCCTATAGTGTCTCTGTCGTGTGGAACCCTCATATGAAACTGTTCTCTGTCTGCCTAGTGTCTCTGTCGCGTGGAACCCTCATATGAAACTGTTTTCTGTCTGCCTAGTTTCTCTGTCGCGTGGAACCCTCGTATATGAAACTGTTACTCTTCAGGATTCAATATAATCCAATATATTGAAAAATTGCAGATTTGCTAGCTGTCACAACCACGACAGCGTTTTAACATTGTATGTAGATCATACAGTTGTGCTACTTAGTTGTGTGTGCGATGCTGTAATTAATATAATCAAGTAGGGCGTTCATTTACAAAAAAGTTTAAATATGGAGATTGTTTAAATATGGAGATTTTTGCCCCAGCAACGATATTCTATTTAGGCCTCAATGGTTCACCAGGTTCTCTGGAGATACCATGTGCACGGTGCACACATGCGTGTGCACACACACACGCACACATACACGCACACACAAGGGAAACCCATTTTTCGTAGCTGTTGGGTGGATGTCCAAAACCACCGTTTTTAGGAAATGTAATATTTCTCATTTATTGCTTTAATATTTTCACTGGTCCAATAAATATTTATAAAACCCACAGACACACTTAACCACTTCTGGGCAAGCCCTAAGGCGATTAAAGAAAGTGATATACAAAGTACATTTTGGTTTTTTTCTCCTCTCCTCTCCTCTCCCCTCCCCTCCCCTCAACAGTGTCGTCCTGTGGTCCCACCAATGTCTCTGCCTTCGCCACCACCTCCAGCAGCATCCTGGTGCGCTGGTTCGAGGTCCCTGAGCCAGACCGGAACGGCCTCATCCTGGGCTACAAGGTACATGTGTACACTGTCTCTGCCGGGTGGAAACCACATAATGTCCAGAACTGGAACTTTTCTGGATTCAAATTAAAAAAAGGCAAAAGTAGCAGTCCTGTACAAACTCGTCCCTTCGTGTCACGTATCGAGCTTATCGATCTGCTACTTAACCCATTCTGACCTGAGATCAGATTCATACGAGGTTTCCACTGGACACACACTGGTCTGATGAACCCATTCTGACCTGAGATCAGATTCTAAAAATGTCAGTCGTTCTTCGAATTTTTCAAAAATAGCAGACCTACAAGCTCGTATCGCGCCACTCGGTGGCGCGATATGAGCTTGTAGATCTGCTATTTTTCAATAGGTAAAGCATAACATGATGCTAACACCAAAATGGGTGCCCGGTCAGAATGGGTTAAACTTTTGATGATTTTGTGTGACACTGTATGATCAAGTAGGGTGCTAATGCACGACAACAAAACACTAAATGTTTGGAAAAACAAATAGTCCTTTTTTTGGTCCTGGTGTATCAAGTGGTGTTACTTACATGGGACGATGAATATTGTGGCCAAAATAATTTCGTGATAATCAAAATAATACTGCAACATTTGTTAACCAGGCCAGCATCCATATTCTGAGGTTAACATTAGCCAAAACAGCAGGACATTGCAACGGATTGTGACCTTGACATTTTTTTTTGGTGAAGAGAGTTGGTGTAGAGTAAAAGAAGTCCACCTATAGAGCCATGGTGATGTAGCCTATACAACACCACGATAAGTTAAAATCTCCTAACCAGTGTTTTTTAATCACGATAAACGACAGATTCCATGCGTTCAACAGCTGATAATGACTATGCATGGTCTCTACCAGGTGGTGTACAAGGAGAAGGACAGTGACAGTGCGGTCCAGCTGTGGACGGTGGAGGGCAACGCCAGCCACAGTGTGCAGCTGACGGGTCTGGGGAAGTACGTCCTCTATGAGATCCAGGTCCTGGCCTTCACCCGGGTGGGCGACGGGCGGCCCAGCGCCCCCGCCATCCTGGAGAGGACGCTGGATGACGGTATACGCACCGCAGCCTAGTCTGCATCTATCAGATCCATTGATTGATTGGTTGGTTGGTTGGTTGATTGATTGATTGGTTGGTTGGTTGGTTGGTTGGTTGGCGATTTATTGGAAATGTGTCTCTTACGCCAGTGGTTCCCAAAGTTGGGTCCGGGGACCCCCAGGGGTCCTTGACGGAGTTCCAGGGGGTCCCCAGCTAAATGGAACCAAATGGACCCTTATAGGTCTGTAACTCTGAGAGTGTACAAATGGAACCAAATGGACCCTTATGGGTCTGTAACTCTGAGAGTGTACAAATGGAACCAAATGGACCCTTATGGGTCTGTAACTCTGAGTGTACAAATGGAACAAAATGGACCCTAACTTGGTTTCATTTCATCACACTCTCAGAGTTAAATTAACATTGATTTTATAATATAAATTGGGGGTCCCAGAGTTAGAAATACCATTAAATGGGGGTCCGTAGACTGGGGGTCCTTGAAATTAAACGGGTTGAGAATCTCTGCTAGAGCCGTAAAAATCTTCTCTTATGGGGGTCCCTGGCATATCTTTTCAAATGGGGGTCCTTGACATGAAAAGGTTTGGGAACCACTGTCCTACGCCAGTGGTTCTCGGATTGTTTTCATGTCAAGGAGTGCCAAATGAATATGTTTTGTTTTTTACCGTTGACCCCCATCTGAACATTTGTTTCAGGGACCCCACAATATTTGTCTTGTTAAATTGTTTTACAATATTAAAAATGTTGTCATAATTCTGTCAAGATTCTTTTGAACAACTGAATCAAACTGTTTTGATTCATTCACAATGCGCAAACGGCAATGCGCTGTGAGCTTGTAGATCATCTATTTTCAAGGTAACGGTAACCTTATTTTCCATAATCTTGCTGGGGACCACCAGGCAAGGACCCCTGGGGGTCCCCGGACCCCACCTCGAGAACCACTGGCCTAGATTGCTTCTCCGTCATGAGGCTAGGAGCCACACAGGAGGCTAGGGGAGACTGCAGCACTCATTTGCCATTGCAGTATACAGTAAATCCTGTTGCCTTTTGCATATTTAACTCAATGAGGTAGAGGGAGAGAAAATATAAAAATCAATATTGTGCCGTTTCTCGGCACCGCATGCATTCATTGACTCATGATTTAATTTGTTGTGGATAAATAAATCCATGCTGGGCTGAGCCATTATAGAGCACAGTGTATTTCTCTCCATTAAGCTTGATAAAATATTACCTTTATAATGTGTCTGGACCAGAGGCTCATTTTGGATGCACAGAATAGATATCTCTGTGTTGTTTGTTTAAAAGGTGTTTTAGATTCAGTGTAGCGTTTCAAGGTTATTGCAGTTTTGCATTAAACTTTTAGTTTTGTGTGTGTGTGTGTGTGTGCGTGTTTTCCAATTTGACTTTTTGTTATTTTGTTTATTTCTATGCTATAATAAGCGTGCTATTGTGTTGCAGTGCCGGGCCCTCCGGTGGGCATCCTGTTCCCTGAAGTGCGGACCACCTCGGTCAGGCTCATCTGGCAGTCTCCTGCCCAGCCTAACGGCATCATCCTGGGTCAGTACTACCACCCCACAACCCCTGTAGACTGGAGGAACTCTAAGACGTCACTGTCCCGCAGAAACCTTGTATCTCCATAGTTCAACTTGATGTGCAGGACTTATATCTGACTTGTGAAGTTTTGGAAACAAACAACTCCACGTGTCGCGGAGCTACGTCCCATAGCCTGAAGGGATGCCACACTCTGATTGGTTCAGAAGCACACAGCCTTCCGTTTTAGACTGACCATTCTAAATAAAACGACCAAAAAGCCAACTCACTCACTCATCTTTAAGTACTTTTGCCACCCCATATTCTTTGCCTGAAATGACACCTGTGTTTGCACTTCTAACCCCCCCCTGCCCCGCCTCTGCCCCATCCCAGCCTATCAGATCACGTACCGGCTGAACTCCACCAATAGCAACACGGCCACGGTGGACGTGCTGAATCCCAGCGCCCGGCAGTACACGGTGACGGGCCTGAAGCAGGAGTCTGTCTACGTGTTCCGCATCACCGCGCAGACGCGCAAGGGCTGGGGGGAGGCAGCCGAGGCCCTGGTGGTCACCACCGAGAAGAGAGGTAACACTGACACCGAGTGGTCTGTCATGGAACTGCGGTTATTATTGAGCTGTGCCAAACCGCTCCAATGACTGGCCGCGTGACTGTGTATGTCTGTATGTCAAAGTACAAACAGCTGCCATTTGTATACACGAATACGTTTGAGCCAGTTTATTCCATGCCAACCCCAGCCTTAGCTTGATTTGGCAAATTCCCCACACCTCGAATTCTCCAAACATGCAATTTGATTACGTAGTCAGTTTACTTTCCACAGTCAGTTTGTACTCTTCAGACATTCTCCACACATTCTCCGCAGACGTTTGCCACTGCACAAGGACTTTCCAGAACAGTTGATGTGGCTGGCCACTTATAGGTTACTGATAACATCAGGGATCTCCATATAATTATGGTCATAAAAGGCACAAACAGACAGACATACTGTATACAGAGATCTCCATATATGAGCACAAAAGGTACAGCAAATGTTTGAGAAAACTCAATTCAGTAATTCAGTGATGTTCATTTATTCAGCTACTTTGCATTTGTCCAGGAGGTACAACACGTAAAAAATAGCAGCTCACGGATATTTGTGGTGCAAAGTACTGTATAACTCAGGCTTAAAAGTGGTAATAGTGTTTCCTTTTGGTTACACACAAGGTTTGTTTTTCTAAAACAGTACATCTCAAAGTTTTAGGTTGCAACATTACAATGATTATATAATTATGACAATATAAAGCTATTCAACAACACTGTTACTGAACAGACACATGTACAGTAACACTTATTATACCAAAGGAACATGACTCCCTCACGGCTTACACCATATTTTAACTCACACATTCATGAAAATGTAAGGAGAGCTGGAAAATATAAGACTGTTCTTTTCACTCCTTCCTCTCTCTCTCTCTCTCTCTCTCTCTCTCTCTCTCTCTCTCTCTCTCTCTCTATCTCTCTCTCTCCCCCCCCCCCCCCCCGTCCATCCAGCTCGTCCCCAGCCCACCAGCCGTCCCATGGTGCCCCAGGAGCGCGTGCGGGCGCGCCACGTCCTGCTGTCGTGGGAGCCGGGCAGCGACGGCCTGTCTCCCGTGCGCTACTACACCGTGCAGCTCAGGGAGCTCCCAGAAAGCAACTGGACCGTCCAGTCGGCCTCGGTCAACCACGAGGCCAGCTCCTACACCGTGGACAGGTATGGTGCTATGCACTGTGCTGCAGCTGCAGTCGGGGGGGTCAATCAATGGTATGGTGCTATGCACTGTGCTGCAGCTGCAGTCGGGAGGGTCAATCAATACACAGCGTGATGACACCCAGTGGTGGAAAGTAACTTAAGTACATAATATTGTTGCTGTTGGGCAGAAACCTCTTATATCCACGTTTGAACGTTTTGTGTTTGTTCATGAATTAAGGCCATACTTGATCGTACTACAGTGTCACACAATAGCATCAAAAGTAGCGCATCTATTCAGCGTTTCGAGTTTGTGGATCTGCTACTTTTGCTAAGTTTGAATTATTTGAATCCTGAAAAGTCACAGTTTTGGACATTCTGAGGTTTCCATCGCCATGCTGGTTTGTGGTGGTCAATTATATTTTTGCCATGGACATGAGAACAATGAACATGAGACAAGCACATCAAGAGCTAGTCCTAAATGACTGTACAGTAACTCTTGACAGTGTACAAATGGAACCAAATGGTTCCATGTGTACACTCTCAGAGTAATGGAGTTATGGAGGTCCTTGAAAACGCTGACATGCAGTTATTGGGTCTTAATAAGAATAAAGAACCATTTATAATAGTGTGTAAAAACGGAATCAAAATATTTGCCACGGGTGAGGCCAGGTCTTGCCACGGACACATTTTGTCCATGTACTCCTGTACGGACACATAGATGACCCCTGAGTTTAAGCAGCTGGCCCCGTTTAGAGGTTTGTGGAACTATGTCGTCATGCCGTGATAAAGTAAAGTATGGATGGAGGTGAACATTACAGCACTCAGTGCTAGAGGCTGTCCAACAGCAGAACCCCACAGTATGCTGCTCCCACAAGGTGCTAGTCTGCCTTTAACGATGTGTAAAATGCAGCGATGTGCGTGGAGTTCCACAGGAGAAGAGGCCATGAGGTTAGCATATTATGTTGTTACAGCTTAACGATGCAGCACAAAGTCTCAGGGCCTTTAAGTGTGTGGTTCATCACATTTCTGATAGCTTCCGTGTTACAAGCATAAAATAAGAAGTTACTACAGGGGGGGCGGTGGAATCTTTGTGATAGGATAATATTTTTTTGGCATCCCTATTCTGAAGAGAATGGAAATAGCCGATCTACAAGTAGACCTGCAATTTTTGGCTACAGACCTGTGGTGTTGAGGGGGGGAAATGCAAACTAAGTACAGAGTGAAAGGTCACATTTTTCGAAGTATTAAGTGATTCAACATCTCAAAAATACATATTAACATGAATACAAAATACACTGATGATCGTGTTGTCAAACGATGAATGTTATACAATATGTAGTGGGGGGGGGGGGGGGGTCCCTGCTTCATCTCTCTCTCTCAACTAAGGAGGTCCACGGCCTGAAAGACGTTGACACATGTTTTACAGTATAGATTATGGTCCCAGAGATAAGAACTTGTATCAAATGCATATAAAACTGTGGTTTACTTGGTTTGCTTGTCTAAACCATAGCTGCGGGTTGTACTATTCTTAGCTTGCAGTGATTAAAAGATTTTGTATGAAATAATGTGTATTGCTGTGTGCTTTGCACCTTCAGGTTGAAGCCCTTCACCTCCTACCAGTTCAGAGTGAAGGCCACCAACGACATAGGAGACAGTGAATACAGCCAGGAGAGCGAGGCCATTACCACACTGCAAGACGGTAAGGACCAAACAACTACAACACATTCTATCATAGGAGACAGTGAATACAGCCAGGAGGTCCTCAGCTAAATTATTATTGATAGTTATAGGAACCAAAACTCGGACAGTGTACTAATGGAACCAAATGGACCCTCTATTTGTACATTTCCAGAGTGTACAGTTTTATTTTTATTTTTTAGGTATGAATTCAGACTGAAACAATGTTTGGGCTAACTCTAACCCTTTTAATTGTATTTATTACATTTCATTCGGTCAATTAATCTTTCATCAATCAAGATTGTAGAAAAATGATGTTTCCAAACCGACACCAATATAGTTCAGACTGATGGTAGGGTTTTGGTTTAGGTATGATCCTCGTCGTCTCTGTGCATTTGATGTATGTGTTTTCCTTGCTTAAGTGGCTCTGGATAAAGAGCATCTGCTAAATGCCTGCAGTGTGAATTGTAAATTGCTGTCAGGATGACTTGGCTTATTGTTATTGTTGAGCACAGTGCTGACAGTGACATAGCGAGTGATGTCATAGCAGTTGCCACGAAACTAGACAACAGTGCTAAAACCTCCTGGCACAGAGGTGGGAAAGGAGTACATTAACTCAAGTAGCTATATTTATATTATAGGCCAAAGTACATTTCTGAGGTATACTTATAGTTATACTTCTACTCCACTACATCTCACAGTCAAAACAAATTGTCTTAGTCTGACATTATTTAGAAACTTTTGATAGTTACGTTGCAGATCTATTACAACATTAGAAAATCCCGATCTACATAATCACAATATGTCACATCATGACACATTGTGAGCTTTGTAGAGCTGCTTTTGTATTTTTAATAAATAAAAGTAGGGTTACTTTTAGTACTGTAAGTGTATTTTCTTTTACTTTGAATACAGGACTTTTACTTATAGTATTTCTAACACTGTGGTACTGCTACTTTTCCTGAATCTGAGTACTTTTCCACCACTTATCTCCCAAACTGCTACTTTTGCCTGGCTTTAATCAATGGCAGCTTTTGTTTGTATTCTCCTCTGCCGGGGTTTATGTCCCGTGAATGCCACTGCAAGCGCTTACAGACTTTTAGCTTTTCCTCTGGACTTTTTCAGGTCCATTGAATACATTTGTCTTTACCTTTTGTTACTTTTATCTCTAATCCCCCCCCCTCCCCTACACCCCTCCCCCTCCACAGCACCCGACGAAGCACCCTCGATCCTGTCCGTTACGCCACACACCACCACCTCCGTCCTGATTCACTGGCAGGTGAGGAGACGGGTCAACGCCATTGGCTCGGCCTTAATGTGTGTGTGCGTGCGTGCGTGCTGAAATCTATAGCCTTGCATATGAAATCTGCTAAAAAGAAAATACCTTTCCTAAAACATAATTGAACTGTATACAGTACATAATATACAATGTGGTGTGAATGAATAGACATATCAGTGATGTAGTGCATGTATGGATGGATGTGTAAAAGTGTAGTGCGAGTTCAGAAAAGAAAACCAAACCAAACAAATGCTCACAGCCATTTTCCACAGCTTTGTAATGTGTACAATAAAAAAAGGAAATAAAAGGCCTGGGTTTCCAGTCGACAGCGACCATAATATTATATATGTACAGTATATTATGTTATTATATTATGTCTTAAGTGTTTCATCGTCTGTCGTGCTCCACAGAGCTGACAGTCAACATTTAGAGAATTAGAGAGCATGGAGTCATTTTACATAGTATCCAGCCTCCCTCCTCTCCCACACTCGCACCTGAATTAACAGGTCATAAAGGGGCGAGATAGGAGCCCCCCCGGGTCCTCCATCTTGGTTTTATAGAGAACGCTTGAAGAATTTATTAGGATATACTGTAGAGTGAGAGTCACATCTCTTTACCTCTTCTCTCCCCGTGGGCTTGTCATCGCTTGTTTGTTTTTTTTACAGCGAGCAACGTTTTTCTTCCCCTCATCCTCCTCCTTTGCAGTCTGGCTGGAGTCTGTTTTTTAAATGTCTGCTTTGCAATGAAATCCCCTGCAACTGAGGCAAGGAAGCATGCAAGAGTAAGCTGATAAATTGTAATTATACAACGGGGAAATATGCGAGTAATAACACCGACAGACCGCACTGCTGCAAAACCCAGAGAAAGCGTCATTTGAGCTTCAATTTGTACGTTTATGTCGAGGTAATTGCGACGATGTCTGAATTACGATAAACATGGCGCCACATCTGTTGTCCAGTCTCGTTCTGCTGTTCATAGACATATCGTTGTTCATTTTGCGTTTTTTCAAAAATAACGCACTACTTGAACGCACTAGAGCGTCACACAAAAGCACCAAACGTAGCAGATGTGATGCCCTTCAAACTTGTAGATCTGCTACATTTGCTATTTTTTTTAATCTGAATTCTGAAAAGTAACCGTTTTGGACATGAGGTTTCCACTCGACAGAGACGATATAAACGTAGATACCTACGTATTGATACGGTGCGTCATCACGGCCGCCATATTTTTGTGGGGGAAAGCCGTACCTCCTCATAGTAATGCATGTATATGACCCATGTACGGTATGTCTATTGAAGCAGGATTTCTCTCCATAATCCAAATGATCGTAACTCTCTGAATTATCGACCAATATTTGAGAAGTTTGGTTTGGAAAAAATTGCAGGCGTGTAGCCTGAAAGAGACCTGTATGGTTTTCTGGGCATATACTGTAGGGCGCACCATCTCCCGGCTGAGACAGTCGGGAACTTCCTATTGTGCTCTGCTCACGACTCCACATAACGGAGAACACTGACGTCACCCCATTTTTAGTGACACCCCTCTGCACTCTTATTGTTTAGCGAAAATACAAGGTTCACTCCGCTCGTATGCCACTTGTCATTGCCCGCAGGCGTTTTCTTTTTTCTCTCCTTTGAAAACAAAACGCCTGCAGGCTAAAGCCCAAACCACACCAAAGGGTCGGGTTGGGACAAAACGTGTTCTTAAGGTAGACCACACCAATGCAACTCATTGCAACTCAATTAGTTGCATTGGTGTGGTTTACCTTAAAAACAGTTTTGTCCCAACCCGACCCCTTGTGATTTGGGCTTTAGGAATGTGTTACCTACCACCACGGTATGACTTTAATGTGTGGAGCGGTCTTCCACCCTGCAGCCCCCCGCCGAGGAGAAGATCAACGGGATCCTGCTGGGGTTCAGGGTCCGCTACCGGGAGCTCCTGTACGACCGGCTGAGGAGTTACTCCGCCCACACCGTCAACAGCCCGTCCACCACCTGGGCCGAGCTCACAGGTGATCCACCTACACGGCACTGTCACTTTCACTCATTGTGTCACTAATGTGTCATCGTCTGTGGATCCCACTCCTGACACCCACTCATCCACTGATTAGTAGCAGTATCAGTGTATCGGTGTTATTAACTCCACTCCAGAGCTGGCGCGTGCGTGTGTGTGTGTGTGTGTGTGTGTGTGGGGCGACTGTGGCTCAGGAGGTAGAGCAGGTCGTCCAATGATCCGTGGGTCGAATCCCAGCTCCTCCTGTCTACATGTCTAAGTGTCCTTGGGCAAGACACTGAACCCCAAATTGCCGATGTGCTGGTTGGTACCTTGCATGGCTTCCGCTGCCATCGGTGTATGAATGGGTGAATGTAATGCACAATCTATGTAAAGCGCCTTGGATAAAGGCGCTATATAAATGCACCATTTACCATTTACCATTGTGTGTGTCTTCTGCCAGCATTTCACTTTTTTCGGTCACAATTCTGATGAGTGTTACTGTTTATTACCTCAGACAGTTAAAGTATTGGCCTAATACGATGAATTATCTCTCTAACTCTTCCATCTCGCTCTCTCTCTCTCTCTCACACACACACACACACACACACACACACACAATATGGGTGCCTACACTTATCCACAGCGCCCTACAGCGTGCGCAATCTGAGCGAGGCCATGCAGACCCAGTACGAGTTGGACAGTAAGTACTATCACACTCACACACACACGCATGCACGAGCACACACACACACGGACACGGCATGACACATAACCATGTTATGACACGGGAAGCATTCCGGGTGTCATATTGCGAGGTTATCATATGATTGTGCTGCCACTGCCAGCTGCCTGGCATTATGAGACAGGAAATGCACCTGGTCAATTGAGTTGACTATAATTGAGACCATTAGCACTGGAGAGTTGTTTACCTGCAACTGTGTGTTCCCAGCAATTCAAGACCTGTCTGACTGACTGTCTGTGTCTCTCTCTCTCTCTCTCTCTCTCTCTCTCTCTCTCTCTCTCTTTCTCTTTCTCTTTCTCTCTGTCTCTGTCTCTGTCCGTCTGTCCGTCTGTCCGTCTGTCTGTCTGTCTGTCTCTCTCTCTCTCTCTCTCTCTCTCTGTCTCTCTCTCTCTCTCTCTCGTTCATTTATTTGTATAAAACACTGTGGAAGCAGACATCCAAACATCCCTCATGTGCCTCAGTGCCTCCGCTGCAATTCCACCAAAGCCCATAATTAGTGGCTAAGGCTGAAACAGTGTGATTTCCTCAGCCGTCGTGTTCATAATGTAAACAAGCCCGCCAAAAACAAAAAAGCCTTTTGTGGGAATGAACGATGACTTAATTAACGATTCCCCAGCTAATAAGACTTTCGTTCCCTCGCAGACCTGAGCAAGCACAAGCGCTACGAGATCCGCATGAGTGTGTACAACGCTGTGGGCGAGGGTCCGACCAGCCCACCTAAGGAGGTGTTTGTCGGAGAGGCAGGTGCGTCCCCCGGCGGTCCCGTTCAACTACTCACATTTTAATTGTTTATTTAATTATGTATAACTTTCCTCTTCTATCCCCGGATTTGAACCCTGTTTCCTGCATGTGTGCCAAATGTATTTTCAACATTGAGCTGGGCAGGCAGGGCAGACAAAATACAACCACCTCACTTGTATAAGTTATATTGTATTACATACTCTACCATACAGATTGGTAGCCCACAGCTTGAGCTTGTAGATAGATATGCTGAGTTGACGGTGCCCTGGATCGAACCCATGACCTTGCAGTCGAAAGGAGAGTGCTCTACCGACTGAGCTACCCGAAGTGTAGTAAAAAGTAAAAGGTTTGCCTCTGAGATGCAGTGGAGTAGAAGTATGTATTATTAGATACTTGAGTAAACATACTTTCCACCACGGCCTCCATTCACCAAGAGGGGCTTTTTCACGTCATTTCAATCAGGACCTTGTCTTCGTGACTGCTCAAATATTTGACTACCCTGCCTGCCTGTGTGCGTGCCTGTGTGTGTGCGTGCGTGTGTGCGTGCGTGCATGCGAGGATTAGGCTGTCTGCGTACGGGCAGCCATGGCAACCTGCTCGCTGAAATTGGTTCTCTTTATGAGCTCCTTGGGATTTCAGGTGTAATTTGTTCTTGGTAAATCCCCCCCAGCCCGCCTGTGGCTGTGTAGGTTAAAGAGTTTAGATTGAGGACTGGCTTTATAGGCTCCGTCATCGCCAGGCCACACACCAAGTAAGAAAAACAAAAGGAAACTGCCAACTGTTTTCAAAAAGTCATGAAAATGGCAGAACGGAATTAGCCAATCGCAAGCTTCAACTAGACCTTCAGGCGACAGACCTTCAGGCGACACGTGATTAATGTAATGTTTTTTTGTCTTTTCCCCGTTGTTGCGCCGTCCGTCACAGTGCCCACGGCGCCGCCCCAGAACGTGGCTATCCAAACGGCTACAGCGACGCAGCTGGATGTGACGTGGGACCCTCCCCCCCTGGACGCCCAGAACGGAGACATCCAGGGCTACAAGGTGAGGATGTGACGTGTACTTTCCACCCCTGGTGGTCACATACGCTCTGCAGTAAATATGTGGCCTTGTTCATGTGAACCAATATGTCCTCAGACACCACCTTTACGTGGGCGCATAATATGACATGTTGTTTATTGTTTATTAGGATTCCCATTTGTCTTCCTGGGGGTTGAGAAACATTTTAATAAAGACATTGCTTACAGTTGTTCACAATAACTATAATCTAAATAAATAAATACAATTTAAAGTAGTGCAATTGAAACTAAACAAAAATCACGTTCAACCTGCCTCCTCCTACAGGTGTATTAGTGAGAGTTAACTGACCTCTCAGGGTCCCTCTCTGCCTCCTACAGGTGTATTAGTGGGAGTTAACTCACCTCTCAGGGTCCCTCTCTGCCTCCTACAGGTGTATTAGTGGGAGTTAACTCACCTCTCAGGGTCCCTCTCTGCCTCCTCCTACAGGTGTATTAGTGGGAGTTAACTGACCTCTCAGGGTCCCTCTCTGCCTCCTACAGGTGTATTAGTGGGAGTTAACTCACCTCTCAGGGTCCCTCTCTGCCTCCTCCTACAGGTGTATTAGTGGGAGTTAACTCACCTCTCAGGGTCCCTCTCTGCCTCCTCCTACAGGTGTATTAGTGGGAGTTAACTCACCTCTCAGGGTCCCTCTCTGCCTCCTCCTACAGGTGTATTAGTGAGAGTTAACTCACCTCTCAGGGTCCCTCTCTGCCTCCTCCTACAGGTGTATTAGTGAGAGTTAACTCACCTCTCAGGGTCCCTCTCTGCCTCCTACAGGTGTATTAGTGAGAGTTAACTCACCTCTCAGGGTCCCTCTCTGCCTCCTCCTACAGGTGTATTAGTGAGAGTTAACTCACCTCTCAGGGTCCCTCTCTGCCTCCTACAGGTGTATTAGTGAGAGTTAACTCACCTCTCAGGGTCCCTCTCTGCCTCCTCCTACAGGTGTATTAGTGGGAGTTAACTCACCTCTCAGGGTCCCTCTCTGCCTCCTCCTACAGGTGTATTAGTGGGAGTTAACTCACCTCTCAGGGTCCCTCTCTGCCTCCTCCTACAGGTGTATTAGTGGGGGTTAACTCACCTCTCAGGGTCCCTCTCTGCCTCCTCCTACAGGTGTATTAGTGGGGGTTAACTCACCTCTCAGGGTCCCTCTCTGCCTCCTCCTACAGGTGTATTAGTGGGAGTTAACTCACCTCTCAGGGTCCCTCTCTGCCTCCTCCTACAGGTGTATTAGTGAGAGTTAACTCACCTCTCAGGGTCCCTCTCTGCCTCCTCCTACAGGTGTATTAGTGGGAGTTAACTCACCTCTCAGGGTCCCTCTCTGCCTCCTCCTACAGGTGTATTAGTGGGAGTTAACTGACCTCTCAGGGTCCCTCTCTGCCTCCTCCTACAGGTGTATTAGTGGGAGTTAACTCACCTCTCAGGGTCCCTCTCTGCCTCCTCCTACAGGTGTATTAGTGGGAGTTAACTCACCTCTCAGGGTCCCTCTCTGCCTCCTCCTACAGGTGTATTAGTGAGAGTTAACTCACCTCTCAGGGTCCCTCTCTGCCTCCTCCTACAGGTGTATTAGTGGGAGTTAACTCACCTCTCAGGGTCCCTCTCTGCCTCCTCCTACAGGTGTATTAGTGAGAGTTAACTCATCTCTCAGGGTCCCTCTCTGCCTCCTACAGGTGTATTAGTGGGAGTTAACTCACCTCTCAGGGTCCCTCTCTGCCTCCTACAGGTGTATTAGTGGGAGTTAACTCACCTCTCAGGGTCCCTCTCTGCCTCCTCCTACAGGTGTATTAGTGAGAGTTAACTCACCTCTCAGGGTCCCTCTCTGCCTCCTCCTACAGGTGTATTTCTGGGAGTTAACTCACCTCTCAGGGTCCCTCTCTGCCTCCTCCTACAGGTGTATTAGTGGGAGTTAACTCACCTCTCAGGGTCCCTCTCTGCCTCCTACAGGTGTATTTCTGGGAGTTAACTCACCTCTCAGGGTCCCTCTCTGCCTCCTCCTACAGGTGTATTAGTGGGAGTTAACTCACCTCTCAGGGTCCCTCTCTGCCTCCTACAGGTGTATTAGTGAGAGTTAACTCACCTCTCAGGGTCCCTCTCTGCCTCCTCCTACAGGTGTATTAGTGGGAGTTAACTCACCTCTCAGGGTCCCTCTCTGCCTCCTCCTACAGGTGTATTAGTGGGAGTTAACTCACCTCTCAGGGTCCCTCTCTGCCTCCTCCTACAGGTGTATTAGTGGGAGTTAACTCACCTCTCAGGGTCCCTCTCTGCCTCCTACAGGTGTATTAGTGAGAGTTAACTCATCTCTCAGGGTCCCTCTCTGCCTCCTCCTACAGGTGTATTAGTGGGAGTTAACTCACCTCTCAGGGTCCCTCTCTGCCTCCTACAGGTGTATTAGTGGGAGTTAACTCACCTCTCAGGGTCCCTCTCTGCCTCCTCCTACAGGTGTATTAGTGGGAGTTAACTCACCTCTCAGGGTCCCTCTCTGCCTCCTACAGGTGTATTAGTGAGAGTTAACTCATCTCTCAGGGTCCCTCTCTGCCTCCTCCTACAGGTGTATTAGTGGGAGTTAACTCACCTCTCAGGGTCCCTCTCTGCCTCCTCCTACAGGTGTATTAGTGAGAGTTAACTCACCTCTCAGGGTCCCTCTCTGCCTCCTACAGGTGTATTAGTGGGAGTTAACTCACCTCTCAGGGTCCCTCTCTGCCTCCTCCTACAGGTGTATTAGTGGGAGTTAACTCACCTCTCAGGGTCCCTCTCTGCCTCCTACAGGTGTATTAGTGAGAGTTAACTCACCTCTCAGGGTCCCTCTCTGCCTCCTCCTACAGGTGTATTAGTGGGAGTTAACTCACCTCTCAGGGTCCCTCTCTGCCTCCTCCTACAGGTGTATTAGTGGGGGTTAACTCACCTCTCAGGGTCCCTCTCTGCCTCCTCCTACAGGTGTATTTCTGGGAGTTCCAGCGTAAGAACGAGACGGAGCGCCTGCGGACCCTCTTCATGCCGGAGGGAGGGGTGAAGCTGAAGAACCTGACGGGCTACACCACCTACATGATCAGCGTGGCCCCCTTCAACGCCGCGGGCGACGGGCCCCGCAGCCCCGCTACCAGGGGCCGCACGCAGCAAGCGGGTAAGAGCGGACACTGGAAAATTACAAAAGAAAATACATTATTCTAATTACTTCTAATTAAAGATCAGGCGGCTGCTGCTGTCTCTCTCCGTCTCTCTTGGAGTTTTGGTTAGGGTAGGGTTAGGGTTAGGTCCAATGAAATATCATTCGAAACAACGTCTGAAACGACAAAGTACTACTATGCAGGAAAATAAAAACTAAATACACGGTACTGTAGCTAAAACAGAAAAACAACAGCAAGGACACAGTAAAAAAACTACTTGAGACACATAACTGAAGCATACAAGATGCAGTGAGATTTAAAAGTCTCGATGGTTTGACGTGGGAGGGGAGCGCATTCCATAATGTGGGGACCAAGACAGAAAAGGCTCGGTCACCTTTCTTGTCTTATAGCGGGTCTTCTTTGTGACCTTAGCACGTTTTCGTTCACAGGAAGTAATAAAGATTGGCCTTTTAGGGAGTTTTGATATAAAAATATACATACAAATGTAGAGTTTTTCATTTCACCAGGTCTTTAACCCTCTGATTCTCAACATTTGGGGCTTATGGATTCCTTCAAGAACTTTACAAATCCCACCATTGGGAGAGAAAACAAGAACTCTCAATGTGGGATGTTTACACTGCAGAGAGAAAAAAATAAGAAAAAGGAAGACAAATCCAGTCATTGTAAGCTTTAATATGAAGATGACGGGGCGGTAATTGCTGCTGTCAGCATGCCAAACAACATTAGCAGCAGTACACTCCCAGAGTGTCTCAATGCAACCACAAAGAACTGCTTCAACCCAGTCTACTTGAAACCCCAAAGGCTTATTACTACAGGCCCCTCTATATACCAAATACCTTCACCAAAACAGTGCATTGCGTTGAGAGCTTGTAGATAGGCTATTATTGACGATTGTTTGGCCCAGATTTGGGACACATGGTGTAGTTTGAATAATGTTGATGAGGGACTTGTCAGGTCATCAACATCATCTCAAAGAACCCAGCGGTTCCTTGGCCTTACTCCCTTCATCTCTCTCTCTCTCTCTCTCTCTCTCTCTCTCTCTCTCTTACTGACTCAGGGTTGAATTGCACTGAAGGACACATTTGGCACACTGCTCATCCTCCCCTCCCTCCTTCCTTCCTGTTGTACAATTCACTTTCAAATGAGTTATTCATCCATAAACTCCCCCTCAATAAATAGTTGTTGTTTTTTCTTTTCTCTGTTACAGTTTTGGTGTGTTTAGTATCCCATGAGTTAGTGGAGGGGAGGAGGGCCTCTTATTGGCTCGCCACACTGCTACACAGAGGAGGAGGAAGCATTTTGACATGGAGGGAGAGAGAGAGAGAGAGACAGAGAGAGAGAGAGAGAGAGAGAGGGAGGGGGGTAGAGAGAGAGAGACTGGTTCGATAGATAGCCAGAGTTCTTTTTCTTTTCGGTCGGACAAAGGGGGCTTTTGTGCTGCTGGGAGCGTCTCCACTACTCGTGCTTGAGCGCTTTACGAGACAACGAGGCCAGCTGTGTCCCAAAGCACAGTGGTGTCACAAGCCCGTCCATCTGTAGCGCGCATGGCCCTCCATCGCGGCCCCCCCGGGTCATCACATCCCCCCGCCCCCCCGGGTCATCACATCCAGCCCCCGGCCCGCCGATGAACGCTGCACTCACATGACCCGGGTTGGGGTCAAGTACTATTTGCAGATCTGTCGTGGTATTTGTTTTAGAGCTATATAGACGCCTCACAGAGTGCAACATGGGTGGGGTGTGTGTGTGTGTGTGTGTGTGTGTGTGTGTGTGTGTGTGTGTGTGTGTGTGTGTGTGTGTGTGTGTGTGTGTGTATGTGTGTGCGCGTGTGCGTGTGCGTGCGTGCCCCTGTCAGGCTCAGGATTACTGGTGTGAGTTGGAAACGTTCTGAGTTGCCTTATGTATGTTTGTAGATCAGTGAATGCCACAGTGAAAAGGGCACATGCACATCATTGCTGTCGGGACCGAAACCTAATATCTCCAACATGTTATGTGGTTTCTTTCCGTAAATGAACGGCGTACTGGATCATACTACAGCGTCACACAAAGGCATCAAAAGTTTGAATATTGAATTTCCAAAACGGCGTGCGCTGTGCGTGCGTGTCTGTGAGCATCCGTGCTCGGCAACTTCCCCCTGGTGGGTGAATAAAGGAAAAGAAAGAACAGCTTTGTCTTTGTTTTTTATTATTGATCATTTCCCCTTCTGTCAAATTGACCTATGACCTCTGTGTTTTGGCGCTCTAGCCCCCAGCTCGCCCAGCTTCATCCACTTCAGCGAGCTGACCACCACCTCGGTCAACGTCTCCTGGGGGGAGCCCACCTACCCCAACGGCATCCTGGAGGGCTACCGCCTCATCTACGAGCCCTGCACGCCCGTGGACGGTAAGACCACCACCCCCCGTTTCTATGTCCTCATCACTGTAGCGTTAAGTCCAGATCATGGTTTTCTTTTCTCTCTTTTGCTCCCCCGATCCGATTCCGATCATTAGATTTTTCGAGTATCTGGCGGTACCGATTTTTCCCGATACGATATTTATCATTTTTTATAGAACCATATCACAATTGTACAATGTCCGAAATCAGAATGACAAGACGCAGGGATTAAAGCCAAAGCAGACCCCCCCCCCCCCCCCACCCCCAACAAATCCTCTCCTCTCTTTTTTTTTGTTCTTCTTCTTTTAAACATTTCCCTGCTCAAAATGGCTGCTTGTACCACCCGAAGGGTTAATGCACCCGATTAATATTGATATTAATCATTATTGTTAATCACGTCTTTCAATCAATGTTTAGGCTCAGATCAAGCGGAGTGTGTATTCATCCTAAGCTAATAAGCTATAAGCTAACCATCGACCATGACCTTGAACAACCTCTCCATTGCTCCTGAACACTATACTCATCACAACCCTCTCTGGCGTACCGCCTAAAAACATCATTCACTGCTGCTTAATAAAGAACTCACAATTAAAGTTGAACTATGTTTGTCATCTTAACACCATTCCTGCTCTCTGTGTGTGTGTGTGTGTGTGTGTGTGTGTGTGTGTGTGTGTGTGTGTGTGTGTGTGTGTGTGTGTGTGTGTGTGTGTGTGTGTGTGTGTGTGTGTGTGTGTGTGTGTGTGTGTGTGTGTGTGTGTGTGTGTGTGTGTGTGTGTGTGTGTGCGCCGTGCACTCGCTCCAAGGAATAGTTTAGCATTTTTCATTTGTTTTGATTACATTTTCAATTCGGCTTACTTTTTTGTTTTCAATTTCACTTCAGTTTTAATCAGCGTTTAAAGCAGTTCTGCTTGTTTAGCTTTGTTTCTAATTGAGTTCTTTATTAGTTTTTTTTTATTATTATTTCTTTTATATGGGGTATTTGCCAGGGATGCAATCTAAAAAGTCAGACAAGGTATTGTGTAATATAAGCTAACGCTCTGGCACAGCCAAGTGTATTATGGAAGCTAGATTTCATACAGGCTCATCTACATATATTCTCACCCAAAATGCTAAGCGTAAAATTGACAGTTGAAGATGAAAACCAAGGACCTTTTTTCTCTACAATTTTAGTTTGCTTTACTTGGTGTTGTATACACAAAAGAAGCAATATTATTATATTAGCCAAGCCTCATTGTTAATTGTATTTAAGGGATAGATTGAAAAATCTATCCCCGGCGGGGGCTGTCCACCTCTGAACAGCGCTTAGTGGGTCAATGGAGACCCAATTGTTCTCCGGTTCCAACTCCGATGTTGTGGATTTAAGAGGTTTTAAAGGGACATTTCACCGCTGGAAGAAACTGCAATTACTCAATGTTAATAGTATAGATAACAGTAGCACAATTTGAAATTTGCACCCTATGGCCAGAAACATAATGTAATGCTTTGGTGCACTCACCTCACCTTGTGGAGAGGGGGAGGGCTGTCTTACTGAGACAACATGTAGTCCAGGAAGGAAGTGAGACCAGTGTATGTGACATCACAGACACTTTGAAATACTAACGTACCTAAAAATATATCTAAAAACACATTACATTAAAAAAACTAAACAGGACAGTGTTTCTTGTCTCCCAAACAAGCCATTTCTTACAATGGAGGTCTGCCAGCGTGTCACCCGCATGTGAACATCTGGATGTGTAATGTGTCGTATTCTGCGTGGCACAGCTAACTGGCCTCTGTCGCCACGTTGTGGCAGACATATATTTAAAATAAGATCTGGTTGCAAAAGGAGTGAAGTGGCCCTTTAAGTAAAAATAGAAATCGCATCTAGCTTTCATAATTTAGTTCATTGTAGTTCTCAATAATAACTTTGGTTTGTGAATGCGTGTGTCTGCGTACCCCTGCGTGCGTGCGTGCATCCGTGTATGTGATATGTCTGCATTGGGCTTCGTGTGGGCGTGTGTGTCAGTTTGTCTCCTCCATGTTGCTTTGCTTGGCCACACGGCCCTGCTTGCTGCGTGTATTCTTTCTAAAGACGTCCCTCTAAATGTGACGTGTGTCTGTCCAGACTGTGCCGACTGTCTCCGCTCCCCCTCCCCCCCAGGAGTCAGCAAGATAGTGACGGTGGACGTGAAGGGGAGCGGCCCCTTCTGGCTGAAGATCAAGGACCTGGCGGATGGCGTCACCTATAACTTCCGCATCCGTGCCAAGACCTTCATCTATGGGCCCGAGGTGGAGGCCAACATCACCACCGGCCCTGGGGAAGGTAAACGCCCCCTAACCCTAACCTAAGACCTCCATCTATATGGGCCCGAGGTGGAGGCCAACATCACCACCGGCCCTGGGGAAGGTAAACGCCCCCTAACCCTAACCTAAGACCTTCATCTATACTCTATGGGCCCGAGGTGGAGGCCAACATCACCACCGGCCCTGGGGAAGGTAAACACCCCCTAACCCTAACCTAAGACCTTCATCTATACTCTATGGGCCCGAGGTGGAGGCCAACATCACCACCGGCCCTGGGGAAGGTAAACACCCCCTAACCCTAACCTAAGACCTTCATCTATACTCTATGGGCCCGAGGTGGAGGCCAACATCACCACCGGCCCTGGGGAAGGTAAACGCCCCCTAACCCTAACCTAAAACCTTCATCTATACTCTATGGGCCCGAGGTGGAGGCCAACATCACCACCGGCCCTGGGGAAGGTAAACGCCCCCTAACCCTAACCTAAGACCTTCATCTATACTCTATGGGCCCGAGGTGGAGGCCAACATCACCACCGGCCCTGGGGAAGGTAAACGCCCCCTAACCCTAACCTAAAACCTTCATCTATACTCTATGGGCCCGAGGTGGAGGCCAACATCACCACCGGCCCTGGGGAAGGTAAACGCCCCCTAACCCTAACCTAAGACCTTCATTTATACTCTATGGGCCCGAGGTGGAGGCCAACATCACCACCGGCCCTGGGGAAGGTAAACGCCCCCTAACCCTAACCTAAGACCTTCATCTATACTCTATGGGCCCGAGGTGGAGGCCAACTGGCCCTGGGGAAGGTAAAAAGCCCTGTACATGCTCCCTGTCTGAACATTGACAGAACTTGTTTTACAAGTACAAATACTTCAAAATTGTTCTTAAGTACAGTACTTAAATAAATTAGAGATGTCCCGATACTGTATCGGTAAAGTATCGGTATCGGCCCTTATTTGTCATATCGGTTCATATCGGTATCAGCCAATATGCCAGTCTAACCACCGATTCAACACAGGGGTTGACACTATGGCAGGTAAATAAAATGTTGGGGCATGTGGAGCTTGCTTTGGAGTTTCCCAAACTGCAATAAGTGCACATTTGAGTGAGTCTTCTATAAACACAACACGAGATCACAACACATGGTATCGGTATTCGGTATCGGCTAACACAAAAAAAAGTGTATCGAGACAGCTTTTTACCTCTCTTTCTCTCTATCTTTCATTCATTCCTCCATCTGTGTGTCGTGACTGCTCTTGTATCTTACTGACTCACCTGTCAGTGAGGAGCCCCCACCGAGAGGACGTGGGGCCTCCGTCCTACTCCTCCCACCCCACAACACTCCCTGCTGACAGATAACCCCCCCACCGTGGGAGTGCACATAGTGACAAACTATCACCCTCTGTGCCCAGAAGTCGGGCAGTGTGATATATTTACTGCCAACGGTGAAAGCAAAGCAGGCGATAGGCCTATAGTCTGAAAGAGACGGGCTGAGGAGAGGTAGTTACTCTCCGGTGACCATGATGAATAAAGAACCTGTCGAAAGAAATGGCAGAACATCCGCCCACCTCCGTGACAAAGTGTCCACGGCCTGTCGAAGCGATAGCCAGGTATTCAAATCACAGCTCTGGACTCAGTGCGTGAATGCTTCAGTCGCTCGAGAGACGACGGAACAATTGCCAACAAAGTTATATAATGGTCGATATATATATCCGCCAAAACGAATAGGCCTATCGTCCCAATCAAACCAAAATTGGGATTAATGAAAAACAAACCCGAAGGATATCACCAAAATCACAGGTTTTTACTTATAGGTTATGCAACAGCAGGTATGGTTTGTTTGTCATTTTTAATTCCATGCGCTGAACGGATTATGTGATTCAGTCAGTCTAATATGATCAAAGTCACGAGGACATCTTTGAGAAAATGATTAGTTTGTCCATGGCAGCGGTTCAATGACTGTCTCTCGGTCCTTAACCACCAGACAGTCCTCTCACACATGGTAGAGCAGTGTTTGGTTGCGTTCAGGCAGAAACCTCCATATTTTAACTTTTTGTGTAAATGAACGCCCTACTTGATCATAGAAGTATCACACAAAAGCATCAAAAGTAGCAGATTCACAAGGTCATCAGAAACACCACAAGTGGCTCAGGATTCAGATCACGGACAAAGGAAGCATCGTCTCTTCCATAATGTGGCGACTGCCAATTATCACAGACACTGAACACAATGTAGCCAATGCCTGACTCTTGGCTTTGTGCATGCAATCTGCAGGCCTCTCACACGTGCACACTAGGGTGACCAGATGTCCTCATTTCCAAGACTTTTCGGGCGTCCCACAAATCGATACCCTGTCCCACATTGTGACTGGCAGGCATCAGTGTTCAAATGTCCTAATACTTAGTCGAGTCGCCTAATAGTTGTCTTTCTGTTGTAAAGCACTCTCATTGTCTCTTTTCCTGCTAAATGTGTTTTTAAGCCTGTCAAAATAGCATGAGAAATATCCCCTATAGGCTACAGGTCCACCATACCACCCATGGCCAAATTTATTTTAAAACAAAATGTGAGACGACAGATCAGGGATATAAAATGATACGATATACAAAATGATATTAGGCTTATGGTCGAATATGACATCAAGGCATTTAATAGCGTCCCTCAAATGAACGCACACACACACGCGCGCGCACACACACACACACGCACACACACACACACACACACACACGCACACACTCTGAGTCATCAGCCAGGTCACCTCATGGCTACAACACGTTTATTTTTCCCTCCCTCTCTCTATCCAGGAGCCCCGGGACCCCCTGGAGAGCCCTTCATCACCCGCTACGGCTCGGCCCTGACCATCCACTGGGCCAGCGGAGACCCCGGGCGCTCCCCCATCACCCGCTACGTCATCGAGGCCCGACCGTCGGGTAAGACCATGGTTTTGAAACCACTTGAACCCATACTCTGTATATGGTTGACCCGGAGTCCCTCAGGGCTCTGTACGGTTTAGACTAGTCATTGGTTAGACCAGTCATTAGTCCTACAACTACAACCTATCTCTAACCGGGGTGCATACTTAGTTTAGACTATAATAATAATAATATCTCAAACTTATATAGCGCTTTTCTGAATACCCAAAGACGCTTTACATGGAGGGGCTTTACAGAGGTAACAACAAATAAAAACTACTTTATTAGAAAAAAAGGAAATAAAACACTAAAAGCTAAAGAACATTAAAAGACAGTGAAAAGGGTTGGATTTACTTGCGACCCATAACAATGGGTTCCAACTCCCGTGACCCAAAAATGGCCGGGGGCCGACCCACTGTTTGGGGGAAACACTTTTTTTCACAGCCATCTGTCAAAAACCTGAAACCCACTAGAGAGATAACGGCATTATTGAAAGTGGTGGGAAGAGTAAACAGATGCTATACCAGCCTGTGTGTGTGTGTGTGTGTGTGTGTGTGTGGTGCGTGTTCGCACACGTATTACTGAACTTCGTCTCGTTCCTGACCGCATCCCTGTCGTGGCAATAATGACTTTAACCCAGTATTATTAACCCAGTAGTATTACAAATGGCAATGGTCAATCACCGTCCTGAAATGTTGATGTCATCACTGTGTGTGTGTGTGTGTGTGTGTGTGTGTGTGTGTGTGTGTGCGTGCGTGCCACTTCTTCCTTAATGTGCTATTGATTGCGGGGCTGAGATTGAGACAAACGGCATCTGGTTTCAGGTGTGATTGACATGATGATGTTGATGCATATTGGGACACTCTCGCAGGAAGAGATGGATTCTCAAACAGTGGGTCACAGACCCATTTTGAGGGCATAAATATGTCCTTCGTCTAAATGTCCTACAGTTAAAGTAAAATAACTTTGGCACGCCATAACCCCTGGTTGTTTCCATTGGGGTCCTGAACTGAAGTGAACCCTGAAATCAGCCCCATTCATGTTGTTTTCTCAGGCAGAGAGCCAGCAGCTCTCACACTTTTTATTTTACTAATGTCTGCCCACCGTTTTATGATGTATGGCCGCTGTTAATGTTACAGCCACACTTAAACTGATGGATTGCATAATGTTTGTTGATGTTATGAATTGCCCCGAGCGCTGCCAGCCAGAACCCGCTGCATTTATATCAAATAAACATTGTAAAAACCAGCATGTTTGTCAAAGGCATATTGATATTTATTCAATTCAAACGTTTTATAACTCCATCTCACGCCGGCCTGCAGTGGCTCATACTTAACCCCAGATTCATACTTGGTCACACACAGGAAATAGCCATTCTACAAGTTTGTAGATCGTCTATTTTTGGGCGCCCGACCCTCAAACTTTGGGTCGGGGTCCCCAAAATGATGTTGAGGAGGTTGTTTTCTCACTCAACCCGAAAAAGTTGACAACGACTGGCCTACATAATCCTCTGTGTTTGCAGATGAGGGCCTGTGGGACATCCTGATCAAGGACATCCCCAAGGAAGTGACGTCACACACCTTCAACATGGACATCCTGAAGCAAGGGGTCAGCTACGACTTCCGGGTCATCGGGGTTAACGACTATGGCTATGGCTCGCCCAGCCTGCCTTCTCCTTCCATATCCGGTAAACCTAACTATAAGTACATGTACTCAACCTTCACCTTCCATATCCGGTAAAGTAACTAAGTGCATGTACTGAAGTATACTCCTTTTCTATATTCGGCGAGGCGTGATTTCATTTTGTTCGTTTATCGTGGTTTCTCAACTGACGGCTCGCGACCTAAAGGGAAGGACACTTCTGAAGAACAACGTTCTGACAAGGGACCTTGTTCGCAAAGATTACTTGAATAGATAGACAAACTTATTTAAAACTACACTTAACTTTTTCAATTGACTGTTATTTGTATTTGTATTATCATCTTTCACTGGTATAGGCTATATGTTTCACAATAACCATTCCATATCAATGTGTTTTTGACAACTTCCCCAAGCACTATATTTAGTGATAGCTCTGAGAATCTGGTCAGATAAGCTCAACTGTCTGTAGCAAAATATAAAGTGTGCGGAAACCAAGAGAAGGAAGAAGGGAGAGGGCAAATATACCATTAATGTATTTGTTGTTCATTTCATTTAAAGTTAAAAGCCTACATACAATGTCTGACAATTCTGTTTCAGAAATATTCTCTGCATTGCACTCATGATTTTGAGTACAATGCAGATGGAACCTCATTTTGTCCAAAACGGTAACAGTACCAGCTCAAAATGGCACAGTTTTAAAGCTTGCGGATCTGCTACTTTTGATGCTTTTGTGTGACACTGTAGTGTGATCAAGTGCCGGCGTTAATACGCTAAACCCGCTATTTGTTTAATGTGTTTAATTTGCCGTTTTAAAATAATTAAAAATATAGAGAAGATTTGTCCCAGACTTGGTGACGAGGCCATCGCATTATGATGACGAAACCGGAAATCGAGCCATCCTCTGGGCTGCTAGGGCTTCTGGGAAAATGAGCTCAATGCAAGTGAACGGGCTGTTTGTTTGGACTACAACATGCTGTGCAGGCTGTTCTCGTCTCGCATTGTCATGGCGGCTGGTTTTGCTCATCAACAACAAACGATCAGACTATTTTCGTGGTTGAAAGCTGCAAATATTTTGGCGTATGCTCCAAAGGTAATAAAATAAATCCAGGCAGCGTAGAATATTGGATTAAATAGCGGGGAACGCGGGTTACCTGCAGTAGACCTGTTAATTTACGAGAAAGATTTTAGGTGTGGGTCCACTGATCTAACCACGCCATCTCCCTCCAGCTCAGAAGGTGGCGCCGTTCTATGAGGAGTGGTGGTTCCTGGTGGTGGTGGCCCTGGTGGGCCTCATCTTCATCCTGTTGCTGGTCTTCATCCTCATCATCAGAGGGCAGAGCAAGAAGTACGCCAAGAAGTCGGACTCAGGTGGGTTCAATCACGTTAATTAAGGCCATTTAGTCATCTGTGTCACCTTGCAGCTTTTAACCACTTTAACCATTATCTGTTGAATGCTAGCTGTTGAAAAATAGCTACACCTCCCTGCCATTGTAAAATACCCGGTAACCTGAGACCTCTCGTGGCTTATTGCTTAATAATTCTGTGGGTCCACTGACATAGAAACATAGGATTTTAAGAAAACGGTCATGATTTAGAAGACTATATCAGCCAGGTCTTAATGGGTTAGAGGTCACTGCTTCTCAGGTGGGTTCACGCGCTGTTATGGCCTTTCATAGTCCAGTTTTCGGTGAAGACGTGACCACCAAAACGAGCAGTGACCACTGCGGCATAACGTCATATTGTAGTTTTCGGTGGTCACCTCTTCTTCTTCACCGACAACTGGACTATATGAATCGGCCTTTAGAGGACACTGCTCAGCTGAGTTACACTGAAGTGTTTCCATGTGAGCCAACATGCCAAATAGCAGCACCCCAACTCTGTTTGACCACAATGGAACAGAGCCTTCATTAGTATCATCAGTGAAGGAAGTCGGAAGAGGCCTGGAAGTAGGAAGAATTATTTCAAAAATGAGGTATATGTGCAATAAGGGATATTGGCTCACGACCCCAAAACATGGGTCCCAACCAACTGTTTGGAAAACACTGGTTTAGAATCAGTGGTTTTAGGCAAATGAGCAGCTGTTCTGTCTGCTCTGTATTATCACTGCAACATGTTCTAGTGAAGTCACACCAGGAACATTAAAACTGAGTGTGTCTGAAAACTAGAACATCTGTTTGTATCTCTTATAAGCAATAATCAAACACCATTAGTTTTTTTAAACTGTGACTACTTGTTGCTATGCCAGCTACAGGTAAGCATGGCATGGCAAACGTGATATTGCAACATATAGACCTACTGTATGTTGTAACTATATGTCTGACTCTGTAACTCTGAAAGTGTAAAATGGAACCAAATGGACCTGTAAGACACGGGTCCTTTTGGTTCCATTTGTACACTCTCAGAGTCAAATTAACCCTTGGGGTCCGGGGTAGTCCCGAAGGGGGTTCCAGGGGGTCCCCAGCTAGTAGTATGTAGTTAACATAGCGTCACAAGCATTTTATCAATCACTTTATGCATTTGTACCGCATGCTTGTACATCTGCTACTTTTGAGAATTTTTATTTATTTTTCCTGAGAGACATAGAGAAAGACTGATGAGGATCTATACTTGCTCATTACGTTCAGCACTGACATCAGCGGGACCATTTCCCCTGGCTCAGCACTTCTACTGCTACACGGGCGCTATAGCTGCCAGGGCTGTCTGCCGGCCTGCCTGCCTGGGGGCTGGGCAGCGGAGGGCATGGGGGGGAGACCCTGTGGGTCCCCCATGCCCATCTCTCTGCCTGCCTGCCTGCCTGCCTGCCTGGGGGCTGGGCAGCGGAGGGCATGGGGGGGAGACCCTGTGGGTTCCCCATGCCCATCTCTCTGCCTGCCTGCCTGGGGGCTGGGAAGCGGAGGGCATGGGAGGGGGTCCCCCATGCCCATCTCTCTGACTGATGGAGGAGGAGGAGGGGGAATAAATACAAGAGAGTCCTTCTCTTTCCAACACAAAGACGGTCTCACAGCCTCCCACCATGCAGGGCCGCACTGCCAAGAGAAAGCACTGGAGCGACCCACTGCTTTCTGCGTGTGTGTGTGTGTGTGTGTGTGTGTGTGTGTGTGTGTGTGTGTGTGTGTGTGTGTGTGTGTGTGCGTGTGCGTGTTCTTTCCACTCTTTCACTCTGTTTCTCTATCTTTCCCTGCTTTTCTTCCCTGTCATTCAGTGCCTATCATGTTCGTATGTATGTGTGCTTTTCTCCATATTCTCTCTCTCTCTCTCTCTCTCTCTCTCTCTCTCTCTCTCTCTCTCCATTTGCGTAACCACCACTTAACCTCAAATAGCTCTTCTAGAGCCCTTCTAAAGCAGTAAATTGTTCTAATCCAACTCTATATGGTGGTCGGTGGTGGTGGGAGGGGGGGGGGGGGGAGGGGCAGCACTGTCAGGCAGGTTCAGGGTGCTGTTATGCTGAATTTAAATCTTACTCTCCACCGGCAAGTTCCGAAATGCGACGAAAGCAACCATCGGCACGAAACAAAGTAGAAATGAGGCTCCATTTACAATTCAGGCATTTAGCAATTTAGCAGACGCTCTTAATCCAGAGCGTCTAGTATGTATGTGTAAATATATATATATATATATACACAGACATATATATTGAAATTATAGGATGCCAGATCAACAAATGAAGACTGCATGGTCGTAAAGGCTATAGGTCATGTGCTATCTTTACAGCTTCAGTGCTTGACCTTTCAATAGTTTTCACTTTTCACTCAACGTGCAGAGAGAGAATGGCCTTCGCCAACATGCAGACGAACATCGCCAATGTGAATCAGCAGCCTCTCTCTCTCTCTCTGGGTTGAGATAACGGACCCTTTGTGTGGGACATGCAGAGGTTCATTCAAGTGCGATGCATTGTGGGAGTTTGTGTTCTCACACACAGACACAGAGCTCGTTAATGACCAGGATATTGGCCCCGGTAATGAGGAGATTGTACATGCATAGTAACTGTCCGCAGTATAAAGACCTATTCATTCCAATGAGTCGCTTGTTTTGTAATTGAGGTGTTTACCGCGACCTTCCATTGGGACGCATGCATGCGTGCATTCGTTTCATCTGCGCATCTACGGCGCAAATGTTCATCCGTAAATGTTTCTGCACCAATTTGTTCACACACGCACGCACACACGCACATACTCACTCTGTTCATTAATGTATTTACTCACTCACTAGCTCGCACATTCATTCATGTGTTCATTCACTCACTCACTCACCTGATGAAGGCCGTTCACGGCCGAAACGTCTTATTTATGGTGTATTAAATAAAAAGCAAACACCTTGGAGCAAACCTGTGTGCGGACTCTCCTCTCTTCACATTCACTCACTCACTCACTCACTCAGTTCATTCATGTGCTCATTCACACACTTATATGCATTCATTCAACTATTAATTCACTCTCACTCACTCACTAGCTCGCTCATTCGCTGTATTAATTCACACTTGTTCAATTCACTGTCTCACTCACTAGTTCATTCTTTCATGCACTCACTCACTCACTCCCTCAGTCAGGTGGTGTGGCCCTGTTGTGTGACTGTGTTGTGTACCAAGCCCCCAGAAAGGCCCCAGAAAGGCTGGCCCAACGTTGAAGCCGCGAGACGTAGTGGTCAGAGCTGGAGCTGCAGGCGGGCCCCTGCATTTAGCCCCGTACAGCTGGGGTTTGACATTGAGCACTTCCACATTTTGCCCACCAAATCATGGTGCCCAAATAAAATATGCGGAAGTAGAGCGAGTAACTGACTGTGTTGTGTTCACTCAGTGTGTCTGTATGTGTGTCCAGGTAACAACAGTAACTGACTGTGTTGTGTTCACTCAGTGTGTCTGTATGTGTGTCCAGGTAACAACAGTAACTGACTGTGTTGTGTTCACTCAGTGTGTCTGTATGTGTGTCCAGGTAACAACAGTAACTGCAACGCGCTGACGCACGGTGACATGGTCAGCCTGGACGAGGGGCGCTTCCCTGCGCTGGAGCTCAACAACCGACGGCTGTCCGTCAAGAACTCCTTCTGCCGCAAGAACGGCGTCTACACCAGGTCGGTGGTCTCTCTCACACACACACACACACACACACACACACACACACACACACACACACGCACACACACACACACACACACACACACACACACACACACACACACACACACACACACACACACACACACACACAAATGCACCGTCACACACTCACACAAGTTGTTGTGTGACAATTATTTTAGATACATCGCAATTACCCATGCATCTTCAACCGCTTATCCAGAATCGAGTGACAAGGGTAATGGTTCAACGGAGATTTCCAGTCTTCCCTTTCCAGAGCAACATTAGCAACTTCCCCCTGGGTGACCCAGAGGCAAGTGTGGAGATGTAATCCCCCATCTGGTCCATTCCCCTAACTGCTCCTGATGAGCAGGTTGGTGCCTTGCATGGTTTCCTCTGCCATCTTTGTCTACGGTGGTCTAACTGGTCTATGGTCTCTGGGACGTGCAGAAAGCACCTCCCTAGGGAAGCATTCGTACTAGACGCTCAAACCATGCACCGAAACTGGCTCCTCTCCACGTCAAGGACCAGCGGTTCTACTCCGAGTCTCATGCTTGACTGAAATTCTCATCCTATCCTTAAGGTATAGAAGCCGGCCACCTGCCTGAGAAAACTCATTTTGGCTCTGCGATCAAATTATATTTAGCATAATTGTCATAATCATTTCCATGTTGAAAAATGTTTCAGCTGTGGAAGAAGTAACGATTTACAATTTCTAGTTCTTTTTTTTCCATTAGTGCACTGAGTCATAGACACACGCGCACACACACACACACACACACACGTCAAACGAAACCGCTATAAAAAAGAGTTTGATATGTTTACAGAGGACAAGCATCGTTTGAAACGCTAATCAAACGACAATCTGGAAAGGTAATTGAGCTTAGCGGATGGAAGAAGGAAATAAAAAACAACCTAAAACGTCCTCTGTGCTCTCTCTGTGGAAACATTTGCGCTCCTCGTGACAACTCGGGACAGCCTCGTTAAAGCTGGCTGTTTTCCACTGTAAAAGCGGCTCATAATGAGTGTCTGTATTCCAAGCAATAGGCCAGTTCCCAAACCTTTTAGCTCACCTAACCTAACCCTAACCCAAAAGAGAATTTGGTTTGTCTGGGACCCAAGATAGATGGCAGATCTTCAAGCTCACAACACGTCGCTTCACAGCGCATTATGTATGAGCTCGTAGATCTTCTATTTTCACTACTTCTATATATATATATTTGAAAAACTATGGCGGAATTCGTTTAATTGATGAAAATGTCAGATGGGACTCGACCCACTGTTTAAAACAGTTCTTTAGGCCAGGGGTTCTCAGCGTTTTTGGCTGGGGACCCCCGGAAAGGCTTTGGTCATGCCTCGCTTGGTTGTGCTCGGGTGTTGTGCTCTGATATGAGCAGATTTACAAGCTCACAATGCGTCTATGATGCGTTATTGGTTATTGGCTTCTCCCTTTTCTTGTACACTAACTTGTTTTCCTGTGTTGTTTCTCTATTTCATACAACAATCTGCTAATAAACTACGCTAAAGTGTGAGACACCGTCGCACAATGAAGTATGAATGCAAGGGGCATTAGCGTTGAAAAGGGTCTTGTCATCAGCCTAGCATTACAGCGTAATATGCACAATGCATCATATATCCACAGATTGGCTGATAACATTTGGACGAAGGCAGGTGGCCTCTGATGCTATGCCCACAGGAATAAGAGTGTGTGTGTGTGTGTGTGTGTGTGTGTGTGTGTGTGTGTGTGTGTGTCACAAAACATGCATTCACATAGACGCATGTGCTCATACGCAAGACTTTGGTGCACGCCTGTGTGTGTGCGCCTGTAGTGTGTGTATGTGTGACCTTGGCGATAGGATTAAGGGTGGGGGGGGGGGGGGGGGAGAGATTCCAGGCTGCATAATGTTACGTCTCGGAGTGGGGGTAAAAGTGTGTGCGTGCATGTGCGTGCGTGCACGTGTGCGGTTCAGGCCAGGGGGTAAAAGAATGCACAGATGTACTTTCATATTCAGCGCTCTTTGAAGTCGCAGCTCAGACACCTGAGCCCTACGATTACAGATGAATGTTGTATCTACACTCTCTCTCTCTCTCTCTCTCTCTCTCTCTCCCCCCTGGGTTAAAATCATCCTGTATTAAATACTCTGTTCACAATTTACAATTTAGGCATTTAGCAGATGCTTTTAATCCAGATCCTCTCTCTCTCTCTCTCTCTCTCTTGGGTTCAAATCCTCCTGCATTACAGCATCAGGATCATGGAATCCATTGGAGTTGTGTTGATACATTTGCAGGTGTGGGCTCTGATAGCACTGTGGGCTCTGATAGCACTGGCAGGTGCTTTTTTCCTATGTTTTCCAGGCCTGTTCATACTCCAGGTTTAGGTGATAGGGTGACCACCGTTTCGGTGGTAAGTAAAAACAGAGAGATGTGTTTGGGTGAACGCTGAGTCGCTTATCAATATAAATAGACCTTTATCATAGGCCTACAGACGGATTTGTCATGTATTTTTTCATGCAATTGTTTTTAATTCAGGATTCTGTTTTATTTTATTTGTTTGTTTTGCTTTTTCTGGGAATGTTTTAAATTTTTTATTTAAATTGCAATATTAATTGAAAACAGAATGTAGGAAACCAAAAATAAAGGGACACATAAAATGTTGTCTGTGACCCACAAATGGGTCCCGACCCAGTGTTTGGGAACCAGTGGTTTAGATCTGCCCCACCAGGGAAGTCATGAATAGAGAGAGACTCAATCCAATGATGTCCACTGGGTTCTTTTTAACCAGCTTAATTACAGCTAATTCACTTAACCTGAGTGGTGAGACCGAGAGGTTTACAATGGATAACCATTAATGTGCAATATAATCATTGTATCATCGTCTTGGGGGTCTACTATTACTCTCAGTGAGTCTCTGTGTGTGTATGTCAACAACTATAGCACGCATGTGTGCGTGCGTGCACACGTGCGTGCGTTTGTATAGCCTACTGTAATGCTTGATGAGTGCACCGTAAAATCCTCAATGACAATTTCAGTCCGATACATTTGGTTACATGTGTGCACTGCACTCTCAGACTGCATAAATTATCGGCCAGCAATCTGTCTGTGTGGGGGATTTCCAACAGTTATTCACGGCTTAACCTGAAGACCCAACCATCTGCTCTTCCTCCAGTACAGGTTCAGACAAATCAAACCAATTCAAACATGAAAAGAAATCTGGTAAAAAAAAGTTATAAAATGATTTCCTAGCTAAATAAAAGCATATCTGTCCAATGCTGTGATGTCATTACCTGTAATCCTCCGGGTGCTGAGTGTGAACATGTCTATGCAACCAGCCGGTCTACACAATGAACTGTCTGTCTGGCTCCACCAGATATGGTGCCGGCCTGGCCAAATCACCACCACATGCACAGGACTGTAATCCCACTCAGGATTTGGCCACCATGCAGGCATGTTGTTGCACAGTGCGCACGCGCGCACGCACGCACGCACGCACGCACGCACGCACACACACACACACACACACACACACACACACACACACACACACACACACACACATAAACGTACATGCTATGGGTGGCTTCGTGGCTAGAGAGGCAGTCTGGTAATCAGTAAAAGTACAGACAATTTTGACACGTGTAGCGTGTAAAAAAAGGGGGCATTTGAAATACTGTCATTTTGCGTAGGTAGCGGTTTTAACAAAGTATTTTTTTATGACTCACTCCTTGTTCTCTTAAACCCTTTGGAACATATACTGATTATGTGTTCCAACAGATTTACGTAAGACCCTGGCAATCCGCAGGCTTCTCTGTTGTTGCGTGAACTTTAACACAGTATTACACAGAAGATCCAAGATCCAGCTTCCCTGATGAAGGTTTTATGGAAGTTACATTGAGGGCTGATGCAGGGGATTATGGCAGCTTTAAGGGCCCCCGTGTTTCTTTGTAGCCATTTCTTTATAGCAGGGCTTTCCACGCCGTTTTCTAGCCTCGTGCTTATATGTCCTTTGTGAACACAGAGAGAGAGAGAGAGAGTCCGCGATGGAACTGGAGTGCAGATTATGTTTTTTAAACACTGGTTTTAAAGTCTCACAGAGAGAACGCTGGGTCTGTCAAACTCATTTCAGGGCGAGGGCCACATTGTGCAAAACATGGCTTATTGAGGGCCCTGCCAGTTGCTGCGCGTTCACTAAGACATTGTGTTTTTCAGCCTGTTGTCTCACTCACTGCTATAACTGAAGTATGCAATGTGAGAGTGGGTCACCCGGGGGTCACTTTAAAAAAAGAAATTGCTCAGGGCACTCCTGTAAATAACATTTTCATCCACGGCACCCATAAAAGTTACTTTATAACACGTTACATTTATGTCATATTATGGTACGCAAAAATATGTCAATCTTTCCCCCTGAGATATAGTATATGTCACGAGGAAAACTTCCGTTTCCATTATGGGACAGGTTGAAAATGACTACAGTTTACAAGCACCGGCATCCCTATTTTGGGTGGAACATTTGCAATGCATTGTGAGCTTTTAGATCTGCTATTTTTGGAAAACAGATTTAATGTAGAGTCCCTTTTTCAAACTATATTTGAGGTGCAACGCTTCCCACATTCGTTTCCACACGACTCTTATCTGCAATATACAGAGCATGCACAGAATATGACGGGAGAATATTTTAGCAAGTTAAGCAGCTTTAAAGTTTACATTATGTGAAGCTTTATCCTAAAGAGAATTTTTAAAAGGTTTTGTTCCGTGGAGTCGGTGCTTTGAAAGATAGTGTTTTAAATGGAAAGTGTCTAAAAGTCGATTCTTCATAGCCGTACTATTAAGCTGGCCGGCTGATTCAGCAGACGCTGCATGGAATATATTTGACAGAGCATAATATTTAATAACAGCCAGACTCTTAACAGATGTCAAACAAGAAGCAGAGATATGGGTCAGTTCTATACGTGATAATACTGTACAGTGGACAATAACTGTACATTTAATTGAGTTTATCTGATTCTGCACTTCACTCAAGTTGTGTTTCTCTTTCACTCAACTACATTAAAAGCAAGTACAGTGAAGTACTCCTGTATGCTTTAACCCGAGTACAAATCAGACAGACAGACAGACAGACACTGTACATTATGTGCTCAGGCTGGTGGACTCGCTGAGAGTAATGCTAAATCCCTAAGACAATTATAAAATGATTCAACTATATTGCACATTAATTCTCGACTGTAAACCTCTTCTCAGTCTCACCACTCAGGTTAAGTGAATTATCTGTAATGTGTTTAAATAGAACCCAGTGGACATCACTAAATTGAGTCTCTATCCATGATTTCCCTGGTGGGGCGGGGCCAGTTCAGGTTCTATCTACAACACACAGCAGCCAAAACCGCATACAGAATAAATGTACCGAACCGAACTACTTCTCTGGAAGAAAGATAACACAATACGCAACGCAAGTTACCAGAAACAGCAGAAGCTCACAACGTGTCTCGCTGTGGCGTGTTGTGAGCTGATATTTTAAGCTTAATGGTCAAAAACACAACTGAAATAAATGTCATTCATAGAATCGCTGTCCTAAAATGTCCTCACAAGTAGCTACAGTAATGACGTGCGTCCGTGTGAAGACTTGATTTTGATTTGATTTGATTTGAGCACAATATAAGACGACTTGATGAGCATCACGGGACACCCATGAATGGGTCGCCTACAGCCAGTCACTCTCTCCTGAGATGAATAATTCCCTGTGATTCAGAGGGTGTGGAACGTCAAAGCACACAGCGCTGGTGGCTCCATTTTGAAGTGAAGTCTTCATAGTGAATACTAGTGAGGTGTAGACTGCGCTCGTGACTCCATTATGAAGTGAAATGTATATATGTGTAATGTGAATATGTATATATTGTGAAATGAATCTGAAAATGTTTCTTCCTTTCTAATTGCCCCCCCCCCCTGTTTTCACACGCGCTCACATATGCACGCACGCACCCACGCATGCACGCACATATACACACAAACGCATGCAGACTCACGTACACTACACTAGACATACTTAATACTCAAAGACAATCATGCAGTGTAGAGTCTGTCTGACAGAAATCAGAGTAATTGGCACAAAATCAAAGCACTACAGATTACATGGCCAGATGATTGGTTCTGCTTTAGTTTAATAGTGACATTGAGTCGAGGAGAAAAGGCCGAAGGTGATGTTCAACTAAGTGCCTCAGTGTCGGATTCCAACGCTGGCCATCCACCGCAAGGACTTAGCCTTGATAACCGTTTGCCGTCGGGGAGAAACCTGATATCTCCATAAAATCTCTAAAAAGCCACGGCCTGGGCCGCAAACACCATCTAGAAAGTCTGGATATCAGGAACGTCTGACATGAATCAAGCTCTCAAGATAAGGTTATGTTGAAGGTGCCTCAGTAGCACAGTGGCTCGGAGCAGAAAATGTGGCGCAAATCTTTGAATATATATTCTTTCAAAGTGAATGTCTTTAACTCTTACTTATTTATGTTACATTCATTGTCTATGTAAATGTCCGTTTGTACACGCACAGTGCCATTGGAAAAGAGACCCTTCAGGTCTCAATGGGTTTCCCTGAAATATAGGTTTCAATCAGTCAAGCGAGCAGTTTGTGACAGTCTGCCCTCCCCCCCCCCAGGTCTCCTCCCAGGTCCAGTCCCAGTTTGTGACAGTCTGCCCTCCCCCCCAGGTCTCCTCCCAGGCCCAGTCCCAGTTTGTGACAGTCTGCCCTCCCCCCCCCCAGGTCTCCTCCCAGGCCCAGTCCCAGTTTGTGACAGTCTGCCCTCCCCCCCAGGTCTCCTCCCAGGCCCAGTCCCAGTTTGTGACAGTCTGCCCTCCCCCCCCCAGGTCTCCTCCCAGGCCCAGTCCCAGTTTGTGACAGTCTGCCCTCCCCCCCCCAGGTCTCCTCCCAGGCCCAGTCCCGGCAGCCTCCACTACTCAGACGAGGACGTCAGCACCAAGTACAACGACCTGATCCCCGCCGAGAGCAGCAGCCTGACTGAGAAGCCCTCCGAGATCTCGGACTCGCAGGTACAGTACCACGCCAGAAGCACGCGCCCCGTTTTGATATTTAAAATAAAACAAAACACTTATTATTATAATGTGGGTTTTTTTTCTTTTTCCAGAAGATCTAAGTGTCCCGTCATTTGTTATTATATGGTCGCTGTGGGGCAGAAACCTTGTATTTCTACATTGTATGTTAATTTTGTTACTGCCATATTTGGTTATACTACACTCACTGTCACACAAAAATAGAAAAAATAGCCGATCTCCAAGAAGTGAAAGTGGTAAAGTGTGTCTGTGGGTTTGATAAATATTGGACCAATGAAAAGTATTAACAAGAGCTTTGTGACTAAATGATAACTACATTAGGACCATTGGAACATGGGTTATTTCCCCCGTGCTTTGAGAGGTTTCCACGCGACAGCGACCGGAATGTGTCACGTCACATATGTCCCTGCATGGTGCACACACAGTCATCATGGTCACGTATGTCCCTGGTGCACACAGTCATCATGGTCATGTATGTCCCTGGTGCACACACAGTCATCATGGTCATGTATGTCCCTGGTGCACACAGTCATCATGGTCATGTATGTCCCTGGTGCACACACAGTCATCATGGTCATGTATGTCCCTGGTGCACACACAGTCATCATGGTCATGTATGTCCCTGGTGCACACACAGTCATCATGGTCATGTATGTCCCTGGTGCAGTGGTGCACACACAGTCATCATGGTCATGTATGTCCCTGGTGCAGTGGTGCACACACAGTCATCATGGTCATGTATGTCCCTGGTGCACACACAGTCATCATGGGTTGAATTCTACTGGAATTCAACTCGGCTTGAGAAAGCGCAGCCACTCGCAGACCACTCGTCTCTGTCCACATTGTGGTGTGTCATGACTCATTCGTCAAACGCAAATGGCCCACAGTCTCTCGCTCAGGCTCAGATATAGAACCCATAGACTCCATACAGGGGGATTAAAGATTAATGGCCTCGCGTCCGTCCGTCTGTCCGTCCGTCCGTCCGCAAGACTGCGCGGGGGAGGCGTAGCGCCTCTGAAAGGCCCGGGGCGCGGCGGGGGCACTGACCCCGGGAGAATGTCGCTTGGTGTACATTCACCTCTGATCCGGGCCACTGCACTCAGACGCCGCTCTTATGTAAGAGAGCAAAGGGTCGAGATGCACTCTGCACTTGTATAGTTTGTTCTTCTTTTTGCTCCTCATACTGGGGTCCAGTGGCGGAGTTGCCTTTCGGGGGGAACTTTCAAAGTCAGCAAGGGAATATCAATGAGGAACCCTCGGTCACTACTGAGAAATAAAGACAGACAGGGTGATTTAGCCCGACGCAAAGCAGAGGTGTCTCTATCACCCTGGAGGGGTTCATTTCTCCTTTATTCTCTCATTATTACACGGCTGCTCAATAAAGAACTGTGACCCAAAAGTCACACAACAAAACGATTTGATTGATTTTTAAAGGATTTCATTGGTCACGGTTAATGAAAGCATTAACATTCATTTATGCCAGGTCGGCTCGACAACACAGCATGGAAGCGTTGATCAAATATAAATCGATATTCTGTTAGTGTCTATGGCACCAAGCCAGTATAATAAAAAATAATGCTGTCGGGCATAAACCTTGTATCTCCATATTTAAACTTTTTATGTCTTGTTGTAAACTAACGCGCAAATAGTTGAATGGGATCGGCTATTTCCAATTTGTTTGCCCTTTTGACAGAATGCTTTTTGTTTTTGCTGGCAGTGCCCATGCAGGCTGCTGTGCTGGCATCTGCTGAATCAGACCATTCTGTTGGCCCTGCTGGGTGTAATCAATGAGTGTGTTTAAGCCTCATCAACCTCTATTCTCTCTCTCTCTCTCTCTGTCTCTGTCTGTCTCTCTCTCTGATCATCTGATCTTCTACCACCCCCGTGTGTGTGTGTGTGTGTGTGTGTGTGTGTGTGTGTGTGTGTGTGTGTGTGTGTGTGTGTGTGTGTGTGTGTGTGTGTGTGTGTGTGTGTGTGTGTGTGTGTGTGTGTGTGTGTGTGTGTGTGTGTGTGTCTGCGCATGTTTATGTGTGTGTGTGTTTGTGTGTGTGTGTGTGTGTGCGAGTGCGTGTGCGTGTGCGTGCGTGCGTGCCTCCTCCAAGTCTAATGTCTTTCTTTTATCAAAGTCATTTCCTTCCCCTCGTACTTGTGTTTGTTGGCTGTTTCTGTTTACGTCGCCCCCCTCCTTGCTGGTTCTCTGTGGTCTGAGGAGGTCTGTATGTTGTCTGGTTTTGATCCCAGTCAGATGAAAGACATGGGAGAGGGAAGGAGGGAGGGTGAAGCCCCCCCCATGCCCCCCCCCCCCCACCCAGTTTAAGGCCTCCATCAATGTTTGCTTTCATCTTCGGAATTCTTCATTCCGGCCCGTCTGCCGAATTATCTCTCCCTCTCTCTGCTAAATACGTCTCAGAGTGTGAATTCCTGCAGCCGGAGGAATCTCTCTCCGTCCGCCTGTGGTTATTGGGACGACTCTAAGCTCCCTCCAAACTCCCTTGAAAGGAGCCATTTTGCCGTGTCATCGCGCAGACGATGTATCAAGCGCTAGCACTTGTGCGCTGTCAAATAATGAACCGTGGCGCATAGGGGCCTCCTCCTCAGACCCAGAGATGACAACCACCTGCCACCACCACGTCTCGGTCTCGGTGGCTTTGATGGTCCTCCTGGACAAAGAGCCCTGCCTGTTTTGGTGTTCCCCGTCCCGAGGGGGATGTACGGCTGCTGCCTCCCGAGTCCACCCTGACAGGCCACTGCGTCGGTCAACACCCTGCGGTGCCTCGGAAAGGACTCCAGGAATGCCCTTTGAAGTTTTATTGAACGGATGGGTCTATCGGTGTGATGTTGTGCGTTCTGTCATAAATAAGACACTGGAGAGAAGGTAGGGTGGGATGGGGGGGGGGGGGGGGGGCTACGGGAAGGCACAGTATTCTGTAGACATTACAACAAGGTCAAAGTGCAGTAACTAAGTTTATGGACAAACTGACTTTATTTATTAGTCTTAAAGGTCAAAGCAGGCTTCATGAGTTCGGGAATAAACACGAGCAGATGGACGGACAGACAAACAGAGAATTTGCGTGTTTATTAGTAGGATAGAAACGGCTATTGTCTTAATATGGAGAGTCCGCACACAGGTTTGCTCCAAGGTGTTTGCTTTTTATTCAATACACCATAAATAAAATAAAAAGCAAACACCTTGGAGCAAACCTGTGTGCGGACTCTCCTCTCTTCACTGTATGTACCTTAGTCCAGCACCAGACAGGAACTGGATGTGCGCTAGCCACCTACCTTTTTATACATTGTCTTAATATGAACTAGTTTGTACCTGAACTTGTCCCTTATCTGGTGCTGTATTTTTAACCCCTGCGGTCTTAAGCCCTAACCACACCAAAGGGTCAAGACGGTTTTAGCGTTAACTCCTTGCAACCGTTTGGACCCAAGGAGTTGCATGGTGACCCTTTGGTGTGGTTTGGGCTTTAGAGAACCGGACTCGAGTTACAAACAACTGTACCACTTTTTCGCGCCTGCACCAAATCTCTTGACCAAAAGATAGCCGATCTACAAGTTCACAATGCGTCACACTTGCAGATCTGCTATTTTTGGCTAATGTTCCCCCTAGAATATGGACGCTGGGGTTCAAGCAGTAGTGAAGAGGCCATCCTCTTTGCCACCAGTGTTACCACACCGATGCGTGAAGGTATAAGACAAGTTGACAGCTTCCACGCTTGTTTTTCCTTTCTTTCTTCTTTTCTTTTCTCGCACGGCACACAGCCTTCCACGTCAGTACTCACACACACACACACACACACACACACACACACACACACGGCACACAGCCTTCCACGTCAGTCCCCCAAAAGAAGGATGAAACCAATCATGCACATTGTGGATGATCTCATCTCTGACTGAGTCACTGAGAAAAATGTGACCGTAGATCATTGGCCTGATGTGCTGAAAGGTATTCCGTGGGAGAGAGAAGTGAATATACTGTATCTGTTCTCTCTCTCTCTCTCTCTCTCTCTCTCTCTCTCTACACACACACACACACACACACACACACACACACACACACACACACACACACACACACACACACTATCTCCCTCTCTCATTATTATCTTCTCTATCTGTCGTCATCTCCCTGCATTGCTGGCTACTGTATAGTTCATTTTGGCAGAGTCTCAACAGAGAGAGAGATGTCTCTGTAATGTTGTGGATTGTCTCTAACGACAACGGGGCTGGCTTTGTTTTGACTGGCCCGCTCTCACACAGAGAGAGAGAGAGAGAGAGAGAGAGAGGGAGAGAGGGAGAGAGAGAGAGAGAGGGAGAGAGAGAGAGATCATCTGAAAGTGCCATTGAACTATATTACGTCATTATGTCAGGTTTTTCACAGCTAGTATCACAGCTACTATTTATAGTATACCGATCTCATTTAGACGGTCATGTTTACTTTACGCTGACAGAGGGGATGTGTGGATCAGGACGAGAAGCAACAGAAGTCCAGATTCGCAGTAGCGGGCAGCTATACCACCCGAGCACCCACATTTACAGTATAGTAGGTTAACAGCTGCTGTTGTTGGCTACATTAACACCGCATGGCCCACCCAATCAACCTGATGTTAGACCAAACCGTACATTAACACTGCATGGCCCACCCAATCAACCTGATGTTATACTGTACAGTACAGCCTACATTAACACCGCATGGCCCACCCAATCAACCTGATGTTAGACCAAACCGTACATTAACACTGCATGGCCCACCCAATCAACCTGATGTTATACTGTACAGTACAGCCTACATTAACACCGCATGGCCCACCCAATCAACCTGATGTTAGACCAAACCCTTATACTGTACAGTACACCCAGTCCACACCAATGCAAGTTATGCAACTCCTTGCAACCATATCCCCAAATGGTAGTTGCAAGGAGTTGCATTGGTGTGGACTGGCCTTAAGATACAACCCATCAGTTAACAGAGCTATAAAGGGATGATAAAATATATAAAAACTGTGACCTCTGTGACTGATGAAAATGAGCCTGTATTTGGCTAAAATAAAAGTGCACGATTGCCTCTGCTGCTTGTGATGCGCGCGGAGGTGATGGAATGGACCAGTCCTATTTACACTCAGCCTTCATGTCATGTCCAAGTAATCTAAATCATCGGATGCGTCCAATGTTTGTCGCTGCTACAAAAGCTATACAACAGAGTTGAACTGATTTCAACTTTAGATACAGACATGCTGTGCATCTTTGTATCTGCCAATTTGAACGCAGCATAAGGGTCCACGGAACCCCATAATCAAGGAACCACTGGTCCAAAAAAATAGGGCCTAGGTAAAAAAAAAAAAACTCCTTTAATGTATACTGCACCGTACAGCGGTATATTATAAAGTATAAAGTCTGCATCAGGCTGGCGGCAGGTGGAAAACTCCCATCCGTTTGATTGATGGTGTCATGCTGAAGGAAAGCACCTCGCTCAGCATGGCTGATGTTGAGAGGATTGGATGCTGCCAGGCTGGCCTGGTGGCCTATCGGCCTATCCCTGTGTCTGTGATGAGCATGATGTATGCTGGGATTTACCCAGACACTGCAGGCGTCTTGCTCTGCTCTCACACACACACACACACACACACACACACACACACACACACACACACACACAGGCACACCACTCTCACTCCTCATTCTCATCTGTCTATTTTTCATCCCTCCTCCCTCTCTCTCTCTCACACACACACACACACACACACACACACACACACACACACACACACACACACACCACAAATTCTGTCCTGTCCAGGTTGTTTTTGTGCCTAAAGACTCCCTATATTTTCTGCCCCCCCCCCCCCCTTCTCTCTTTGTCCTCGTGGGGCCCCCTGCTGTGTCCACTATAGCAATGGCAGAAAGATAATACCCCCTCCCCCTTTGCCCCCTCCCTTTCTCTGACGATCATATAATCCATAACTGAAACACAAGGGAAGCCACCCCCCCCCCCCCCTTTGCCTCCTTCTCCTCCTTGTTGCAACAGAAACTTGTACTCCATTTAAAAACATAACTGTACTATCTGTACTATCAGCGATACGCATACAACGCCAGTTTTCCACACGTCTACACACCGGCGCTCCGCTCTGCTGTTTTCCGTGCTAGCTCAATTCTTTGGTGCGATGCTGAACACTTTATCTCGGACAACTAGGTCAAGTGCTTTAGACTTATAATTTAGCAAACCCCCCCCCCCCCTTAGCATGCTCTTCTTAATTCCACCCCCAACTGTGCAATTCCACACACAACTGTTCTCTGTCAGTTTATATTATTATTTCCCCACGACATCATTGGTGACATTAAAGACGAGACTATAGGTTTGAGATCCGGGAACCACAGGGACCAAATCCAACATTGAGGAACCAGGAATCGGTTCCATCACATCTGGAACCGTTTCTGGAACCGGGTTCCATTACACGGTCACAGCTGGTATGTGGACTTACTGTCTGCTCTACGGTTACAATACCAGTGGTTCTCAAACTTATTAATTTCAGTGATCTCACCATGACTCTGAGAGAGTACAAATGGAACCAAATGTGTACACTCTCAGAGTTACCTGACCTTTTGAAATCCCCTCAAGTAACCCAGAGGGTCACTGAACCTAACTTTGAAAATACTATAACCATGTATGCATGATGTATGATTGAAATTGGGTTTATCTTATTTTTTTAATAAATTGATTTAGAATATGATCGTTACGAGGGAATTAAATAATCTGAATCATTAAAATCCTAAAGGATCGCAATCCTAGATGAGACCGGGCAACATTATCGCTGCAGTGCAGAATGTGTTTGCCGAGAACATCTCGATGTATCAGCAAAAACTGGATGTTTGACCAATAATGAGGTTCCATTTCTTAATCCCCTGGCTCGCTTTTCTCGTGATCGCGGGGTAATTTGTCTTTTAACGTCCTAATGACGCAAAGAAACGCTTGGTCAATGCCTCATTTGCGACGGCATGGCGGACCGAGAAAGTAGCCGATCTATGAGCAATTTTGGGCGTGTGACACCACCGTCTGCATGTGCGTGTGTGTGTGTGTGTGAGTGTGTGTGTGTGTGTGTGTGTGGCAGGGGTTCCCTTGAGACTGGGATGCACCAGTACTTTTCTTGCATTAATGTAGTCTCTCCCACGACACCATGGCTCTATAGTAATTAGCCTGTAATATGTGGCAAGCTGTGATGCTGACTCAGCGGCGTATTTTCACGCTTTTCTCCCCAGCTAGTCCAGCGTTCATACACAGCTCAGTGGCCTTGTGGTTAGAATGTCTGCCCTGCGTCCCTGGTTTGTGCTCGTTAGTCAACCCATTTAAACTGGGAACTGTGTCAATTAATTTTAAACACTTTAACCATTATTTTATACTTTGTCTATTCAAAAATAGCAGATATACAATTTCATAGTGCGTCACAAGCTTGTAGATCTGCCGTTTTTGAAAAATCTGGGAAGATTTGCGCACATCTTTGAACATGTATGTGAAGTTGGCCGACCGGCCAAGGCTCCAAAAAGACAGAAGAGTCCAAGAATGCCCCTTTAGGGTTTTTATTCACCTTTCCAGTTTATCCACCTTTCCATAGTACAGAGCAGCCTCGGCAAAGACAAAGACGAAAAACAAGATTTGGCCAAAATAACAAACATAAACATACTTGAACAACTACTTGAACAATGAACATACTTGAACACTACTGAACAACACCTAAAACAATGAGAAGCTGTAACAGGCCATATCCTTACTTTCCAAAGGGCCTGGCAGCTCTCACTTAGGCTGTGTGTCCACCAAGGTCTAACTAAGGTCTAACACACATCACCTGCAGGCTCCCTTTTATAGGAGTGAGACATACCAAATCACATCACAGTAATTGGCAATTCAATTAACTCACCATAAATACAATAAATACATTTAAAACCATTAGTAGTATATACTTCAGCAATGCATTTCAGCTAAGGATATCAATAAATAGAACATACAATTTAACACTTGACCGCCACTTCCAAGCCGGCTGATAGATAATTAATTGGAAGCAGGTGTAGTAAAGTTTATGCAATGTCCCCGTGACAATGTATTTTCGAAATATACATATTATTGTCTTCATTGTTTAATTAAAAAGTGCCGCTGTCTCAGTTTGTTGAAGCGAGACACATTTCCATAATACTGAATTATAGAGCTTCATCTGATAAAGTACAGTAAGTACATTTAACTAAAGAGATTGCGTATATAGGCTACATGTGAAAGGACCGCAATTGAAACAAGCCACTGGCTTTAATGCTTTGTATGATATAAGCATAATAAACATAATACAATTATATACTTTGGATTGTATTGTGCACGCTTCATCTGTCTCAAAAGCTAAGCACATTGAATTTGTCGCCGTGCATGGATGAATGTAACGACTGCTAGACAAGGATGATTATGTTTCAAATATGTATTGAATTTATACGTGGACTGAATATGTAATACAGCAAAACTCACTTACACACACACACACACACACACACACACACACACACTGGCAAAGCATCAGGGCACTGTTTTGTGTTGTGCAGGAGTGCGACAGCTATCCATTGACAAGCGTCGGGCCGCGAGTGTGCGTCGGGCGGGGTGGAGGGGTGGAGTGGGGGTTGAGGTGGTTTGGGGGGCTGGGGGGTAAATTGAAGTGGAACTGCCCTGAGACTGGGAGGTCGGGGGTTCAATCCCTGGCAGGTACCCAGTGCCTCCCTGCTTGGCTCTCAGCATCAAGGCTTGGTAATGCGGGGGTAAGTCCCTGTGACAAACCAGGGTCATGACCAGGGGGTGTGCTTGTCATCAAGCTGCCTCATGTTACAGAAACAGGAGACATGTTGGCTCCTGAACTGTGGGCCACATGACTCGGGAACCCTTGGCTCTCAAAACTACTTACTCACTTACCAGTGTTGATTTTGACAGCAGATTTTTATGTAGTTTTATAGTCCTATTCTTTTTTCAATATAATTCAGTTTCGTTTTTGTCATATTTCAGTCACCCTTTTAGTTTTAGTCGACTAAACCTACAGTTGATTTATTCGACTAAAATGTATTTGGGCCGGCCGTGATGGCATTAAAATCCCAGATTTATACTTGGCTGTGTGTCGAACATAGCCGATCTACATGCTCACAACGTGTCGCGATGCGACACATTTTGGACAAGGATCGGCAGTGGGCCAAGGGGGAACGAGAGAGCAAAGCAAATGGGGGTGGAGAGAATGGAGAGGTGGATGCATGGTCGTTCTTTTGGGGGGGGAATAATATTTTGAATAGCAGTAACATCTGTTTCCCACACTTCAAGGCCGGGCCAAGCCGGTCCGGTCCGGTCGGGAGTGGAACGCAGTACGCTGTGTCAACACTTCTGTTCCGAATACACAAGCTTTTCTGCCAGTAACACACGCACACGCACACACACACACACACACACACACACACACACACACACACACACACACACACACACACACACACACACACACACACACACACACACACACACACACCGCAATTTAACTCTATCTCTAATCCCTGAACTTCTAACTACTAATACTATACTACTAACACCAAACTGAAGGTTTATTTCTAATAGCAGCCTATAAGCCTATATCTCTAAACGTCTTTTATAGTGATAAAACAACCATTTTCTCTTGTCTTTCTGAAATTGTGCTATACTTGTGGGGACGTTTGCTCCTCACACAAAACAAACACACACACACACACACACAAACAAACACAAACACAAACACAAACACACACACACACACACACACACACACACACACACACACACACACACACACACACACACACACACATACACACGAACTCAGCTGGACTGCTGTCTCATCCCCGGGTGCGCTCACTGTTCATACTCTCTAGCCAACAGCGTGGCGTGGCTGCATGTATGCGTGAGCGTTATCTCACCATGCAGGCCAGGGAGAAGAGGGCCTTGTTGTGTCGTCCTGTTGTGTTGCTAAATGCACTGGCATGACTGGAATGCCTTTCAGCGCCGTTGGGCTCTCAAAGGCCTCACAATGGGCCTATGATATCCAAACCAACTGCCCACACGCACACATAAAACAATACATAATATAAAGCAGTGGTTCCCAAAGTGGGTTCCGGGGACCCTCAGGGGCCCTTGAGGAAGTTCCAGGGGGTCCCCAGCTAAATGATAATTTGGAACCTAATGGACCCTTATGAGTCTGTAACTGCGTACAAGGAATGTCAAGGAATCAGACAAGCGTGACCTATCTGTATAGTAGGCTATTCCTTTTTCACAGCTTTTTTAATCTGTTCTGACATACTGTATACTGTATAATATGGAATATGAAGAGAAAGCCTCATAAAGGGGGGGGGGGGAGTCGTAGGGGACAGGAGAGGCGCATGTGCCGAGGGAGGAGTGAAATCTGACCCTGTAGCCATATGTGTGACACATGTGCTGTAGAATTGAGAGAGAGGGGGGGGGTGTGCTCTGGAGAATGTCAGTATAGGGCCTATATTATGCGTTGCCAGTCCCATGTGAAATAATGGAACATGATATTAGCAGAGTGAGGCATCAAAACGCCTCCGTGTGGTAAACGGATCGCTCGCCACAAAACGCACTCAACCCCATTTATTTTTCCGCGGACCGCTCGTCCCCCGGCGGTTCTTGTATTCTTGTATTCGTTTTACCGAGGTTACGTTTAGGAATATTGTTAGGTTAAGGCATCGCTCATGCGTTTAGGAATGAGGTTACAGGTTCAGCCATTGTTTTGCAAGGTCTACATTGCGGAATGCCAGGTGGTGTTTTGGGGCGAGCGTTCTTGTATTCCTCCACATCGCCACCAGCGTCTCCTGAAAGCCAACCCTGCATGGCCCTGGAAAGAAAACACAAAAGTTTCACGTAATAATACTGGTGCTGCGTTTCACGAAAACCTGCCTCGTCGGAGGATTCTTGCGCGGTCAGAGTTCCTTGGTGGCCTTGTCATTAATCATGCGCTTCACGGCACTTATAGGTGACCCACGGCCATCCGTCACTGAGCACCCCGATGTATGATGGAGTTGTCCTGTCCTATGACAGCTGGAATGTGGCCTTACACGTCCACAAAAGGAGCTTGATCCCTGCCTGCAGCGAGGTGGAGGGTCAGTCGCTCAAAGAATGCGCCACGGAATCTTTGTCATTTCTCGGTGCATCAGTTTTGTTGTGGTCCGTCTAAAAGCATGCCTTAAGCCTTTCAGAGCTCAGGACTTAGAAGGCATTTAGTAGAATCAGCCTCAGCCTATAAGTGTTTTATGAAAGACGTGTGTTGCTGTAGTGCTCAAACCTTTTACTGTCAAGGATCCCCAAATTATATATATATTATTTGGCCGCCGACCCCCATCTCAAAATATCTGGTGTCAGGGACCCCCAGAAGCAAAGATTTGAGTAAAAAACAAAATAGCAGATCTATAAGCTTACGCCAGATGCATTTATTGATAGTCCAAAAAGAGAGAGAGAGAGAGAGAGAGAGAGACGGGGACAGGGACAGGGACGGGGACAGGGAGTGACATGCAGCAAAGGACCGCCGGGCTCCGGGAAATCAAACCCGAGCCTCGCTGGCAGGCATCAGAGCCTACATGTGATACACACGCCTTAACCACTCAGCCATCGGCGCTCCGACTGAAATTGCATTTCATACTGTGGCACAGTACACACAGACCACAACACAGTACACACCGACCACAACACAGTACAGCTGTGTTGTGTTGTAGTCCGTGGAAGCCATAGCCGCCACTCCACCACGACTTGCGCTGTTGGTGGCGACTCATGACACTGTCAAACTGAAACAGCTAGTGCACAGCAGTGGTTCTCAAACATCTTTGTTACTTTTTTTTTTTTTTTACCTTACATTTATTTCATATTACAGTATGTACTATGTAATAATGTAAGTGGAGTTTCCATTATTAGAACGGATTGATAATAACTTTATACTGTACTGTGGGGGGAACACTACATTACACTAGTCAGGACCGTTCGGAGGTTTCCTTCGGGGCGAGGTGTGTGTTTTGGGCGCCGGGCGTTCTGGTATTGGTTTCATCATCATAACTGTTGGGTCATCGTGGGTCACTCTTGGCCATAAACTCTCTCATTCATTCATACTTCACCATAGTGCTTTAAACCCCTCACTTGTTCTGTTCACCCATAGGAGGCGCTGGTGTTCTCGTACGGGACCGGTGGCCTGCGTACGCTCCCGCTGCATTTGGTGAGGTTTCCGGCGGCTTTCCTGCTTTGTGTGTCTTGTCGCCCCGTTTAGGGGGAAATGGTTCTCAAAGTCCAGGTCCGGTTCCGACTGTCGGGGTGGTCCGAATGGACTGTAACTCTGAGGGCGTACAGGTGGAACCAAATGGACTTATGCTCTCAGAGTTAAATGATCCGACCCGTAAGTGTTGGTTTGGACCCCTGGTGGGCCCCGGGCAGGACGTTGAGAAACCGCCCGTTAGGGGGGGGGGGGGGACCGGTCCCTTCTGCTAGAACCCCCGACTCCCCCCACCCATCCAAACCCCCGCATCCAAATGCCCCCCTCCCTTGGTTACTTATACCAGTAGGTTTTGTGGTACCCCCCCCCCCCCCTATCCCCTATACCCTTGTCTTGCTGGAGTGCAGTGCTGCTGGGGTGAATCACAATCCACTTTATTGTCGCGTATTTACAGAGTGTAAAAGAAGTGGGTGAAATTTGTTTTTGTGCAAGCTCCATCGTTTTTTTGTTTTTTTTTTAAAGAAAAGAATGGGAATGGGGGAAGGTATAAGAGAGAGAAAAGTACACAACACTAGAGAAAAAAACATGTCAAGGAGAGACAAAAGTTATATATATCTATACGGGCGCGGCGTATACACAGCGCATAATGCAGCTGGTATACAGTATGTGTACATGATGTTAGACATACAGTAAGATGCACAAACATAGCAACAGGTAATGTACACGGAACATGATGCAAAGGAGTATATCAGCTCATGAGATTGAGGTTCAATTAAACGCACATGTCGGAATGGACCAGAATGGGGGAATGCCTGCATGGCCCTCCCCTCCGCTCCATATGGCTCGGTCCTATAGACCACATTTTAACAGGAACCAAGTGGAGTTGACCTTGGGCTGTCTTTGTGTTGATGGTCCGTCGACACAGTGCACGCTCCAGTAAACCAGTCCTCCTCCTCCCTCGCAATCATGCTTCCACTCATCTTTCCATTTGTTCCTTCGTGTCCATGTGTTGTGTTGTGTTCTGTTGTTGCGTGCCGTGCCGTGCCGTGCGCACCATGCGCATGTCTACGCACACTTGCATGTGTGTGCGTGTGTGCTGTATGCGGTGTGTGCGGTGTGAGCTTGCGTTAGTTACGATGGACAAGAAGGTGAATGAGAACAACTCCTCCTATATTCTGAAATTAAACAGCTACAACTAAACTAAATACAATAACCTCATGATCATTTGCCACTTATACCCCCCCCCCCCCCTTCCATATCTAACTGCGCTGGATCAAAATCACCATAGGAAGTCGTTCCCCGCGCATCGTGACGTGTGTTGTGTGTCCCCCCCCCCCCTTCCCCCTGCAGGGCAGCGACAGCGAGTACGAGGTGGACCCCAGCCGCCAGAAGACGCACTCCTTCGTCAACCACTACATCAGCGACCCCACCTACTACAACTCGTGGCGCCGCCAGCAGAAGGGCATCTCCCGCGCGCCCGCCTACAGCAGCTACGCCGAGTCCGAGTCGGCGGCGAGCGAGCCGGAGCAGCCGCCGCCGCCGCAGCAGCACCCGTGCGGACCCCCGCCGCTGCCCCCCCTACCGCCGCTGCCCCCCCAGCTGAGCTCGCCGAGCCCCCAGCCCCAGCAGCCCCCCTCCTCCTCCTCCTCCTCCGCTGTGGGTCAGCCCCAGACGCCCTCCTCTCAGGGGGGGCAAGGCAGCCTGTTCAGGCCCAAGGGCAGCCGGACTCCCACCCCGTCCCTGCAGAGCTCCTCCAACCCCCCCAGCCAGCACAGCACCCTCTACAGGCCCCCCAGCAGCCTGGCGCCCGGCTCGCGGGCCCCCATCGCGGGCTTCTCCTCCTTTGTGTGATTACTGCGGAGAACCTGACACACACCAAACGCCACGCTCCGCTCAGTGTGGGGGGGGGGGGGGGGGGGGGGGAGAATAAAATGAAAACGAAATATGAAATATTAAGGAAATGTATCCAACCCGACGACGTTGCGTTGAATACGGGGGGAGCGCGGGCGGTGTCCCGCGCAACACGCCGGGCGATCAGCCAACACATCGTTTTCATTTTTCTGTCTTTCCTTTTTCACACGGCTTCTCGTATTTACTTTTTTCTTATTATCATTTTTTGGGGGGGGGGTCTCTGGTTTGGTTTTAGGTGGCGATTCTGTAAACAAACAAGACAAGCGTATATATCTTTTTTTAGTAGTACCTTGTTTTTCTTTTTCTTCTAAGGTGTGCATGTGTGATTGTGTGTGTGCCACTGTATAGGTTTGTTCATATCACTTTGGTTTGAGCTGAGACACAGATATGAGAGATATCGTCTGCACTCTATTCACTCTTTTGTTTGCTTTTGCTGCCCGGGTGATTTTTTTCTTTGCATGACTTTTATTGGTTTTGTATTTTTATTATGATTTCTTCCTGTTTCAATTTTCTTTGTCACACTTCTTTTACTCCGCACATTCGAAAAAGTAAAGAATCTGTTCGGTCCTGTACAAAGTCACAAGAATCTTTTAAAATATATATACATGCATATATATATATATATAGATATACAGTATATATATATACACAGTACACACACACACAGAGAGAGGAATAGCGGGGCTGATCTGGAGTCAGCTCCATGGTGAAGGAGAACACTACGACTGAACGGTACGATGAGAGGACATCGAGTACGTCTGTTGGGACTTCAGACGAAACGGACGTTCAAAGGACTAGACGAGGATTGGACAGACTCAAGGATATATAGGGGGACAGTTCTAGAGGTCAAATCCACTGAATTGGATTTGGATGTATTCGCCTGTACCGCAAGTCGAAAATCTATCCGTGAGACATTTCAATGGAGATTCACTCGCCAGCCTCGTAAGGCCCATCCGCCCAACGCGTGGGCACGTGTTTTGTTTTGTTTTTTGTTGTTTTGGCACAGCGGTTAAAAAATGGTCAAAGCTGCTGCCTGAAGGAACATAATATAAAGAGATGTCAAACGCATTGTGTCGTTATGTCGGTGCAGTGTTGGTCGGAGACGCCCGTTACGGAGTATCCGTGGAAACTGGTACGGTTTGTGACAGAAGAAGAAGTGCTCCACTTCTCCTCGGGATTGTGGCTTCCTGGCCGAGGCCGAGGCCTGACAAGACAGACGCTCCTTGTTTTTAAATCACAATGGACGCCAGGGCTGTGAATGGAACAGCCTATATAAACACTGTATTATTTCACCTATTTGCTGTCTCTGTCTCTCTCTCACACTCACACACACGCACGCAGACACACACTCACGTCCACAGATCCAGCGACGTCACGCTCGACGAAGTGGAAGCCATGTGCGGCCACAGATGCCGGCTCTCCATAAAAACTTCAACTGGGGGGATGGGGGAGGGCGGGGTATTTTGATTTTGATAAGATACAGAGAGAGGATGTTTTATTATTATTCGTCCTGCTGGTGGTATCCCTGTCTTGTGTCTCTCCGGGCAACCATCATCGTGGGGGGGTGGGCTTTGAGCCCGTCGCCAGGTAATGATGTCATGAAGATTGACTCACCTCTTGTCGTCGCAAAACATGACATGACACTGACTGCACAATATGCGGGGGGCGGCGGTCCCAGATTCAAGACTGGAGTGTTTGTGCGCGTGTGGATTATACTTCTTCTCCGTGAGCTTAAAGCCTGAGTTATACATGGTTGCGGCCGTGTTGTGCACCAGAGATTCCCGATGCTTGACGCCAGCGCACCAAACTAACAGCTCTTTCTCGACTACATAGGAACTATAGTCTAAGTGAACTGTGCCGTTACGTGAAACGTATTTCAAAGGTTTCTGAATCCATTCCCTCTGTTGTGGTTGTCAGAACATAACCTGGGCCCCGGTGGTCAGGAGGTGTACTAACCCGTGAAGCCCTGAACTCCATCGTTTTCTAAAATACAAAGTATAACTAGTAACTAAAGTTTTCAAATAATTGTAGTGGAGTTTAGGTAGCCTACAATGTTTGCCTCTCAGATGTAGTGGAGTAGAAGTAAAAGTATAGAAAAGTACTCCAGTAAAATTCTGTACCTCAAATCTAGTACAAGTATAATATTTGATTGAGTACATGTTACTTTCCACCACTGATTCTGGGTAGTCGAAAAAGAGCCTTTAGTCTTAAGGCCATGTTTACACGTCAACGGTCTCGGAAAAGTAAAAAATATCAGATGTGCCGTCCGTTTAGCAATTATCGGGGGTTGAAAACGCAACAAAATGAAAAACCATTCCAGAATGGAAATCTTTGAAAATGCACTGCCGCACGTTTCGATGTAAACAGGCAACACGGTGAATCCGCAAAACGTGTGACATCATGGCTCATGTCGCGTATGTTTATTACTTGGTGTTTATTTATTGGTAAACGCAGAATAAAAAGTGAGAAGGCAACGCAACGACACCTTGCTGTTTTCTGTTCTGCTCTTTGCCGTGTATACGTGGCCTAACTCAGCCTTTTGCAGAGCATTCGCTGTGTGTCTGGACGAAGAGAAGAAGAGACTGTCCCTGTGGCAACTGTAAGCCTTTGCTCCGCCCCTGCCACGCCCTCTGCCCCCCCCCCCCCCCCCCCCACGCCGTGCACTCATACGCTATAATAGTGAGGACTCAGTGGTGTGTTCACAGTTTTCGTTTTTGACGACGGCAACAAAACAAAAAGATTATAATCTCATCTGCTTTTTTCTCTGTGGGGTGATTTCACTGTACGCAAAAAAAGAAAAGAAAACAAATGCTTCTGAATCTGAATGGAATATGATCACAGTATGTTTCCCAAATAAATTATTTTTCAATGGCTGCCTTCCACTGTGTGTGTGTGTGTGTGTGTGTGTGTGTGTGTGTGTGTGTGTGTGTGTGCGTGTGTGTGTGTGTGTGTCACAGATGAATATTCTGAAAATATCTGAACTACAAGCTCACAACACCTCGTACTGTGAGCTTGTATAGTTCGTCGACTTTCACAATGTTTGCCTCTTTCTTGCGTAACAATCTTGTCACTTTATAAATGTGCAGATATGCTTTCATCCTTAATGGCTGACTGTACCACGTGCTCTTTAGATTTCTGACTGATAATTCAATCAATCAAAAGCTGCTGGCTCATATATGATGGTCCTTGAAATGGCGACTCTCTCAGCAGGAGTGGATGTCATTCGTCAGTGCTCTCATGGTGTCACCACTTGGACTGGCTGGCACAGTCCCTCTGTAATTCCACGGTGGCACTCTGTTGCATAATGGTGTCTAGAGGGTGTCAGGTGGTGTCGGATGCTAATTGGATCACCATCAACTTGACCCGGGGCTGACCTACTAAATCTATATTACAGAGAACCATTCTGCACGGTACATGGCGGCATTCATCCAGTTGTGGAAAACACAAGAGAAATGAGTCTGACACGGAAGACTGATCAGCAGCAGGTATTCCAACTTCTTTTTTTTTAATACATTTTTATCCCACGGTTTTGCAACCCATTTTTTCACCCAGTGTCAATTATCTAATCCTGGGCGCTACACGTTATTCCGACCAGTTCCTTTCCCCTCCATCAGGCGTTTTTTGTGAGGGTACCTACCCTAGGGGACACGAGGAGAACATGCAAACTCCACACAGAAAGGCCCTTTCACCAACCCCGCCTCGGGTATGGGCACTGATGGAGGAGAGAACACGCCCACCAGCACCCACAGCGGGAATCGAACCCAGGACCTTCTAGCTGTGAGGTGACAGCACTATCGACTGTGCCACCGTGCCCCCGGGTGTTTCAACTTCTAACAAAAGATAAGAAGGTTAGAGAAAGAGACACAATTAAAGGCCTTTCCTAACTCTCCTTCTCTTTCTCTACATTTCACTGCCTTTCTGTCTCTCGCTATTTCTTTGTTTTCTTTCATTTCTGTTTTAACCGAAATTTTATGGTTCTGTTTGTTATGAATACAAAAAATATATATCTACAGTATAAATTTACACATGGAAGGCCTCTGGTGTGGTACCTGAGGTAAGACGTAAACATACGGGTGCATAGCAGCATATATATATATATATATATATACTGTACATTATGCTATGGACGTTAATTAAGGTGCGAGAAAACAACCAATAGAAAGACTGTGTCTACACCGAGGCGGTGGTCTCCATTTTAACAACAGAGACCCCGTCGAGGATGTGAAAGGCCTGGCTGAGCTTTAACTGCAGGCAAGGAGAACATTAAAACAACCATACGGAAGGTTGAAGTTTAAAAGGACTTTGAAACTCCTACGCCTTTAATTGTCTCGTTTGGCGCCCGGCGGTGGGCCTCCCCTTCAAGGACGGTTCAGCACTTGGAGGTAGATGCATGGGCGGTTTATGAATACATTACGGACAGAAGAAAGAGACTCCTGTGAAGGCGTTTCAAAATCATGAACCATTGTTTTCTTCTGGGTTTTTTCTTATGCAGTTGCTGTCAGACAGAAACCTCCTATATCTTCATATTTTATTTATTCATTTATTGTAAATTAACGCCCTACTTGATCATAGTGCAGGCTCTTCACGCAAATGCAGAAAAAGTGGCAGACCTCCGAGCTCAAAACGCTGCGCGAAGCAACATGCCCAGAATGTGTGGTTAGTAATGGGAGTTTATTCAGGGTTATGAATGTGCATGGTGGAGGGAATGAATGCATGGCGTTGGCAGTTTGTGGAAACGCATGGAATCTCTTTCATTCTGTCAAACCCCGTAGAGCCATCCCATGCTGGGCCTCTCCCCCCCTCTCTCCTGAAGCCTGAAGCAGGGACAGGGATCATGTTCCCAGGGCAACACATCGTCTGTGTACCTGTATTAGCCCTACTATATGTCCCCCCCACAAGTATAGCAGAATTTGACAAATAGACATTGTGAGGAACATTTTCCTGGTACTACAAGAGACGGTTGTTTTATGGTTTAGACGTTACAGTAGAGTTATAGGATTACAATTAGTGCAAGATTCAGGGCCATATATATATACCGGTATGTACAGTATGTATATAGAGGTCAAGTTTAGGGGGTTAGAATTAGAATTAGACTTATGCCTGATGTATGATTAGTTGTGTGCCAGTGTCACGTGCTGAAAACAGCATCACTGTCCTAAAAAGGTTGATGTCCTCCGACTCCTCGCAAGTATGTTAATACAAACGTGTGTGTGTGTGTGGGGGGGGGGGGGGGGAGGGGTGACTTAATCACATCATTTAGGTGAGATATAGTGTCACCTAAATGATGTGATTAAGACACAATAGTCACATTCCTCGTGGCGGTGTTGAATTACAAGCTGTCCATTTGTGGCTGAACCACTTAAACAACACTATGTATACTTTGTCCAAAACGGTGTATCTCAACCAGGTCTCAGCACCATCAAAGCCCCTTTAACTTCCATTATGACATTTAAGTTAAATATTTAAATATATGTGGTAAAAAATGAATAAACTGTGGAGGTACCTCTGTGGTCTACTGGCAATGCGCATAATTAGGCCTATAGGCAGCATTTGCCGTTTGGTGGTGTTCGGAGGAGCAGGTTTTTTTTTTAATATGCAAAGACAATGGCTCTTATTTCAGCATGAAATCACCATCGATGATGTCATTGGTAGCCTCGGCCCCAGTCTTACTCTTCTGCAAAGAGAAAAGCACATGGTCACAACCTTAGGCAGAGACTGCATAGCTGGAAGTGTCGGGCCGGAACATCCGTCAGATGTATTTCCCCCGGATACGACATGTTTCGACCAATTACAACACGGAGAATGTAAACAGATTTGCAAAGCGTCATCGTCATTTCCTTGAGCAGTACTTCTGCCAAATTCTAGCACCTCCATTTATGCACTCTACAGCGTAGGTCTTGCCCAGCGTGTGTCATTGGTAGGCAGAACTTTCTACCCACCAATGAGTTCGACAGAAATGTCACCTTGTAATGTTTTGTTATAGGACTTATAGGACAAATTATGATGATATGGGTGAAAATGGGTGAACATAGGTGCTTTAATTACAGTATGTTCCAGTTGTTACTGCTGTTGTGTATCCTATACTGACTCACGTACCAGTGAGGAGCCCCCACTGGGAGGACGTAGGGGTAGGCCTTCGTCCTACTCCTCCCGCCCAACACTTCCTGTAGAATTACGTACACTGCCAATGTTCACCCTATATCCTGGCTTCCCTCCCCCGAAACAAATGCCAATCGTGGCTTTGTCGTGTGGACACCCGACAAAGCCGGATGCATCCTGGTGGATATGGACCCTCCGTGGTGGCGGGCAGGCACTAGAGCACTGCGCCACTCAAGCGCCTGCATTTTTTTTTTATCCACAAAAGCTGTGGACATTATTATAAATTAGAAGGTAACACACGGAAATAATGATTGGACAAGGGGCCCGACCCGTGGGCGAGGGACGGCTATATCCTAGGATGGATGCCATTGAAGCTTGCGTTCAGACACAGTTCTTCTGACAGAAACCAAAACGAGCTGGGCCATAAAAGCACTCGGGCCACTAATTGGGTCATTTTAGAACGTGCAGTCCGCTGATTAAATATCGCCTCCGTCGGATGGAAACCTCATATGTCCAAAACTGTTTGGACATTTGGACTTCTCAGGATTCATACAAGCTGATCTTTTGATGCTTTTGTGTGACATTGTGGTATGATCAAGTAGAGAGTTCATTTATGCGGAAAATATCACAGAAAAGTTAAAATATGGAGATACAAGGTTTTCCTGCCACGACTGCAGCGGTTATATTCAGGCGGGCATATCAAGTTTAAACAGACAAGTGGGCGTCATGTGGGCACGACATGAGTTCAAGTTCACACCTGAAGAACAGATGTCTGTATTGTAATCGTGTAACCACACATTGTCGCTGTTGGATAGAAAGCTTGTATGTTCAACAGCGTTACTTTTGAGCCAGTGCAAAAAGAAATGTTGTTCCAATGGACCCAGTGTACTGTAGTTATTTATTCACAGGCTGTTGTTAATACTTTGCATTGGTTCAATATCATGATCTTTCACACACACACACACACACACACACACACACACACACACACACACACACACACACACACACACACACACACACACACACACAGGAGTATTTCACCACTTATGTTATGTTCTATCAATGCCCCATGAAGCCTTGAATTAAAACATGCTTTGTCGCAGTCTCCTATTGACTTTTGACCCGATCATCAAATTATTTGCTCAGGAATTAGACAAAAACGAAAAGAAATTCCATAACTTCAAGGCTTAATATGGGGTGTGTAAAAATAAGTAATTATTTGGGTGAACTACTCCTTTAATCAGGTTCACTTCATTTGGTGAGTAATTGCTGATATGAAAGTTTTCTTTCACATTCTGCACTGCAGCACACGTGATGCTTCTAATGAATGATTGTAGATTAATATTTGGCCAAAGTAACGTGTAGAACCGTGCCAGAACCGTGCCAAATGGTCCAAATTACCCGACAAATATCGTGCGTCAGCGTGCGCGCATGTGAGGGGCCCCTTTCATCAGAATACCCATGGCTGATGAAGCCTATTTTCACCATTGGGCCTATGATATATAATATCTACAAGCTCAAGACGAGTCGCGATGCACCCAAACCTCTGAATGATCTCGTAGTGTAGTTAGGTGACATTCACACCAGAAAGCTTTACTGCGATTACAACGAATCCTGCTGCACATTGTCAGAAAGTGCGCTTTGTTTGGCAGGTGTGAAGCATCATTCGAATCCTAATGATAATCAAAGAACTGCATTCTACTCCGACCAAAAACGGGGGTTTCGCTTCGCTTCCAATCGCACTTGATTATGATTCTATGCAGGTGTGAATGCAATCCGCAGCAAATAAAGGAAATGAAGCAAACAATGTGGCGGGTGAGGAGCTAAACACAGTTGGAGACGGAGAAGGCATATTTTATGCAGCGCAAAGATGTCCCGTTACGTTAAGACCGAAGCCCATGGTCGAAATGAGGAGTACATTAATCAATTGCTTAAGGAAACACATAAAAACACTGCAGTGTAGCCTACAGAATATTCTGTCTGTCTGTCTGTCTGTGCGTGCCGTAAACATGGAGTGCTGTCACTGTGTGGGGACTTAGGCCAGGGACTTTTTATGTCTGTGCCTCTATGCCCAAAGGAACAGAGAGAGAGAGAGAGAGAGGTTCAGTTCCCGACGGCACGAAACATGCACGTTATGAGTATAATTTTAACACCATAGATTTTACTGTGTAGGCTATAGTTTATGAATTGAACACATTGATAAAATTCCCTGCTGCGTTTCCTTGCTGCGCTTGACACAGCCAGTGTGAAGGCAAACCGCAGCTAATTAAATATGCAAGAATCCCAACTTCTCCGCCCATTCGCATCGAGTCTACCGAAGTATTAGGTGGGAATGTGACCTTAGTCTACAGCCAGCTGAACTGAACACATTTTACCTGCTCTAGTAGGCCTATAGTAAGTATGCATTTTGAGAATATAAACAGTCCAAGTATAGTTTCTCCTGGGCTAATAGGAGAAATGTCCAGATGCTAATCTGGCAATCCATAGTATGGTAGGAGTCTGAAAGTGGCACCTCAGCATTGGCCCATGCATGACCATTGCGGTATATGACTGGATGATTAGATTCCATTTTATTCTCCCCACACTCACAGGGGCAGAACTCCATTAATGATCAGAACGTATCCTACTGCAGAATGTGATCAATCGATCCCCAGGTATTAATATTCCAGACATTGTTGAATATTCTGAGTTTATTATATTAGGATTTCAATTAAACTGGCTTCATTTTGTGATAACCATTGATCAAAGCATGTCACACAGTCTGGAGGAAGTGGGTGCCTGGCTGCTATACCACAGATCAATGGTGGCCGCTGGGTCAATCATTGCAATGGTGTATATCACAGCACACTGACTGAGCCAGCACAGGAAGGAAAGGAGAGAAAGGAGAAAGGGAACATTCCTCTTGAATTTGACAGTATGCGGTTTATGTTCAGACCACACATTCCTGATTTGGTGCCAGTAAAACAATATATATATAGGCCCCATGACAGACATACAAAATGGATGCTATATGTTCAGGGGTGTGGTGCCGTCTTCCTATTGCTGAGTAGCAGCAATTTGCAGAAGTCGAGAGGCTGGTCTGCATTTCATGTGAGGGCAATTCATTGAAAGTCCCATTCATAGCTCTAATCACGGCAGCAACAGCATTAGGGCTCTATGGACCAGAGTGTAGAGTAGGAGAGTAGGGACACACTTTGATAGTTCCAAACATTGCTCCTATGGCTGGAACTATCCCATTGAGATAGAATGAGCACTTCTGCATTCCATTGTTACAATGGGAGTCAACGCTAGTGTCGCCACTCTCTTACTATATTACTCTGCTATGGACCAGAGCTAGACTATGTATATCAGACATACCTGATGTACGCATGCCCTCAGCTTATGTTGTGTTCTTACGGTACCACATTTAAAAATCACACTCGTGAGTCGTGTGAAGTATTAAGGGGCGCCCAGATTTTGGGGGGCATGTTGATATTAAAGTCTATAGACTTGGCTGGCAAATAATTACATCATAAGTAACTACCCTAAACAATTTATAATTGGAATTTATAATTACCGTAGACTCTAAACAAAATCTTCAAGTCAAACGTATTGAATCAAATTCAATTCAATGTATTTTGTAGATTACAGAAGGCAGAGCATAAGAAATGTGTGGCTAGAGACTGAGTGACTAGCTCTCTCATTCAAAAAAATCACATTCCTTCAATAAACAAAACTAAACAAAATTGGCAGAGTTCAGAGTACATGTATAACATTTCACTGTTTCTGGGAAGGAATCATTTTTACACCCTAACGCTGTTCCTCCTTGAAAAGAAGTTTGGCAAAATAAATGACCCACTTCTACCACCATACAGTCCACCACACACACATCTGACTCAAAGTTAGTTGTGTCAAAGTGACTTGTTAAAATAGAAGTGTGTTACTTAGTGGTGGAAGAACTTGACTTTTTACGTTCTGTTCATCATGTGAAGATGATGACGATGATGAATATGGATCAGATAAGGTACACGGGCTGACACAGTTAGAACATGCAAACTGTGGTAACTTCATAGAAAGAGTAATCTGCGTAGAGTTATTTACAATCAGGTCTGTACATTCAATGTCTCTGTTAGAAGCTGTCAAGACCCCAGGGGTCACGGGACAGTTCTAATCTTGATGAAATCTGCAATCCAACAGCTGTGTGTTCAGGGAGCTTCCTGCTCTGCTCTGCTATACAATGTATTTGTGATTGAATCAGTTAGACCTGTTAATAATATATTACATTCTACCTTTGTGACATTATGTGTTAAATAAGGTTCTGCATACTTTATAATATAGTATTGATATTTAGTTAGTCCTAGTGATATAAACCGTATAGTCACTGTGCCACATGAGCTACATGCCAGATGTCCCGCCTACCTCTTACAGGCAGATCCGGTGAAAGCAACAATCTGATTGGCTCCCATAGAGAGGAGGCAGCCTGTTTGAATCTGGAGGGGGGACTTTGTGAAGTGAATATATGGCAATGTTTGGGACCACTGTTTGTGTTCACATAGATTGGCTACTATGATGTGACTCCGAAGTCCGAACTGAGGGCACGGGGCCTTCAGCCCGTGCCTCTGCCTTGTTGTACTGAGTGAATCCTGACAATAAAGCTGGATTCGTAAGACTGCAACCTGCCTGCCTACCTCCGTTCCTTCTCACTCATTCAACCATCGCTGCTACAAGACAAGGGTCATTTGACACAAAATATATACATCAACGACATCCATAGCAAAATGTGGAACAGTGTAATTTCACTATTATTTCACCGGTTACAACTTTCAGCCCACTTAGAATGCATTATTTAGAACTGTATCCCTCAACTATATGTATTGAGAAAACCTTTTCACCCCAGAATGTATATACAAATGTATATATTTGGTCAAGGATCGGATCCCCATCTGAAAAGGTTTAGTGCCGGAGACCCCTCCTACAAGCTCATGTCTCGTCACGACAGTGTGAGCTTGTAGAGCTGCTATTTTCCAATAGTCAATGTATAGGGTTAAATTGGTTAAACTAAAAGTGACGCTGTATTCACTAATATTGCTGGGGACCCCCTGGAACCCCCTTCAAGGACCCCTGCCAGGGGGTCCCCATGCAGACCTCACTTTGAGAACTAATGTTTTTCAGACGCCATTATCTATTCCTCAATTTGGTTTGATTGATTAAATTAGATAGAAATGTAAACAGTATACAGAGTAGTCAGACACTGGGTCTAAAAGGATAGCACCAAAATAAAGCGGTCTTGTTTATATTCGGGTTAATAAATATTTCAATCAATCAATCAATCAATGACTTGGGGAAACTAAAGAATGGTAGACTGTCCCTTTAAACGGGGGGTGGGGGGCGGGGGGATGCTCTCGCGGGAACCGACGCGGGTACGCGCGCCGTGCGCGCCGCCACTCACAGGCGCCCAGCAGCAAACTTGACGGACGGACGCATGAACGAACACAGAGCAGAGAGCTCTGTTCAATATGAATATAACTGCTTTCTGTGGGAAATATAACAAGGTTTATGAGTGAATTTAACAACCGGACACTTCGCTACACCACAGCTTTTTACACGGAGGTTTTTTCCGCTTCGGCGTTTTGAGGAATTTCCAGTTTCAGAGGATTATTGTTTTTTTTAGCCTGAAACTTAATCACCAAACAACAAGGAATAATATTCCCTCCCGTCCCTCCATTATAATAAGGTAACGTTCTGCTATTATCACATTATTATGTCTCTCTCTTTTCTTTCTTTCTGGGTTTGCCTTCTTTTAGACGACATAAATAAAGGAGTTATTGCCGTTATTATTATAGTGAAGTAAGTGAACGTTGTTTTAGATACAAGGAAACTTTCAGGTAGCTCCTGTATGGAAATAATGGGCGGAACTTCAGACAATAGGGATGAAGTAGTAAAGCGACAATCTGCATCTCATTTGAATGTCAAGTCTGCCCTGTGTTATTTATTATGGATGATTCATGAGGAAAAACAAGTTAATTTAACACCGAGAGGGTACAAAATGGAACCAAATGGACCCGGGAGTGGTCCATTTGGTTCCATTAAGTTTGATGCCTTTTTTTTCTCCTTTTCAGTGTAAAATTTTATTTATGTGGTGGTTCCGATGGTTTGAATTGAATTCAGTTGTCTAACGAATAACTAGACAATTTCCTAATGGTGATACTACAGAAACGTCCTTGATAGAATAGCCTAGGGAGAAGTTATTGTTGTAGCAATTTCAATGCCTAGCTGATTGGGGTAGAGTCAGTAGAGATCCCTCGTGGGAAGCATGAAGGTCCCAGGATCGATTCCTCCGGGGTGTCCTTTCTTGAGCAAGACACCTAACCCAGGGCTAACTGCCCACTTCTACCCCTGCACTCAAGTCTGCCCACATGGGCATGGGACGGGTGAAGCTGGATTTCCCCTGTGTGGGATCAAATAGATCTAATTATTTTTCCTAGTTCTAATTATGTATTGAGTTCAATTCAGGGGGCCCCCTGAAGGCTCCCATTGGGGTGTCCCCCGGGCTGGACCCCAGTGGGTTGAGGCCGGGTCATGCTCAATGTGCTTCCACTTGGGTGACCTAACCTGCTGTGCATGGCTGCATGCTTGAAGCGCTGGCAGGCATCTTTAAGTACTATTACTGTATGTATTAGCTGGTTCTTCGCTGTGGTAGAAGAAGTGCTCAGATTTTAACATCTTAAAGTTAAAAGAGCTAACACCTGCACACTGTCTTCAAATGCAGTGAACCAACTTTAATAGGGAAACAGCAACGTTTCGGCCTATGCAGCCTTCATCAGGCTATCTTTACTTGACTAAAAGAGCAAAAGTTTTGGTGTAAAAATGTACTTGTGAGGAAAATGCATTATGAATGTTCAATTTCTCTTTTCGAAGATCTACAAGCTCACATCCCACTGGGGAATCTGGCGATATATCATGGGTCGTGAGCTTGCAGATCGGCTTGTTTACGAATAGCCAAATGTATGTTTTGTTATAATAATAAATAATGTATCTGTAAGTAGTATAAGTAATACGTACTTACGTAGTAACTCACCTTTTCAAATAATTGTATTAGGAGTCCAAAGTACAAGAATCCTCTGAGATGTAGTGGAGAAATGTGGAATAGAATTATCATGTATTGACCACTGGTTCTTTGTTTGTAGATTTGTATCAGTGAGTGTGTTCGCTGTAGTTGAATGTGTGGCTAGATGTCACGGCCAACATCTCAAGGTTGTTGTTTGCAATCGTCAGCATGTTTACTCCGACTGTTTAGACAGAAACAGGAGATTCTTTCTGCTTTGTCCACCAGAGAAAGTTATGCTATTTTTAGTCTACTGTAAGTGGTTTCCCAATGTGGGGTCCGGTCCAGGGACCCTTGAGGGGGTTCCAAAAGGACCCTTGCAGTTCTGGAACCCTGAGAGTGTTGATGATGTCTGTGAGAACTGAGGTGTCCACTCTCACTGTCACTTTATTTCACAGTGTCACCTTTTTTTGTCTTTCAGTGTGTAAGCCTTTTTGTTGTTTTATAGTCTTCACTGAGAGAGTACACATCACATGGAACCAAATGGACCCATAAGGCTCAATTTGTACACATGGGGGTCTTTGAAGTTTGAAACTAATAAAACGTGTAAGAAGAACTACTGTCTCATGTGAGGTAGAAGGAATGGCCAACTGGTTGCATGAGTTTTGTAGTTGTGAGCTGTGAATTGGCCTATAAAGTAGACCAGTTAGTCTCCATTTCACTAATATATTTCCAGATGGGGTTCCAGGTTGGTGCTTTTAGGCAGCTCTCTCTCTCTGACAGCATGAATGGTTTAATCAGGGTAGGGCAGATGGGTCTGGCATTAAAAGTGTCTACACTGTGACTGAGTTACATAACAAGTTACCAAAGCCACATACATACATACTCAGTCTGTTAACTGTTCTGGAAATCTGTACAAACAAACTGTAGGGGAGTTAGTACCACGATTAACTACTCTTCTCTTACTACTCCCTTCTTTCTTTTCCTTTCTCTGTCTTTGTTTTCATTCATTATCTATTATTTTTCTATTCTTTCTTGAAGACGGAAAATGATGGGAGCTTGTGATGTAGCCAAATAATTTCACCCACTTTTTACTCCCTGCAAATTGAAATTGAGTCGTTTACTGACTCTCTTTCTATCTGTCTCTCTCTCCCCCTCTCTTTCTATCTGTCTCTCTCTCCCCCTCTCTTTCTATCTGTCTCTCTCTCCCCTCTCTTTCTATCTGTCTCTCTCTCCCCCTCTCTTTCTATCTGTCTCTCTCCCCCCTCTCTTTCTATCTGTCTCTCTCTCCCCCTCTCTTTCTATCTGTCTCTCTCTCCCCTCTCTTTCTATCTGTCTCTCTCTCCCCCTCTCTTTCTATCTGTCTCTCTCTCCCCCTGTCTTTCTCAACTGGAGCGGTTTACTGTAGTCTAGTGCCTTGGCTGTTAATAGGCCTGCCTATTAGCGTTAAATAAATCACACTTAAGTGAGCGCTGATTTTAACTATGTCGACAATAAACATCGGCAGGGGACCCTGAGTTTATTGTTCATTATGTTCTGTAAACAACAACCCCCGCCTCCTTGTAAAAACCGTTAGCCAGGACAAACGTGAGTGGACGTCTTGACAAATGAGCTGCGGTTTGTTTTGGCCCTGCAGGCAGTGAACTGACTCTTGCCCTCTGACACCAAGGGGGTCCTGTAGCACGCCTAAACCTCTAGTGTGCGCATATAGAGAGTGTGATATAGTGTGTGTTTGAGTGGGGTCCTGTGCAGTCTTATGTGACTCTTTTTGACTACGAGAACCAAGTGAACCGTGTCGTGGATGTGTTTCCATGATACGCTACAGCTCTGTTTCAAGTTTTCGAGGTTGTTCTGAGAACTGATTGAGTTCTGGGAACCATGAACTCAGAACTTAAACTTTGAATTGTTTGTACGTAACGTGACACGTTGGATCAGCTATATCCACCTTTTTGATAACTTACCTCCCCCTTCAGGGACAGTTCTGGTTATAATGAAAGCACATAAACCAAACACTGTCACAGAAGTTACGCTTAGCCTTCATAGTGTAAGTGTGTTGCATGAGGGCTGTGCAGGCTGTGTCCACTCTGACCCTGGCTGGGTCATACTATAAAAAGTGGACCCAGTGCCTCCCTGCTTGGCACTCAGCATCAAGGGTTTGATTGGGGGTCCCTGTGACATACTAGCATCATGTCCAGGGAATGTACTTGTCTTGTACATCATGTCCAGGGGTTGATCAAGCTGCCTCACACTACATAATCAGGAGATAGGCTCCTGCCCCTATGGGCCATAATTATGGCTTGGCAAGGCTTTACTTACTATGCAGTCTTAGAAGCTTCCATGTTCAGCATTTGATATTTTCGGTGAGACGGAAACCAATATTACTCTGTGCGTGCAATGCTGTGCACTCACTGCAGCTCACAACACACTGACGCTATGAGCTTGCAGATCTGTTTTGTACGAGACACTGCCTCACAACTGAGTGTAACACAGCAAGGGGCCCCATACAGAAGCACAGGAGGAAGGGACACTGCAGCACGCAGTGACCAGACAGTGGCCAGGCAGGGAGATTTAATGCTATTAGGTCAGCCTGACCATTAGCACGCCTAGCAGATGGTCCCATGGTGGTAGAGGGAGTGCATTCACACGACATCACACACACGCGTGAAGCCTCCGTCCCTTTGTCAGGGTTCCTCGTGTTGTGTTTAATTTTTGTGTTAGTGGTAGCTTGTATTTTCAGCAGATTTATTTATATATTTATTGTGTCTTCCAGACTGTTGTCAGAGCAGAGGGTGCACAACCCCCCACCCACCCACTCTGTGAAGCTGTTTGTTGGGGGTTGCAAACCATTTAGAGTCGGAGATTAACAGACTCAATTTGGATAATTGAATAATCAATAATTGTTTTTCTTATGTCATTGGCTTATCATCACCCCCCGCCACAATAATCATATTTGAACTGGGTACCCCCACCCTGACAAGCAAACTATACATTTAGTTTGACTCAGTTCCAAAGATAAAAATATTGTGAAAATAGCCGAACTACAAGCTCACAGTGCCTCTTGTTGAAAGTAATTTGTGACAATTTGGTATAAAAAAGGTCTTAAAGGTCATTAAATTGTAACTTTTGAAATGTGGACATACAGTACAACGCACACTTATACATTATGCTGCTTTGTTTACTGCAGACTGAGTGAGAAAATAATGTTGCAAATTACACTTAATCATTTGGGGGGACCCCCAAAATAACTATTCAGGGACCCCCGGTTTGGGAGCCACTGCTATAGAGGAGGATCAGCATCATTCTCTCCACTCAGCACAGTGAGGACACTGCTGGCTACCTGCCCGGGTTCGAATGCTCTGAGGTCATTTCCCTAGAATCTGCCTCAGAGGGAGTGAGAGTGGGGGAGCAAAATGTGTCTCTCTATATAAGTCGTGTGCCCTTGCTTCTCAGGCTGCAGGAAATGCCCAGAATGTACGTTGTTTTGCGGACTCTGCAGTCCACCCACCTTTATCCCATGGCTCCATATAGGCCACTGTACTGTTGTGATGGAACGATAGCAGCAGAGAGTCTTGGCATTTAGTCCTCTGGCCCCGAGGGAGACTGCTAACTCTTATTATGACCGTCCTCACAAAGGGTAATAGATATTGAAGGGCATTTGTTTTTACTGGAATCCAATCCTTCCATTATTATGAGGGCTTGTCCGACCTATAGCTGAAATAATGTGTAAGAACACCTCCCTCGAAGGTTCTGGGTATTTATTAAATAATGTGTAAGAACACCTCCCTCTAAGGTTCTGTGTATTTATTAAATAATGTGTAAGAACACCTCCCTCTAAGGTTCTGTGTATTTATTAAATAATGTGTAAGAACACCTCCCTCGAAGGTTCTGGGTATTTATTAAATAATGTGTAAGAACACCTCCCTCGAAGGTTCTGGGTATTTATTAAATAATGTGTAAGAACACCTCCCTCGAAGGTTCTGGGTATTTATTGGGTAATGATCTCCACCCACCTGCGTGAAATGATGACACGTTTAAAAATCTGCGACGAACAAAAATACGAACAGCTGACTTGAATTGACATAATTCATTCAAAACACTCTGACAAAGTAGAATCCTATTTCATAATGAAACCCAGCTGAAAATAACGTATGACATGTACTGTACTGTACTGTACACGTCATTATGTTTGCACATATCCTCAGCTTTCATAAGGACAGTGGGAAGCCATTCTCAGGTGCCCTCAAACTAGGCCCGATGACTGGCTATTTTCAAAATCATTTAGAATTTGTTTGTGATTGAAGTGGTTAACTTAAACCCAGGACCTTCTTGGCTAGAGGTGCCATCGCTAACCACTGTGCCACCAATCATAACGGCGTTGTTTTGAGTTTATGTAGCCACAATGTTGTATTACTGATCATAGGTCATCACAGCATGTTGTCGTTGTCAGTTAAAGACACATTGATCTCACATAGTCACAGTTCAAAAAGGCCGACCTTTGACACCACAGTGACACGCTACGCTGAGCTCATCCGTCACGTCTTAAACCACAAGATATGTATTTTTAGATGGAAGACAATCTTCAGGTTATCAGTCTACTTAAAGAGGTTAGAGTCCGTGGCAGAAGACCAGTGGTGCTCAAAGTGGGGTCCGGGCCGGGGGTCCCCCAGTCAAATGATTGATAGTTATCTATTAACCAATAGAGGGTATGCGCGTGACATCATCATCATACCAGGAAGCTATGCGGTAACGCCTGCTAAGTGGCAAAAAACTACTTTCTGTCCTTGACAGCCCAGACATCCACACAGAAAAGTCCTATTATTATTACATCCATGATTACATTAAAAAACGCTAAACAACGTTAAATTCACTTTGCCACTCGATTTGCAATTCACTATGCATGTGCATACCCACTATTAGACCCCTCTGTAACTGAGAGTGTACAAATGTATGAATTGTACACTCTCTCAGAGTTAAAAGGGTATGGAATGGGAGGTCCGGGGGTCCTAATTAAAGCAGTAGTTCACCTAAAAAATGTCTCTGATTTTCTATCAATTACATACCACACGAAGCCTAGAATTCATGGAGATTGTTTTTGTCCCATTCCTAAACCAATAGGAGGCTCAGTAGGAGAATCCTTTAGTCTCCGCCGGTCATACAAGTTTGTTTAGGAATACGATGAAAACAAAAAGAATCTACTACTTTAAATGCTATAGCTGTGAAAATTCTTCTTATATGGGGTACCTGCCCTGGTATATCTTTACAGAAGGCGGGCCAATATGTTATGTATCAATTTTGAGGGGTTCTTGACATGAAAAAAAGTGTAGACAATGTTTGGCTTGATGGATGTTTCACATTCTCAGCTGTTGTTCTTGGACAGCGTAAATGGATCACAGTGAACTCTCCTGGGATTCAGAGATGTTTTGTCTCAGACAAAAAAAATACAGGAGCCTCCCTTACCCTCCTTTCCTTCTTGAAAGGGGGGAAGCCTGCCGCTAGCTGAGTAGCTGCTTGCCTCACGCCTTTGAACCGAAGATGAATCGCCCTGCGGATAAGGCTGTGTGTTGTTTCTCTCTTTGAACCGTCCCTGCATGAAAAGCAAAACGCAACCAGACTTCACAGGGGGAAAAAAATGATTAGAAACGTGCCGACAAGAGTTCAATTCTGGAACAGTTGAAGTAGTTCTGATGGCATAAGAGAGGCTACACATTTTCAACAGACTTACTTTAATTCTCCGGAGAAAGTAGAGTCTGCTCAGTGTTGCCATGTCTGCTTATTTCCGTAAAGTTGCTTGTAAATATTGGTTTAGCTTTTTTGGGCTTGTCTAAAGTGTAGTTGCTTATTTGAGCTCACTTTTTTGAGCGGTGCTAAGTCACTCCAATACGCAGCTACTGTGTTTGTGTGTGTGTGTGTCCGTTTTCATGTAATTGTCCTCATATCCCCATTCTGAAAACGTTTTGTGTCAGGGTTGTTAAAGTGTTTTCAAAATATTTCACATTTAGCTTTTTAAGATTCTTTGGAAAATGGCAGATCTAGAATCTCACAACACTTTACGATTCGTTGTAGGCTACTTTAAAATAGCTGATGCATATAGCTTTAAAGTGATCATGTGGCCTTACTGGCCTATAAGTCGCTTCTTTTGGGCATGTTTTGTTTTCGTAGACATGGTTGCTTATTTCTCTTGCAGAATCTGGCAACTGTTGCTAACCGTAACCCCCTGGAAAGTCTTGTCAGTACTCCAGATTGAGTCGTCGCTGTAACTCTATTACCCAAAGTGAAACCTTAGTGGAGCCTCTTACATGCCCGGAACCATGCCTTGGACGACAGTTTGTCATGGCTCTGGCCCCAGTGCCATGGACAACAGTTTGTAATGGCCCTGGCCCCACATCGTATCTCCTTTCCTGACTGTTGCATGTGCTTGCCAGCCCTGCCTGACCCCATAACACAGTGGTTCACAAGCGTTTTGGCTCGAGTCGAGACCCAAAAGACTTTGGGTCCCCAGGGACCCAAAGTAGGGAAAATAGCCGATCTGCTATTTCCACTAGTTTTTAACACACTCTGTCTTTTCAAATCAATCAGTTCACTCTGCCATGGACGGAGATCTGTGTTTTAATGTTATCATGCAGTCTTGTGCACTTTGCAATTTGCATCTTAAACAAAATAGATTTCAATTGTCCTCTCTACATTCTGCGATATATGACGCACCTGACCTGCCTACGTTTAGGCAGTAGACTCCCTTTATTTTGGGCATTGTTATGATTCTGAATAAGAACAAATAAGCACATTGGCAGATTAACTGTATGCTTTATCATGTAAAGCTCGTAATAGCTTTTGTGGCGTAAGTAACCCTCCCTTGTTTATGGCCGCATGTTGTTGTTGGTGTTGCTTTAGAGTTGTGAAACCGGTTTAGATAACTAACTTAACTCCTCATCACTATCATGAGAAACACACACACAAGCTGAAGACACTAAAAGAGGGCAGGATCATTGCATTCCGGAAGGTTGAGAACATCAACCTCGCTTTGGTTTCTGTTGGACATAAATTCACCAGTGAACCACGTTCCCAACTCCGTCAGCTGAGCTGAAACTGACACACCTGCTCCCCCCCCCCCTCCCAAGCCTCTGTCAAGCCTCTGTCACTGTTACACACCTGTCCCCCCTAGTCATGCCTCTGTCACTGTGACACACCTGTCCCCCCCTAGCCAAGCCTCTGTCACTGTCTGCGTGTCTGGAATCTGGAATCTGGCTTTTGTTGTCATCTTTTGTGGTAGCCCCGGATACACCAACACGTTGTGGTGTGTCACTGCTGTGCTGTTGTTTCAACCTTCTGTATGAATGACTGAGTCACACTGTCTGTGGTGAGAAAGTGCTTCCTCAGAAAACACCTCGCCCTTGATTTCATGGTCATACTTGGATCATTCTGTGCTGTGCCAGACAGAGACTCACTCTGTCCCAAGTGTTTTGCCCAGGCGGACAGGGTTTTGAGGTGATCTTTTACAGTCTATGGTCGTGATGCGACACGTTTATATATATATATATATATATATATATATATATATTCAGTCAAGTAGATCAGTTATTTTGTGTGTGCAACACTAACGTAAGTATAAAAAAATGTACGTATCATTGTAGAAGATTGGGATGCTTGCTGTGGTAATAATCCCATCCGATTCATGGGCTGTTTTATTTGACCTAAAGCCTTTAACGAAAGTGATTTTAATATAGGAGGCAGCGGAGCGGACCTTCTAGTCTTCCTGGTAGCAGACTCCTTTTTTATTAAAACCCAACGGCCAAGTTCAATAGGTCCCCCCCTCCCCCCTCCCTGCTCTGTGGTCCGTGACAGCACTGATTCAAGCTTCTGTTGAAAACACGGTTAAGCATTAACTAAGTATGATTCCATTAAACCCTCCCTCCCCTCCCCCTCCTCCTCCTCCAACCCATACCGTTGCTCTGACAACAGGCCCTCGCGCCCCAGCGGTGGGGTGGCGAGTAATTAAGTATATTGTTGCTGTCAGGAAGAAACCTCACATCTCCATATTATATTTTAGCGTTTTTTTGAGGTGTAAATTAATGCCCTACTTGATCATACTACTACAGCGTCACACAAAAGTAGCGGATCCACAAGCTGGAAACGTGGCCAGAAGCGACATGTTTTGAGCTTGTAAATCTGCTATTTTTGCTACTTTTGAATGTGAATCTGAGAATGTTTGGACAATTTTATTTTGAAATGACTATACTATACGATACTATATACTTCTACTCCACTACATCTCAGAAACAAATATTTCACTTTCTACTTTCTACTCTACATTCACACTTTTGTTTTGAACAATTTTATAACAATTTGAGTGCTTTTACTTTGTTACTGCAAGCATATTTTTGTAATACCTTTGTACAGATTATGAATACCGGATTATGTGTATATTGTGGCATCGCTACTTTTACTTAAATAACAAATAAATGCACCGTCACATGCATGCAGTGGAAAACACGCGCAGTGCAGCTGGGTCGGGTCAGGCCCGCTGTGGTGCTCTGCTCTTTTCACAGTGTGGCGGACGCTCATTGTTCTCTGGCTCCGTATGGACACGCACACAAAACAGGTGGTCCCTCTCTGGACCGCAGACGCTGAGTTGACAACAAAAGGGGAACGGGGTGGGGAGGACGGGGGGGTTATAAGATGCCACCTCTTCTCTGACTGTGCCAGAGAGATCATAATTCCAACTGGGAATCTATATGTTAAGGTCGATTTGGTGGGGAGTTGAGGTATGGGTTAGGAGAGATGGGGATGCACCGATTGGGGTATTCTGTGCCAATACTGATTTTTTAAATTATAATCTGGGTAATAGCTGATGCCATAATGTTTTGTTTTGTGTTGTTCATTCCTTTTTTTGTGACAGGAGGGAATACAATAACAATCTTGCCCTTCACGTTCACTATAGCCTCACTTTTAATGAGCACACATTCAATCATATATAGAATCTACAGTTACATGATCTATATTATAGATTGATGAGACATCAGATCAACATCATGCCACCGGCGCCGCTGAATGTCATCTGGTCTCATTTGCGGCTACACCGGTGGCAGCAGCAGTAGCACAACAACACGCCAGGCCAGTACGCTCAGATATCCCCGTGCATACATGTACTATTAATTGGTGCATCCCTAATGAAAGATCCATATCTCTGTTCCTTTTTGTACCGTGTGACCCATGTGAACACAAAGGCGTTATTCATGGCCTTCCTGCTCTCCAACAGGACATAATAGTTTTAATCCAGCCCAGGGGGGGCGGCGGTGGTCCACTTGTAACAATACTTTGATAGATAAATATCTCTGTCCCTTTTGTCTGGTTGTATTAAGTGTAGGGCGTTGACGCTATACCTGCCATATAGGCCAGTTTCTGTGCAGAATATACACGTGCACTGTCTGAGTGTAATGTAACTCAGGAGGTTATACAACCTGGAACCGAATGGGCTAGTGAGCGAAGCGCTGATTTCACAGTGTAGGTTACGTGTGTGTGTGTGTGTGTGTGTATGCTGGTAGCTTTAGGGTGTGTCAGAAGGAGGTCTTCTTGGCTTCTGTCGTTTCCAGTGAGTGCATTCATTGTTTCTTGTTGCTGTTGTTAATTCCCCACAGTCGTGATCTGTGTGTGATTCTTCTGTTGGACCTTCCGTTCCGCTTGGCTTTGTCTTCAGCCCGTCGGGAGCTGTGTGTGTATGTCGTGTCAGGGAAGTGGGCCAGATCGTCCTGATGACCTTTTTTAACCCGTACACGCCCCATCTGACAGCGACACGGGGCAGTACACAGTAGAATCTTCCGGTGTTAATTTGGTTTCCATTTCCATTTGGTTGCATTTGTACTCTCTCAGAGTCCAACTGAATTTTATGAGCAATGTGTAGAGCAGTTGATGGACTTTGGTATCATTACCTTGTTGCTCCATGTATTTGTGCACATACAACACACTCATGCACACATTGCACGGACGCACACACACATACACTCGTAAACACCAGGTTTACGATGATCTTGCGTGCTGTGCTGCTCATCTTATGAGAATTGCTCCCGTCTTCGTAAATCCAAAACCACTCGACATTTCCAGGAACTCGAAATTCTCTGCTTCGTCGCCAAGACCAACCCACATAGCCACACACACACACACACACACACACACACACACACACACACACACACACACACACACACAGGCACACAGTTAGAGGGATAACTAAAGTACAAACACTCCAGAAAGATGAATAATGGCAGTGAACTTGTGAAGAGGGACTTTCCTGTGTCAAATCAAGGCGGCACTTTGATTCCAGTATAAGCCACATGTTTATCATTTCGCTTCAGAAGTCGCAGGCCGGCCAGATTCACAGGTCTCACATTATATGCATCAATGAGATTCTGATGTTGAAATAGGGCTCAATTGGGTCATTCATAATGATGTACTTTTCTTTTTTTTAATTTGTTTTTGGCTTTTGTGCCTTTTATTGATAGTTACAGTGAAGACAGACAGGAAAGAGGGAGAGTGAGGGACTCACTGTCAGGCCAGATCCTATATGTGGCATGTGTCTGGACTACTAGGCCAGCAGGCGCCCCGATGATGTACTTTTCTTTCCCTAGAAATGTAGTATAAAGTACAATATTTGTCTTTGAAATGTAGTGTGGATACTAATCTCAAGTAAAGTAGAGATACTTTACAGTTACTGTCCACCATTGCTAAGATGTGATTCCAATGTAGTCATCATATGTCATCATCTGCCTTCCGTGTGTTTTGGTGAAATATCAGTTGGAGCTCATTTGGATGTAATTTGTTTTGAGACTGTGCAGGGTTGTCAGACCATACCATACCCTCTCCCTTCCCCTCCTCCGCCCCGGAAGACTTTAATCAAAGAGCTTTGATATATTACCAAGATAGACTCAACCCCAGGCTTCCTCCCCACTAGTATGACACGGTATACAGTCATTCGACACTAAATGGACTCCCTACGTGACTTCAGCTTGTCTGCATTGATCTGGTGAACGTCCTGTGATTACGGTTATGTCTTGTGGCTGAGAGAGTGTTGATGACACAGACATGTCTTGAACAAAGATCATTTTGAGCTCACAATGCCCTGTGAGCTTGTAGTTCAGCTATTTTCACCATATTCATCTGTGGAACTGAGTCAAACTAAATGCAATGCCTACAATTCCAAGTGCTTGTCAGGGTGGTGGTGGGGGTCTCCAGTTCAAATATGATTATTTTTGGGGGGTCATCACAGCCTGAAAGGTTTGGGAACTTTTGTTCTATTGGAATGAACAGAGTAGACTAACAGCCTACAAGGGGGGCCAGGCACCCACCACGCCACCAGATCTAGGAAATCTTTCAATCGACTGTTTGGCGGTCTCGATTTCTCCATCTGTCTTTGCTTTTCAATCCAGCGGTTATCAAAGTGGCGTCAGGGTGTCCTTGAGGGGGGGGGGGGGTACCAGTGGGTCCCCACAATTAAAAGGTAAATTATGGCAAAGTATAATGGTATAGTATGTAACTTTGCTCTGTGTTTACAAATAAATACGATTTTTAACCCGCCATTATTTCCCTCTTGGTGCAGTCATCAGCCACTGCAGTAGTGTAGTGTGGTCGGTGGTGCAGATTTATCGCTGTGATTTGGTGTTTTCAATGTTTGTTTTAGACGGTTTTGGCCTACCAAAACAAACAGTGAAAACACCAGAATACACTGAGAGGGCAGTGTGTCCCTGCACGTAAAGACCATGCAGACACCACCACACTACAGTCAGTGGCATGATGTATCGTTTTGTTATGTAACCATACACAAAACAGAGAATAGAATCACTGCATTAATCCACTGGTTGATGGAATATAATACTTTGTGAATGGGGAATGCCATTTATCTAATCTATAGCTTTGTAGCACGCCACATGCTTGGATCAAAGCCACGGAACGAACCCCTTTGATGTGCCTGTTGTGTCCAATTACGCCATCCCATGCCGCCATGCTGCCCCCCGTCCTGGGCTGGGACAGGACGGCCGTGGCTCGGACCAATAGGTGGCTGCTACGGGCGGGATCTGCCAATCACCTGCCAGTGCCAAGTAGCTTGAAAGAAAAAAGGGCCCGCCTTGTTCAGCGATTGGGCTCCAGTGGTTGCCACCGTTGGTGTGTGATTGTGCGAAGTGTGGACGCTGGTGGTGACTGTTCGCCGCTTCACCTCCCAATGTATGTATGAATGAATGGACCATTGTAAGCGCTTTGAGTAAGCACGTAGTGAATAGAAAAGCGCTCTAAAAATGCAATCCATCATTATTATGATTATTATTGAAACATGGCGTCTTCCATCTGGTGGAGTCAGGTTACCGAAAAATGGCTCAATCTCAGTGAAATCATGCAAAAATAAATATATTTTTTAATTATTTTAGTCCACTATAGGCAACAATTGGCCAAACACATTCGACTATTTAAATTCCTAGTCGGGGACAGGCCTACCTTTATTGTTTATAGCCATAAAATTACCCATTTGACTTGTGGGGGCGAGGACAGTTGTACTATACTGATGGGGACATTTGGCCCTCACAAGTATAGACAGACAGACAGACAGACAGACGCAGAGTTACCAGACACCCCGTGGGTGCTGGTAAATTTAGCCAGGGTGTAATAACGTTAACAGGTCTTGTTACGGGACAGGGGTGGTACTGTGGTAGCGGGCCACCCGGGACACACGTCTCCTAAACGTGTGTCTTCTGTGATTCCAGCATGCCAGTCAGATGGTGTGAACGTGTGGCCTGCCCTGCCCTGTACTGTACTGTACTGTACTGTACTGTACACACTCCTGTTATCTCTTGTTGTGACACTTTACATACTGAGCAGGTCATTTAGATCAGGGACCCAACCAGGAGCAAACATGTAGGAACAGCAGAAGGGGAAAACTCCCCTTTAATCAAATAATTTATTTGGGGAGGGAATAGATTTTTTTTTCTCTCGTCAAAAATAGCCTATCTACATCTCACAACGTGTCACATTGCAACATTTGTTCTTGTAGATCTGCTATTTTTACTACATTTATTTATTTTTTCCCTGTAAATGAACACTACGGTACTTTATCACACAGCAGCAATGTGTTTGAGCTTGTAGATCTTCTACTTGTGCTATTTTTTTAATTTGGAACCTGAAAAGTAAAAGTTTTGGTCTGGACATAATGAGCTTTTCACCCGACAGAGACACAATACCTACCGGTGATTTGCATAATACCACTGTACGCCAAAGTATAAAATGGCCCGGGGCATAAATGGTCGGACTAATTGATTTAATCAATTATTAAAAAAATTATAATCTATGAAATTATTTTCACTGTGATTCGTTAACTATGTGGACAGAGCTATCTGCCTTGAAATGAGAGGGGGGGGGGGGTGACACAAGGATTCACAGCAACAACACTAACTCAAATATAACTATCATAACTAACAGCTATGGTCCTTGAAAGCCTCCATGCTCAGCCGAGGGGGTCGGCAGCGATAACCAGCGCTCCATGGAAGCCCACAGTGAGAGCAGAACAAGTACAACAAAGAGAAAGACAGCAGGGCCTTTTTTGTCAGTCAGCGAGTGTTTTGTTGACCAGCACTCTGTTGTTAAAGCTACAGCGCCGTGGGCCTTTATTATCTCATCTTGTCAGTGGAGGAAGAGAAGGGCTTCAGCGCCTCCGGCCTTTATGGCCGTTGGAGAGCCTGGGGGTTTTGTGTGTCTGTGTGTGTGTGTGTGTGTGTGTGTGTGTGTGTGTGTGTGGGTGTGTGTGTGTGTCTGTGTGTGTGTGTGGGTGTGTGTGTGTGGTTGTGGCTGGGCTGTACACTGATAAAAGGCCACAAGCTGTTGAGCAGTTGACACTGCACTTCACACAGACACTTCACGCGCACGCACACTTAAAGTTACATTGAAAGGCCTCGACTCCCGCCGATTTAAAAAGGCCTCCTGTGTGTGTGTGTGTGTGTGTGCGTTTAGCTGTGGCCTGTGTTATAGGTAAATACATTCTTGCCCGATTGCTATACATTCTTATCTATCGTATATGGACTTTTCTCTCTCCACTCCCTAAACGTATTATTTCTTATGTACGGGGAATGATCGACCCTCCTTGGGCTCAGGTGACATCATTCTTTTAGACTCATGCTGATAATCAAGGCATGCTTCCATATTATTCGCATGCCTTTGATTAATGCTCTATAAAGCAGCTGTGTAGGCATGATGTCAGTGCTTATGTTTAATTGCAACATGCCTCGGAGCGGCCTGGAGTTGCAGTCGATAGTGTCTTCACTCCTAGAACAAAGGCAGTATAAACCGAACGGTATCTGTCGTTGCATATCTCTCTGGCGGTGATTCAGCGATTATTTACCCCTCTTGCCAAGCGGCAAGAGGCACAAAGAGAGCAGAGTGACTTATTGACTCTGCCTTTCACTGTTTCTCTTTCTCTGAGGCGGGAAAAAAAGGACAGCCATGTTAAACTACAGCTTTCAACGGACTAAAAACCTTATATCTTATATAACACCTATATTACACCTGGTGCTGAGCAACGTTTGTCATATTGTCATGGGCGCCAGTGGCTCAGGGGTAGAGTGGGCGGTAGAGCGGCTGGATGGGAACCGCAAGGTTCCCGGTTTGATCCCGGGCTCCCCCAGAGTTGGTGTAGAAGTGTACCTAATTGTTCCCGATCGACAGGTTGCTGCTTTGCATGGTTTCCTCCCCATCGGTGTATGAATGAATGGGTGAATGTAATGCACAATCTATGTAAAGCGCTTTGTATAAAACGGCGCTATATAAATGCACCATTTACCATTTATTTACCATTTACTGTTCAAGTAAGATATTTTGGGAGCTTTTCTGCCTTTTATCCTGCCTTTATTTATATGGCACAGTGAAGAATGACATGACATGGGGAGAGAGAGAAGGGGAGTGACACGCAGCAAAGGCCGTCAGGCTCGGGAATCGAACCAGAGACTCACTGTCAGGCTGCATTAGAGCCTACTGTATATGCGCCTTAAACACAAGGCCATCGGTTCCAAGGCCAGCAAGTGTTAGACCTATAACCTATTTATTTTCCCCAAAGAAATCTCTTCACTGACAATTGCTGATCTCCAAGCGCACAACATGACACACATTGTGACTTGTGAGCCAAATTAATGTTCACACATCCATCTCACGACATGCCCACATGCAGCGTAGAAACGCTAGGGTTCAAAACTTCATGACCTGTGCTTAACCCATCAAAACCGGAAAGCTTCTAGTTAATACTATTAACTTATTAGTAGTGTCACAATCATTTTATCAAACTTTAAACATATTTTATACCACCAGGGCTATTTAAAAATAGCAGATATACAAGGCAGCTCATCTAGTGTGCCTCGACATGTCGCACTATGAGCGTGTATAGAATAGATATGTTTGAAAAATCATGAAAATGTGTGTAAATCTTGGAATATTATTTTGTTCCCTGGGACAAAAATATTGATTTGAGTTGGGGGTCCACGGGCCAAACACATAATTTTGGGGGTTCTTGTCGACATGAAAAGGTTTGAGAGCGCCACTGATATAGCAACAAGCTTTTCAGAAAACCTGACATCACATTTGCAGAAGCCGGCTCAGGTTTGAATGGGTTAAGAGAACGCCACCTCATCATGCCCGCTGCCGCATGGGCATCTGCTCTGTGTAATGAAGCATTTTGTCTGGCCTTTCTCTCTCATTCAGTGCGATGCCATCCCCAGCACAAAACACCCTGCATTGTTCTGTATTGTGCAACAGATGCTCTGACCACTGATTGATTCCCACCCCTTTGGCTGGGGTTCTGCCCTTCAGCACCACGCCAGAGAGTGGTGCTGGTACCCATTAGTCAGAGACCAATGGGGAGGAGGCTCAGACATTAACCTATTAAGACCTGAGGGCTGAGGCCCGTTCTGAAAATGGCTTCCAAATCATAACGCTTTTCTGAAAAACGTATGTAGTGTACTAGCTAGCTATAACTTTGGTTTTGATCAAAGGACCCACAGAAATTATATGCATTTCGCCGCCGACCTTCATCTCACAATATATCGTTCCAGGGCATTTAAAAATATTCCAAAGATTTGTAGTTGTACTTAATGTTGGAGTTAATGGTTTTTCTAAAGATCTATAAGCTCATAGTGTGGCACGAAGTGACTGAGCTTGTAGATCTGCTATTTCTGAATATCCAAAGAAATCTAAATTGACATAGATGCTTTACCGGTTTTAATGAGTTAATTGGACAAGACGCACGCGCACGCACACACCAAACAGCACAGCCCTCCCTCTGTCGTTGCTGCTCCGTCGTGGGCCTAATGAGAGTTGGGTTGCATTTTCTGGCTGAAAGAACTTCTGTCCTCCTCTTCTTGTTGTCGCCGTGTTGGCATGCAGAGACAGAGCCAGGGGACGGAACGCATCCAAAGCCCGTCTGGGTTTCCACCGCCGGCCACCATGAGGAGGGCGTGTTTCTGTTTAGTGCCCCCATCTGCTCCCGTCCCGTCCCGGGTCTTGAAAAAGTCCCTGTGGTAATGTTGTTCCATGGCGGCAGGCAGGCAGACAGGCAGAGCCGCGGCCCCTCCTTCCCTTCCTGGCGTGACTCCAGGTTCCCCAGGCTCTCTCTATCGCAGTGGCTCTCAAACTTTCAGTCATGGACAGTCCCGATTTGATATGTATGTGGCAGACCTAACATCTGAAAGGGCTTTCTGCCAGGGACCCTCCCAGAAGAGAAGATGTATGTTAAATATAACAAAATATTCAAAAAAAAATCTAAATCTTTCAAAAACAAAATAGCAGATGTGTTCAAGCTTGCAGCGTGGCACGAAGCGTGACGTGCTGTGAGCTTGTAGAACTGCTATTTTTTAAAATAGCCAACATACATGGATAAAGTGGTTAATATGATGCTATGCTAACTACTTTTGTCTTTTTTCTTAAAAAAAAAAGAATCCCACGATTTTGCAAATTTTTTTTGTGTCAATTATCTAATGTAATTCTGGGTGCTAGACTCTCTCTGCCAACCTGGAGAGAGCAACGGACTGACCTCATGCTTCCTTCAAAGCATGACGAGTCCAAGCCACTTCTTTTCACCTGACAGGGGGAGTTTCCCTGTTTGGACGTAGCACGTGGATTCGTGGAAGGAACACGTTATTTCAACCCGTTCCTTTCCCCTCCATCAGGGGGAGGCAGTTTAGTAGGACTACTACTAACTACCTTTTGCCCCCCCCCCCCCATGACCGCTACTTTGAGACCGCTACTGTGCTCCACAGGGCTTTTTAGGGGACGTGACAACGAGGCCGCTAACGTTAACACTGCACGATATCATTCACACGTCTAGAGGCGGAGAGGAATTTTTCTTCTTTTTTTTCCCACGTCAATGGTAGCCCTCAGGGCGACTTTTCGTGTAAAGTTACATTTTGACAAGGCCAGAAACATATAGTGCGTCACCCATCTAATTGGTGGTTCACCGCTTTCTCTATCTTAGTGCCGAAGCGCAGCATGCCAGTACCAAGCCCACCCACCCACACCCAACGCCGGACCACCGGCCGCACACAGTCGCTCCAGTCATGCGAGGAGAGAGTGCTGGCTTTATGAAAGGGCCCTGCGCTGCGTGGAGGCTGGCTGGCAGGGCTGGCACAGCCAGAGAGCCCACGGTGCTGACACACGCAGCAGGATTTGAAAAGATTAAAAAAACACACATCGCTTTGCATGATCGTGTGTGTGCGTGTGTGTGTGTGTGTGTGTGTGTGTGTGTGTGTGTGCGTGGTATATGTGTTACAGGGTCAACACCAGCTAACGGTGAGCTTGACAGGACTGATGATAACGGGGTTCGGGGGGAGGGGTTGCAATGTGTACAATAATAAACCAGAAGGACTGCCTTCTGAAACAGGGACCCCCTAGCCTGGAACCTCCTCAAGGACCCCTGGTGGGGGGGGGGGGGGGGGGGTCCCTGGCTGTACCCCCCACTTTAAGAAACAGTGTAATAATATACCGGTATTATAAGATGGATTTGCACCATGACAGTGGAGGGGTGGAGGTCAGAGGTGTTGGTGTTGGTGAGGCGCTTAGGTTTGTTTGTGTTTTCACAAGGGGTGGAGGTGTTGGTGGGGCGCTTAGGTCTGTTTGTGTTTTCATAGGGGGGAGGGGGGTGTGGTCGCTGGCCTCCCACACAGGGCAGAGAGGGGCTGGTTCAGGCATGTCGGTTTATTTGCACACGTCGAAAACACGCTGCCCTTAATCCTCCTGTGGTTTTGATTTCTCTCTCTCTCTCTCTCTCTCTCTCTCTCTGTGTGTGTGTGGCATTGAGGCCCTAGAGCTATAGGTTCATCCAAGTTAACACACACACACACGCCGTGCACGGTTTAATTACTATACTTGCGGGGACATTAATATTCTAGGATGACGATTTCATGAATGCCTTTTTTCTTTTCTTCTGTTTTTAGGGCCATTTTAACCCTGAAGCCGGACATATAAGATCTACAAGCTCACAACTTACAGCTCACTGCGGATTTCAGTGCATGATGCCGACTCATGACTAGGTATGAATCAGGCATGAATCCAACCCCCATCCCCCATAAACCTAACTTATAAATGCCCAACCTTTTATAACCATTTCTCTTGTGAGGACAACAACTATTTCTCAATGCTACTATACTTGACTTGTGGGGCCAAGTAGTACACACACACACACACACACACACACACACACAGGTCTACTGTACTACTGCTGAGGTTGGTATATTTTCCTGCCACACAGCTGCCCATGCGTGTCTTTGCGTGAAGATGAACAGAGCTCATCACATTGTCGGCTTCCACTATGAATAATCTCACTATCCTTAGGACACCCCGGTGACTTCAGCTAAATGGCGCCAAGAACCACATAACATAAACCGCAATGTCCCGTGTTCTCTTCTGTAAGGCCAAGAGCACGTACTCGGCAGCTGTTGTGTGGAATGTGCTTCCTAAAGGTCTAAAGGCCATGGTCTCAATTTCATAACTATCTGGATACATCATCCAGAGATAATATATCACTTTAGTCAATAGCCGTGGATGTCTTCTCCCTCACACAACCATCATGAGCAGTTGTGGGAGTGTCTACGCTGTTTGAGCTAAGCTATATGTGTGCTAATGGCACAAGCTGAATTCGAAAACTCACGTGTGAATCTGTGTGCTGCTAGCGCTATGAAGATGACATCCATCCAAAGCACCCTCCCGCTCATAAACCGCGGCGTGTGTGGGCACGGGCCGTAAATGAAAGTCCTTTTCATACTGTAAGTTTGCAGTGTGTGTGTGTGTGTGTGTGTGTGTGTGTGTGTGTGTTGTGGCGGCGTTCACTGTGAGGCACTGGTAGTGGTCTGGCCGGCGCCTCCACGCATGGCATGTGCAGTTTGATTATCCCACATAGCTTGCTGAAACCATGATCAATCAAAAAAGTTCCATCACATGCTTCTGTGTAATACAGAACCTTTTGATTGAGTCTGTCACGATCATGACATCTTGGTTGGTGATTTGTTGTACAAATGATTGGGATTAACGACTTTGTATTGTGTTTTTTGTCCTTGGACATTGGAACATATATTGTAAATACAGATTAAGAGGGTTGGTTAAGTGCACACACAGTGCCATAGTAATTAGAGCTTCTCTTTAGCTTTGAACCTGAACCACAGTTTGTGGTGAGTATCTGGTTACCTTGTGGTGCTGGTGTTAAGGTATACGTTTGTCTCAGTCATCTGTTCCCAGTCTAAACAACAGTGTTTAGAATTAAGCAACCAGGTCTATGCAAACAAGCCCAAAAGAACACATAATAGCCAATGCATGCTCACAACACGACGCATAGCGCGTCAAGCAAAGCGATTTTGGTTCTGTTTTTTGTTTTGTGCCTTTGGTCAGTCTTTCAGGGTAGGCAAGAGCTCACTTGTGTGCCTCTCATTGAGCCTCTGTGCTGGCTATGCTTCTGATCTTAAGTAATCAATAGAATAATACAATTAAACAACAATTAGAGTTGTTCCGATACCTTTACTCGGGCCGATGACACCCTCAAGTACTCGTACTCGGTACTCTGAACCGGCCCCGATACTTTGTTTGACCCGAGTACCAAAACATCCAATTGACACTAGGCTGGTCGAATGCAACGGAAGCAAGTCTGACCCAACACTGCAGCAAATCGCCAAAAACAGCCAATCTACAAGCATACAGGACAACTGACAAGTGTAGATCGGAGATCCATCTGCATCTATGAGAAAAAAGGGGGTAAAATAAGTGGTTACTCAACAAAAATATTGGTATCGGTACTCTGTATCGGCGAGTAGTAAAAATTAAGTACTTGTATTCGTCTGAAATCAGTCTGAAAAAAATGGTATCTGGATAAACAATCGATAGCTTAAGCTTGCAACCCTATTTGGTCCTCTAATTCCAATCCTCCTCCATGCTAGTTGCTACTAGTGTTATATAATGTGAAGTACCAGGCTGTGGGGCCATGGTTTCACCCTCTCTTTCTCACCCTTTTTCTTTTTGTCTTTCTTATCATCCGTATTATTGGCTTTACCTGTATCAAATGCAACCCACGGCTTTGTGAGGAGCAGCCTACGTTTACATACATGATGACGTTAAGTTGAACAGGAAAAACGGGTTCTTTCTTTGTATCGTTTATGATGAGAGGAACACACAGGAAGCTGTGTCTACAATGGCACGCAAACAGTACATGCCAGTGACTGCCTGGTGTGTAATTCCAGAGTGTAATATCACAGCTACATCATTATTATGCGGTCAATCATGTCAGAAGGGCTTTAGTGTGACGGGTTGTATTCTCTGCGTACATATTGTCACTGTCTGTGGCGGGCAGAGACCATGTAATCTCCATATTTCATCTTGTTTATTTTTATTATTTTTATTTTTTGTAAGGGCCTTGTTTGTGTTGGGATGAGCTTGTGAATTGGCTATTTATTCTGCTTTTGCGTGTGAAAGTGGTAAAGGATTTTATTCATATTGAACCAATTGAAATTATTGGAGCTTGTGACTGAATAATCACTACATCGTCGTAACGATTGGATTTGGGACCAAAGGTATTTTTTTCCCATTTCATATAAACTAACGGTTTTGGACGTGTTGAGGTGTCTGTGTGCCATAGTAGTGGATGAGCTGGTAGTCTGTGTGTGGGTGGGATATTTATCAGTATGTGGATGAACTGCGTTAATGTGTGTAAACAGGCTATTCTTCTAGCTGCGGGCGAGTGCAAGGAGTATAGTAGAGAGTGGTAATGACTGTCATTAGGGGAGCGTAAATATGTTTGCGGCATGGTGAGGTGCACACACTTCACTTAATAGGTTCACACTGAGGCGACACTATGCAGCATGTTGTTGGGCCTCAGTGTGACACACAGCTTCTGGTCAGAGGTAGTTTGTTTCATCTTTGCTTATGGTCGGGACTGGACTAGTTTAGTTTAGCTTTACTTATGGTCAGAAGCACTTAGTTTAGCTTTGATTATGGTCAGGAGTAGTAGTTTAGTTTGGCTTTGTTTTCTTGAGTTTCTTACAGTGTGCATGTCGATAACTTAACTGCCGATCTAATTTGCTTTGTTTGTGATAGTAACAGTGAGTGTAAAAACTGGAAAGGTGAGAGAGGGGGGATGACATGGGATGGATTTGAACCCAAGCCAGCTTTATTCAGTCCTACAGTATATGGTATGCAGTTGAGAGTTGATCATCACTTTTTGCTATTTTTGAAAAAGATTTTAAAGAAATTTAACATGGAAAAGATTGACGATTATGCAAAAAATATTGTGATTATCTAAAATTCTGCCTTGTGAGTTTGAATCACTGTTGAATCAGCTGTGTGGTGATAATTTGACAAATGATGATTGATATATATATATATGTATATATACATATATATATATATATATATGACATGTTTGTGACATTACCAGTCACCCCCCTCCCCCCGTGGGAATGACATTGTGGACTGAAGGTCATAGGCCTTCTCTAAATGCAGTTTGCCCGGCTCTTTTGTCCCATCGGGGTGAAGACTTGGTTGGCCATTCTTATGCGGCGCCATTGATTAATTGATTAGTAATTGTATTGGCGGCGTATCTCCTGATGTCATTTGCACATCAATGTTGCATATAGAGCAGCACCCCCGGTCCCATTGTGGCCAGCGGTGTGAACCATGTTAGGAGGGATTCAGACAAGTTCAATGTTATACAAAGCAGCTAGGGCAGGGGTCTTCAACGTTTTCCAGACCAAGGGCCCCTTAGCTGAGAGAGAGAGAGAGATGAAGCAGGGACCCACACTACATATCCTATGAAATTGTGTTTCAGATAATTTTTTTGTTTGACAGCATTATTTGTCATCAGTGTAGTATAAAGGCATTTTTTCTTTGTTTGTTCTATCTTTTCTATGAATATGTTTTTTTTTCCCCAGACATTTAACCACTTAAACCATCAATACTTAAAGTGACTGTTGGCTCTGTAATTGGTCTGCTCTTTGTTCCCTCTACTAGTCTACACCAAACCTCTGCCGAAAATAGCAGATCTACAAGGTCACAAAACCTCACAGTGCGAGTCGTTGTGTGTTATATAGTAAAACATAGGCGGAAAAAAGATTAACCATTAACTCTGGTGGTGCTATTTTGGTTATGTTGTAATAGATGAACATTCTCAACACTGCCTACTGCCTAGCCCAAGGCTATTATGCTTAACATATTATATCTCATAATCTAATAATCATTGCTTTAGATTATTTGTTCAGTTCAGTGCCCCCATTTATTATTAAACAGGATGTATAGAGATACGTGTTTAAACCATATTAATTACTTAATTGCCTCGGCTTGGACCCCATGAAGCCACCGCAAGGACCCCTTTTAGGGGTCCCCGGACCACACGTTGAGTACCAGCGCTTTTGCCTCACCGTGTGTGAGATTTTATGTAACCATGCAAAGCAAGAAGAATGCAAAGAAAGTGTGAGGGAGCGGAAAAAACACAAGGTTCATACATGTTTTAAGGGCATCTTTTAACGCCTCACACTGCATGTCATCACATACCAAGATACCATCACCACCATCGTTAAACACGAGGGCGATGCTGTCATAATCCGCTGAGAGTCCAGAGACCCGCACAATCCTACCAGATGATCATATCCCACGCCACGTTCTGCCTGCTCAGCAGATGCTGTGGCATTATGGGGCTTTGGGGATGGATGTCGTCTGGCCTGGCTGGCAGTGGCAAGGCTATCGGCCTCTCTCGGCTAAGACCACCCTGGAGAGGGGGGAAAAAGCAGCTGCTCTGGCCTTGGTTTCATCTCCGAGGAGGACATGTTTTAAATTTTTCAAGAGAACAGAGAAAGAAACTTTTGACTTATTCATAAGTCAGAAGCCAGTGTTATGCCTGTGATGTAATGTGAATGGAGATGGGGGTGTTCTACACAAGCAGTTGAGTTGTTATTAGCAATGCACTGCTGCATGGTGGCTTTTGATGAAAGACTATGCCCCGTCGTCGGCTATCATTTCAGTGTTTTTCTTTACTGACCATAGTGGCTATAGAAACAGAATTCTCCATTATAGCAGTCTCTTAGGTCTATAAAGAATACATTGCAGGAATGTTTAAAAGGCAGAGGCGGTAGAAGTTGACAAAGCACACGTCCAACTTCATTGAGCATACCTGGAAAAGTAATTTGTTAGGAGTTTGGGGTGTTTTTAGTGAATAAAGGATTAGCGTTATTAGACCCTAGCAGTTTGCATTTCGTTGCTGTCGGGCAGAAACCTTGTATCTCCATATTTCCTGAATCAATGTCCTACGTTGTTGTAGAAAAGTGCCACACAAAGTCGAACCGGGACGCGCTGTGAGCTTGTAGATCAGATATTTCCCCCAGAGTGTCCTTGAGCAAGACGCTCAAGGACTGCTCCCGGATTGCTCCTGATGTGCAGGTTGGTGCCTGGCATGGTTTCTTCCGCCATCGGTGTATGAATGCGTGTGTGAATGGGTGAATGTGCACAATCTATGTAAAGCGCTTTGAATAAAAGCTCAATAAACATTTTTATATAATTTTACATAAATGCACCATTTGTGATCCACATTTCCTGAAACGTAACAGTTTTGGTCTTTTGGACATACAAGGTTTCTATACACGACAGCGCCGAATAGTTAGTGTAATAGTGTTAGTGTAGTAGCTGGAGAATGCTACTGGAGTACTAGTATGACCTGCTTGACTGTCCTGAGCTTGTCCCGCATCCAGAGCTTGTGAAATAGCGCTGAGATGGAATTTGGCCTCCAGCTGTGCTCTGTGTGTGTGTGTGGGGGGGGGGGGGGGGGGGGGGGTTCATTACGAACAGTGTTGCCATGTCTCCTTATTATAAGGCGACTTTGTGCTTGTTTTTCGGTAAAGTAGCTTGTATTTATATATTGGTTGGTGGTTGCGTTTTGGGGGCTTATGTATTTGTCCTCACTCCGCAGTCCCCCATCTGAATTTTGATGCTAGGGAGTCGGGACTATGATTTAGGTTCCCCCAATACAAGGTTTGTGGTGTTAAAATGATTAAAAAAGAATCCACATACCGGTAATTGTTTTTTTTTTTAAAAAGATGTGAGATTGTAGATCTGCTATTTTCAAATAGCCAATGTATATAGTAGGTTTAAAGGTCTCTTATAGAGATATAGTCGCTACTTTTGGCTTGTTCTAATAGACCTGGTTGCTTATTTCTCTCGCAAAATCTGGCAACACTGATTACGAGCCACATGCAGCTGGGGGAACTACCCCCACGGCCTGGTGACCTCTTTGACCCCCGGCCCGTACATGATGGTCCAAGTCAAAGTAGCAAGAACAGCAGAGCCCCTTGAATTAGTGTTATTCTTACCGTCTAGACGCCATCTGAAGTGAAACGGAGCTTAGCAAAACGCCCACTGTAATAGTTTTATGCCTCTTGGCCCAGTGAATGCATCGACAGCTTCAGCCACTGTCCGGTGGAATGTTGTTTCTGGAAACGGACAGCGGCAGAGTGTGCTGCTCGGCACCAACATGGCTGTACTTGCTTTGATTTACGTTCAAAAAAGAGGTTTGAAACTGAAGACGGCAGCGCTGCCTAGGGTATAGCGTAGCCAAACACCTGATATCCAAATAATGTCCCTCATTTGAATAAGGCCCGGCGTCCCTTTATCTCCAAGAAAAATAAAGGACGCCTCCAGAAAAATATAGAATATCGCTGTGTATATACGGTAATATATGAACAGACTTTTTGTATATAATCATTATTATTAACCACTTAAATCCATATTCTGGGGGGAATATTTACTAGCCAGAAATAGCAGACTTCTCGTGGTTGTAGTAATATTTCAACATCAGGAAGGAAAACGACCGGGTTGTCAGACACGCGCTTATTTGATAGCGTACAGTAGAGCTGACAGGAAATACATGACAGACTGGCACTACCATCTTTATAATCCATGTTTATACAGAGTAGAGGAAACACAGTGGTTACTGGTTGTTAGTGGTTACTAGTCCTCACAATGGTTGTTGTATTACTTTTATCGCAACAAATCTTGCAAAATAACAAAACATCTTTCTGTGGACTACAGCCCCTAATGGAGCCAGGATCATGATCCAGAGAGGGTTAAAACAAACGTCTCCCCTCATTATGCACAGTCAGAGGGGCCCTCGTAAGCAAACGGGACCATTTCCTAGAATGACCCCAAGGTGTGAGGTACCTTTCCTGATATCTGAGCGCCCCCACAGAGCTCTTTTATAACGAGGTGGAGAGTTTTTCTAATCACATGAAAAGCATTCCCTGCTACTGTGGCATTGTTGTCATTGTTTTATCCACTCTGCATGAGGCCGGTGGGCGGGTGTTAATCCATCTGAATGAGGTGATCTCATCCCAGAGGGGGATAAAGGTCTCTCTCTCTCTTTGTCTGTCTTTCTCTGTCTGTCTGTCTCTCTCTCTCTCTCTCTCTCTCTCTCTCTCTCTCTCTCTCTCTCTCTCTCTCTCTCTCTCTCTCTCTCTCTCTCTCTCTCTCTCTCTCTCTCTCTCTCTCTCTCTCTCTCTGTCTGTCTGTCTGTCTGTCTGTCTGTCTGTGTCTCTCTCTCTCTCTGTGTCTGTGTCTGTGTTCTGTCTGTCTGTCTGTCTGTGTCTCTCTCTCTCTCTGTGTCTGTGTTCTGTCTGTCTGTCTGTCTGTCTGTCTGTCTCTCTCTCTCTCTCTGTCTCTCTCTGTCTCTCTCTCTCTCTCTCTCTCTCTCTAGCTTAGAGACAGGAAGTTGGCAAGGCCACGGGGTGGTGTGGCCTGATGGTAGCATTGGGATCGTTTTAGGATTTTAACGAGTTTGGTTCCCTCTTAGCGGTATGATTCCATAACGGTTACCTTTAACAAATCCTGTATAGGAGGTTCCAAATGAACGCTGACAAGTCTGTAACTCTGAGAGTGTACAGTTAAGTACAGTACGGGTCCATTTGGTTCCATTTGTACACTCTCAGAGTTATGGTGGTGACCTTGAAACTGCAGGTATTGTAGTTGTATAGCATAAGTGAAGTTCACATTACAGCTCATTGACAGTGTGATTTGAAAATAAAAGGGAAAAAAAAGATTGCAGATGTGATGGCGCCGGTTCCTGGCTCCTCAATGTTGGATCCGGTTGTATGTATAGATAGCTACGGTCAGCAGAGAGTAGTCTGGTCCTGGTCATCTGTTTCAGTCTTATAGACAATAATAATTGCCTGTAACAATTATGACATCATCACAATTATTTGAGTGTCTGTCTATTATTAAAATTCCATGAGTCATCCTAGTCGTCCCTGAGTGGCAAAGTCCAGCGGGCCTCTCCCTACAGTGCAGTGCCACTAGTCCTCATTGTGTGACAGCTATAGGGCTGTCAGCCTGTCACCATCTCTCCCTACAGTGCAGTGCCACTAGTCCTCATTGTGTGACAGCTATATGGCTGTCAGCCTGTCATCATCTCTCCCTACAGTGCAGTGCCACTAGTCCTCATTGTGTGACAGCTATAGGGCTGTCAGCCTGTCACCATCTCTCCCTACAGTGCAGTGCCACTAGTCCTCATTGTGTGACAGCTATATGGCTGTCAGCCTGTCATCATCTCTCCCTACAGTGCAGTGCCACTAGTCCTCATTGTGTGACAGATATATTGCTGTCAGCCTGTCACCATCTCTCCCTATAGTGCAGTGCCACTAGTCCTCATTGTGTGACAGCTAGGGCTGTCAGCCTGTCACCATTTGTGTACAGTATATAGCCAAACTACAAGTTTGCTGTGACATTCTCTTGAGTGTACAGGGTTTGATGAGGGCCCAGGTAGGGCCGGGCCTTAATTTTCGGGCCTGTTGAGAACTCTAGTTTTCGCTGGCTGCCGGATGTGGCTGCACTAATAACTTTGGGGCAGGCCCGTCTAGAGTTTGAATGGACAGGTGGGCCTGTTGAGAACTCTAGTACTAATAACTTTGGGGCAGTTTGAATGGACAGGTATATGTCAAAAGGGACTAAGGGAGACATCGAAGAGGATGGATGATGGGGAAGGATCAACATATGGAATGTCAGAACAGGTTCTGTCCTGATATATATCCATATACGGAGATCAAAGAGTTTGAGGTTTGAGGTCGGATGTAGAGCTGCTGGCCAATATTGGTGACATCAGGGATCTCCATATATGGGCTTAACTGCGACAGCAGGTCGTATTTACTATGACATCAGGGTGTCCACATTTCCATCCCTTATGATGTCACCTGATGTCACAAGACCTAGTGGGCAGTGGGCACCAACCATGGTGCCCGACCAACACACAGGAAATGCACTATTCCATAGTTACCTAATAATAGTGACAGGCCTATGTGACAGCTAGCAACTAACCATTTCCTTAATGCCAATTTAATGAATGAATTAATCCGGTTGGCCCTTGGCAGACATCTACAAATGCAACAGCTGCTATATAACGTGTTAGGATTGGCCTGTGTGTACGATTGGTCAACACTTTGCACCTCACACCAAACTAGACAGGTTACACATGAAATGAGCCAAAGATAACAGTTTTTATACCGTGCTAAGTGAGTTATATAAATAGCAGTAATAATATCAGCTAAGAACAGATCATTCTGAATTGACTGACCCCTGACCCCTACCAGTGGGAACTCTTGGTCACACAGCACACAATGCATGATATTGCAGGAGTGTTTGCTGTGCTGTCTGTTGTGTTATTTATTACCGTTCAGTTCAGCTAAGTGCTTAATTACAGCCACTGTGACCTGGTGTGTGAACTTTTGCTGTTGAAGGGAACTGATAATGGAACTTTTAATGGCTTTTGCGGTTCATGTTCTTACTCTGGGTTTGTTGGGTTTTTTTAGTTGGCAGGCAGGCTCAGTCGGTATTAGCTCTCCCCTTTGGACCTTAAAGGTCATGGGTTCGATCCCCGGCACTGCCAACTAAGTGTAGGAGTAGCATGGCTTGGGTGCGGCAAGTCACGTGGCAAGTAGTGGGAGCTGACCGCGGGTGTTGCGCTCCACTTCAGCAATCCATCTCCCATAGGGGTCAAATGAGGATATAGACTCCTGCATTCTCGGACGGCTAAATCTCATACTGACAATAATAGTCTCGCGAGCCTCCCACAAGTTTCAAACGCTTCAGTCATACAGTATGTGAAGCCTCCTCCCGCTTTCATTTCGTCTTAACAGTCGTGAAAATTGTATCCTAATATAAATCAAATCCTCGAAACAAATAGCTTGCTTGCTTAGCAGAAATGTTTTTTTTTTTTTTAATAAAGTAAAGATATGATGACAGCTTCCTGCCTCGGATTTCGGAACAGCTAAGTATAAATAAAGTTAGGATTTAGGCTTGTCATAAACGCTACAGAAAGCACACAGAGCGTAGAACTTAGCAGCGTTCTCTGTAGGGGTGATCCGTCCTTTGACAGAAGTTTAAACAGTGGACCATCTCTCTCTGAGCGGCCTCAGTTCTCTCTGCTGCTACAGTTGACTTTTCACTTCAACAGGCTCGTTGTCAGAGATGCTAGTGTTTTCGCGGGTGACGTTATGCGCTGGAATATCTTTGCCTGAAGCCCCATTCATCCATTCATTCTATGGCTGAAGCGGGGGCTTCAATAGAGCACTGGTCTTGAAGACACCATGGATGTCACTGCTGTGACAATTGAAACGATTGTTCACTAGCACAGTCTGGCGCAGTGGCTCTCAAACATTTTCATGTCCAGGACCCCGCAAATTGATGTGTATTTAGCTGTGGACCGCCACCTGAAAATGTTGTGCGAGAAACCCCCATGAGATTATTTGTCATTCAAATACAAGTTCACAACATGTCGCATCACAGCACATGCAGTATGTGCGGTTGAAGTTCAGCTATTGTTGAATAGTCCAAAGTATAATAAATAGGTTTTAAAGTGGTTCGAACTGTGATTTTGACTCTATGTTTAACTAGTTTAGCCAAGGATCCCTGGAGGACCCCGGGAGGTCCCAGGACCCATCATTGAGCACCACTGCATCAAAGGTGGACTACAGCTCCCCCACCTGGAAGGCATATAAACTGCTTCTTCACACCATTCTGGTTTTGAGACAGCATTCCGACATGCTGCCGGGGGGGGGGGGGGGGGGGGGGGGGGGGGGTCAATGGCAGTGGCTGCAGGACAGATTGTGCCATGGGAAACTGGACCCTCCCGTCAAATGACCCGTGTCATCAACTTATTGAGCTACAGATCCCAGGGACGCGCTCACTGGAGATCAAAGTGACTGGTGTGAAAATCAAAAGCGCCGGGACGTGTAATTCATACACCAGACCCCCTTTGCACATTTATCAGAGGTGTCTTCACTTTAAAGAAACACCGCACAGTTATCAGTCAGTGCTTTATCCGTTAGATCTGTTGGAACACTGTCTCATATATTTATTAGGGATGACACAAAGAAAAGTCGGTTATTGGGAAAGACAGAGAAAAGTCAGAAAACCGATCTCAAGGTAGCCCCCAGGGTTCCTTAGGGAGAGTTCCAGGGGGTCTCCAGAAAAATGTGTACTATTATATATAGTAACAAAAATCTGTTTAACCACTTTAACACGATATCCAACGTGTTGCGATGTGTTGCGACAGCTATTTTCTTTTTAACAACACATTTACACTTGTATGGGGGTAGTAAGCCTTGCCAAGCCATGAGGACAATAGGGCAGGAGCCTATCTCCTGTTTCTGTAGCGTGAGGCAGCTTGATCACTTGTACACCCCCTGGACATGACGCTAGTATGTCGCAGGGACTTACCCCCAATCCAACCCTTAATGCTGAGTGCCAAGCAGGGAGGCACTGGATCCCATTTTTTTCTTTGGTATGACCCGGCCGGGGATTGAACCCCAACCTCCCAGTCTCAGGGCGGACACTCTAACCACAAGGCCACTAAGCTGGTTTGTATGGGGGTCCCTGGCACAAAACATTTTCAGATGTAGGGCAAATACTGTAAGGGGTCCCGGCTTGAACATGAAAAAGTCTGATAACCGCTGTGCTAGTAGTAACAAGATATTCTCAGTCAAGGACGATGAGATGAAAGCAATAATGGAGAGAGAAAAAAAAACAAAAGCCAAGAGTGATGCATGGAGAATGAGATACTCTAGCTCTGTGATGATGATGAGAGAAGGTTGAGAGCTGCAGAGCTGATCCCTGCAGAAGAAATGCTGTTCCACTTGTTCTTTTATTCCTGGCAGCCCAAGCTGTTTGGGCTGAATGGGCTATCCGTATATCCTGTCTCTGCTAGTTATGTAACAGTCAGCCGGGGCCCCAAAGTGAGAGCTGCTGTCCAAACTGCAGAGACCCCCCCCCACAACATTTTTTGAAACACCACTGGCTAAGCCGGTGGTGGAAAGAAAGAAGTACTCCGATTTTCTTTTTTAAAGATATTTTTGGGGCTTTTCTGCCTTTATTTAGATATAGTGCAGTTGGGATGGACAGGAGAGAGAGAGAGAGAGACGGGCAGTGCAGCAACGGTCGTCGGGCTCGGGAACCGGGCTTGTAGATAGACTATATTACCATACTTGATCATCCTAGTGTCCTACAGCGTCACGCAAAAAGCATCAAGAGTAGCGACGTTTTGAGCTTGTCAATCTGCTACTTTTACTACTAAAAAATAATCCTGAAAAGTAACCGTTTCAGACATACGAGGTTTCCGGGTGAGACAATATCTATTGTTCACTGGCTGGTTGCTGAGTGGGTCGGAGTCTAAAGGGAGAGCGCTGCTTGTCAACTGTGTCCCAGAAAGCCGGGTTTTCTCCCTTCATTACATAATCCCCTCAGACCTCAGAATGTAAAAAGCTATTTGGTGTATAGTGAGGCTTCATTTCAAAGCCCTGGCACACACTAAGTTTTCCACCAGCCCATGCAGATCATGGATAGGAGAGGAAAGTAAATGGCCCTGCATTAGGATCCCAGACACAGCCAGTCAAAGAAATCCAGTGGGTGGAAAGTAGCTAGGTACATTATTTACTTGAGTACTGTCGAGGCATTTTTTTTCTCTCTACTAAATCTCAGAAGTTTTTCGTTTCACCTTTTACTCCACTGCAATTGTTTGACAGCTTTAGTTACTAGTTACTTTGCAGATTTAGCAAATTATGGTGATTTTATATTCCGAAAATAGCAGCTCTACAATATGTCACAATGCAAGTAACCCGTTGTGAGCTTGTACATCGGCTATTTTTGAATATCTGATTCTGAAGTATAAAAAGTGGTTCATGATCAATAATCCATTAACGATAACGATAATGATATACAGTATATGATTATCTGAAATGAGTATTTGCATAATGAGTGCTTTTTCTGTGTAAGTGTACTTTTATGCTAATACTTTTGTACTTTGACTTGCAGTAAGTACGGTTCTGGATACAGGAGTAATTCCACACATTGTGGAGATGCTATTGTTTACTTAAGTTTCAAAGTCGGAGTACCACTTCCACCACTGCAAACCACTGGAGCAGCGGTTTCAAATAGTTTGGTACTGTTCCAATTACGAATGGGTTTAGAAAGCCTGTCTAATGTTATTAAGTTGCTGTTTTCCACGCGGCTTGCCAAGTCATAATGCTGGCCTCGGTTTATATGATAACTGATGTCTTGTTTTTCAATTCTGTCCATTCCTTGTCCTTTCTTCTCCTCCTCCTTCAGCACTATAAATAAAACCTATTATTGTTTTTGTCTTCCCGTAGGTTGTGAATGTGATCAGAGGCGTCTTGTCAGTGTTCTGGGAGAATCGTAATGGCCGCACACACCAGACACCTGGAGTTTTACTTGCTTTGACCACGTCCCACACAGTTTCCACCGTCGTCAAAGAATAAGAAAAAAGGACAACCGCTCGAAGCGATTAATTTCATAGTCTGTGGATTTTTGTTCCAACACGAGAGAGACCATGCCTATCCTCAAGCAGCTGGTGTCCCACTCCAATCAGTCCAAGAGGCGGTCCCGGGCCGACCTGACGGCCGAGATGATCAGCGCGCCGCTGGGCGACTTCCGCCACACCATGCACGTGGGCCGCGGCGGCGACGCCTTCGGCGACACGTCGTTCCTCAGCACGCGGTCGGGCGAGCCCCCCCGGGAGGCCGCGCCTCCGGACCCCCACTACCAGCAACCGCAACCCAACAAGCAGGACTCCCTGGGCGGAGGAGGAGGAGGAGGGGTGAGCTCCAAACCAGGCCTTCTCTCCCGCACGTTCAGGAGCAGCAAGCGTACGCAGTCGGTCAACCGCGGCGGGGACAAGTACGACTCTAACCTCATACTGCCCTCCACCGCGGGCTCGGCCACCTACGTGAAGAACGCCATATCGCTGCCTTACCTCAACGACGAGGATGCTGGGTAATGATGGCCCCTGGACCGGAATTATTTTTATATAATGTTTTGGCATAATTGTCATAATCATGTTGGAAAACACACGTCACCTCAGATTTCTCTTTGTGGAAATAGCCGATCTACAAGCTCACAGTGCGTTTTGTGAGTCTGTAGATCGGCTATTTTCACAATTTAAGTATGGGGACTACGAAAGGAAATGAGCTTCCTAGCTAAATCCGTCACGTTTTACGTGAGATCATGTTCAGTTGATTTAATCCATGTTTGTTAATGTACGTTGTCCAACCTAAATACTAAAAAAGTGAGGTAAAGTAAGTAAAACATTTTGTGACGGTGACAGGCGGGGCGTCCGGCTGGCGAAGAGCGTCTCGTCCAGCCCCATGAGGAAGCTGTCCGAGGCGGACGGAGGAGGAGGAGGCAACAAGCCGGCCAACGGGGGCGGAGCCATGGCCGCCATGGCCACGCTGGACTCGGAGTTCGACGAGCACAACTTTGGCGAGCTGACGGACCTGCCGCCGTCCATGCCCAGGGGAGGAGGGATGAAGCACGCCGAGTCCATCATGTCCTTCCACATCGACCTGGGGCCCTCCATGCTGGGAGACATCCTCAGTGTGATGGAGAAGAAAGGCTGGGAGGACGACGACCTGGGCTACGAGGAAGGCAAGTACTGTACGACCGATACGTGCTCCATGAATTCATTGGTCACGGGGACCCCCAGAAATACTTCCGCCATGTTCCGCGACCACAACAGGTGGATACAATCTTAGTTTGATCGGGGGGGACACGGCAACACCATATGCTCTAATTTGCTTTTGACACGTCAGTGAATATGCTCTTCTCGCATACATATAGATTCAAAGCAAAAGTAGTAAGTATATTCTGAAAAAATCACACTCATCATCATACATCATTACATTCCGGCCAATCAATTTTCTGCCCTCACTTTTTATCCTCAATATGTACTCAATATACTTTGCTCTGCCAATCAGATCATCGCTATGGGGTGATATGATCAGCCAATCACATCATCGCTAAAATACACACAAACGCACAAAGCTCAAACAAATATTTGTCGTTGTGCTTCTACTGAATTAGGCCTATTTTAACTTAATAACTAATGATTTCTTTCAAACTGTCGCCCCACCTTGAAGGCAAGGGCAGCGAGGGTCGCGGGTCGCCCTCCCTCAGCCCCCCCACGGAGGACGAGGACGCCAGCCCCCCCGCCAGGCCCCCCCGCAGCATGGCGTACCAGCAGCAGCAGAAGGCCCCCGTGGACCCCTACACCCCGGAGCTGCGCATCCGGAGCACCACCACCGCCACCGCCAACAACCAGAGCCAGTACCTGGACAGCTGCTCCGTGTCCAGCTCCGGCTCGGCCGCGCTGGACGACCAGAAGGCCGTCCAGCACCACAACAACAACAACCACCATCTGCACAGGGAGGAGGGCGACACGGACAGCGCCAAGTACAGCTCGCCACGGGGAGAGGACGGCGACCGCGACTTCTCCTTCATGGACGAGGACGACGACGAGATTCGGGTTTAGAAAAAAGAAAACCACTTAAAAACCCTCTAGTGTCCGTGTTCGTGGGGAAAGCTTTAGTGTGGAAAACAGACGATCGAGGAGCAGCTCGCCGATCGGCTATTTTCCCACGGAAGCGTTCTTCGCAATAACCGGAATAAAAACAAAATACACTAGTATAGAGCCTTGAGGGACTCCGGGGTCAACCATATATAGGGTTTAAGTGGTTCAAAAATCTGTGGGCGGCGCATCATCGCACCTCCCTGAAAACTGCCTTTTTAGAACACGACTGGAATGGAAAGACTGGCGTTTTCTGTTTTTTTTTTCTTCTCATGAATTTGGGATGTTCTCACACTAGCTGGGAGGGGGGGGGGGGGGGAGGAGGCGGAGGAGAGTGTGGGGGAACTCGAGGGTAGAAAACGGGACGGCCACATTCCCATCGCACTACGTATGGATCTATCTCGGTCTGCGGCACCACAGCGTACAAAAAAAACACAGACTGTAATTAAGCCTTAGTGACGCCACTACGGCCCAGAGGTTAGTGAAGGAGGCATGCGTGTGTGAAGATGTGTCCCAGATCCAGTGGGGAATGAAAATGACAAAAAAAAGTCTCCCCATGAGTCCCCATTAAATGAATTCCAGTGTTGACCACTGAGAGAAGCATAAAAAACATGGAGGCTGGGAAACTCAAATCGCTCTCTCTCTCCTCGCATCAACCAATTGGCCTGTCCCCCAAATGTGTTTGTGGGTTGTTGACTTTCTTTTCTTTTCAATTTTCGAGCTCTGACTCGCCTTCTTAAGAGAACTCTGATGTTATGCCAAACGTCAGTTTGGACCCTATTAACTGGTATTCTGATGTGTTAGTGTCATTATTATTGGCTGGGGGGAGAAAAAACAACAATGTCCATTCTTCATTCAGGGCTGTAGTCCACAGAAAACATTTTATGAGCTGATAGTGCCCGTCTGTCATGTATTTTCAACATGGTAAAATACCTCTTCCCAGCGCCCAAACGGTGCTCTTCCCAGCGCCCGAGCTTCGTGTTTTCTGCCACAGCGCCCTGGGTGCTTCAAGCACTCCTTTCATGCTGTTTCACAATCACAGATGAGGAAGACGTGACCTGGCAAAAGGTTTTCATTTGATTTAGCTTTATTCCATGTATTTGTGCTAATAAGGCAAGATGCCATCGTGAGCCATGACCGGACATTCGAGAACAGCAACAGTTGATCGGTTCGAACGTTACGGGTGTCGATAAACTCTTGAGTGCGAGCGCCATGGACATGATATCCAAAACACTCCTTCCACTCATGAAACACTGTGTGGACACAGGCCCATCATTCTGTAGTATTTGCTTTGACACTGGTGGTTTTCGTCCCCTATATGTTGAGTTCCTGTCACCCCTGGCAGTGTGCTGACGGAGGGAGGAAGGAAACGAACGCCACCGCCAGTGGGCCGTGAACCCTCGGCATTCTGGGTGATGCAGAAGTACGACCACTGCTTCTCGACGTCGGGGGTCCAGGGACCACCAAAAGGACACGTATGGGTCTGTAACTGGTCGGTTGGTTCATTGTGTACACTCTCAGAGTTAAATTAAACACTTTAGATTGGGGGGCCCAGAGACTAATAATAACTATTATTATTATAATGAATTTTATTTACCTATAAAGCACTTGCTACAGGGTTTAAAAAATAGTCAATGCAGTCAACTGTCTGGGGGGAGAAAACGGTTAAACGGTAGTTAAAATGGGTGGTCCATGGACTACTGCAGGTCAAACTGGGGAGTCCTTCAAATGGAAATAAAGTGAGAATCACTGAACTTAACTACACCGGAACCCCATCTGTAAAATCCTCTCTAAAATAATGTAAAATCCTCTCTGAGAGTGTTAATTCAACTCTGAGAGAGTACACAAGGGAACCAAATAGAGGGTTTGGTTCCGCTGTGTACACTCAGAGTTTACAGCCCAGTAAGTGTCCCATTTGGGCCCCTGGCTGGTGGTCTCCGGCCAGGCCCCACACTTTGTGAAACCAGTGGGATATAAAACAACACTTCAGTCACATGGGAATCCCTTTGAGAGGGAAAGGTCAGGAGAAGAGGACGTTTGAGGTCGCAGAGTGAAAGTGTACGTCATGTTTCCTAGAGATTTACTGAGGAAGGAAGGAGGAAATGGAACCAGAAGTGATGTTGAGTCAGCGCAGTGGGCAAAGAAAAACAAAATCTGGCATAGCTGAAAAGATGGAAAAAAACTAAACAAACGTATACAATAAATAAATATTTGTTTATTTCTTCTTTTAAGGGAATTCATTTTGTATTTGTTTTACTTTACATTCTGTATCTATACATTATTCAGCACAGTAAAATCCTCACAGAATCTTTTGTTTCTTACATAAATTTCCCTAAAATTCCAAAAAAGAGACGATCCACGAGCTCACAACTAGTCGATATCTGACTCGCTGTGGGTGGCATTCTTCTCAGAAGTGCAACAAAGTATAAAATAGAGCTCCAAAATGGGGTAGCATAGATCGCAGGTCTTATAAGTGCACCGTTTCTTTCTGATTGTTTCTTTTTTTGTTGTCCCGATTGCGTTTGTTTGATTTCTTTAATGATGATGATGGTACGACTCTGCGATCCAGCGCTGAGCCACAAGCTGACACTTACAGTTAGTATTACTATGTTGCACTTGATTAATGGACTTAAAAAGTAGACGCATGTCTGAATGCAGCGACGTCCCTTCTTTCCATGGGTGTCCAGGCGTTCCTGGTGTACGACGTACACCATAGATCGGAGGTTCTCAAAGTGGGTTTGGGCGGTCCTCGAGGGGTTCCAAGGGGTCGCCGGAAAAATGTGTTACTTAATATACCACCAAAATCACTTCAACCGCTTTAACCATACATGAGCTATTTGAAAATAATTAGTCTACAAACTCAAAAGAGCTGCGGACCTGCAGCTAAGCGATAAGCATACCGTATGCCACCCAATGGGAACAGGGTTATTGAATCACCCAATCATGTGCCTTTTAGCGGCCGTTCAGTTCATTTGCGGTCGCCGAGTGTCTGATTGGCCGCTAACCAGCTGGATCTGTTCCACCATTGGTTAGATTTGGGAACAGGAAATTGCAGGCGAGGTGCTGCTTATGTCAGTGGTTCTAAAACTGTTTTGGATTTGAAGGATAACTCTGAGAGCGTATACTAATGGGTCCATTTTTGCTTCCACGTGTACGCCCTCAGAGTTACAGACCTGTAAGGGACCATTTGGAAACCCTTCAAAGGAACCATGAGGGTCCCTGGAGCCCACTTTGAGAGCGACTGTTCCATGGACCCGCTTTGTGTTTAAACCACTTAAGCTCCTATATATGTATTTTGTCATACGAATAGTTCATCTACAAGCTCACAACACTAAGCAACGCGACGCGGTGTGAGCTTGTAGATCTGCACTTTTTTGTGTGTGGGGAAAACAATAATAAAGCCGTTGGAAGACCTTTTCGAAAATGTGCCCAAAATATGGACGCCAGGGTTTATTTGGTTCTATGGAGGCGTCTCTCACTCTCCTTCCTAGATCTTTGATTAATGTACAGTCCTTTTTTATTATTCGTAAATGAGAGGAAATTATATTTGCTATATGAGGCACACAGCAGGGGCACCCACGGCCACGGACACAAACACGTGTGTGTGGCATGAATTCACGGGCGAGGAAAGGGAGTGGATGGGGCGACACGTTACTTTTGAGTGGTACGAGCGCGGTGGAGAGGAAGGTGGTCATTGATGTCGGGGCAGAAACCTCTTATCTCCATATTCTAATTTTGGTGTTTTGTTGCAAATTAACGCCCTTCTAGATCACACTACAGCGCCATGCAAAAGCATCAAAAGTAACACATCGGCAAGCGTTTCGAGCTTGTCGACCTGCTACTTTTGTTTGCTGTTTTTTAATTTGAATCCTGCAAAATAACTATTGGACATATGGGTTTTCTGAGACGTGACGTTGTCATGTCAGAAAATTGCATCTCTGCGTTGCAGGTCTTAAGAAAAAGAGAGAACAGTGTGGAGATATTTAAAGATAAACATGCCAAGTACATTATTCCCATGTTTTTGTCGGATGATATTCGGTGGTGACGTGTGCTTTATTTTATTTTTTCACTTCCTGTACGAGCTGCAGTATGGTTTCTCAGCCTGCCTCGGGCCTCTTTCACACATTTGGGATGTCTGTTTTTTGTTTTATGTTTTTAATTAAATCCTTTGTAAAATGTGACGGATGGACTGTGTGAACTGTTCGGGCAGCGTCAGTCCCTTGTCGTGTGACATTGGCGTTGGAAGAGGACATGGATCCACGATGAACTTTTTTTACAATGAAAGAACACTCCGATCTTCTGACGATTTAAAATCAGAAGTACATGTATGTAAATACTATATTTTGTGCCAATCCATGAATACCGTGAGAGGTCATTGTATTTTCACATTTTTTTGACTATATGGACCAGAACGTTAGTGGCATAATAACATGATCATATAGACTTGAGTGGAATCATGGCGTTCATAAATAATTAGATTTGACCTTTTGTGAGGTGCCAGATGTAGTGGCGGATAAATAATACGATGAGATTAATTTTAACCACATTCCCTATTTTGGGAAATATCAAATTTAGCAATTTATCAAACTTTTAAAAAGAAAGAAGAAAAACTAAATGACAACCGGATCTTGTAGGTTGCGTTGTGACTCATTGCGAGGGAACACAACGGTTAAGTGTAAAAAACGTTTGATTGAAAACTGTAGACTACCTGGTTGTCTTAAACTGTAGCAAAAATCGTCGCCGTCGGGTGGAAACCTCTTATGTCCAAAACTGTTACATTTCAGGATTCACATTAAACACTGGCAACAGTAACAGATCTAGAAGATCGAAGCTACTTTCAATGCTTTTCTATGACGCTGTAGTATGATCAAGTAGTAGGGCGTTCATTTACAAAAATAAGTTGGACTGGAGATAAGGGGTTTCTGCCCGACGGCAACTAAATACATACACCCCACCACCCATTTGGCTTATATGTAGAAACAATAATGATAATAATAAAAATAAAAAAAATGTCTCGTCATCACAGGTCTGTGGTAAAATAATAATAAAGAAAAAGATTGTGGAAAAACATACAGTTCAGCTGTAGAATGTATGTATTTAGTTTTTTCTACGCGGTGACTCTACACACGATGGTCTTAACGTCAAAATGTTTGTGCTATTTTCTTTTCCTTTTTCTCTGTCTATCTTGTTTTCACTGTATATTAATATATATTTACCTCCCTCATGTTTTCTTTCTTTAAAATAACAGCTATATTTTTCAATAAAAAGAGACAGCTGGTAATCTTTACCCTGTGGCTGTGTTTTGTGGATTTGCTTCTTCTTGGCGTGTTGAGTCTTGACCCCACAGGTGGCTAAATCGATGGCAAATTACTCGCATATATTCATTAACATTTTTATTTCCTAAATACGGCAACCGTGACTTTGAGACGGAACCAAGTTTTCTTTTTTCACAATTTGTCAGTAGCAAACACCCAATCATTGAATCAATACAACTGTTATTCACCTGATTACATTTTGACACTTAAAACTTTTTTTTTGAGTGGTGCTCCTTAACGGAGCTGTGTGTGTGTGCCTGTGTGGGTGGGTGGCTGGGTGTGTCTGAGCACGAAAACAGCATGGTTGTTTTTCACAACCTGTGTGCAACCTAACGCACACAAACACACACGCACATATGAACTGTATATATGGTGATTTCGGGTGTGCCAGTATAGTACAGTAGACTAGAGGGACCCCCACACTGTAACTGTCTTTTCTCAACCGTTTCGGACGTGGGGCGGCTCGCCGGAATCAGGCTGTTCCTTTGGGTGAGTACAGTGACAGTACAGTACAGTAGAGGGACCCCCACACGGTAACTGTCATTTCTCAACCGTTTCGGACCCGGGGCGGCGAGCTTCCACCCCCCACCCCCACACGGAGTTGCATCACTCACTTCACACGGGTGTGGTTTTTTGACACAAACATAAAGCATCTGTCATTTTAGATTTTAACCACTTTAACCATTATTTTATACTTTGGCTATTCAAAAACCAGTATGCTCATAACGCATCACTTTGAGCTTTTTGGTCTGCTATTATAACTTGAACATTTGTGCAAATCTCAAGTCCTTGCTTCTGGTGGTCTACGGCCTACATATAACTTTGGAGGTCTTCTGCATGAAAAGGTTTGAGAACCACTGACATGGAAACATAGTTCTCTCAGAAAACTGTTAGGATTTAGAAGACAATTTTTGGAATCGGCCTCAGGTCTTAACGGGTTAAGGACAAAATTGTGTCTAATTTACTTTACTTGTCTGACATTTTTCCTATATTGGGCTAGTCTGAAAGCTTTAGTGTTTTGACTGATAAGACTTTGAGATGCCAAACTTAGAACTGCACAAGCTATAATGCTATCTGGAATCTGAAAATTGCTATACCAACCCTTGACAGGCCATTCATTGAAACCGGAAAGTCCTATCTGATTGTATTCTTTAAACAACGTTAAACTCACCAAGGTTGTACAGAATGCTGTACAGAAAGCTTGACTAACAAAGCTTTCTGTACAGCATTCTGTACAACCTTGGTGAGTTGTTGTTTCATAAAATCCCACCATAGACGATAGACATGTTACACTTACAGTATGTCCTACTTTCTTTCTACTTTCTTTCATTATGTGTTCAGGTGATTAGTTTTTGAGTTAGAGTTCGGAAGCCCTCGTTGTAAATCACTCAACGGTCCAGTGTAGGCTACCACCTTTTTTCAAAATTGCACACAATGCAGGAGGCAGCAGGGCGTTGAGTTATTAAAAATGAGTGCTTAAACTACTTTTTGATTCATCTAACCTCATCATCGCTCTTCACTTTAAAAAAAAAAAGTACAATATGGAGATGAGATATTTCTGCCCTGACATCATTATCCATTTAACCAATTAACTATAGTTAATTCATAATTAATTATAGTAGTTAACTAATAATTAACTATAGTTAATAGCCTATAGACTGAGCCATGAACCCAGGGTTTGTCCACGGTGGGTATGGGTAACAATGCCAGCTTTGTGCCAACACGTGTACACAGTTTGAGGCTGTGTTAACATACTGTATGACAGATATAGGGCTTAAAGGAGTAGTTAACCCCCAAAAAGGACTTAATTGTCTATCAATTACACACCCCATGAAGACTCAATGGAGCCTCTATGAATCTTCTAATACCGGAGTCTCGCCGGTTATCAAATTATTGGCTCAGGAATGTGACAAAAACAAATTAATGTCCATGAATTCAAGGCTTCAGCGGTGAGTAATAGAAAATATGTCCTTTTTTGGATGAACTACTCCTTTAAGACAGTGGTTAAAGGGCAAGACTGCTTTGTTTTGATAAAGGTTTGGGTTGTGTAAATTATGTAATACACCTGTCCTTGGTTCTGGTGACTGATATAGTCCTTAATTCTAATACGTGAGGGGGCCGTGTTTTTTCAATCACGTTTTCGTTTATTTCTTCACAATGTGGATCCATTCTTATTGAGGGACAGTGTAGCTGTCGCATTGTTATTTTACATTAAATATCACTATTAAAACGCCATGTGTCTGTTTCTGTTGTCAATAATTGGATTCACACTAACTATTAAACACTACCTGACTCAACACACAGCACATCATGATTAAGGAAGATTTGGTGATATAGTCTGGTGTCTAGTGACCTCTAGTGGTGATTGGGCTCAATTGAATAACAACATTGCTGTAATTTGCATCAGTTGAGTCCCAGTTTCAATGTATTGATTTATAAACAGTATGCAGGCAAATGGTTTGGGATACTTGGACAGTGGTTTATATGAGTTGAGTTGCTTAAAGTAACTTTGACTATAAACTTTATCTGACTAGTGACTTTGTCTGTCTAGTATTGTTTCACTGGGAAAACAGAAAATTATGACAGTTCTTCCCAAGCCGTACTTCTTCTGTCCGTGCATGGAAGTTCAAGTGTTCCCAGGCTGTCTGTCAACCCAGCGGCCCCAGTAACTATGAAACATTTCAAAGATTCATTTTCACTCACTGCATTTTCACATTCATTTTCACTAGTGAAAATAGCCAATCTACAAGCTCACAACTTGCATGGTTTAGTTTTGTTACCTCGCAGCTAGCTCTGGTCCATAGCATTACCTCGCAGCCCTTCTTCATATCTGATTCTGAAGCATTTTTTATTTGCATTTTCTATGAGAGGAGCTACTTGATCCAGACTCAAGCATGTAGCTTGATCCATTATTAAATATAACTCTGGGACGGTTATTATATGTTTTTGAAATATTAAAACACTGTACAGAAGATGTTCAAGATGAAGTCATGTCAACATTATTATTGGTTTGAGTTTTCATATTTTTGTCCATCGCGTCGTGCCGTAGCCCGTATATAACAGCCGCAGACCGGAAATTACGTCCCTTTTTGTCCTTCCCTGGCTGACGCTGTGAGTTTCCGTATTATGTTCATCAATGATATAACGTTTTACAATCATAAACCATCCTCTTTTACACCAACAAATGTCACCAAATGTACATTAAACCACGATGCGTGTGTACGTCGGCCAGATGACTGTTTATAAATTATTATTCCAGAGCATTTCAATGAGCCGTTCTGAGCAGCATTCTAACTCCATGTTATTTTTTTCCTCCCCCAGGCTCAGTCCACTGCAACGGCAACATGGTGAGAATTATTCACTATCCACTTTATGGTTTAAAATAACGCTCATAATAGCATGCTATTGTGCCTTTGTCGTGTCTGCTGCAAATGTGGTTGAACCTTACGGCGGGGCTCCACCGTAACTAGCGGTGGGTAGCTTCGGTGGAAGGAAGCTAATGTTGCTAATGCTAACCAGCGGTATGCTTGTTGTATCGCGCCGATAATGGCAGACCTGTAAGCCCGCATTCTTGACGGGCTGTGGGCTTGTATATCTGAGACTGTAATTTACCAGCCTCATCATGCCAGATGAATATTGGGAAGCTATGCTAATGTTCACCACTGAAATGCGATGATGGTGTTCGATTATTTGTACCAAATATGACTTATCGATATACTGTCTTGTCAGTCAGGTTTGAACTGTTGTAACTTGTGCCCTGACACGGCAAGGTCTTTTTTAACATGGATTTATTAGTCTGAAATAACATTTAAGTAGATTGTTTCCAATCTAGTGCTAGCTGTAAACTAGGAGGTAAAAACACTAACTCGAACATCGTAATAATGCTAGTTTAAAAAGTGGGTGCTTAAGCTTTTAATGGTGAAAGACTAAACTATGCTAGAGCATGGCCAACATGAAAAGCAATGAGGCACATACGTCTAATGTGTGTCAAAGTAGACTAGTCTAGAGAACACTTATCAGCAGACAAGAATGTTTAAAAAAAATGTCAATTAAAAAAATGCAGTGCATCACTTTGTAGATCTATATTTGCTGTTCCTTGGAGTGGCTCAGGTCTGAAATCTGAATAGGTTGTGATGCATTACAGCTGATGCGTAGAGAACGCACCATTACAGCACCATTGTAGTGTATTCAATGTACAATCGTAACTGCAGGTGATCCAAACATCCCAGGCTGCAGTGCCAGCGATGAATTTTCACACTTGCTAGAACAAGGATGGACCTTAGTGCTTAGTTTCGTAAACCTCCGAAATCTGAGTTCCACCGGTCCACTGACAAAATGTGAATGTTTTGTGGTGACAAATCCACAAACTTTCTGTATACCTGTTTGTACACAAGTCAGTCAAGTGGTGCTTGTCTCACTGAAATCTGTCAATACTTTTCTCATTGTCCTTTTTGTGTCACAGCCACGAAAGATTGAAGAAATCAAGGATTTCCTGCTGACAGCGAGGAGGAAGGATGCCAAGTGTAAGTATCCCTGTTTATATCACGTTTATCACCTGCTAGTGTACAGAAGGTACTGTGCTGGTGCGCTCTCTCGAAGAGGTATCCATGCAGCAGTTGGCTGATGGCTGTGGTTCTTGACTGGATGTGGAACATGTTTCCTTATTTCTTTTTCAAGCATTTATTGGTACCCATTTGACTACAAAAGTGTAGTTTTGTTAAGGCATATACAGTCTTTCTCTACACCTGTGATTGTGTGCATTCCTTATAATAAACTATTTATGCTGTTACTTTACAATTTTGTTAATCTAGTGCTTTCTTAGTGCCATTGGCATACTGTCTACAAATGTAGGTAAATGTCACTGAATTGATCTTCAATTTGTGCTCTCTTCTGAGTTAGAGCACTGATTTATTAAATTGTATTTATCTTAACAGTAAAGGAAAATACAGTTTACTGCAGGCTGAATAGAAAACACGACAAAATACATTTATTCCCAGGAGTTGAGAGCCACTGGCTTGGAATAGATGTGATTGTGATGCATGAGAGTGGACGTGCTAAAGACCTGATTTGAATTGGGTCAAACACCAGTAAAGATCCAGGTTGGGAAAAACCAGGACAGAACACAAGCTGTGAAAAATAGGATGAGTGAATATTATCTAGAAAGGCTATGCAGGTGGCAAACCTCAACAGGCACATGCCTTTTTAAAAATTGAGTTTTAGTTTGTGAACCTATGACCTGAGCCATGATGCTTTGTAGCTAAAATCTTATGACACTGATTAATTCCCCGTTTTAATGGGGAATATTCAGCTCATAACTGCTGGTGTCTCCATGTCATAGGCAAACGAAAATGTCCAATCTAGATGGGTATTTTTGTAACTTGATTGGTCTTTTTCTCTCGTCACTAGCTGTCAAGATCAAGAAGAACAAGGACAATGTGAAGTTCAAGGTGCGCTGCAGCAGGTACCTGTACACCCTGGTCATCACCGACAAGGAGAAGGCTGAGAAGCTCAAGCAGTCCCTGCCCCCAGGTTAGTAATGCCACTGACCAGACGCTGACCTGAGGCACCAGTGTCCCAGCCTAAAGCTTTTACCAGACAAATTGTACAGTATACATTTAGCTTTTTTGTGTTGCATGCCATACATGAAGGTAATCTGCTTCAGAACCGTGTCAGGTGGCTTCTGAAACGTACACACTAAATTAAAAATCTACCTGCATTTGGCGATGGCTGGTGTTAATTTCTGGGACCCTGATAGCCGGTAGCCACTATGTGCTAGTGCTGCACTTTGAAGATGTGATTGTGGTCAACATTGACATGTACATATCAAAGCCGTTGAGGTGACTGCTAAAAGCTGTAAACGTTTGTGTTGAGACACAAATCTACACTATAGCTGAAATTACCCATTTTCATGGAACTATTTCAGATTTGAGTGTACAGTGATCATAATTTAAGGGTTTCTCCATCTATTTTCGTTGAAGTAAATAATTATATTTTTCTGGTTAAAATGGGGTGTAGGTAATTGCTAATAGAGTGCTATAGATTCAGTAACGGCGTCTGGGGCTCTTTAATAAACAGAACTATAATTTTTCAGGTGTCTTTCAAATCTTCTCCAATCGGGAGTGGGAACCCATTTGGCAGCTTCAATATTCTAGTGTTCCGTTTTTGTCTGACCTTTTGGTTCATCACTTCCCATTTCAATTATCCTGTACGAGTTCTCTCCTGATTGGATTAAATTCTGATTAAATCCTGACCTGAAGATGTATTGTCTGTTTACTAAAGAAGTGGAGACATGGGAGACTTGGCAGTGGGTAAAAAACTGTACAGCTAAATCCTGACCCAAGTTTTCTGGAAAACTTAAAATATTTATTCAGAAATTACAAAAAGATAATGTTCGTTGTTATACATTTAATTTATTTATGAATGTATTTTAGCTATGCAAGTTGTCCAAACACAGCAGGCTTTTCCATGCCTGAGGTGAATTTACACGCTTGCTAGAACAAAGAATGGACCAAAGTGCTTGGTTTCGTATACTTCCGAAATCCGAGTTCCACCGGTCCACTGACAACAAGATGGAAAAACATGTGATTTTGTGGTGACCGGGGGGAACGACGTTCCTGGAAGTTGTGCACAAACTAAAGTTCTCAGTTGCCACGACTTGTTTTCAGTCATGTGACCTCCATAGAAGCCACATTGTCTTCTATAGAAGTGCAGTGAAAATACTAGCCAATCTACAAGCTCAACACGTGCTTGTAGATCAGGCTTTTTTGGTTAATATTTTAAGATTGGAGCGATTCAAGTGGTCAAACTAGCAATATGTTCTGAAGTATCTTGATATCTTTATAAAATCCTAGTGGTCTCGGCTACTAAATGAAAGCTAAAGGTTCTTAACTATGTTTCACAAATGGCACATTAGGACACAATCTTTCAGTTGTGACATTTTTAGCTTTAATCCATGCATCTGGTCATGGTTGTGTGCTACGAGTCTGTAAACGTATGTTCTAACACCAGCTCATCTCTGTTTTCTAGGTCTGGCTGTGAAGGAGCTCAAATAAGACCTTTGACATGTACAGATAATTGTAATAAAAATGGAAAACCCGATTTCTTGTCTTGTGAATATATTTTCTATTTTGTATGCCATTGTTGTATTGGTATGACACCCATGTTTTATCTGCAAGTTGTACTTGAATTTCATGGCATGTTATGGAATATATTCCATAAACTGAGTGGCATCAAAGTTACTTCAAACTGCAGTATGTCATTGGTTGGAGTGTCCGCAAGATGGCAGACTTGAGCAAATAAAAAGTGGCTGAGGAAAAACGTTTGCCTGCAACAATCCAGTCCTTTGTAAACAAATGAACTCTGAACTGTAATTTATTGCAACTGCATCAATGTGTTTTGCCAGGGGCTAATATTTTAATAAAATTGTCGGAATTGGCAGTTGTGGCCCACACAAAGCATGTTTGCACATTATATTCATTAGCCAAATTTGTTAGGGTAATTTAACACATGTATACCATTATCTTGATCTGACATTAATCATCTGCACGTGCACCATTTAATAATTTCAGTCATTTTGAAGGTGTAACTTAATGAAGCATGCAGTTTACCTCATGTTGAACAGATCTTTCATGCATTGACCAATGAAATGTATCTACATAGTGGTTCGCAAAGTGGTGTTTGGGGGCCCCCAGGGGTCCTAAAGAAGTTCCTTAGCTATTGTTTTTAACTGTCGTCGACTGACTTAAGTATGGGGTCTGGCATATAGGTCAGGCCTAAGCAAGCTATCGTGTACTAATGCAACTAAACTGGGGGTCCTTGAAATGATTTTTTTTTGAGAATTGGTGATTACTTGTTTCACCAATGAAGCTGACCAACACTTGCTGTCCATTGGATGAACACATTGAGACGACAGTAGCTACGGTGTGCGCACGCTTTTCCGACTTACCATTGGACCGACATGCTGAAAACGACCGGATTATGGTTACTTGGGAGATAATTTCTCAAATGTGCCTCCAGGCAACCATAGACTAAAAATTCTAACCTGACTGGCTACCAGTACCAGGATTCCAACAAGCCTTTTCCAACGTTCACCACCAGATGGCAGTACAGTGACTTGTCAGATCCATATCAAGAAATTATAATTTAATCGGGCTAACGGGGCTTCAGTAAGAAGAGGTCACGATGCTTCAGTAATAAACCACGACATGTCCAGTAGTGTCCTGTGCTGCGTGTGTGCTCATTAAATTCGTGACTTGAAGTTGACGCTCATTAAAGTGAGCCCGTGTCCGCGCGTGGCCAGCCGTAATTGCGCGTCCACGACCCCAGTTCGGTTTCACTCTGTCAGTGGGATGATCGGAGCGTGTGTGTCAGACGGCGTGGGACGGATTTTGGACGGCTCTTCTGCGGTACTGTTGGGACTTAAAAACGCACAAAGGAGGGACTGGGGAGAGGAGACATGAGCGCGCTGTGAGGAATAACCCACATGTAAAGAAATCTGGAGATTATCCCATGTTTGTCGTCTCTGTGTGTGACTTGTGTGTTGTGTGTCTTTTGTCTCATGTTGTGGCAGGCAGGCGCAGCAGATTTAGTGTGACAGCGCTTCTTCAGTCTCCACAGCCTTTTGTCTGATATGAGACTGGATTGAGGAGATATTTTCTGGAGCGGACGGTGTCCGCTGCTTGGTTTGGGTGTAAAGAAAAAGAGGCTAATTTAACCTATAGCCCCAACTTTTCTTTCTAGAATCATGTCTTCTGCCCGGGTGGATTATATCGCTCCTTGGTGGACGTACTGGCTTCACAATTTCCCTCACATCAACCTGAGGTTCCAGCCCACTGACAACGCGTTTGAGCCCGAGGATCACAACTACCAGCAGGTTAGTAAACAACTCAACTATAGCTGCTGTTCTCATGGTTCAGTCAGCAGCGGCCAGCGGTTCTCAAAGTGTGGTCGGGGGACCGGGTTCTAGAGGAATTTCCAGGCGGTCCTCAGGCAGCTAAATTATGGACAATTAAGGTTAAGGAATCAAATGGACCATTGGACCCTTATGGGTCTAACTCGGGAGAGAGTTACGACTCTGATCTGAAAAATCAGATTGACTTTTATTTAGCTACAATATAGATTTCTGTTTTTAAAATGTACACGTACTTTAACAGGTTGAAAATAGTGCAGTGTGGTACGATTTTACAATTATGCAGCCTAAATGATAGCACTACATTGTGGTCCTGGGTAGGTATTCAATTAATCATCATGCACTGGAAATACAACTCTACCATTTGGTTCTATTTGTATAGATCTCGACTTATAAGGGTCCATTCGGTTGCAGTTGAATGCTATAGCCTTGGTTCAAGACTAGATGCAATTTATCGATTTTGACATGAATGCTAAAGTCATACTCGATGAAATACATCTATGATAGTTAGTCTGATCCAAGGGCTGGTAGAATGCTTTAATACTGGAACATGTCCAGTCCTTCCCTTCCATTGACAAATTTAGAAGCTGCCCTTTACTGCCTGCAGTCACATCAGCCTACAGTAGGCTACTGCTGTGCCTAAAGCTCATATACTGTAGGCTACTAACTGCCTGGGACCCTGGGTGAATGTGTTCTTTAGAAACCTTATCACTGTCACCTTGTTGAAGCTATTTTATCTGCTTGAATGTAGAGACTGTATTCTAAGTTCTAAAGGACGCACAGAAAAGTTGTTTTTATATAACATTGAGTAATAGTTGACATTTTGTGAAACAATGATGTTGTTACAGCTGTGTGTGTGTGTGTGTGTGTGTGTGTGTGTGTACAACCTTTTTTGTTTGCAAGATAGTCTTCCTTCTAAGTTTCAATGCAATGCAGCAGCTCTGTTTTAGGCTCTTATCTATTCCCATTCATATTTAATTGTAGGCCTACATACATTGATTGTTTTGAGAGAGAGAGAGAGAGAGAGCGCTACTGTACATTGGAATACATTTGTTTTCATGGGAGTCACAACAATTCCCACACCCTCTCCCTCGCTCCAGAGGAGGAGACAGGCAGCTTTGTGTGTGTGTGTGTGTGTGTGTGTGTGTGTGTGTGTGTGTGTGTGTCTCTCTCTCTCTCATGCCTTTGAAGTAACAGAGGGAGGGAATGAGGATGTAAACAAATTTCAATCACATCTATGAATATGGAATTTCTTTGCCATTTAATCTTAAGCATTTTAAATCCCAGTGCCTCCAGGGCCTTGCTGGCAGTTGGTGACAGTAACTAGGCCCTAAGTACATTGACTTTAGCGTACCTCCACGTCTTTTTTTACTGTGCAGTCCACTGTGTGTGTGTGTGTGTGTGTGTGTGTGTGTGTGTGTGTCCAGCATGTAGACTGTGATATGCAGGGACGTGCAGAGAATGTTAGAGGCAGGGTCTGAAATTGGGGGGGGCCGGGTGGCATTTGCATTTCTTTCACCATAAATGCTGCATTGATGGTAAGGAGAGGGCAGTTGTTTTTACGGGTAAAAGGGCATGTCCTTTTTGCAAACTCGAAATTTTCAATAAACAGATTGTTGGGGGAAAAAAGAGCAAGGGCTCAAGCCCACATTGATGTCTGTGTGTGTAGTGTGCACGTTCCTTCATGGGGCTACTGTGTGTGTGTGTGTGTGTGTGTGTGTGTGTGTGTGTGTCCAGCCTACAGCATAGACTGTTATAAAGATAGAGACAGTATAGTGCTGATGGAACTGATGATGATGAGTCACATAGGAGTTGAGCTTCCTGTTGCTGACTAAACGGTCATCTTGAACACAGCCAACCGACGCTGTCTGGGAATCTCCCTCCATCACAACCACACGCATCCATCCATCTCTCTCTATGGGCTGTATTTTGCGTGTCTTAAGTCCAGGTCTTATTACCTAACTTGAGTAAACTAAAGACCTGGAGGCGTGATCAATGCTCTTTGGCCACTCAGAATAGCCAAATGGCATTGATCACGCCTCCAGGTCTTTAGTTTACTCAAGTTAGGTAAGGTACTTACTTAAGACACGCAAAATACAGCCCTGTGTCTCTTAATTGTCTCTTATGCTGTCTTTCTGTCTCTCTCATACACTCTTCACTCTCAAATTCTCCACATATCTGTTAATTTCATTATTTTCTTTCTGGGTTGTGATTTAGAATTATATGTGATCCTCTCTGTGATGACTGCGAATGGTGCTTCATTTGAATTCAATTGATCCTCTGTAAGCAAGCAAGCAGCGAGGCCTGAGAATTAAGATGACACCGAGCTTGTAGATCAGCATAATTGGCAATCAGGTTTGGCGTAAAGGGGGGGAAAGTTTAGATCCCTGGTGTCCCCGGTAGACTCCCCAGTCAACGGCAAGTATTAAAGGTGTAAGTGGTTAAACACACATCGAGAACTACCTTAGTTTGCACAAGGCATTTTACTAGACCAGAACACATGAGTCGGTATCACAAGTAACAAGTCAGCAAGCTGGAATGGGAATAGATTGGAAACATGATGATCAAGCAAGCAGATGACAGACACCTGTGCACTTCAACAGTCGGTGGCATTATTCAGTCAGTATTATCTTGATAAGGAAAAGCACATTGTGGTGTCATTAACATATCTGCTTGCTTACACAGTTTAGGAGTGATTAAATATAGTTATAGGATTATGTACAGATACTGAGATGTAGGTCGTGGCTTGCATAATTACAACACCATGCCTCCCCCCCCCCCCCCCCCCCCCCCCCTCTCTCTCTCTCTCTCTCTCTCTCTCTCTCTCTCTCTCTCTCTGTGTGTCTCTGTTTTATGCTTGATACTTGTGTCTTATCGTTGTCAGTGATAATAGTGTCACAGAGTTGAGCTATGGGAGATAAGGGACTTTGGTGGTAACTTGTCAAACCGCTTCTGGAAATATCTGCATCGGCCAAGTTGTCCATTCGTCATAACTATATGCATGTTTGTTGTGTGTTCCTTTTATTGACATTTGCTTTCCATCTGCCTAATGAATTAACGACCAGTCGACGTAATGTCCCTGCTGTGTATGTTGGGGTGTGTGTGAGTCCACACATGCTGGCAACAACAAGCCACTAATGACGCTATATAGAATAGATGTTTCCACACGGTCTACGCTGCCTGATGGAACTCACTAAATCAGGGCTCTTCAAGGTTTTTCTTTTTTTTCTTGGCCTATATGAACAAATCGACACAGAAAACATTTCTGATAGATTTTTGTTATGATCTACTAGGCAAAAGTGTTGTGATAGTTTTGAAATCATATCTCTCAGCCCTAGTCCACGTTGCCTGATGGAACTTGCTAAAGGAGTGCTGGTGACAGGAGAAAGGCTCATGCATGTCTTGGATTATGTGTTCTGTAAAGATCTATGAATAGATGTTTACAATGGGACTTTGATGAGGATACAGCTTCATATAGCTGGTGTATACTGTTTAGCAAGTTTTAAGCTGGCATCCCTAAAGAAAGAACAGCAAGGAAAAAGTTGGAAAAAACCTAAATCGAACACACACCCATTATTAATTAGATTATGTGCAGCTGTATTGCTTACATCACTGTGTACTATAAGGTCAGCCTTATGCAGCTTGCCATGTTTTTACGGCTGTGTTTTTTTTAAAACCCGTTCCAAAAAAAACTAACTAAAGTAGTCTGGAGTCCCCCCTGGACTCTATACTACGACACCTCCTGTTTCTGCAGAAAATAGCTGATATACAAGCTCATCGCTTTCATGACGCACTATGCTCAGCTATTTCTTTATTCTTTGCTTCTGGGGGTCCCTAGAAAAAACATATTTTGACTTGATGGAGGGCCGGCGGCCAAATGCATGTCATTTTGGCTGGAGGACCTTGACACGAAAAAGTTTGAGCACCACTGAATATAGCAACATACAGTTTTTCAGAAAACCGTTTAGAAGACATTCCAGTGCTTAAAGGACCACTTTTCAACCTATCGTCATATAATAGGTCCTCACTAATAATCATGATAAAATGACACAATTTCTCTATCTACTCAGTCTGTGTCTCATAGGAGGGCTGTGGGCAGTTCAGAAACCCGTCCACCAGTGACCAGTGACATCATCGATGGGGAATCCAAGCTAATAGAAACGGCAGGCTTTCTATTCTTGAAAAGTTGCAATGCGAAAATCGAAGCCATCGTTCTCACGATGATAAAAATCTAACATTTTTGTAAAAAAGATCCGCCGATGATGATGTCACTGGTGGACGGGCCATTTTATCATGCTTATTTTGAGGACCTATTAAATGAGATTTGAACAATTGTGAAGTGGTCCTTTAAAGAAGACATAGTTCTGTTGTATTTCACTGCTGGCGATTAACAGCTGCTATTGTGTTCCATTGATATTCACTTAGCACATGACATGACATTATGTTTAATCACAGGCAAATTATCCTTAGCAGAGGCTAATCTAAATTGTTTCACAGGAATTGCTGATGTGGGTCTCTCTCTCTCTCTCTGTCTCTCTCTCTCTTGCCAAAGACCAGCCAGTGCTGTGTGGAGAGAGCATTGAGCAATGTTTTAATCTCAAGGATCCACAATTTGGCCGCGGACCCCCATCCAAATTTAGTTTTTAGGTTTTCTTTGCCAGGGACACCCCCCCCCCCCCCCCCCCCATACAAGATTTATGTTGGTTTTCTTCCCACTCTCAGACTTAATAGGTGGGATTTTGTTGGGTGGTCAGAGAGGGGGGGATTGTAATTGGCCAGTTATAGTGCTGTGGAGATTGTGGAATTCCTCTTTGGCTGTGTGGCCCATAGAATGTCGGAATGCCAGGGGTCGCGACCTTTCACTGTGCTTGCTTTTTTCGCTTTGGTGCCTTTGTCAGTCTTTGTGTGTGTGTGGATCTGTAAGTGTGCATGCGTGCGTGCGTGCGTGTGTGTGTATGTAGGGATGGCTGCGTCCCAGCTATGCCCAGCCCCCAGCCTCTCACCCCTGGGTTGGACAGTGTACTTGTTGTCAGTAATGGAATGTCAAGTCAGTTCAATCTGAATCACCTGATCCCAGTTTAGACCCTCGGCCCAGTTTCCTGACAATGCAACAGCCTCTCCCAGACCAGGGGTCATCAATATGCAAAGGCTTGGTCTTGTCCGTGGCAAATCTTTTATTTTATTTCTTACACCCCATTATTATGTTCTTATTTTGATCGTAAGACCCAATTACTGTATGTCAAGTCCCCAGGTTTCTTCAGTGTTCAATATGGCATATTTGGACTCCAGAGTCAGAGTTACAGACCTGTTATGATCATTCAGGCCGATCGCTTTCTGTGTTTCTGGTAATGCTCATTTCGTATGTTTGGGGCAAACATGGACTTTTGACAAATGTCCACCACAAGCCAACATGGCGATGACGTCCAGACCAACAGGCAGCTCCACACACACACACACACACACACACACACACACACACACACACGTTTAAAATGACCGTTAAAAGCATCTGATGGACTGGCTCGAAAGACCCACGCCAAGATCAGGTTAAAGCTTCTATATGACAACTTATGATAACTTTTTTATATGCAAAAAATAAATAAACAGATTAACTGTGCTGTACTTTGTTTCAACCTTTAAGCCCCATTTTCACCTATAATGACTCAGTCAGGCTCTAATCACTGCTTTACTTCAGCACTCTTGAGACAATATAGTTCCATGTCTGAACTATAGAAGCTGTTTTATTCTCTGCTTATTTCCATGTACAGTGAAACTAATTAGTGCGTCTGATCTCTTGAGAGCAAAGTCGTGCTAGTCATTATTCTTTACTTTTTATTCATTTTTTTCGAGCTCTGCAAGAGTGTGTGTGTGTGTGTGCGTGAGCCACAGAAGTGTACTGTATGTCATAGTGGCTGTGACCGGGCTGAAAGAAACCCTGGCCAAATTTGGAGTCGATGTCATAGACTGCTAATGGCATGATAACTGATGCCACAGGTCACATTGGAGCCACAGCGTTTCCATGAGGACCCCCATCGTCATTGTTTTCACGATGCCAGCATTACACAGAGAGAAATACTATGAGTGGCATCATCTGGGTCTGTCATCCCTGTGATGTGTCATAGCGATCATGTCACACAATGATGTCATGCTCAGCCATCATTAGTGACATCAGCCGTATCTATATAACTCATTGCATAGGTCCAACAACTATCCCAGTGTGTTGTGAAAGTAACTTTAACTCCCTGGTTTTATCTCAGTGAATACATTGTGCTTCCAGTGTATTTGGGTCCTTCTGACATTTATATTCATATAATCTACAATGGCAGAGGAAAGTGTTTCTGCAGGAGGTGGAGCGATGGACATCGACACCGCTCTCCGCGAGGTGCTGAAGACGGCGCTCATCTGCGACGGTCTGGTCCGCGGCCTCCGCGAGGTGGTCAAGGCTCTGGAGCAGAAAAAGGCCCACCTCTGTGTCCTCGCGTCCGACTGCGACGACCCCAAGTACGTGAAGCTGGTGGAGGCGCTGTGTGCCGAGCACCACATCAACCTGGTCAAGTTGGTGGAGAGGAAGACGCTGGGCGAGTGGGCCGGCCAGTGCAAGATCGACCGCGAGGGCAAGGCCCGCAAGGTGATTGGCTGCAGCTCCGTCGTGGTCAAGGATTATGGCCAGGAAACGCCAGCCATGTACGCGGTTGAGGAATACTTCAAAGCCAGGAAAGTGAGCTGTCAGTAGAGATGTGACCATGGAGTTATACATAAACCCCCCCCCCCCAGCTATTCATTTCAATATGGAAGTTGATCAGTGGCGTTTGAAGCAGCGGCAGTACCTCTGTTAGCTCGATATAATTGGTTGGCTCCTCTCATGGTAACTTTGTCACAAAACCTTGACCCACTTTTGCGTCATGACGTCACTGAACATCCGTCCACCTCCATGGATGTCCTGCAGTTCCAGCTTTTGGCGGCTTCAACGTTGGCCAGCCGCTCTGAGGGCTGCACGTCAGTAAAAAACAAGCAAAACAAGGACGTATACAAAAACAAGACATGAGGTGTCAAATAAAGATGTGAGAGTAAAAAAAACAACAACAAAGCCACAACGAAACCTGGCCCAAATTCGGAGCAACGCCCCTCTGCATCGCCCACCTTGTCCATCCGTATTTGGAATCATACCGTTCTGTCATAGTATGTCCTAGGCGGCTGACTTGGTACGTCATAGACCCGATGACATAACTGTATGACTTCTAGGTTCCAGAAGCTTTGTGTTTTGGAGTTAAAGGTAATCTTCCGGCATGATGCAAAATGACGTGTTTCATGACTTCATCGTTTCAGAGAGAAACAACGCTATATATATTTAAGATCTCATCATTGCAGTGGGATTGAAACTGTTAGACGGTCGAGTAACATCTCACATCCGTATCCGACAAGAGAAGAGCCATTTACAATGGCATATCATAGCAGTAGCTACAGTTCTCAGCCGCACATGAACCAAGCGCCATTGAACCAGGCGGCCGACCAGACCTTCCTGTGGAACGTCTTCCAGCAGGTCGACAAGGACAAGACGGGCGTGATATCGGAGACGGAGCTCCAGCAGGCTCTGTCCAACGGCACCTGGACCCCGTTCAACCCGGTGACGGTGCACTCCATCATATCCATGTTCGACCGGGAGAACAAGGGCACTGTGAACTTCAACGAGTTCGCCGGCGTGTGGAAGTACATCGGCGACTGGCAGAACGTCTTCAGGACCTACGACTGCGACAACTCTGGCTTCATCGACCGGAGCGAGCTCAAGCAGGCGATGACCGCGTTCGGGTACCGTCTGTCCGACCAGTTCTACGGGACGCTGATAGCCAAGTTCGACCGGCAGAAGAAGCAGAGGGTGGCCTTCGACGACTTCATCCAGTGTTGTGTGGTGCTGCAGCGGCTGACCGATGTGTTCAGGAAGGTCGACACGGACCAGGATGGTTGGATCCAGATCTCATATGAACAGTATCTGTCCATGGTTTTACCAATCACTTAAGCTGGGACCCCTGGAAATCCCCCCTCCCCTCTCAATGACACCTGAGCTTCAGTATTATTTTAGACGTGTTGGCTATTTTTGAAAAATCTTGAAATAATTTAGAATTACGAAAAAGTAAGTAAAAGCCATGTGTAAAATAAGGCACATAATCACACTAGGGCAGGCCCCGACCGTCCAAAGGCCTGGTTGTTATATTTGACATTTGGATCTCAATTAGAATTTGAACATTAGATTTCCTTTTATTTCCCTTTTTTTCCTGGCCATCAAAGGCTACACGCTCTTCTGCACTTTGCTAGTGGTCCGGTTTAGATGAGAGGATATCGAAGCAGTCTGAATACATCAGATCTGAGCTCTGAGCAGTAATTAGAAACCAGGCTTTCCACATTGTACTGCAGGAAGCCCAGTGAGGCGAGTATTCACGTTAAATGCTCAGGATATATCCTATCCAAGAGTTTTTGACAGATTCATTTGAAGCAGCACAGAGGTTAAATTAACCCAGTGATTCTCAACCTTTTTCATTTCAAGGAAGGACCACAGACCCCCATTTCATACCATTTTCTTTTTTAAATCTCGGACCCCAATTTACACTATAAAATCCTCAGTGATAATTTAACTGAAAGTGGCATTCAATAGTCACAGACTTGTAAGGGTCCATTTCGTCCCCTTTTACCTTTTACAAATCTCATTTACCAATCGTATTTGTGTGCATGATGCCTTAAGATAGATACAAAAATCACACCCGTGTGAAGTGAGGGGCGCTTTGTGTTGCCACAAATTTACGTCATATTTAAAATAAAAATATAATAATAATAATGAATTTTATTTATAATGCACTTTTCATTCACAAGGAATCTCAGAGTGCTACAAGGTTTAAAAACATATGATATCATAAAAGGTTAAAAACAGGTTTAACAAAAAACAGTGCAAAAAAAAACAGTTCAGCATAAAAAGGCCTTCCGGAACAGGAAGGTTTTCAGGCCTTTTTTAAAACATTCCACAGTCTGTGGCACTCTCAGGTCTATGGGGAGGCCATTCCACAAACGTGGTGCTGCTGAGAAAAAGGCCCGGTCCCCCATGGTGCGCAGCTTGGTATCGGGAACATGGAGTAGGAGTTTGTTTGCAGATCTGAGGGTGCGGGTGGAGGATGTTTTTGGAGGGGTGATTAGTTCCTGTAGGTATGGAGGGGCATGTCCGTTTATGCAGTTGTAAGTGATCAGCAGGACCTTGTAGTGGATCCTGGCTGTAACGGGGAGCCAGTGCAATGTGAGGAGGATGGGTGTGATATGGTCATGCTTGCGGACTTTCATCAGGACCCTGGCAGCGCTGTTCTGAATGTATTGCAGCTTCTGTATATGTTTGCCAGGAATCCCGATGAAGAGGGCGTTGCAGTAGTCCAGTCTAGAGGAGATAAAGGCATGGATGAGCTTCTCTGCATCTGACTGGGTTAGAAGGGGGCGGAGTTTGGAGATGTTTTTGAGATGGTAGAATGCGGTTCTGCATAGAAGTTTTATGTGGGCGGACATTTGACCTAATTTCAACTTTCATTGTCAATGGCAAATATTGAGACGTGTGGGGACAAAATATGTATATGGAAAACATGGAAATGGAAAACCTTACTGGCATTAAATCACATGATTCCCAGAACTACATAGAACAGCGTGGCTCCAATGTATGTGGATCGCAGACTTCAGCCCAGTAAGAGCATTTAGTTCATTTCCATTTTAGAGAGGGGGGGGGGGTTGGTGAAAGGGCCTTTCTGTGTGGAGTTTGCATGTTCTCCCTGTGCCCCCGAGGGTAGGTACCCTCACAAAAACATGCAGTAATCCTGGTCTCTGCAGTAAACATGCAGTAAACTACCCAGCCTGATGGAGGGGAAAGGAACTGGTCAGAATAACGTGTTCCTTCCACTCGCTACATCCGGCCGGGAAACTCTCCCCTGTCAGGTGAGAAGAATGCGTGAGGACTCCTCACGCATAGAAGGAAGCATGAGGTCAGTCCGCTGCCCCCCCAGGTTGGCAGAGGGAGTGCAGTGCCCGGTGTCGAGTCGGTCGGACCCACGGTTGCCCAGAACCACCACCAAAGGCCTCTGCCCGGGCTCTGTACATGGCCCCGGACCAGTGTCCATTTATGGAGCTGGCCTGTTCTGACATTATTCTGATGTCTGCATATGTAGACTCCATATTTGGGCATGCCTGACAAAGAACTCCATATATGAGCATAAAAGGGACACAGTCATAATATCTGGGTTGGGCATGCATTTCCAACTTGCATCGTTCCAAGAAGGCCAGTGCCCAACGGGCACTGCTGTACAGGCCCCATGGGCACCGCTCTAGTATGTAAAAAACACACCCGTGTGAACTGAGTGGTGCAACCCCGCCCCCCACACCTCTCTCTCTCGTCATATACTGGTGCTCAGGTGCTCATTAATAGGCACATAGGTGAACACGGACATTGCTGTTCCTTGGAGTGGTTGCACCACTCAAAACAAAATCACACCTGTGTAAAGTGAGGGGCACTCTTATCCTATTATGTCATCATACATCTTCTCATTCTGGCCAATCATAATCTGCATCCTCACTTTTGTCTTCAATGTTTATGTTTACACAGACCATCAAAACTTAAACTGGACATAGGAGCCGGAGGGGCTAATTCCCCTCAAAAATAAAATAATTACTGGAGATATTTTTGTGCTCCACTGGCAGTGCGCAGCTGCGCATACAGGATTTGGTCCAATGATTTGCGAGATTTGCTCTGGAGACGCACACATACAGTACGCACGTAATGACATGTCCAAAATGTCCAGGCTTAACATAACCATGTTAAGCCATAACCATGTAAAGGAACACTGAGTATTTTAGTGTGAGACCCACAGCTCAGAGGGAATGGCAGAAAGAGGGCAAAGCCACAAACGGAGCTCTTTCAGAACTAGGCCGGGGGCCTAAATTTACACATTTCTCTGAGCGTGTATGCACGTGCGAAGATTAAACCGTTTCCATTGTGTAAGTGGAGGAGGAGAATTGAACCTTGTACAGGAAATCACAGTACTCAAAACCCCATACTCGGCTGTGAAACAGCAGATCTATTGTATACATCGTCTATTTTCTCCTGGCACTATCACATAAATTAAGTATAAAATAGGGTGGTTTAAAAGCAGAATTTTGAGCGACTGCAACAACACTGGGCGTGGGTCACTGGGCGTGCAACCTGCACTATAAGATGGGCTAAAGTTACTACTAAACCATTCCACATCCAACTAGAAATCGTGGTTATATGCATTTGCAGTTGCATTTTACATAACATACCTGTGTAGACGTGTGTGTGTGTGTGTGTGTGTGTGTGTGTGTGTGGGCTTGTGCGTGCAGGTCAGAAGGTCGTGTTCCATCTGATGTGTCCACTTCCTGCTTTGTGAGCCATCCTGCGTGTTTGTGTCTGTCTGGTGGTGTGTGTCTGTGTGTGTGTTAGCATACTGTGTGTTAGTGGACAGGAGTTCATTGACCTCCCATAACATACAAAGTGCCTGCGTTTGATTCATTCCAGTGAAACTGGTATCTCAGTGCTGCATGGTGGGACCAGACTGGTAAACTGGTATCTCAGTGCTGCATGGTGGGACCAGACTGATAAACTGGTATCTCAGCGCTGCATGGTGGGACCAGACTGGTATCTCAGCGCTGCATGGTGGGACCAGACTGGTATCTCAGCTCTGCATGGTGGGACCAGACTGGTATCTCAGCTCTGCATGGTGGGACCAGACTGGTATCTCAGTGCTGCATGGTGGGACCAGACTGGTATCTTAGCGCTGCATGGTGGGACCAAACTGGTATCTTAGCGCTGCATGGTGGGACCAAACTGGTATCTCAGCACTGCATGGTGGGACCAGACTGGTATCTCAGCGCTGCATGGTGGGACCAGACTGGTATCTCAGCTCTGCATGGTGGGACCAGACTGGTATCTCAGCGCTGCATGGTGGGACCAGACTGGTATCTCAGCGCTGCATGGTGGGACCAGACTGGTATCTCAGTGCTGCATGGTGGGACCAGACTGGTATCTTAGCGCTGCATGGTGGGACCAGACTGGTATCTCAGTGCTGCATGGTGGGACCAGACTGGTATCTCAGTGCTGCATGGTGGGACCAGACTGGTATCTCAGTGCTGCATGGTGGGACCAGACTGGTATCTTAGCGCTGCATGGTGGGACCAAACTGGTATCTCAGCACTGCATGGTGGGACCAGACTGGTATCTCAGTGCTGCATGGTGGGACCAGACTGGTATCTCAGTGCTGCATGGTGGGACCAGACTGGTATCTCAGCGCTGCATGGTGGGACCAGACTGGTATCTCAGCGCTGCATGGTGGGACCAGACTGGTATCTCAGCGCTGCATGGTGGGACCAGACTGGTGAAAACAAATCCTCTCTGTCGGGTGGAAACCTCATATGTCCCCAAACTGTTACTTTCAATAGTAGCTCAAAAAGTGTTGCTTTGTACCACGCTTCGAGATACGTATTGAGCTTATGGATCTGCTACTACTTTTGTGTTAATTTACGAAGTGTGTGTGTTCATGTGTGCTTGCTTGTGTGCGTGCGTGTGTGTTAGGGCCTCACAGTAGGCTACTCAACAGTGACACCTTAGGTCACTGTGCAGTGTTTTCTGCAGTTAAACACCACCGCACTACTCATAGGCTGCGGTATGCAGGGCAATGCTGATTTGTAAACAAGAATTGATGACATAAATTAGCTGCTGCCTTATATCCCATGGCTGAGAGGTCGGCTAGAGGCAAAAGGTGTGTGGTTGCCTAGAGACGAGGCAGCCAATCAGGACGATAGGTTGTCAGTGAGAAACATAGGTTTCAACTACAGCAAGTGTGGAAGCACCGCAGAGAGAACATTGACCAGCTGTGCTTACACAGCAGCTGGTAAAAAAAATATGGATTTATTGTTTTATCATATAATAATGGCATATAATAATAATAATAGCTACATTAATCACATTTTCATTCAATTAGTATTATATTTTTTTATCCCACAATTTTCTAACCCATTATTTTCACCCAGTGTCAATTATGTAATGTAATACTGGGCTCTACACCCTCTGCCAACCTGGGGAGAGCGTTTTTATTGTTACAATTTTTTCTTGTGCAATCTGTCTATTTTTAAATGAGCGTACAGCCGCCAACCTGTGTGTTGACGCATTCCACTGCAACTGAGTGCGATGCTGCTAATTGAAATCAGTGCCGCATTTCTAATTATAAAATTAGCAATTATAATGACGTCTTTGCATCTTCCTGGCAGCGGTCTCCATTGGCGTTACCTTGACAGATAGATGTTGAGGAAAACATTAATAATTCATACATTCATACAACATTACCCAATAGCAACACATGAATACGTTATTTTTCACCCATTACTCTTAAGCAAGTGTATGAATAGTTTTAGCTCCTGTTGTTAAATGGGTGTTATTATTATCAGCTTGTTGATGATTATAAACAGGAGTAGTACTGTATATTATTCAGTCAAGTGGATGGATGTATTATGGTTAAGTTTGTCTTAACATCTCAAACAACACTTGTAATGCTGTTGGTGAGAGAACAGAGCCTTTAATAATGACAACTGGCAGAGCATCTGGGACCCCAAGGGGCAGCCAAGAATACACGCACACATGCGTGCGCGCACGCACACACACACACACACGCACGCACGCACGCACGCACGCACACACATGTCATGCTCAGTAGACCTCACATGATGCCTGTATGAATGAACGTGTTAACATTGTTGTACACACCAGTAGAGCTGTCACCATTATGAAAATGCATCCCACCATCTATATTCAGGGGAGGACATTAGCCATAGCAGATCTACAAGCTCACAGATCTGCTGTTTTTGGCAGAGAGAGTGTAGCCAGACAAATTGTCCAAGTACAGCGCCGGCACCAACGCTGGTCCCCGGATACGACCTTGAAAACCATTGACATAAACTGATTGATTGATTGAATACTTTATTAGTCAGTAATGTAAACAGCATGAGGTATAGTCAGACATTTAGGCTTAAAGAATAACACAAGTCCTGGGGACTTGTTGTGTTTAGTGAGCTAATTCAAGCAGATCCACTTGAGAGGTTTCCATGCATGCCCAGCACTATGTGGGAGATGCATTATCTGACGTACAGTACACGTACTTCCTCTGGCTGTCAGTGTCACGGAAGGTTGCTTTGTTTGCTCCCACCACCACCCCAGCACCACCACTAGCCTCTGCTCTCTCTAAGGGTACTGACTAGGGTATCTCCATGCTCTTAAATGGTTGTCTTCTAACATGCATTACTGTATGTAGCAGAACCTGCAGATCAAATATGACATATTTACATTTAAATTGGAGATTGGAGCCTGAAGATCAAATGTGATATTCATATTTGTATTTACATTTCATAATAGAGCCTGAAGATCAAATATGATGATCACATTTGTATTTACATTTCATGATAAAATGTTCTCGAGCTATGGATTTTCTGTAAACTGTTCGTGAGTTATCCGACTGAAATAACAATCAGCATGAAGCGTGTCCCGCCCCACCAGTTCTCCTCAAAGCGTCGCTGTCATTGTCCCAGTGAGACGGTTTCTATCAGGACCACTTCAGAGAGCAGCCACACTGGCTGCCGCCGCTGCGTGTCATCGTGGAGGAATGATATAGGGGACAAATGAAAAGGGCACAGGCATTCAATTATGGGATGGGAGACACACACACACACACACACACACACACACAGAGAGACAAACGGACACGCTCTTAACACGCTCAATGTTTCCGGTTGGTTGGACTTGCTTACAGAGAATCCTTGGGACCAATCTTTTGCTTGGACGGATACGAACAATCTATTCCTCCGTCTCTCTCTCTGTCTCTCTCTGACTCTGTCTCTGTCTTGCCCCCCTCATCTCCAGCGAGGGAAAGTACATTTACTCTAGTTAGTACTAGAGTAAAACTACTCTAGTTATTTTTATTTTATTTTTTACAATTTATTCATCTGAGGCAAATATTGCACTTTTACTATTATCTATAAATAATACTGTACCTTTCAGATAGGCCTATAGATAAGATAATTATTAGGAAACATACAATAAGCAATTAAGCCTTATCTTTTATATTTCAGCTATTCTAAAATAGCCATGAGTCCACATGCTCACCACGATACGTTATGAGCTTGTAGATCGGCTATTTTCGGAACATTTTGACACATTTTGAGTGACATGGGACATTCATAATGACTACTTTTACTTTGGTACTTTAAGTATATTTTGAGGCCCAAACTTTAGTACTTTTCCTTGAAGTAGATTTTCTATCCAAAAAAAACACTACTTAAAATCTAGCTAGTCTGATCAGAACAATGGTCACCGAGTCATTTGTGTTGAACGCTGCTATAACACCACTGTAGTGCCCCATGTGTGTGGCATGACTCTTCTCATGACAGACCCCTGAACAGTGTTTATGCCAACCCTGCTGTGCTCTGGTTTAACGGTGCACCTGTGGCCCCTGGGGTGACTATTCTTATGATAGTCAGTCCGTCCCCTGAACAGTATTTACGCCAAGTTTGGTGTGGGTCGGTGCAAGGCTGAATATCTAGAGAGGAGAGTATTTCTCCACTGTGGCATTGCTACTTTTACTTGTGTAAACTCAGAGTTATTCATTCTCCAACCTACACGCCTCTGTCCACATTGTGTTTTCTCAGTAAGGTTGTGTGTGGTGCGTTCCATTTGAAGAGATCACAGACGGCGGGGGTTCACAGCCCTGCTGTAACACATGTTAAAGGCAGCGTTATGGAGCTCTGTCTGGAGGCCTGAGGAAGACGGCAGCTTGGTGATGAATCATGGAGGGTTATCTTTCTTCCCCCGCGCAGAAAGACTGGATATAACACCGTGATTCATTCCCTCGTGATCATCTTACCCCACACCCATGATATATCCCTGTCTGTTATTAACCCACTTACAGTACAGAAACATTCTGTCTGTCTCCTTTCCCCCCAACATCCTCTCTAGAGCCGACCGATGTCATCCGATGCCGTTCCCAATTTTAGGGATTTTTTGGGGGATTTTGTTTATTGTTGTTTATGGACTTGTTAATGCACACATTATCATCAGATTACTTTACAGAATCACTTTTTCTTTAAACAAGACGGACTGAAAAACAACTAGATAGGTCTCCACTAGGCCAGGTCAGGTTGTGGCCTCCTGGTGGTGCTATAATAGGCCAATGTGAGATCTTCTTACGCCTTGGATGGCAATTGGATGATTTGAGGCATTTTGTTGGAATATGAAATATTGGACAGATTCTTGAACAAATGACTATAGAGATATACTGTGAGGCCAAAAGTGGGATTGTTGCGGGATTGTTGGACAGAATCTGGAGGAGTAATATCAGAAAATGAGTTTTACAAAAGTCTGCCTCCTGTTAGTGCTATAACAGGCCATTCTGGAAAATTTGGGGCAGAGGTTCATCGTTGGCATCCAGGGAGTGTGTGCAAAATTTGGCATCGACTGGGTTACCGGATGGAACCAAATGAACCCTGTTGTGCAGTACACTCTCAGAGTTAGTCCTGTAAGGGTTAGGGGTCATCCGTGGTCATTTAATGCATGATTGGCGCAAGTACAGTGGCTTTCCCCGGTTGGATGTAGTGCGAGGAAGGAACACGTTATTCCAACCAGTTCCTTTCCCCTCCATCAGGCAGACCATGGGCCATACAATGTTTCCTTACTTAGATTATCATTGTTTTCAAATATGATTGTGAGATGGAGGATGACTGATTTAAGCAGTCACATCTGGCCTGAGTCAAACTAGAACTGGACTCAGAGCTGGGTGTGGCTGCGCATCTGTTGTGCATGAACCTGATCAAGGCACAAGAGGTTGAATCAGTCATCTCCACGAACACTCAGAGAGCGAGAGAAAGAGCCACGGTCCGGACAGAGAGCCATCTGCTCTCCTGTGTAAAATACTTTTTTGATACTTTCAAAATGTCATTCCCTGCACTGTTATTTCAGACTAGGAATAAAACAACCAACATAAGAAAGCTGCCCTGTGTCGTGTCCGGCCCTGGGTGGTGACTAGTTGGTCACCATGATGCTTTAAGGTCCCCTTCATTTTTCTAATGCAGCAATATTTTTTAAATATGCATCATTAGTCGTCATGAGAAGATTATAAAGGCTAGGCAATTTTCTATCTGATGGCGGTTATTTGCGGAGTAGTGAAAATAGCTATTGGCTAGAAAATAGATGTGGTGTTTTCACAGATTTTGAAAAACCGTCTTCACTTTTCAATGTAATACCAGGCATTCAGTACCCACAATGCAGTGTTGTTACAATCAAGACAAATGGCTAATAATGGTTGAATGAAGCTGGTTAATGGCTACAGCTCATTATCTGTGATGCAAAATGTCCAAATTATTCGTGTGTCAGGGAGAGAACAGTTGTTCAGCGGTGTAAGTGTGATTGCCTCTGGCCATCGTGATTACATCGGAATCACATTTACTTTCTATTTCTTCTTCCTCGAGAAAAATCAATCGTTCATCTGTCTTGCCTGATTGCCCCTGCATCTCTGTCTGACGTCTGCTCACCCAGTGTGTGTGTGTTGTATTACTATATTTATGAGGACCATTATCTCCCCACAAGTATAGTAAAATTTGAGAAACAGACATTTGTGAGGACTGTTTTCCTGGTCTTCACAAAATAAATGGTTGTTTTGTTGTTGTTAGAGATGGATTTGGAATTAGGAAAGGATTCAGTGTTGTGGTGAGCTTGTTGATCTGCCATTTGTTTGGCTACTTAGTGTGTGTGTGTGTGTGTGTGTGTGTGTGTGTGTGTGTGTGTGTGTGTGTGTCATTTATTATACAGTATAATACATGCTGCCTCGATCCACTTGACTCCAGGGACGTTCATTAAACATTTCCAATGGAACCCCCACATCAACGTGACATGCAGCATTTGCATACATCCCAACGCACGCGCGCGCACACACACACACACACACACACACACACACACACACAAAGACAAACACACCGTGTCCCCTCTGGTCCTTACAGAAGGTCATTAACCTCAATGTGTCTGTCTGTATGTTTGACGTCTGTGATGAGTGCCACCTGATTCTTTGTGATTGTGAGCGTGGAATGCGTCATCATTGGACAGTATCCGTCTGTCTCTGATGTAAAGGTGTTCTAAAAAAAGGACATGACAACGACACTGAGTCTGAATGACTAAGTAAGTAGAGATCGGAGAGGCTTATTAGTCGGTATATCAGCCACAGTGCTGTTATGTGCTAGACCCCTGGGAGATGGACTGCTGAGGTGGAGCGCTACGCTCCCAGTACCACACCCAAGCCATGCTATATACGCTGAGTTGGCCGTGCCCGGGCCGGGATCGAACCCTTGACCTTGTGGTCGAAAGTCGGACTACCGACCGAGTAGTTTACACAATTAGAGAATGTAGAATAATTATTTTGCTTGTTATCTCTCCTATGGTACCAACATCAATACATCATGGAATGGTAGACAGAATATTATCCAACGATAACAAAATATTCTTTAGTTTTGTGTCTGAGTGGCTAAATCTCATCAAATGGTGGTCCGTGGCTCAGATGCAGAGTAAATAATGGACCTTGATATGAAAAGGGTTGAAAACCACAGACATAGGGCATGGAATCCCCCCTCATCCTTCCCTGCATGCTCTCACCAAACCCAAGCCTCTAGGTTGTTGACGTCGGGCTCTCATCTACATATTCTAACTTTTTTTGTCCCAATACACTTTTTCCGATCCGATACCACAATTTCTGTGTTGGCTGATACCGAATACCGATACCAGAGAATAATGGGTATTTATAATAAAAAATAAAATAATAATAAATAAATAAATAAATAAATAAATAAATAAAATCTTATTTTGAAGTCCAACATTTCGTGTTGTGTTTATAGCATACTCCACACTCAAATGTGCACTTGCAGTTTGGGCAACTCCAAAGCAAACTCCACATGCCACAACATTTTATTTACCTGCCATAGTGTCAACCCCTTACCCCTGTGTCGGATCTGTGGTTAATTTGCCGATACCGATATGAACCGATATGACCAAATAAGGGCCGATCCGATACTTTTCTCTGATACTTTTCTCCTCATAAACTAACGACATATACTTGATCAATGATCATACTACAGCGTCAACACAAAAGCATCAAAAGTACCACATTTTGAGCTTGTGGATCTGATACTTTTGATGCTTTTGAATTTGAATCCTGAAAAGTAGTGACTCCAGTGATTCGGGGCCTTCTTCTTTGTCTTATCTGTATAAAGCCACGAACTGTAGCCATGGCGATGCTATGAGCACGGAGGGCAAGTGGATTCATGCAGGCCTTATTGCCCTCCAGGGAAACGACAGGGGTGGAGTGTGTCATCCACTGAGGTGGGGGATGGGATTGGGATGGGGGCGCCTTGTTGCCTGACCCCTACGATCATCATGACCCCTCTTTTGCACCCACAAAAGCCCAAGCCCTCTCGCCCCAGGGGAGGGAGGGCTTGGGCTTTTGTGGGTGCATCGAGGGTTAAGGAAATGGGTGGGTAATAGCCAGGGTTGGGGGACAAGACTTCAAATCGGCCTCACAAGTCGACTATTTAAAACTTTTGCCTCAATGTTTTTTTACACTACTTTTCTACTTTACTAGTTCTTTGTTTTGTGTACAGGCTCCATAGTTTTTTGTAGTTTTCAGAAAGAAGAAAATAAGGGGCAGGGATGGGGGGGGGAGGGGGGGATGCAAAGAAGAGCAAGGATACAAATCTAACTGTAAAGAGAAATTTAAATAAAAACAGATATCAAGGAGAGGCAGAATGATATCCACGTGTATACAGTAACAGTACACAAATTACAGAGCATCATAGACCAGCAGGTAGTATGTACATGAGATTAGACATAAGGTGCAAAAGAGTAATGCATTGTCACTTGTCAGGTTCACATAGAATGGTAATCCACATATTTTAATACATAGTGGAAAAAAATAGCCAATGTGCCAATAACAATGTGTACACGTACTGTGAACGTGTGGACTTGTCTATTCCTGCACACCACCGTTGTATTTTTGTATAGTATGATATTGGGGTTAAATGCTTCATCAGACTAATTGATTTAGTCCGTTTTTGTGTTTCATTAATATGAAGAAAGAAATCACAAATAAAACATGCTATTTAATGTATCTACTGTAAACGAGAAAGATTATGCCGGTGAGGAGGGTTCTAAATGTTAGTTTGGATACATGTTGGGTTAATTGCCCAGCCTTAGGCTATAGGCCAGGGTTTGGGGATGTTGGGGTTCAGCGAAGGTTAAGGAAATGGGCAGATAATGAGACAGACATCGCTCCGGTTCCAGAGACACTGTAATGAGTGTGACGCACACGGCAAAACCACAACCCAGCACAGAGGTCCTGGAGCAGGGAGGACAGAGTCAACAGGCATCCAGGACCCGAGGAGTCAGAGTAAACATTGGACGTTTCCACTTGCAAAATATATGTTGAGAGGAGAAGGAATTCTTTGTATGCACACACGCAGGCACACGCAGGCACACACACACACACCCACACCTAAATTCAATTCAAATGGCCTTTATATTGGCCTGAGAAAACACGTCTGCATTGCCAAAGCAAACTGTGAAATAAATAAACAATCAAAACTAATCACATTGCAAAAAGTAGGTTACGAAACCACAGAATAGTTGTACGTAAGCAAGGATAACTTTCTAAAGCTTTTGAAACGAATAACAGCAATATTGTCACTTTGTATAAGTCAGATAACAGCAGTCCTTTGGTTAATGGGGTGGTTTTTGGAGCACTGAGATCAACTTAGTGCAGGAGCGCACACATCTCTCTCTCATCTCTCACACGCATGATGCACACATACACACACACACACACACACACACATATACACACACACACATAAGGCCACTCTGAAAGCCTCCAGAGGCCTCCAGTTTAGCGGGGATAAAGTGTTATTGAGGGAGGCCTCCAGAGTATAGGAGCGTGACAGATTGGAGGAAGCCCAGCCCCCTCCCATCTCATCCATAACCCATGTTGGGACTCCACTGAGTCCCAGCTGTGCAGGGCCGACCTGGTCGAGTGCATTCTCCCGGAAAGACTCCCTCTCTCTCCTCTCTCCCCCGCCCCGGGTGTCGGGAGGGGAACGGAGAGGAGGAAGACATTCATGAGGCGGAGAGACTACTGCTCCACTAGCCTTTCAAAGGCCATGGCCGTTGCACAATTCACATTTAAGGCTCCCAGAGCGCTTTAGTCTATTTTAAGACAGTGATTCTCAACCGTTTTAATTTCTAGGACCCACACCGCAGTGTGGTGTGCATGTATTAGGACCCCCATAACGCTGAGAGTATGCAAATGTACTTGTGTGTACATCACATTTGTACACTCTCGGACTTCCTAATAATTTAGCTGTGTACCCCTGATTGGTGAAATGGTGACTGGCACCGTTTACCATAAAATCTGTGAAAACACAGATGGCTTTATTTTGGGATTGTATGTTTGTTTCTCTGTAATGAATCTGGATAGTAAAAATAAACTGACTGTTTTCGTAAAACCCTGCAAAATGGTAAGAAAGACGAGATAATTCAGAGAATTCGCTTGGATGTTGCCTGGTCTTTGAAAGACGTTCTCAAATGGCCTTTTCTGCTACAGTTCCACTGCTTCTGCTTCTAGTCAGTGAGATGGCATCAGTTTAACCTCCGTCGTACTCACTGTCACTGCTTGTTCCATTCAAATGCACACACACACACACACACACACACACACACACACACACACACACACACACACACACACCCATACACGCTACTTGCGAGGACATCAACATTTTAGGATGGCAGTTTTATAATTCATTAGCTTTTCTATGCTTAGTCGTGTGTGTGCACCAAAAATAGACGATCTACCGACTAGCTGGCATGCTCAGAGATGAGTGTTACTACATACAGTATGAATCATGCATGACCCTAACCCCCTAAACCTAACCTCTAAATGCCTGTCCCTGAGTCCCTACGGCTCTATTTCCGTCTAAACCCCTTATCCATAAACTTTTTTTTTTTTTACTATTTTGAAAAACATTTTAGAATAGTTCAAATAGCCAATCTACAAGCTCACAACGTGTCGATGTAGATCGGCTAGTTGCACTATAGACAACACAGGAGTGCCTGGCTGGGGATGCGCTCCACCTACAGTACGTGGTGCAGCTGTCCACCACCTGCTACCGAGGACGAGCAGCCGCAGCGGCGGAATAAGGCTCTTCCTTCCTGCCGTTGGCGTGCGTTTTGCCGCCACTCTGCGCTGCTGGAATGGAATGTTGCTGCTGACATGACTGATGTTATGTGTCTGCTGTGCTTAGTGGCCGCACCTCAACAGATGGTTTTTCCAGCTCCATGTATTAATTAGTGCCATAACCCCAGCGAGTTACATTTTGATTCTATAGCGTTTGGGTCGGAGCTGCCGGCGTCTTCCTCAAACCACTTCTTTAAAGTCTTCCTGCCTCTGCTACTATGCAGTGTCACATGAACATTGAAGACCCGTACCCTACGTTTTCGGGCCAAGACCCCTTTGCTGAGCGAGAGAGATATATATATAGTCTACAATTGTGTTGCAGATTAAACATAGATTTCATAGATAGATTCATAGACTTGTTTGACAGTACTACACATGTGTTGAATTCACGATACTTAAAAATCGAGCTCTAGCACAACCACCAACTACGCCTTGCACCACGAGGCGTGACTTGTGAGCTTGTAGATCGGCAATTCTTTGGCGAATCTTCCCCTCAGAAATGTACCTGGAGCTTGTTATGTTTAACAAGGTGGATTATCATGCAAGGTAGATTATATACGCGTATAGTTTAGGAACTAGAGCTCCTAATCCTAGGTTCCAGGTTCGATCCCCGGCTACCCCAGTGTTACTGTTCAGGCGGTGTCCTCGAGGAAAGACACTCAACCCCCAATTGCTGCCGATGAGCAAGTCCCACCGTCGGGGTGTGAAAGTGTGTGTGAATGTAAAGCACATTGTAAAGCGCTTTGGAGTTTGGATAAATGTACCATTTATGCCTGACTCAGGCTTATGTGTGCACACCGACACATTTTCCAATCTACAAGCTCACTATACATGCCATAGTGTTTTGAAATGACTCGGGCTATAGTTCAACAAAGAGGTAAACAAATGTCAGCTCCTGGGTTCAAATCTAGGGTAGACACCACCACAAATATGAATGCGTTATGGCTGTTCACCTGCAATGGCCCTGGGGAGGCTTGCTGAATTTGTCCCAGATGTTTTAGGCTTATGACTGTTGGTTTCACTGTCACAGCTGTGTTTTCATTCTATGTTTTAGAATGGCTTATTATTACAACATGACTGTTGGTTTCACTGTCACAGCTGTGTTTTCATTCTATGCTGATGATGACATGCTACAGGGACCTGTTGCATGCTGGGACTTTTGCTGTCCCAGCTGTCACTGGACTCTCTCCCTTGTAACCCTGTTGGGTGTGTGTGTGTGTGTGTGTGTGTGTGTGTGTATGACAGTCAGCAGTGAAGTTGACGAGACTGAAAATAGGGCTAATGTATGTCATGTAGTAATTGTCCAAATCCGCACAGTGTAATGGCAGTCACATTATTTCACTCTGACTGCATGTAGTGAAGTCAAAACGGCAGACTCGCTCCCAATTGATGTGATACAGTGAATGCACATTCTATGTTTTGCAGTTCTATAACTTCATTTATACTTCTGTAGAACGACGGTTTCGTTTGCCAAAAATTATACGTATTTTAGTCAAAAATGTTGACTAAACTAACTTTAAACTAACTAAGTTTTAGTTTCCTTGTAGGTGGTTGCACTGTCAAGTAAATAAAAAAATAACCATTAAAAAAAACATGAAAAATTATTGTGGATCGTGATACTGCATGAAAACTAATTGTGATATTATATTTTCCCATATCGCCCACCCACTCCTACTCAAAGTTGTACTTAAGTACAGTATTGAATGTAATGACTTTCCATCAGTGGAAGTTGGCGAGCCTGAAGCGGTTGAGTTTTCTGGTGTACTGTGTCAGTCAGTGTGTGAACCAGGCCGTCCGTCAGTCATCATGCTGACACCGAACGCTGTTCGTCTTGTCAGCCGTTGCGTGTCCTAACATGTTCCACAATTAAGAGTATTCTTTTTGCTCAGTGATGTTTTGAAATCACAGCGTCGGCAGCCTGGCGGGGGAAAGCTGTCAGTAATTGCGTCGTAACAAGACAGAAATTGGGCCCTGTTGCTGCGTAATGAGAAGGTGTGTGTGTGTGTGTGTGTGTGTGTGTGTGTGTGTGTGTGTGTGTGTGTGCGCGCGCAATTATGGCTTTTCCCCCCTTATCCTCGCCCACCCCGGTTCTCTGCAAAGTCTGCATACTAAATATATAGAACAGACACACACACATTGTGCACGTAAACACACACACATGCCCCATTTCTCTCCATCCGCGCTCCGCCCTGTTTGCTTCCTGTGCTCATCCTCCACCCGTATTTTCTCTCTCTCCACATTTCCACTGAGCCAGATCTTCTTCCTTCCTGGAGTGTCATTGACCGCCCCGCCCCTCCCCCAGAGAGAGAGCGAGAGTGAAAGTGAATGAGGGAGAGTGAGAGAGAGAGAGGGGGGGGGGGGGGGGGTTGAGAGTTACAGATAGACAGACAGACAGACGGACTTGAACAGAGAGAGACCGATAGAGAAGAGAGTTATTATTAGAGAGAGATGGACAAGGAGAGGGACATCAGTAGAGAGTGAATTAGAGGGAGGTAAACATGAAACATTGAAAACCTCAAAACCACGAGCGGTTGTCCTCAAACAAAGTAAATATAGCATCACTGTCTGTTTATCCCTGTATGCCTAACCTCTTATATCGATATTTGTTTTGTGTCTTTTCCTAAATTAATGCCCCACTTGATCATATAGTACTACAGCGCCATGCAGAAATGCATCGCTTCTTTGTGCGATTTGAGCTCGTATGGATCTGATACCTTTGATGCTTTTCTGTGATGGAAATAGCTAATCTATACAAGCTCACAATCTACTATTTTAAATAAATATAAACATTGAAACATTTTAACAGCACAATTCTTGTCCCTTACACAAAATATTTTCAGATGGGGGTCTGCGGCCTAATACATATTAACTAATTTACCGCCGACACCCCCATCTGGTGTCTGAAAAGTGTACTCCAGCAGTGCCAGCCGGTCATTTAAATACGGCGAGACTCTTAGTTTGAAAGCCGTTTCACTCGGAAACCGAGACCCAGGAAGTGAATTATCGCTATGTAACGGATGCTGCGATTGTTTAATAATTCACCCAAAACATACATTTTGTAACCGGGGATCATATCGTTTAGAGCAGTGGTTCTCAACCTCAGAAAATATTTGGCTCTCCACGTACCACCATTATGAGTGACTTAGGTTAAAAAGACAGTGGCGTACACCTACGCCATCCCATCCCATCACACAGGAGGAAAATTAATTCTAATTAATATACAACTATATAAGAATAATATATTTTTCCACAGTTCCACAGCCAACAAACAAAATTATAAGAAAACTGGGACAGTTCACAGACAGACAGACAAGCTATGAGAAGTTTCACTTTATTTAAAAAGGCGTCAAAAGGCGAACTGTATATTAGGGTCTGAGTCCGGGCTAAGTACGTAAGGAGGGAGGTAGGGGACAGTGTACTGGAAGGCCAATTTGAGGCCACTGTTGTGACCACCCGACTGACAATTAGACTGCTATAAACACTGAAAGAGCAGCACTCCATTTGGTGAAAGATTTATGGCTCTTTAGAGCCATAGCCCGTACTTTTATGGGCAGCAAATGTCGTCACAAAAAGTCAAGGGTCAGTGCTTACTTTGCGGTAAGTTTAAGGGTGAGATATGAAACAGTCACTGTAATGGAATACTCAAATGGAAGTGTGCACAGCTGGGTGCCTATGCATGTGTTTGCGTGCGAAAGAGAGTCCTCCACAGAATGGACCGTACATTATTCATACGCCATTACTGCATGAGAACGGCTCGACAGTGGTGAGAAAAACAAGAGCGAGAGGAGAGTGTTGTCTTAACTCTTAATGCTCTCAGAAGTGTTTTAAAAACAGCCGGAAGCTGCCATGATGTGCCATCACATGTAAAACCACAAGACTGGTGAATTGTGCAGCCTTGGTTTCCACAGAGGATGTCCTATGAGTCCTGCAGCCTGACCCATATGTATACAGTCTATCACTAGAGCTCATACAGAGGATGTCCTATGAGTCCTGCAGCCCGTTTTTCGTAAATTAACGCTCTAATTGATCATACTGCAGCATCACGCACAGGTTTACTTATATTATTACTTATTATAGGTGAACGTTTTCAAAACATTCCCTTTGTTCCTTTTGGGGTGAATCACGGGACAGAGAGACGTGCTCTGTTTGAGCCGGTTCAGTTCACATGATCAAGTCAAACAACCACCCTCCAGCACCAGGCAGCACAGCACACAGCACAGCACAGCGCACAGCACAGCACAACACACACACACACACACACACACACACACACACACACACACACACACACACACACACTCCTTGTCTGCCTCCATCCTGCTGGACATCCATTCCACATGCCCAGAATCCCCCCCAAACCTTCCCCTGTCCAATCCGTACGCAAGGAGCCGTGAAATGAGACCACCCCCCCCCCAACAGATGGAGGTGGAGGGTTGGGGTGGGTGGGCTGTCAGGGGGTGGTGAGATGGGGGAGGGGGTGTTCTGTTGGCACGTCGAGGGGTGTCAGAGGGGTAACGGAGGGGTTGCTGATCAGAGCTGTTTTCCAAGAGGGGAGAGATGGACCTACAGTACAGCAGTGGCTTTTCAACCCTCAAGGTCCATTATTGATTCGGCTTTTGAGCCATTTGATGAGATTTAGCCTCTCAGACCCAAGATTCTGTTGTCGTTGGATAAGAAGACACAATTCCATTCTCTAATTGTGTAGTCTTCGTAAATGTATAAAGCAATGCAGGTGTAACTCTTGAGCGTAACATGAAATCAAATTGACCCATTTGGTTCATTTTACACTCTCAAGACGCTTATAAATATAAGCGTCCATTTGGTTTACCAACTCTCCATTTAGCAGGGGACCACATGGAACCCCCTCCCTCCCTCACAGACCACTGGTTGAGAACTGACCTCAGACGGGTGGCTGACATCTCCTTTAGATGATAGGATGAGAAGTTCAGTCACGCAAGACAGACTCAGGAGTAGAATTGCTGCTACCAGTCTTACGCCCTAACCACACCAAAGGGTCACCATGCAACTCCTTGGGTCCAAACGGTTGCAAGGAGTTAACGCTAAAACCGTCTCGACCCTTTGGTGTGGTTTGGGGCCATTGAATTCCATGCGTTGAATCACTAGGGTCAACGTGGGTCAAGACATATCACACCGCAGGGACAACGCTAAAACCGTCTTGACCCTTTGGCAGGGCTTAAAGTTCTCAGTCCTGAGGACGGATTTCAGTCCTGAGGATTTCATAGGGGTTATTTAATGAGATCAGTGCTGATTTGCAAAAGTAATTTTCAGTCTTGGGATTCTTTTTGTCTTTAAGCCCTGCCCTTTGGTGTGGTTAGGGCTTTAGACTGCAATATATAAACAAGAATGACACGCATATCATCATCACAACTGCCAGGTGAAACAAGCGCTCTCTGTTGTGCATCTGTCCCCCTTTTTTCTTTTTTTCCCATTATTATTTTAACGTGTATGTTTCTGTGTCACAACCTGGCGGGCGCTGTTTGCGTTCGTTTCCGACGTTCTGTTCGTGGTGGTTCAATCACGGTGTTTTGTTGTGGCGTTCGTGCTCCCCAGTTGGCTCGTAACATTAGCCGCTGTTGTCAGTCAGTCAGTAGCTTCGAGCTGTGGCAGCGTTGCATGCAGCGTGGGTGCAGACCTCCACGGTGCTTAGGAGGCAGCCAATCACGACTAGGTTGCTACTACGTGATTGGCTACCCGAGTGGTGCAGACTCCCATTGGCTTAGACGGCGTTTCAGAGTATAGTTACCATTGGCTTAGAGGCAGCCAATGATGACTTGGTCGTTAAAGCCAACATGTAGGCCAGGCTTCAACTGGCAAAAACAAATAGTCTCTGAGATGGTAGAACTGGTGGGTTTTGAATGACCATGGTCATTAAAGCTTCCTCTAGGCTAAAGTCAAACATCCAGGCTATCTCTGTCTAATACAGACACTTCTCTGGACTCTTCATCAAACACAACATCTGGTGAATTAGCTGTCAAAGATGTAAAGATGTCTGCGTTCTCTCTCTCTCTCTCTCTCTCTCTCTCTCTCTCTCTCTCTCTCTCTCTCTCTCTCTCTCACACACACACACACACACACACACACACACACACAGTCTAGCCGGGGAGATTACATCACAGTGAGGGAAAAAATAAGATGAAGGAGATAACAAGTGGGACCGAAAGAACAGGAACACGACTCAAAGTAAAGCCGGCTGCTGCTGGCGGCCTGCTTTAGGACTTTGTTTGATGCCCCCCCGAAAACACACTTGTTGCTGGTTTTGACACTTTTGTCTTTCACGGCAGTCGAGATGCAAAGGGGATTACAGCGAGACGGAGGGAGAGAGGGAAAGAGCCGAGGGTGTGTGTGCGCGTGTGTGTGTGTGCGCGCGCGCAATTTTACTGTTCAGATTGGCTTTGGCAATGAAAATGTGTTTTCTCATGCTAATACAATAATGCCCAATTGAATTGAGCGTGGGATTAAGAGAGTGGACAGAGAGAGCAGGAGGGGGGACGGGGGCTATGAAATGGATGTAAATTAGTTTGTTCTCCAGATGGGGATGAGGAGGAGGGAGGAGAGGATACAGCTCTCCCAGAATGCATCTGGCCCTGTTTTAGCCACCTCCTGGGGCTGGTCCCGAACCACACTGCAAACTCACTTTACACGACTAGACACTACCGCCCACTAAACTTCACTGTCCTCCAAAGATAAAGTGCAGTAGCAATGCAGCGAATTAAACTGATGAAGAAAAGGCAACTCTAATTGTTAAGTCTCAGAGAGAGAGAGAGAGAGAGAGAGAGAGAGAGAGAGAGAGAGAGAGAGAGAGACCCAGTCCACACCACATACATTTATGTGTTGATATAATCATCAAACTGGTGCTATTGTACATGACTCATGGACAAAACATGCCAGCATGCAGTTACTGTTCCTCACATCCCCTTGACTTGTCTACACATCATTATCTGCTATCTCATTTAGGCCTTAGTCATGATCTGTATACGTGCTCCAAAAGATGTAATCATTTAACCAAACTCAAGATAACGAAAGTGTATAAATAAACATGAATGATAGTGTCATCCATTGTGAGGCAGAAGCTCCAATGGAATAACCCATCTTGCTTTGATCTCAGTCAGCATGTTGATCCTATTTTGGCACCGCATTTCATATTAGTGTTATTTAAAATGTGATCTTTTTTTAACAATTATTTGATCTATCAATCAACTACCAATCATGTTTTGCCTTTACGCCATCTATTTTTGCTGAATGTTGTGGTTAATATAGTATTTGAAGAAAAACATTCTGCACAGTGTGCACACTGGATCATTGGGTTAAAAAGAGTACTTTTTGTTTTTGACCCAGTTATCTGATGTGTGCTTCTGCCCCGTGACTGGCACTTAATATTTTTGATGTCTGTGTTTTCAACTTGTTTAATGTAGTAATTGAAACATTTCAGCTGGCCATGCAGGTCACATTTAACACATTATTATAACATGTATTTCAGGCTGAAGTCATTCCTCTTCAGAGAGGATCAGGAGCGATAAATCTCTGTGTATAACAGACACACACACACACACACACACACACACACACACACACACACACACACACACACACACACACACACACACACACATTTTAATCATTTATTTATGTCCACATAAGAGATACAAATACAAGGACACAAATATTTACAAGGTGCCGTACAGAATGCAATCAGCAAATCCCGAACAAATACCCACACACCCTTCAGGGATACAAGTAACAGCGTCTTCGCCATATTTGGCGGCTACCGATAGTGGAAGATATTGCACAGAATTTCGCAAGCACACACACACACACACACACACACACACACACACACACACACACACACACAAAATGCAATTCTCAGCAGAATCAACAGTGGAAGACTACCTAATTGGCATCCCAATGCAAAAGCTCCAGGTCATGAATACATTTGAGATGGCTTATTCTGCATGTCTGCATATTCTGCATCGTCAAAAAATATAGGACAAACAGCACCCTCTATTCCTTGAATTTCAGTAAACAGTCTTGTCCCGAGAGACTAGGCTGAGCCTGAGTGTGATGAAGAGCACACTGTAGTGAGCGCCACAAAGAATGGTTTGAAATGTAGCCCGGCAGTGAGCCATCTTTTTTGTTTAGTAATGTTCTTAGCTCAGCCAATTTTGGGGGTTTGTGTAGCAGAGCTGTGTTGTATTGCAACTCAGGAAAACTATAGCATACAAAACTATCTATATATATATATATATATATATATATATATATATATATGCACACACGCACGGCCGCACACACACTACACGACTGGTTTGGGAACAGTCTCTGATCTTCCTGGGCAGCGTTGCGGCTGCAGGTCTGGGTCTGAACCTCTCTCTCTCTCTCTCTCTCTCTACAGTCTCTGATCTTCCTGGGCTGCGTGGCGGCTGCAGGTCTGGGTCTGAACCTCTCTCTCTCTCTCTCTCTCTCTACAGTCTCTGATCTTCCTGGGCTGCGTGGCGGCTGCAGGTCTGGGTCTGAACCTCCTCTGCCTGGCCATCTACCTGAGCTGTCTGTGCTGCTGCCGTAAGGACGACGAGGAGGAGGACAGCAAGAAGCCCAACTCCTGCTGCGTCACCTGGTCCGCCGTGACTGCCGGCCTCATCAGCTGGTAAGACATGTCACTAGCCTTCTTTTTTTTAAAGCAGTGGTTTTCAAACCTTTTTGTCTCAGGTCACTCCTGTAAGTAACATTTCCCTGAATTACATTGTCTTTAGAACCTTACATTTATTTCACATTATGGTACTTAAATATGCGAAACCTTCCCTCTATAAAATACAGTGGGTTCGGAAATACAGCACCGGAGCGCACTCGCCTATTAGTTTGCATTGCACAGTGAGCTATTTCCGAACGCCCCTACCCCCCAGTATGTCAATAGGAAACTATGACAGAAAAGCAGTTTCCATTCAGGACAGATATACAGAACTTTATACTTGACGTTTAACCACAAGAATGCTACCCAGCATCCCTATTCTGGGGGGAACGTTCATCAAAATTCTTTGCAGAATGATGGCAGATTTGCAGTTTTTTGCGGTGCCTAACCACTCCATCACATAGCAATGTGTGTATGTATGTCTGTCCCTGTGTCTGTCCCTGTGTCCGAGCATGGAAAGCTGCAACACTGTAACTCTGTCATTTCTCGACCGTTTCGGACCCGGGAAGGCTCGCTGAAAAGTTAATATTATCCCACCTCACGCTCTAGTCCTTTTCTCTCTAGACTGCACTTGTCCAGAACACTGCTGCTAGACTTCTGACTGGCACCCGGAAGTGGGATCACATTACCCCTATTTTGGCTTTCCTTTAAATACAGAATTAAACATGTTACTTTAATTTGTTTCTAAAGCACTACAGGGGCTTGCACCATCACACATGAGCTGCTCTGTTCCCCCGACACCAGCTAGGTCACTTGGATCCGCAGATCAGAAGCTCCTCAAAGTCACATGCATTCCGCTTGAAGTTAAAAGGTGGCCATGCTTTTGGGTCGCTGCTCAAAAGCCTTGATGTCTTGTGCGTTTTCATTTTCATGCTTTGGTCGCCCTTTTGGTTGATTTTAAATATAAATCTGACTTGACTTGACCTACCTGCTTAGTCGGGGGAGAAATTGAATTTTGACCTGCAGGTCAAAAGCTGTGTCAAACCAGAAACGGGATCGTGTCAAAGGTTGTGTCCAACCTAGACACAATCTAAATGTCTCTCTCTCTCTCTCTCTCTCTCTCTCTCTCTCTCTCTCTGTGTACATTTGTGTCCTCACGAGGCATTCGTCGTGTGAAGAACCCATTAAGAATATTCTAAGCACGTTGTTGGTTTTGAGTCCATAGCACACTGTGGTTCATTATTGTTTCATGATCCGGAAGGTCAGTCTTTCATCTCTCTTTCTGTGAAATATTTAATAATACAGTATATGGAGCTGAGGAGGAGACGGAGGGAAGGGCACTACAGTAGCATCCCTTTCATAATATCTCGCTAACCCCTTTCTGTGAAGAGGACAGTGGGACTACATCAAATAATGCCCAATTTATGCTCCGTCATAGGCTGTCGTCATGCTCCGAAAATCTCTGCTCTGTAAGCTATGAGTTTATAAATTGTGAGCTTGTATGACGGCACTTTTAATTTAATTTAGACTAGAGTAACCAATTCATTTGACCTCCTTTTCTCAGAATAAAGTCCTCCTACTGCTTGCAACTGCTGTTGTACCCTACTGACTCTAGTGAGGAACCCCCACCAGGAGGATGTAGCACCTCCCTCCTTTTCCTCCCGTTCAATAATCCCTGCTGACAGGTGCGCACCCCCAACCCGTAGGAGTACGTACAGAGACAAAGACCACCCTCCCCACCCTACTCCCCCCCCCCCCCCCCACTCTTAGGGCTGTATTTTTGTTGTTCATAAACAGCTTTGAGTCTGTTACTTCCGTGTTGCATAGCAGTGACGGTGACATCACTGTGGAATCCTTGGTATCATTTAGGTCAATGACAATGATATAACATTATCTTAGTTGTGATCTAACCAGTAAGACGCCCTGAGTGCCTCGGCCTAAATGGTGAGGTCGTGTGCACGCATCCGCCTGGGTGACGTCACACTGCAGGGGTGGGTGACAGTGGGGGCAGTGTCTTGAGTGTACAGGGTTTGATGAGGTCAGATCAACATAATTATGGTCAGAACAGGTCAATTCCATAGATATAATAATATAGCAGCAGGTAGGCTACTCGAGGCCAGTCAACTGTCTTCTGTGTTTTGGTACGATTATGCGCGACGCACCACCGCTCCTCCACCCCCAAACAATGCTGGTCCGCGAACATTTTATGACCTGTCAGCCGGTACATGGTTCATAGCAAGGTTGGGAACCCCTGGTCTAGACCATTGGTTCTCAAAGTGGGGTCCGGGGACTCCTAGGGGTCCTTGAGGTGTACCAGGGGGCACCAAGCAACCATAAGCAGCATTTATACACAGCCAAATGCATATCATTTTGACAGTCCTTGACGTGAAGCAGTTTGATAACCACTGGCCTAGACTCTCGGCTATCTGTGTCTCACCACAAAGACATATATGGTATGACGTGAAGTATAAACGAGGCTTAAAGCTACCAAAACAAACGTCCCTACTGCTCCCCCTACTGCTCCCTGCTCTGGCTTTTGTGTTGAAGGAACAAAGATGGAGTTATCTCCTGAAAGCTACACCTCAGGGGGAGCGGCGCAGTACCGCTCATTCTGCAGGTTTTTACATCATCGTGGCCATTAAGGCAGACTCAATGACATGCACTCTCCTCACAAAGTAGCTAATTGAATCTTAGCGAGCTATAACGGAGTGGCCACTTTGTTTTCTGGAAGTCCCGTGATACTCATCTTCAGTGGATGACAGCGGTTATCGAATTAACCTCTCTAGCCTCTAGCTCACTCCCTGCTTCTTCTTTTTTTTTTAGACAAGATAGGACGTGGTCTCTGGAATGCAGCGGTGTGTATTATCTCTGTTGAAACTCAAGCCGCCCGGGTTGGAGCCAGCCAGCCTCGCGGCTCAGAGGGACTTGGTTTAAGGTCACGAGCCACAAAACCCATGATGGGTGGTGCTTGGATCCTCCTCGTGGGACACCCCCCCTAGAGTCAGACTCGTGCCAGGAAAATAACTGCCTTGGCAAACAAACTTAGTTAAAATCCAGTCATTGTTTAACCCACTGTTAGGTCTGTCACAATAATTACATAATCGTCTGATCTCAGTTATTTGAGATAATCACAGTTATTTTGTGAAAACGTGGTTGGCTTCCAACCGAGAGTGATGTCCAAAACCTTTACTTTTACTTTTCAGGATAAAAAAATAAAACGCGTCGATTTGCGACACGTTTCGAGATTGCGGATCTGCTACTTTTGATAAGTTTGTGTGACGCTGTACTGTAGTATGATCAAGTAGGGCATGAATTTACACACAAAAAAATCTCAAAAAGTAAAAAAAAATGGAGATAAGAGGTTTCTGCCCGACATGTTCTCTATATTGTCAGGCTAGTATTTTGCCACCTCAGCTACATCACTTAAAACCCTGCCGGCTCATACTGTGCATGTATCACACATGACTCAGCGTGTCCTTCGATACATGTATTCACTTGCGTGTTCAGTTATAGCTCGCTAATGGCTTTAGGTACCCGGGAACAAGTCAACCATGAGTCTTCATTACGTCCTGTTGAATTATTTAGCCGCTGTTTCCTAAAATGGGGAAACGATTCAACAACAGTGGCACCTCTTCACCTCTTCTCGTATTAAAAATGTATGCCGCAGAATTGAACTGGGAATTAACACATTATGCTAGCGGAGGCAAAGACTGCTGTACTGTACATGGTGCGTGCTTGATCATGCATGTATAAATAAAAATATAACATGTACAGTTAGTTAACCCATTAAGACCTGAGGCTGATACAAATATACCTTCTAAATCTAAATCCTGAAGCCCAAACCACATCAATGATTCTCCATGCAACTCCTACTACTTGCAACTACCTGCGACAGAATGGTGCTCTATCTGGGCATATCGAACACAAGACAGAATGGTGCTTTATTTAGGCATATCGAACACAAGACAGAATGGTGCTTTATTTAGGCATATCGAACACAAGACAGAATGGTGCTCTATTTAGGCATATCGAACACAAGACAGAATGGTGCTCTATCTGGGCATATCGAACACAAGACAGAATGGTGCTTTATTTAGGCATATCGAACACAAGACAGAATGGTGCTCTATCCGGGCATATCGAACACAAGACAGAATGGTGCTCTATCTGGGCATATCGAACACAAGACAGAATGGTGCTTTATTTAGGCATATCGAACACAAGACAGAATGGTGCTCTATCTGGGCATATCGAACACAAGACAGAATGGTGCTTTATTTAGGCATATCGAACACAAGACAGAATGGTGCTCTATCTGGGCATATCGAACACAAGACAGAATGGTGCTTTATTTAGGCATATCGAACACAAGACAGAATGGTGCTCTATCTGGGCATATCGAACACAAGACAGAATGGTGCTTTATTTAGGCATATCGAACACAAGACAGAATGGTGCTCTATCTGGGCATATCGAACACAAGACAGAATGGTGCTTTATTTAGGCATATCGAACACAAGACAGAATGGTGCTCTATCTGGGCATATCGAACACAAGACAGAATGGTGCTTTATTTAGGCATATCGAACACAAGACAGAATGGTGCTCTATCTGGGCATATCGAACACAAGACAGAATGGTGCTCTATCCGGGCATATCGAACACAAGACAGAATGGTGCTCTATCTGGGCATATCGAACACAAGACAGAATGGTGCTCTATCTGGGCATATCGAACACAAGACAGAATGGTGCTCTATCTGGGCATATCGAACACAAGTGCCGAGGTATGCCGAGCAGCCACCAATTGCTGATTATTGTGACAACGTAAACCGCTGGGATCTTACGTGGATTCCGTCGTTCTTCAGGTTTCTTGGAAACGCCCCCAGCCACTGCGTTCAGTTTTATGGGGTTAAGGTATAGTTTTACAGACGTGACAGTCACACGGTTAGTGTCACACGCACGCACACGCACACACACACACACACACACACACACACACACACACACACACACACACACACACACACAGATGGACAGATAACTTGGATGGCAACTAGCATTTTCTCATGCCAACAAAGCTCCTTTGAATTGAAGCACTTGCGACGCAATGCATCGACATGCGCCGACGTGCAACGGGACATAGATCGCTGCGACGGACACTAAAACGGTGCGTCTCGAATCATCGGTGTGGTTTGGGATTAACAGTTTTCTGATGTTGCTATAGTATACATCGTTGCAGTCGGGCAGAAAACTCATCTCCATATTTTAACTTTTTGTGTTTTTCCGTAAATTAACGCTCCACTTGATCAAAAGCATCAAAAGTAGCAGATCTACAAGCTCGAAACGTGGCACGAACGGTTTGCTGCTTTTGAAGTTGAATCCTGAAAAGTATCAATTTTGAACATTATGAGGTTTCCACCCGACAGACGATTACACTGTAGGCCTGTTACCTAAAATCTAACAAGACACAGATGCTTTCCCAGATGTAAGGGGTTAAATGTGTAAATGATTACGATTTATGTGCTGAGGGGAGCGTTTATTTCATGCCATTAATTTTTATAAACTATAATTAATAAACTACTGTTTGTGTCATCAGCACATCCATCGACACGGAACGTGAATATTACGCAGCTATGAAGCAAATTATTATAATTTTTTTTCTCCAAAATGAGGTCGAAAAGCATCAACCTGTATGAATGAGGTATCACCAAATTAATTGTTGTGAAATGCTCACTGGCACAATTTCAGATTGTTTATTCTTCCAGTTTGTAAGGACCTTAAAACTGATGCAATATTTCACAGACATATTTGGCTTTCCAGACGGAAGCGACTGGCGAGCCTGGCAATTAATGTTCAGTGAGAGGCCAGTGGGCAGGTATAGGAAGGTGTGGTCAATCTGTCAGGCGGAGCTGCACGCGAGCACATTCCTGTGAAACTGTCACGGTCGTTGGTGCTCGCTTCCACAAACACCCCTTTTAGTGGCAGAGCGATTCTGTTGCCTGTGTGTTCACATGCAGTGCGACGCCGCTGATCCAAGTCGCTCCCCGTCTGAAAAGGCCTTTAGTCTAAAAGCAATACTGTCAGCATTGGGCATGCAGTCCTGTTGACATCTGACTGCGTTCGGTGCAGCAGATGTCTATGTTTGCTTACGTCTCCGAGTCTCTTTTACCTCCAGCCAAACAGTCAGACCTCCTCGCTAGATCACTAAGCAGCATCCTCCTTCCATGGCGCTAGAGCTGTCAGATTGGACGCAGCCATCCAGACATCTGCTGGAGTTAAAGTGCTCTCCGAAGCCAATTAAGCCCATGTGATGACGTGATGCAGTGGTGGAAAGAAACAAAGTACATTTACTCAAGTACTGTACCTAAGTGCAATTTTGAGGTATTGCTGCTTTACTTGGGTATTTCAAATTTCCAATACTTTTACTTCTACTCCGCTACATCTCAGAAGGCAACAATTGAGTCCATATTTTACTTTTACTTTTTGGTGCTTTAAGTGCATTTGCCAACAGAGAGAAACGGAGAGTATTTCTATATTGCAGCGTTGATACTTTTACCGTTTGAGTACTTTCTTTTGTGCTGTGATGCTGGGGCTTCCAGATTGCGTCTCGTCTGTGGCATTTCCTGCCTGCCATGGGGGGATCTCTGTGATGTTATCGGGCCCATATCTGGGGTCTCTCTTGGACCTCGCACAACAGCTGCTTCGTGGAATGCCTGTGTGAAATCCACATGCTTTGTTGTACTTTGTTGTTTTTAAACCCATACCAGCTCCAATCCAATTACCAGTGCTGACAGAAGTACTAGAAATACAAGTAGACCCCCTGAAAAGGCCCACATACAAAATGTTATTTATACAGTACCAAACGTAAAAGGACTCATTATGCAGAATGGTCCATTTCATGATCATATTATTGGATTGCAATTATGAATATTTCACTTTCAAATATAATAAACGTAAATGCATGGCCCCTCGATAGCTGGGATAGAATTCGGCCAAAATCCTCAAGAATGTCCACTTGGTGACAATTGTTGGAATTTTTGGAATTGTCAGGAATTCATCAGGATTCCTGATGAAGTCCTGAGGGGTCGAAACGTTGATTCCTGATCCCTTAAATCAAATTGATGGGAGCTTAAAGAACGGTGTGCAGACTTCCTACCTTCTTCCTGTATGTATATTTTTGTCCTGCACCCGTCGCCATTTTTGAGATGCCGTTTGGATGTTCTCTGTTTGCAATGAATCCAATATTAGATGGGTCAGTAGGCCTATATGGTTGAAACCCCAAATAATTGAATATAAAAGATTCTTCAATGGATTCTGTTACTATTAACCGTTACTCGAATCCATTTCTCTAAGACTAGAGGGTTTACGCAGTTATTCTAAGGAACCATCAGTGACGGTGTGGGAGAAGGAAGATCCTCCAACTCTCTTTGTGTGCGTCTGTCTCTGATTCTACAGCTCTGCTGCTTGTGAGAGAATCCTTTAATTTAATCATGACGAGAGACTGGGTTGGGAGGATGTGAACTCGCGCTTTGCAAAAGTGAAAATGAGCTGCGATGACACCGAGTGTCCTTTCATCTAACGGAGACTCGGAGAGGATATGAAAATGTAATCATGTGGAATCTCGGGTTCCACATGTTATATAACGGGCGTGGCTGCGACTTCTTGTGACCAGCCTGTGACGTCAGTCATCTAATGTACCGCTGGGGTTTTCTACACTGTTCAAGGTCCATTATTTATGCAGCCATGGACCATTTGATGAGATTTAGCCTCTCAGAATATTTTCTTATTGTCCACAATTCAATGCCGTTTTGATATTGGTACCATTAGGAGAGATAACAGGCAAACGTTGATCAAAATTCTTCTACATTCTCTAATTGACTTCAATGCAGATGGTTAATAATGTAACTCTTGAGGTTCATTTTACTCTCAACAGTTAAACATCTATAAGGATCCATTTGGTTACCAACGCTCCATCATTTAGCCCATTGGACCACCCGGTACGTCATCATGGACCATTGGTTGAGAACCACTGATGTACAGTGGTTCTCAAAGTGGACTTCTGGGAGACCCCCAGAGGTCCTTGGGACAGATTTTGATGTCAGATTTTGATGTCATATGAACTAATGTTCCAGGGGACCCCCTGGAACACCCAGGGGGTCCCCTGGAACATTAGTTCATATGACATCAAAATCTGTTTAACCACTTTAATTTAACCCTAGTATACATGCATACGTAAATGCCACAATGTGGCACATTTTGAGCTTGTAGATCTGCTTTTTCCAAACTGAGCCTGGCACACAAACATTTTAACAGCGCAAAGTAGTTATGGGGGTCCTTGATGTAAAAACATGTTTGAGAACCACTTATGACATCAGTCAATGAGTTCACCTGGCTATCAGCAACATTTCAAAACTTTATGTGAAGAAATAAATTGTAATTGTGCTTCTGTTTCCGACTGGCGATGTGCATGAGCAATATGGCAGCGGTTGTTCCAAATCAGATTACTGTATCCCTGGACACACACACACACACACACACACACACACACACACACACACACACACACACACACACACACACACACACGCGCGCACACACAATCCTCTTATAGTTGTCTAGCCAGGCAAACTGGCTAGACAAGTCAAAGAGTCACATTCAAACTGACACTCATGGTATTTATTGCAGCGATTATAACCTACTTTGTCGCATGACGAACGGTGGAAATAGACGACGTACAGTTCGAGCCTGTAGATCTGATATTTTTGCAGTTTTGGTAAATATGTAATTACTTTTATTTATTTGTATTCTTTTATGTTTAAATAAAAATGTATAATTCTATGCTTGTTCATATCCAAGATAAGAACAATAACATAAGGATGCTTGGGTCCAAGGCGTAACTGGTGTCTGGGATGAACGTTTGCCAAAATCTATACACATTGTGAGCTTGTAGATCAGCTATTTGTTCATAAACACACACAATACACGCACGCACGCGCGCGCGCACACACACACACACACACACACACACACACACACCGAGAAGACTGTGGCCCGAGTACAGTTGCACCAAACCAGAGGGTTTAAGACAAGTGGTTAAACCTCTCTTCTGTTTCAGTAATTTAATTTCTCAGTCTTTTCAGCTCCGTATACCCCCCACCCCCTTTCCCCCTCGCTAAGTCTTACATTTCGGCTCCCCGCTACGCTCTAATTGAGTTTGTGACGTCCATTCTAAGTGATCTCAGACCAGGCTAACAGCAGATGTCAGGCTAGCTGGAATCACCATGCCCTGCTATATGTTAGCAGATTAGCTGTCCAATTAGCTGGAGCGTACTGTAACTGTCCAAGCTGTTCATTCATGCTGCATGCGGACACGCCGGACAGACATCTGTAGTGAACCTGCATTTTATGCGCAGACTGAGACAGTAAAACGTGGAAAAAATACATAATGGTACTTTTCCATCGAACCTTCGTAGAGGGCGCATTGACGTTTTGTTTTCTTTCCTGGTATGGCTCATTATCATTGGTTAATAAGAACAAACTCCATAAAGTCATCAATGTGTCCAGCAAACTAGCTGGGGTACGATTTGAGAGTATGACATCAATGTATGAGACCTGGGTACTCAGGAAGGGGAAAGCTATTACTAGGGATAGAACACACCCGTTACACAGCCAATACCATCGTTTATACCTTCAGGACGACGGTACACAGTACCTTCTCTGCAGGCTAGGGCTTCAAGGTTGTTTGTTCCCCTAAGTATAGGACTTATGGACAAACATCTCATCTCAGTTCTGTGCATAAAAATGGAAATATGACTGGTAGCCTTTTGGTATTTGTTTATTTTTATTGTCAATGTCTTGTGTGATCTGTTTGTATTGTGTATGTGTTTTTTGTATCCTGATGACTGCTTGGCACAAAACAAACTTCCGAAAGGACAAATAAAGTATCTATCTAACCACTGCACACACCCACAGACATTTGGTAGAGAACCCTGCACACAGCCACACACATCTGTAGTGTAGGCCCTGCACACAGCCACACACATCTGTAGTGTAGGCCCTGCACACAGCCACACACATCTGTAGTGTAGGCCCTGCACACAGCCGCACACATCTGTAGTGTAGGCCCTGCACACAGCCGCACACATCTGTAGTGTAGGCCCTGTACACAGCCACACACATCTGTAGTGTAGGCCCTGTACACAGCCACACACATCTGTAGTGTAGGCCCTGCACACAGCCGCACACATCTGTAGCGTAGGCCCTGCACACAGCCACAGTCACACAGGCATCTGTAGTGTAGGCCCTGCACACAGCCACAGTCACACAGGCATCTGTAGTGTAGGCCCTGCACACAGCCACAGGCATCTGTAGTGAACCCCTGGACACTGTCACACATCACACAGACATAGTGAACCCCTGTTGTGTTTCTGTTCCTTCCTCTGGAACCTGAAACCTGCAGTAGCAGACAACTAGTCCTTTCACAATTACATAATAAATCACCTAATCACAATTTTTTTAGATAGTCTAATCACGTTTTGAATCTTGTGTGATCTTGTTTTGATGCAACACCTTGTGAGCTTGTGGATCGGCTTTGGCACCAGTTGATCTGCAGCCCCCCCTGGGTATAGTGTTGAAGTGTCCTAACTGCTCCCTTTGAGCAGGTTGGTGCCTTGCATGGTTTCCTCCGGTGTCTGTCTGTGGATAAAGGCACTATATAAATGCACCATTTATCATTTCTTCATTCTTGCGCTTGTTGCCAGTGGTCAGGACACGGTATATTTGGACATATTTAACTGTAATTGGACACATACAGTACATCATACATGACTGATGTAGACTGCATGGGTCACATGAAGCCTGAGGTCCACATGGGAACATCCGTTCGCAGTACACTCTGTTTTGTGTATCTTCCAAATACACACTTCTGGCTTTTGTTGCTATCGGAGTCTCAGGCCTCGAGAGATGCTGAGGTCACTCTGGCTGCAGAAAGCACATGAAACATTCAGGGAGGCTGATGGCTGCGTCAGCTATAGAGGCACAACAGCCAGGTTTGCCGGTATAGAGGTTTGCAAAGACCTCAGGGTTTGGGTTAGAACATTGTCTCTGTCGGGTAGAAACCCCACATTTCCAAAACTGTTACTTTTATCCATCTATCTACAATGGCCTTGAAACATTGTGGATCTGCTACGTTTGATGCTTTTGTGTGATGCTGTAGTATGATCAAGTAGAGTTAATTTAAGAAAAAAACAGTTAACCCATTCTGACCTGAGATCAGATTCATACGAGGTTTCCACTGGACACACACTGGTCTGATTAACCCATTCTGACCTGAGATCAGATTCTAAAAATGTCAGTCGTTCTTCGATTTTTCAAAAATAGCAGACCTACAAGCTCGTATCGCGCCACTCGGTGGCGCGATATGAGCTTGTAGATCTGCTATTTTTCAATAGCTAAAGCATAACATGATGCTAACACCAAAATGGGTGCCCGGTCAGAATGGGTTAAAGTTAAAATATGGAGATGGGTTACATGGATAAGATGGTTTGGTCCGACGTGTTGAGATTGTAAATTGGTTATTTCTGTTGTTGTTGAATACCAAATTTAAAAAGTCAAAGTGGGTTTCATGAATATTGAACCAATGACATAGTGTTAAGTATGTTTTAACAAGAGCTTGTGACTAAATAATAACAACCACATTGGATCCATCGGAACACAGGCTATTTTTTCTTCTCCATGTTCTGAAAGGAACAGACTTGGACATACATGGTTTCCACCCAACAGCGACAATAATATAGCCGTCTCCTCTGTTCTCATGTCAGGGATACTCGGTGGTTGCTTTTGGGGTCAAGATATCAAATATCAAAATATTTCCCAGACTATTCATGGGATCCTGCACGCTGCAGGCTGAGCGCTTGTGTCAGTTTGGCCCCGCTGAAAATCCCCCCGCTTGTCTTTTGTTGTTCCAGACTCGTGATTTGCCGACGCGACAGAGTGCTCAGCGCATGCCAAGTCAAATCTGTGATATATTCCCCTCCTCAAATAATATATGATCTGTCTGTCACAGCAGTCTCTCGCTCTCTCTCTCTCCCTCTCACCCACTCTTCTCTCTCCTCCTCCCTCCAATACACACTGGCTCACCACTCGTATGTCTCTCCCCCTCTCTTTCCCACCCCCAACACTCTCCCTCTTCCTCTCTCTCTCATTATCTGTCTCTCATTCTGTCTCTCCCACCCCCCTTACCTCACCCCCTCTCCTCTCTAACACATGCTGTAGCCCCCCCCCCCATCTCTCTCCCACCTCTCTCTCTCTCTCTCCCACCTCTCTCTCCCTCTCTCTCAGTCCTTCCTATCTGTTAGTTAGACTGTGTGTGAGAAATACTTGTGCTTCAAAGCCTCCAGTGATGTTACTGTAGTAGATGGGCTGCAAACGCTGTGCGCTTCTTCATCTGACACCGTTTAGTTCTTCCTGTGTTCCGTTGCCTCACATCCTGTGTGGCTGAAGAGTCTGTTCAAACAGACTGAGATGAAAAGACGACGTGTGTGTGTGTGTGTGTGTGTGTGTGTGTGTGTGTGTGTGTGTGTGTGTGTGTGTGTGTGTGTGTGTGTGTGTGTGTGTGTGTGTGTGTGTGTGTGTGTGTGTGTGTTCCTGTGGAGCCTCGTTGCTTTCACATGCAGCCGCCGTTTTGTCGGTGTCAAAAACATCCCCACGAGACGGGAATTCTATTCATCCTCATCAAGAAGACATTAATAATAACAGATCTGGGGCAGATATACAGACTCTCCTGTTTTGTATGTTCTTGTATCCCCTCGTCCTCTTTCTGCCTCTCTCTTTTCCACCCATGTTGAACACGTTCTGTTCTTTTTTCCCCCTCCTAACTTTGAACCAGTTTAGAGTGTTCCCACCAAAAGATGAATTGGTTCATAATCCTAAAAATTGGTTTCAGAACCGGAACCCAAAAACACTTAGCTTTTCTTGCCCTGAACTGGGAACCAAAGTGCGCTTGTAGGCATTCTACAGGTTGGAACACCTGTAATACCCCAATATACACAATGCCTACGCATATTCGAAAGTACAAAAAGTTTTGGCAAAGTAACTAAAGCTGTGAAAATATACAGTGCCAAAGTGAAGGTAATCGCATTTTGGAAAATAGTAAAATATAGCTGATCTGATAAGCTCACAATGTATCCTCTCGCAGAATATTGTGAACTTGTAGATATCTGCTATCGCTATTCGCCTTCCTGCCGTGAGTAAATCCACACAGAAGATGCATTATGCATTATGTGGTGAGAAAAGAAACTCAAGCTTTATTCTGAAAAGGGTAGATTTCTCACTGTGAATAATGGCATCAAGCGCTGAATAAATTGGAAGTCTCATTCTATCTCTGTTCCTATCTCACGTTCTCTCTCTTGCTCTCTGTTCCCCTGTTGCTCTTATTATTCTCATGTACTCCTTGCCGCCTCTCTCTCTCTCTCTCTCTCTCTCTACCTCTCTCTCTCTACCCCCCCCCCCCCATCTCTCGGTGGGACACCTTTAAAATCGACATCACTGGTAGCAGTGTTACCTGCAGGTGTGTACTTTTAATGAGTCTCTGCCCACATTGTTCTCATTATGAAAATAGCCTCGCTCGTATAGCGTGTTCCGCTTAGCGTGTAGCCGCCGCCGCCCCGCCTGGATATACCGGGGAAGTGCCCGCCAGGCTTCAGGGAACAGGAGGCTAATATTATGGGAAGTTGATTCCGCTTCATGGTGAGAGGTTTATAAGTCTCTCCTCTGGAGGTAGCATTTATCTGGTACACGCCGTGGGGAGGACTCCATCGACCGAGAGCCCAGCCGCTAAGCATGCAGCTTAGCCCATGATTGGGTTTCCTCAAAAACAAAAGCATTATTGTCCACACGGCCCGTCAGTCTGTCCATCCGTCGGTTAACGGTCAGTTTATCTGTGAGCAGCTAAGCTCTCGTCACCAGCCTTTCCACGGCGGAGGGAAGCCTTATTCGTTCTAAACTGGTACGTTTGATCTGGCGGAGACCTGCGCTCTGAGGAGCACACTTTTCTAGTTCTCAATGTATTTCCAATCCATCACAATAAAACAAAATGAAATCTCTCATTTTGCATGAGATGCTATGATGAGCTGTCGTTAGACAAAACAAAATTGTGATTGAGTTAAGGGAAATTCAATGTGTGTGTGTGTGTGGGTGTGCGACTGTGCGTGTGCGTGTGCATGTGTGACGTACTTGCGTGTGTGTGACGTGCTTGCGAGTGTGTGACGTGCTTGTGTGTGTGTGTGTGTGTGTGTGTGTGTGTGTGTGTGTGTGTGTGTGTGTGTGTGTGTGTGTGCTGGGTTGAAACAGGTTGAGGACCTCTAGTCTAGAGGTTTGATGTATGGATGGGATGTAGTGATTAAGGGATCAGTGCAAGAGGATTAAGTCACCTCAGCATAATGTAGTATTGATGTTTTCAGTGCCACAGGCTTGTAACAGATAGCGCTAAGCAGACCAGACGGCTGTGTTCAAGTCCTTAGTGGCTTTCACAGTCCTATAATATAATACTGCATTACTTTGTGGACATCAAGTCCCTGTGTAGGAGTCTGAACATGACAGTGGAGGCACTCAGTGTCTCCACTGATTGCACTGCATGCACACTCAGTGGGCGCAATAAAGAATTGTTTTGAAACAAGCGTGCAAGCGCTTTTTTTTGTTTTCTGTTCTCTGCTCAGTGCCTTGTCCTACAGTACTTCAGGGTTTTGGTTTTGAATGTGTAAATGATCAGATCAGATCCTCATAGAACTTAATATGGTTAGAGCCTAAAATGTTTGGTCGACCGAAATACATGCAGGGTCCCCGAAATCAACTGACCACCGGTGCACACACACATGCATCAACATCCTTTGTGTAGGCCTAATTGACATTTGCATACAAAATACATACAAATCAGAAAGTGACTTCACACCATTGAAAGTAATTGGTGGCGCCACCTGTCCATTGAAATGAGAAGGAAGTTGTGCATGGGTGGGGCGGTCGTTGTTGTGATATTAACAGTGCCTATAGGGACGGTGGGTCGGTGCCGTTCGACGTCACAACCCGGATGTGAGACACATTGTTGCTCTGATCCGCACCAGACTTAGTTGGCACAAACACTGTTCAGGGGAATAGCTACACCGGAAGTTGTTTAATGTTGTTTAATGCAATCGGATTTCTGTGTGGATGTATGGGCTGCCAAGGCCAGAAAGTAGTTTTTGCCACTCAATAGGCGTTCCTGCATAACTTCCAGGTATGATGATGTCACACGCATACCGTCTATTCTCTCACGTTTTCCTTGTGACATATACTGTAGTATCTTAGTGGGAAAGATTTACATGTGTTTGTACCGTAATATAACATGGATGTAAGGTTCTATAAAGTAACAGTGTAATTCAGGGGTGACGTATCTGAAAAGGATATTTACATGGGTCACCTGAGACAAAAAAAGTTTGAGAACCAGTGGTTTGGGGGTCTGCCATAAACTTGACACTTGAAATTGCTCGGTGACCTTTGCTCTAGTCTACGCATTACAGGACTTGTAAATAAGGACATTTGGATTCCTTGAGAACAGTTGCGTAATGTCTTGTGTTCAATCTATCCTATAGGATTTGTGTTCCCGTTGGTGCTAGTGGAGTTGACGCAGGGAGGAAGTAGTGCTCTGAGCCAATAAGAGTGCAGTCACAGTGTCCCCTGTCTGTACAGCTGCAGCTCTCTCAGCGTGCACGCTGCCAAAACGCACAAAGGCCACGTCCATCAGCCATTCAAACCCTCTATACGTCCATCAGCCATTCAAACCCTCTGTACTTGTGTAAAACGGACCTGAGCTGCCTGGCTCTATACTTGGTCTGCTCTTGCTTCCCTCTACACTTAAATAGCTTCACCGGAAATAGCCGATCTACAAGCTCACAACACGCACCCTTCAGAATATAAGGGGTTCGAGTGGTTCCAAAGAACAGCATTTCCTGCTGCACATTTTATTCACTAATCGGGACAGACTTTGCTCCTTTATGTTTCCAATTATTCCAATTAAACTGCTATTCTTTCTTTGAAGTCTTATTTGTGTCTTCTCTCTTCTCGTTGGTGTGTGGTTGGTCACCAAAACATTTAGTTATGCTGTTTTTGTTTTGTTTCTTGGTGGGAACGGCGCCCATCTTCAGTGAATCTTTTTTCTTCATCTGTTATTTGTCTGCGAGAAATGTTTTTTCCCCCTTCTTTCTCCCCACAGCGGACCCCGTTTGTCCACCTCATTTTGGACTTTCTGTGGGAACTGACTTGTCAATCTATCAATTACTCATGGAGATTGTTTTGGTTTCGTGTCACTTTCCTGATCCAACAATCCAATATTTGATGAGTTGAAGTTAATAGGAGGCAGACGCGAAGGGTTATATAAATATATACCAAAAAAAGTTTGCTTAGTTGCTTCTTTTGGACTTGTTTTTACAGACCTGGTTACTTATACTTATTTACCTTTTGCAAAATCTGGCGACACTGCTAGCGATGCACTCGATAGACTTGACAAACTTCAACAAATCGCCCCGATACATTTTGGTTTGTTTGTTTGTTTGTTTTATATTTTACACAGTCAGCATTGTGTTGGAATGGCTGACTGAGCTTGTTGTGTGTTGGTGGCTAAATGCTCCTGTGAAAAGGAAGGCATTAAATATTCATTAAGTTCACAGAAGGTTCTATGCATGCTGTTCAGAACTCTGAGTTTCGTGGACGATACTGTATACCATACCAACTGTAGCAAGGCAAAAGTGCAAGGAATAAACACTCATTAATAAACATGTTGAAAGTGATGTTGAGCTGTACTAGAGCCTGAGGTTGTATAGTGGGTCTGTACTTGATATTCAAGTCCAGTTGTTGTCTATCGTCTTAATCAGTTGATCCTGTGCTCCACTGGTTCACATCGACTTAGTTATTTGTCTCAAATGGTCAAATCAGGCTTCATGACTTTGGGTGATGAACAATTACCTCATGAATACATGAATACAATTAGGTTTCTTTTACAATAAAAAAAATAATCCTTTTAGCATACCTTTTTTGACTGTACTGATTGTATAATCAATCAATCAATCACACACCATTGCATGGTGAAAACGGGTCTCAAAGTCAGACCTTCACATAAACTTGCCAATTATGAATGTGTGTCATCCATCCTAACCTTCTCCTCTCTCCTCACAGCGTGGCAGTGGGTGTCGGTTTCTACGGCAACAGCGAGACCAACGACGGGGTGTACCAGCTGACCTATTCCTTGTACAATGCTAATCACACCCTGGGAGGAGTGGACAGCCTGGTGGGTATCGCATGCACACACTTAATTTCTATTACTACTACTATACTTGTGATGACATAAAACATTTTAGGATGTTAATTTTTACAAATGGCATTTGTAGGTTTCCACCCTAAAGGTTGAGTTAATTGCGCACCAGTGTCAAGCTGCCCTGTGAGCTTGTATTTTGACTATGTTGCGTGCGTGACAGGAGAACCAGTGAGGGCCCACGCTGGGCAAGAGCTACGCTGTAGTGTAGACTCTACAGCGTAGCTCTTGCCCAGCGTGGGCTACAGTGTAGAGTGTATCCTCACAATATCTATTTCTCAAATGTTGCTATACTTTTTTGTGTGCGCACGCACGCACGCACACTCACATGCACGCACACACACACACACACAGAGACTTGGACACACGTTGAGATGTCTTTCAGTGGGCTTGCATCAATGCATCAACAGGATGGATGGGACCACATACAGTGACAGTGGATCTGGCTGTGAGACTGTGTTTCATACTGTATAATATACCTACACTATGAGGCCCTGATCTGGGGTCAGAGCTAGACATACAGTTATGGGCACCCCATTTGTTTGGAACGTATTAACGTTAATAACTTAATGGAATCCCAGTGACAGCCGATGTAGATCAAATCCCAGATGTTTGCAGTCATGCTGATGGGGATTATCTCCTTGTATGACAGACATTAATGGTAGCCCGGTGGATTTATTCAGTTAAATCCTCCAAACCCATTAATGCCTCACCACATAATATCATAATGGTGTGATTTACACTGCTCTGTCTGCAGCTCATCTAATAACAGGTGGTCCTGTCACCATCATAATTGCGTTTTGGGCACACTATATATTTAAAGCTTTTAGGCGCCGTAAACAACAGTCGCATGGGGCGGATATGACAGATTACTTAAATATAGAAAGAAATGACGTGTATTTATGACATAAATAGATGTGGAAATAGCGAATCTACATGTTTTCAACAGTTCACATTGTGTGAGACGTTATAAGCTAACGACTATTTTCACTATTGTTGGGAAAATATTTGAACATGTATGAACATTTTTCAACATGGAAATGATTATGACAAAAATAATTGTGATTATCTTAAATGGGGGTCCTCAGAGTTACTGCAGGAGAGCCGCCAAATCTTTGTGTGATAAGGACTTCAGTTTTTTTCATTAACCACTTAAACCCTAGGATCCCTATTCCGGGGCGAAAATAGCCAATCTAAGTACACATTACACAGCCAGATGTCAAGTTTCAACATGAATCCAATGCTTCATCTCCGGGATGCACACGCAGATCCGACACATCAAAGGTCCGACATGTGTAAACAACAGTCGAACATGCGCTGCTCCCGTGCTTGCGGTTATGGTTTAGGTAGGTTGTCGTTCTAATGACAGTTGGACCAATAGTATGTCGGAACTCTCTCTGAGCTAATGAGTTATTGCCCTGAAAAAACTTTGAAAACCCTTAAATTGTGATCAGTTGATTATGTTGCAGTAATTGTGACAGGCTGTCCTCTGGATTTGTTTTATTTAAAGCTCCAAACCTATTTTTTTTCCTTCAGCACATAATGATGGCACATCAAATAGGGTTATTTTCACCACACTGTCTGAGAGTGCATGAGCTGATCTGCCAGGACAGATCCTCCCATGAAACTAGGCCACAGGTATTACATAATTGCAATTATTTGAGATAATCTAAATATGTTTTTGTATAATTGTCATTAATTACTTTAACTCAAGTACAAATTTGACAGAGCAACTTTCACTTGTAATGGAATAATATTTCACAAGGAGTATCTTGTCCCTGTCGGGTTCAAACCTCATGTCCAAAACCTTTTCATGATTCAAATAAAGAAATAGCAAAAGTAGCAGATCCACAAGCTCAAAACATGTCACTTCACACTGCGTTTCCAGCTTGCAGATCTGCTTCTTTTGATGCCTTTGTGTGATGCTGTGGTATGATAAAGTATAGGGCGTTGTTAATTTAAGAAAAATACATAAAAGAATATATGGAGATAAGTGGTTTCTGCCCGACCGCAACGATCTATACTTTGGCCCAACTCACCAAGTGCTGGAGGGTTGAGTACTTTGTCCAGCACTCTGGCCCCTTATAGACTCCTAGTGCTGGAGGGTTGAGTACTTTGTCCAGCACTCTGGCCCCTTATAGACTCCTAGTGCTGGAGGGTTGAGTACTTTGTCCAGCACTCTGGCCCCTTATAGACAGTATAGACTCCTAAGGAGTCTAGTCGTCCTTGGATCGGGCCGGGGACAAAGAGGCCAGTGTGGGCGCACACAGCTCCCTGCACCCACCCACCCACCCCACATAATCAGGCATGAGCCCAGGAGACAAAAGGCTTTGATGGGTATGAACAGGGGCCAAAATGCTGGCTCCCCTGATTGGCAGTTCCTCTTATTGAGATCCTGCATTGAAGTGCTTCTCAATCTCATCCACAACAATGGTCCCATTTGGCTTTTGGCCCGCCACATAAAGCCTCCTTTCCCCCCTGTGTGTGCAGGGAGCGTCCAGAGACCAATGAACTGAGCCGGATGTATACTTCATCATACGACAGTGATCGCTGGCACAAATGGGCGATCTACAAGCCTGCAACGTGCCGCATCCGCGACGCCTCGCAGGCTTGTAGATTGGCTAATTTCTTGCCGCACGACACTGCTGTACAACAGAGGATAAATATAGGCATTAGCATGCAAACGGTGGCTGTGTAAGAGCGGAAGGAAGGGAGAGAACTCAGACCCCTCATTATCAGCGCGGACCTTTTCTCAGCTCCTGATTAAGACATGGATTAGTTCTGGTCTGGACCGTATGCTTATGGTGCGCGTGCACTGCACGTGTGCGTGTGCGCGTATGTGTGCTCTGGGATGTGAGGTATCAAAAATACAACATGCATCAACGTGCACTCACGCACACACACACACACACACACACACACACACACACAAATGCACACATACATGAATGCATCCTTGTGCAAACTTGTGTGCATGTACAGTGTACACAGGCACATACATGTACCACAAGGGTAGGTCAATGTAAATGTAACTTCCCATAGAAATGAGGTGTCATTCAATGCCATCATTTGTCCTTTTCACTCCTTTGTACATACAGTACAGTGTTTGTATTTGTTAATGACATTTTAATTTGTTATATGAATGGACTACGATGGAAGTCCATTATAGTCCCCATGGGCCTTTTTTTGCCTTCCTTTTAGACTTGAAGATGGAGTGCCATGATTTCTGTACTTTTTTTGTATTGTACGTGTCTATAGTACACCCCCAGGTGTGGTTATATAATATTCAAATAATGCGTCTTCCCTGTGCATTTGTGGTTTCTTCCTTTGAGTCCAAAAGGCCCATCCGAAATACCACCACGTTCGTGACATCACAATACCATCCCCTCCCCTAACCCCTCCACCTTTAATATCATATATAACAACAGCTGTTGGTGTGGCTTCAGTTCAGGTGGGTCACCAGACCACCCACCACGTAATGAACTGGTGAGTGTGGCCACATAAAAACACTTTCTGTACACTTTTCAGAAAATAAATCTAGTATAATCATTCATAATACCTGATGATCATGTTTTAGGGGGGTAAAAATCACAGCACTCCATCTTCAATATGCCCTACTGTATATTAAAACACCTACCCTCAGTATAGCCTTGGTCCCAGGCTTAGGCTTCATCCACACCTACATAAACGTAGCGTTTTAGTTTTAGTTTTAGTTTTAGTTTTTTTTAAATCTCTCTGTCCATACGACACGTTTTTTAAAATCTCTCCGTCCATATGACCAATGGCAAGACCCATGCGAAACTCCGTTTACATTGTCCACATGGGAACACGCAGGCGGAGTTTAAAAAAAATACACTGCGGCAGGAGTTTTCCAAAAGATGCGTTTATATGGACCAAAAACGCGTTTGCGTGTTTGCGACCCCCCCCCCCCCAAAACGCATATAAAAACCTACGTTTATCCGTTTACCCGGATACGTGTGGACAAGGCCTTACTTATCTGCAAAAAGAAAAGCCTGGTCACAACGTAAGGCAGAGAAGCTATCGGCGGACGTATCCTCCGGAATATCCGTCAGATGTATTTCCCCCGGATACGATATTTTCCCGACCAATCACAACACTTTCGCGGAGATTGTAAACTGTTTTGCAAAGCATCAACGTAATTTCCTTGGGCAATACTTCCGCTAAAATTCCCGCAACTTCCGCTGATAGTCTTTTCAGCTTAGGTCTTGCCCAGGGTGCCCTCAGTAGGTAGAGCGGCCGCTTGGAGAATCAATCCCTGTCTCGCAAGACCCTCAACCCCTAGCAGCTGCTGCTCGCCACGAGGCTGTTGGTGCCTCGCATGGTTTCCTCTGCCAGTGGAGTGTGAATGTGTGTGTGTGAATTTGCGTGTGAATAGCTGAAGTGATAATGTGAATGAGTGAATGTAAAGCACTTATAAAAGGCGCTATATAAATGCACCATGGCAAATTTGGCAATTACCATTTACGCTCGCACAGATGCACGCTCTCTCCCAGGCTCTGAATGTATAGGGCAGAAACCTCTTGTCTCCAAATTCAACGTTTTTGTGTTTTTTTTCTTGATCATACTTGACCGTCGCACAAAAAAAATCTAAAGTAGCAGATCTACAATCTCAAAATGCGACAAACGCGTTTTGAGCTTGTACATACTTTTTTCTATTTTTGAATTTGAATCCTGAAAAGTAACTATTTTGGACGTATGAGGTTTCCAGAGACGATAATCTGACAGCACAGGTCCACAAACTTTGCAAACTAACTGGGGGCCAATGGTTTCACACACACAGAGACGCCAGAACACCGTGAACAACACTGCTAAACGGGGGAAGCTGTTTAATGCCTTATCTGTGCCGTGATGTCATTTGATGTGGTATTTGAAGTGTCCAGGCTAATAATACAGTCCATTGTTTGCGGTGGTGACTGTCTGCATGCAGGCTGCCAGCAGGCCCACTGCGGAGGAGGAGGTCATGTCCGGGTCAGTCAGCGAGCGGTCAACCAGAGAGCTAACACCGGCTGAGGCGCAGGCCACACCGGCATGATTACAAACATAATATTGTTGCTGTCGGGCAGAAACCTTGTAACTCCATGTTCCAATTTTCTTTCTTTTTTCGTCAATTAATGCACTAGCAGCGTCAGCCAAAAGTTGCGAAAATAGCCAATCTACCTGCTTGGCTATATGTTTTGGAAATATTTTGTAGATGTGTGAGTGTGAGTATTAACAGGAGCTTGTGACTTTAATAATAAGCAGATTGGATCCCTGGGAAGTGTGTGTTTTTGTGCGTGCGTGCGAGCGTGTGCACTGTGTATGCATGACTGAGTACATTCATCATGCATAATGTCTGAGGACGACCTAGAGAGACATGGTATCAATGTGGAAAAAATACCAATATATTTTATTTTTATCGATTATATCAATTATTCCGGTTAACCACTCAATTACTTTGTCACACACAAATGGCACAAATAGCTGATCTACAAGCTTGTAGATCGGTCATTTTCACCATATACTTTTTTAAATTTTAAAATCGATTATTGATTGAAAATAGATACATAGTAGGCCTATATACGTACACGCAAGGGCTCTTCCTTGTGGGGAACATATTAATGGCCAAACGAGGTATGATAGTCTATGAAACCTGGTAGCATTATGTGCTGTTCTCTAATAATGTCTCACATAACTCAGTCTGTATCCTCACTTCATGATATCTTGACGTGCAGTCGTGAAAACAGCTTTGACATCTTTAACACCAGTGTCTGAATAGGTGTAGTACTTTACAGGCCAGACACCGTTGAGTTGCATGACTAATGGACACTTATTCCACTCTCTCCTCTCTCTCTCTACACGTGAGTGGGCAATTAGTACAAAAAAACGAAAAGTGAAAGTGCTATACTATAGCGCTGAGCAGCCGGGAGGCCAGAGCTATTGGTTTAAAGCGCTCTCACTCTAAAAGGCAGTTGTGGATTTGTAGAGGAATTCAAGTCCAGCTGAATTGGTCTCTTTTAATGGCTGCGCCTCGTAGCGTTTATGGCTAACCACTCTGTGCAGTGTTGCGTTCCCACTTCCTTGGTGGTGGACATAACAAAGAACTTTTACTTATGTAGTGTTGTGTTGCGTTCCCCCACTTCCTCATGGTGAACATCACAAAGAACTTTTACTTGAAGCAGTGGCTCAGGTGGTAGAGTCGCTGCTTGGGAGCCGGAAGGTTCCCACAGCAGTTCCATCCCGGCTCCCCCCCAGAGTTAGTGCCAAAGTGTCCTTGTGCAAGACACTGAACCCCTAATTGCGTGTGTGTGTGTGTGTGTGTGTGTGTGTGTGTGTGTGTGTGTGTGTGTGTGTGTGTGTGTGTGTGTGTGTGTGTGTGTGTGTGTGTGTGTGTGTGTGTGTGTGTGTGTGTGTGTGTGTGTGTGTGTGTGTGTGTGTGTGTGTGTGTGTGTGTGTGTGTGTGTGTGTGTGAGAGAGAGTTGAGTATTTGTATATTTTTTATACTTTCCAAAGTATGACTTTCACTCCACCTCATTTCAAAGACAAATGTTGATATTTTCACTCCACTACATTTCTAGTAACGGAAAAAGTCCATAAGTACATAATTAACTACTTAAGTTCTATTTCAGAGATAGCAGATAACTAAAAATGTATGGGGAATCTTTTAATTTGGGGGCTAAATATGTTTCAACACATTGATAAAAATAACATTTATTTTATAATTTTCACCTTTGAAGACTTTAATATTTGTTTTATCATATACTTTAGAATACCATATTATTAATGCATATTTGACTGAGCAACTTTCACTTGTAGTTGAGTATTATTTGACCAGGAGTGTCTATATACTTTGACTCAAGTACTGAAGTCCAGTACTTTGACCACTCTGTATAGTGCTGCGTTCCCCACTTCCTTAATCTTGGTTGACAACCAGCTGCGTGTAGGCCGCCGTGTTTCCCAAAGTCGGATTTAACGTCTTTTTTAATGTTTGTTATTTTGTCTCCAAAGCCATAAATGCCTCTGTAAACACTTCTCCTGGACTTCCCTGGTTTTGGCCGCTGATAAAGCTTTTAGTGTTGTGTTATTCCCACTTCCCCGCTGGAGTGTGTTGGACAACATGTGTCTCTGTCTGTCTCTGCCAAGGTCGTTATCCTTTTGTTTTTGTTTTTAAATTCCTTTTTAAACCAGATTTAAAGTTTTTTTTTTTTTCAAGACACGCACACTGGTGCGTTTCTTCGGCTGAATATCGGCGCGAATTTTGGAGGACGGAAAAGAAATCGACCTCACTTTGTCAATTTGCACACTGTCCATGTGCAAACTGTCGACTGTCATCCGTATACATTTTCTTTTGGGCCAGGGTCGATTTTCTCAGTTTTCCGCAGCGGTCATGGGGTGTTGGTGACAGGCTGACAGCTAGTGATAGCCTACTACTTTTGGATCTGCAAAACGCAGCGAAATAAAAAACGCTCCAGTGTGCAACCACCTTTTACATTTAGCTTAGTTTGCATTAGTTTATTTTGTTTGAATAGTATAGCTTGAATATAATATCGTCTGTCAGGTGGAAACCTCATTATGTCCAATACAGTACATTTTCATGATTCAAATGCAAAAGTAGCAGATATACAAGCTCAAAATGTGTCTCTTCACGCCGCATTTCAAGCTTGTGGACCTGCTACTTTTGATGCTTTTGCGTGATCAAGTAGGGCAGTCATTTATGAAAAAAACAAAACACAAAAAGTTAGAATATGGATATAGGAGATTTCTGCCCGACAGCAACGATATATATATATATATATATATATATATATATATATATATATATATATATATATATATATACATTTGTCAGAGGTGAGATTCGCACTATTGAATATTCATAAAACATATTGTGCAGTGAATACTCATCCGACCAAAGGATCCATTTGTGCACTCTCAGAGTTAAATGAATCTCACAATGTGTTGAAAGACAAAATAAGGGAAGCACAGGAAGAATGAGCGCTTCCGCTCCGGTGATGTGCTAAACGTGGCGGGGTGAGGTGGTCTCCATCTTGAGGGTCTACAGAGGCACTTTAGAACCGTGTTCCATTTCACACTCCAGCTCTTCCATTCAACTTTAATTGCACAGAAGCCTCCATATCTGTCACAGAGCTGCAGGAATCAGTCACAGCTCACGGAGAGGCCATGTTCATAGCGCTTGAAGACCGTCTCCCAGCTGACAGCTGTGTATATACATTCAGGGTATCATGTGTGGGTTACCCTGCCTTTCCCCAGAGTTGTGAAATAAGTGACTTATGTAGTTGAATAGTCCGACTGCAGGTGGCCAGCAAACCAAGTCCCCCAAATCCCCTATATTTTATGCGTTTTGTTTTTTATTCTCTTATCACTGTTTGTATCTCTTTTTTTCTGTATGTCATACTGTATGCCACTGCTATTTGTCTGTCTGTCTGTCTGTCTGTCTGTCTGTCTGTCTCCTCCTTGGAAATCGTATTACTCTGATTGGTCCCGAGGACGAGGCATGCAGAGCTACTTCATGTCAAGCTCCATTGTTTATTTGAGCCACATACCACCGTTTGATGAGGTTTAGCCTCTCATACCAAACACGTCCAATATTTTGTTATTGAGAGCTTAAAATGAAACCAAGTGGACCCGTAATGACCACTGATGCAGAGGATCAGAGTGGATAGTGATTAGAGAAGACGTGCTGTGTCCTCAGGCTCTGCAGATAAGATGCTCACTGAGCAGCCAAAGAACAGTCACAGCATCTCGTCAGTTGGCAGTGGTGGAATGTAACCTATTAAGTACTTTAGTTTAAGTTACTTTCACTTAATTTAGTGCTGTGCTTGAGTACACATTTTAGGGACTTTTGCTTTACTTGAGTAGTTCCATTTTTCAAGACATTAGACTTTAGACTCCATTGCATTGTACTTTTTACTCCACTACCGTTGTTTGAAGATTTTAGTTTACAGTTACTTTGTAGATTTAGATTATGGCCCTATAGCTGGTCTACAATCTCAACTTTTAAATCTGCTATTTTCAAAAATATTGAAACGGGAAAACCAAAACTATTACTTTTCAGGATTTCTAATTCAAAAACAGAATCTACAACCTCGAAATATTCACTGTAGTATGATCATATCTCCATAATGATAGAATATGTAGATACGTGGATTTTGCCCGACGGCATTTGTACTGCTACTTTTAGTTAAGTAAAAAAGAAATAATGCTGTAGTACATCTTCCACCACTGGCGGTTGGAGCTACCATGGGCGATCAGATGACGGGACAGATAGAGAGAACGACACACTGTACTCCCATGTCTCTCTGCCGCGCTGCTGCTGCTGCTGCGGCTGCGCTTTTCTGTGGCAGGCAAGTTCAAGTTAAGAGCCAGGGAACTGTGATCCCTGTGGCGCTGTCGCAATCAGTGGTGCGTAGAGCCCATCTGGATTTGGCCTTGGCACTTTTCAAAACACGCATTTTCTTGTGTCATCCTGTATAGTCCCCCTGTCCTTTCTTCTAGTTTGTCCTCAGTGCTTCTATCCGCTATGTTACCCGTCATGCTCTGCCTGTCGCTTTGCTCTCTTTTACCAGACAGTTGCGAGTCTTCCAGGAGATATTATATAAAAGCAAACTTTATACACTGTACGCTCAACGTTTATAGACTTTTTTTTTTTCTTCTTTCTTCTTAGTATTTTTGTGTGTGATACACTGAAATTGTTATGTCTAATATTGTTGTCGATGCATTTTAATGGCTTGGGTCTTGGGACCCCCACCCTCCCTAACATCTCTCTCTTTCTCTGCTCTTTCTCTGTGTTTTCTCTCTGGGACCCCCACCCTCCCTAACATCTCTCTCTTTCTCTGCTCTTTCTCTGTGTTTTCTCTCTGGGACCCCCACCCTCCCTAACATCTCTCTCTTTCTCTGCTCTTCCTCTGTGTTGTCTCTCTGAGACCCCCACCCTCCCTAACATCTCTCTCTTTCTCTGCTCTTCCTCTGTGTTTTCTCTCTGAGACCCCCACCCTCCCTAACATCTCTCTCTTCCTCTGCTCTTCCTCTGTGTTGTCTCTCTGAGACCCCCACCCTCCCTAACATCTCTCTCTTTCTCTGCTCTTCCTCTGTGTTGTCTCTCTGGGACCCCCACCCTCCCTAACATCTCTCTCTTTCTCTGCTCTTCCTCTGTGTTGTCTCTCTGGGACCCCCACCCTCCCTAACATCTCTCTCTTTCTCTGCTCTTCCTCTGTGTTGTCTCTCTGGGACCCCCACCCTCCCTAACATCTCTCTCTTTCTCTGCTCTTCCTCTGTGTTTTCTTGCCATCGGCGGTCTAGCAGCACCACACAGGCCACACAGTGAATAGAAAACCGGCTAATTACTTCCACCCAACTTCTTCTCCTCCTCCTCTCGGCTCCTCCATGAGCCCCCCACGCCCACACACCCCCCCCCCCCCCCTCCCCTGCGAAACAAACAAACACGGCAAACAATGAGTCGTCTCCGTGGTGAATGCCAAGTACTCCGGCTCCGAAGGAGTGTGGGCACTTATTATTACCCTGCTTTTTTTAATGATGAAATAGCGGGATGCCTCTACTCATGAATGCCACGTTATATCCCTGTAAAAACATTTCCCTGGAAGCAAGGAAGGAACGTGACGTCGTAATTAAGCCTATGGTAAATGGGCCACTCGTTTGTGTACAGTACATGCACTACTATACGCATAGTCGCATATACACATTGTGTGTGTGTGTGTGTGTGTGTGTGTGTGTGTGTGTGTGTGTGTGTGTGTGTGTGTGTGTGTGTGTGTGTGTGTGTGTGTCCAAATAAACTACTACATTTTACAAAAATGCCCAAAAACCTGCAACCCGCAACTTAGTAAGTATTAGTACGAATTAGTAAGTAACTTTACAGGAAAAACATAAGCCCACAGCCCACATAAGTATACATGGCAACTGATGCATCATCGAATGCGCCGGAATTACCATATTTGTGTCTACTTCTGCCTCACCCCCTAGCGTTTCTCTCTTGTATTCTGGTCAGCTTTGATTGACAGATGCTAGTGATATATATATATATACTGTATATATACAGTATATCTTGGTTATGTTTTTGTTACTTGTAGTTGTTGTTTTCTTGACCACAAATGTACCGAATGCATGTTGTTTGACAGATGCTAGGTTCATTGTTTACTTGCTATGCATGGTTTCTTTGAGGCACTGCATTGTTTTTGTTTTTTTTACTAGACTAGACTAGCTCTTCTTATACGTATCTTAAACACTTGTAAGTAGATCTGGCCTGTATCTGTAATTACCTGTAATTATCCTAAACTGTAATTGTAAATTGTCTGCGATTTGATTGTCTGCAGGGATACATCTGTGTCTGATTATACAGCAGAAACCTGTGAATACATGTCTCGTTGTTGCACTATATACTGTATGGTGTCATGTTGATGTGGGGGCAGCTGTCTAAAGCTATACTGTATGGTGTCATGTTGATGTGGGGGCAGGCGTCTAAAGCTATACTGTATGGTGTCATGTTGATGTGGGGGCAGGCGTCTAAAGCTATACTGTATGGTGTCATGTTGATGTGGGGGCAGGCGTCTAAAGCTATACTGTATGGTGTCATGTTGATGTGGGGGCAGGCGTCTAAAGCTATACTGTATGGTGTCATGTTGATGTGGGGGCAGGCGTCTAAAGCTATACTGTATGGTGTCATGTTGATGTGGGGGCAGGCGTCTAAAGCTATACTGTATGGTGTCATGTTGATGTGGGGGCAGGCGTCTAAAGCTATACTGTATGGTGTCATGTTGATGTGGGGGCAGGCGTCTGAAGCTATACTGTATGGTGTCATGTTGATGTGGGGGCAGGCGTCTAAAGCTATACTGTATGGTGTCATGTTGATGTGGGGGCAGGCGTCTAAAGCTCTACTGTATGGTGTCATGTTGATGTGGGGGCAGGCGTCTAAAGCTATACTGTATGGTGTCATGTTGATGTGGGGGCAGGCGTCTGAAGCTATACTGTATGGTGTCATGTTGATGTGGGGGCAGGCGTCTAAAGCTATACTGTATGGTGTCATGTTGATGTGGGGGCAGGCGTCTAAAGCTATACTGTATGGTGTCATGTTGATGTGGGGGCAGGCGTCTAAAGCTATACTGTATGGTGTCATGTTGATGTGGGGGCAGGCGTCTAAAGCTCTACTGTATGGTGTCATGTTGATGTGGGGGCAGGCGTCTAAAGCTATACTGTATGGTGTCATGTTGATGTGGGGGCAGGCGTCTAAAGCTATACTGTATGGTGTCATGTTGATGTGGGGGCAGGCGTCTAAAGCTATACTGTATGGTGTCATGTTGATGTGGGGGCAGGCGTCTAAAGCTATACTGTATGGTGTCATGTTGATGTGGGGGCAGGCGTCTAAAGCTCTACTGTATGGTGTCATGTTGATGTGGGGGCAGGCGTCTAAAGCTCTACTGTATGGTGTCATGTTGATGTGGGGGCAGGCGTCTAAAGCTATACTGTATGGTGTCATGTTGATGTGGGGGCAGGCGTCTAAAGCTCTACTGTATGGTGTCATGTTGATGTGGGGGCAGGCGTCTAAAGCTATACTGTATGGTGTCATGTTGATGTGGGGGCAGGCGTCTAAAGCTATACTGTATGGTGTCATGTTGATGTGGGGGCAGGCGTCTAAAGCTATACTGTATGGTGTCATGTTGATGTGGGGGCAGGCGTCTAAAGCTATACTGTATGGTGTCATGTTGATGTGGGGGCAGGCGTCTAAAGCTATACTGTATGGTGTCATGTTGATGTGGGGGCAGGCGTCTAAAGCTATACTGTATGGTGTCATGTTGATGTGGGGGCAGGCGTCTAAAGCTCTACTGTATGGTGTCATGTTGATGTGGGGGCAGGCGTCTAAAGCTATACTGTATGGTGTCATGTTGATGTGGGGGCAGGCGTCTAAAGCTATACTGTATGGTGTCATGTTGATGTGGGGGCAGGCGTCTAAAGCTATACTGTATGGTGTCATGTTGATGTGGGGGCAGGCGTCTAAAGCTATACTGTATGGTGTCATGTTGATGTGGGGGCAGGCGTCTAAAGCTATACTGTATGGTGTCATGTTGATGTGGGGGCAGGCGTCTAAAGCTATACTGTATGGTGTCATGTTGATGTGGGGGCAGGCGTCTAAAGCTATACTGTATGGTGTCATGTTGATGTGGGGGCAGGCGTCTAAAGCTATACTGTATGGTGTCATGTTGATGTGGGGGCAGGCGTCTAAAGCTATACTGTATGGTGTCATGTTGATGTGGGGGCAGGCGTCTAAAGCTATACTGTATGGTGTCATGTTGATGTGGGGGCAGGCGTCTAAAGCTATACTGTATGGTGTCATGTTGATGTGGGGGCAGGCGTCTAAAGCTATACTGTATGGTGTCATGTTGATGTGGGGGCAGGCGTCTAAAGCTCTACTGTATGGTGTCATGTTGATGTGGGGGCAGGCGTCTAAAGCTCTACTGTATGGTGTCATGTTGATGTGGGGGCAGGCGTCTAAAGCTATACTGTATGGTGTCATGTTGATGTGGGGGCAGGCGTCTAAAGCTATACTGTATGGTGTCATGTTGATGTGGGGGCAGGCGTCTAAAGCTATACTGTATGGTGTCATGTTGATGTGGGGGCAGGCGTCTAAAGCTATACTGTATGGTGTCATGTTGATGTGGGGGCAGGCGTCTAAAGCTATACTGTATGGTGTCATGTTGATGTGGGGGCAGGCGTCTAAAGCTATACTGTATGGTGTCATGTTGATGTGGGGGCAGGCGTCTAAAGCTATACTGTATGGTGTCATGTTGATGTGGGGGCAGGCGTCTAAAGCTATACTGTATGGTGTCATGTTGATGTGGGGGCAGGCGTCTAAAGCTATACTGTATGGTGTCATGTTGATGTGGGGGCAGGCGTCTAAAGCTATACTGTATGGTGTCATGTTGATGTGGGGGCAGGCGTCTAAAGCTATACCTTGCGGGTGGCTGTTCCACACCGAAAATAGCAGATCTACAAATCGGTTATAAATCAGGCTTAAGAAATCAAAAAGCAGTCACATAATACCTATAACTCACCCAATAGCACGCATGCATGCACGCAAGCTCTCACACTGACACACACACACACACACACACACACACACACACACACCCCTACCTTTGGCCATACTTTTGGTGTTTTGCAATTAGGAGCCGTTTACTGAATCCGCTCTCCCCACCACGCTAGACGCTATACTGTTATTGTTATCGTATTTTTGGTTGAGTTTTCACAAGGAGGCGAGACAGGATTATACCACACACACATTTCACTCACTCACTCACGCATGTATGCAAGCAAGCGCAAGCATGCACGTGTGCACACAGTCACACACACGCAAGTGCAAACCGTGGGCCAGTGTGCACGGCAGCTTCCACGCTGAGCAGGTGGGTGTGTTCTGTGTTGGGGGGGAATGGTTGTCGACTTGTCAGCCCTTCCCAACATTTATTCAAACAGGCAACCCTGCACCCCCCCCTACCTCACCTCACCCCACCCCACTTATTTTCCCAGTTTGTGTCAATCAACACTGACATGCATGATTAGCATTCTACCTCTGTGCCTCGTTATGGTCTGTCTGTCTGTAATTTTACATTTTTACATTGTTTGTATTTTTATTTAGTTTTGACTTTGTGTTTTAAATTTCAGTTCAGTTTCAGTTAAATTTAGTTTTAATTTGTTTCAGATTATATATTTTTTATTAGTTTTAGTGTTGGTTAAAGTTTTAGCTTTTAATATAACAAATTAGGCCAATCTCTAAATCGAAGACTCCCGCGATCGATTAGTCGACTAATTGACTAATCGAGGTGAGCCCTAATAATAACCCTGCCCTGTGCCTCTCCCCCCCCCCCCCCAGGTGGCGGGCACCATGGGCAGCATGGAGAGTGGCATGCAGATGCACCTGGCCCGGCTGGACGAGATCCTGGCCACGCGGGGCGACTACGTGCAGACGCTGCGCTTCATGCAGACCATGGTGGACAACGTGGTCAAGCAGCTGCTGGGCATCCCCGACTGGGAGGAGGCCAAGGTGGACCTGGCCGCCGTCGCCGACCAGACCGCGCACGTCGAGTACTACAGGTATAGATGGCGCTACAGCAGTTTCTTTTTTAAATATTTTTGGGGGCTTTTTGCCTTTATTAACACATTTAGTACCGGAACTGCATCAAAATAAAGGCGTTGCTTGCGCCGGAGTAATCGCCAGAGTAGTGATCGCTTCCATTTTGAAAGCCATGAACCGGAAATACTTTCTTAAAAAAGTTGACTGACAAAGTGCCATCACAATCTCCGATCATCTTAATATATTTATATACGCTACAAAAAGAGTTCATATTTTGCGGGAGAGACGGATGAGGAGCAGAAACGCAGCGCCAGCATATCGATCCATTCATCACCACGGAGAGCGCCCTGGATGAGGAGATACGAGTCATTCTTTCCGCCGCGCTAACATGGGAGTCAATGACAAGCTAATAGTTTCACAGAGCGTTAGCATACGGCAAGCGAAAAGCGAAATGCCAAAAAAAAAAGAAGTAATTATTCTGAATATTATTATCTCGCCCCGCGTCGTTTGGACGTCGCTAGGACGTCCACAGACGTCTAAGGCACCTCTCGGTTCCAATCCTTATGACGTTTCAGGACGTGTTATGTACAAAATGTGTTAAACGGGGAGAGAGAGATGGGAGGGAAGACACGCAGCAAAGGTTGTTGGGATCGGAACTCGAATCCGCGACACGCTGTCACGCTGGATTACCAGCCTAGGCTCCCGGACCGCTAGGCCAGCCCACCACGATGCTGAGTTTAACCACATAGACCCTCTATACACATATTACCGTTCTTGGTGCGCTCTTTTTCAATCTTCATCAAATGTCTTCACCAAAAATGGCTGATCTACAAGCTCACAACATGCCGTGACACATTATGAACTTATTGATCAGATATTTTTTACCCTCAGAGTAGGGATTCTGGGAGTTCAAGTGATTAGTTTTCCTTGTGGCATCATGTATTTTACATATTTACGTAGCGTCATATGACATAACTGTAAGGTGCTGTAAAGTAACAATGTAATTCAGGGGTGCCATGGATGAAAGACTTACAGGGGTGCTCTGGGCCAAACATGTTTGAGAGCCTACTGTTTGTTTGTGCTACAGGCTACCGCTACAGCATGTTTTTATTACTCGTGAGGACATTAACATTCGTCGTGAGCTTATATGTCTGCTATTTTCGGTGCACAACATCAGTCCAGCATGTAAGTAGGTATAAATCAGGCATAACTCCAACCATATAGACGTAACGTCTAAAATAAATCCTTAATCCTAACCCTAACCCCCAACCTGAATTCAGGGGCCTGGATATTAACAGGTAGCTGGTAGCCTATCTACAACTGCTGTGATATTATATTATCATATTATCTGCAACTGTTATCTGTCATTTTCGGTGCATGACATCCGCATTGCAACTAAACTTACCGTATACTAAAGTATAATTTATGCTTCAGAGGCGTCCCACTAGCGGGCCACCAACAGTGCCCACATTCACCGCAGCATGTTCCATGTTGCATGCATGGACGAATCTGGTCTGCGACTGTGTGTGTCAGTCTCCCCTCTGCACATCATAGCCTCAGTATATTCATGCAATGTGGCTGCAATGGATGCATCAGCCACTTTGGCTGCGGTGCTCTGTCTCGCAGCGTGGCATACACGTGTGCATCTCTTCTCTCCATATGGCTACTAATGCAATCCTCAGCAACTAACCTATCCATCATGCATCTGCAGCCGTGCACTAAAAGGGCCCAATGATATAGTGCTGTGATCTAAAAAAGGTGTTTAAATATTGAACCCTTGAGAGACTGCCAAGTGAGTGAATCAAATATTTACCCCACGCCCTGAAACATAAGTGGTATTTTTCTGACATCGGGGCTCACAGTAGCGTTCCGCCAATGATGACAACTTAGCAACTGGAATACCCCTTTGGCAACTGTATTTGCCTGGGGAAAAATCTGAGTGTCTTCTTCTGGCAGACATTAGCTGCTGTAAATATTCGCAGTGATTCCCAACCTCATTTTGCAAAACATTCCATTGATTATGTTAGTTCCGTTGATCCGTCCCAGAAAAGAAAAAATTGATTGATTGATCATTAAAATGAACTGGAGTTGTGTGTTGTGTTAAATGGTAATGATAAATGGTGCATATATATAGCGCCTTTATCCAAGGCACTTTACACACATTCACACCAATGCCAGAGGAAACCATGCAAGGCACCAACCGCACATCGGGAGCAATTAGGGGTTCAGAGTCTTGCTCAAGGACACTTCAACACTTCTAACTCTGTGGGAGCCCGCGTTCGAACTGGGAACCTTGCGGTTCCCATCCGGTCACTCTAGTCTACCCCTGAGCCACTGCCCCCCATTGTTGTTGTTTTAGGTTTGAAAATATTTTACATTTTTATATATATATATATACATGTATTATTTTTATTTTTTTATATAAGAAACAGAAAAATGGGATGACCCATGATCTTCTGGGGGTCCCTGGCACAAAACATTTTCATATGGAGTTCCACAGGCCAAATACATATCAATTTGGGGGTCCTTGATACTTGAAAAGGTTTAAGAACCACATATGTAACCACGTGTGTAATATCAGTGGTTATAATTGTATCATTGATCTTAAGAGCTCTCTCTATCTTATAGTAACTCACAGGCTGCTCTCTGCTGGCATTGATCTGAAAGCAGATGCCTGCCTGTGCTCTTGCTATAACTCAATACTCACACACACTCTGCTGCTATACCTGCTAATGGACTTATTACCTCGCCCTTATTCTGGCTGACATTGGGCCAAACACTGGGCCGTAGAGTGTTTGTTCAGTAACAGTAATATAGCTATATATTCTGATTGCGACCGCATATATGTTGATCTGATCCCCCATTCCAAAGCGCCAGCGCTCGCCCAGCTGTCTGCTGTCACCCAGGCGGATATGTTGATCTGATCCCCCATTCCAAAGCACCAGCGCCTGCCCAGCAGTCTGCTGTCACCCAGGCAGATGCGTGCACGCGACCTTACTGATAGTCCTCAATGCTACAGTATATATAGTCTTTGTTCAGTAACAGGAGTCTCCATGTCAGTATATAGAGTCTTTGTTCAGTAACAGGAGTCTCCATGTCAGTATATAGAATCTTTGTTCAGTAACAGGAGTCTCCATGTCAGTATATAGAGTCTTTGTTCAGTAACAGGAGTCTCCGTGTCAAATGTGTTTTCAGGTCGGGGTACCATTGTGTCCAATCAAGAGAGAGAATTCAGTCAGGGTACAGATTATAAAGGAGAGAAATTGGAAGTGACGACACAATTATAACAGCTATGAGCTTGGGGTCCCCAGACCCAACTCTGAGAGCCAATGTGCTTTGTTACTTTCCACAGAACATAATAAGAAACGGAGAAGGTAAAGATAGTGGAGGCTCGTGGGTGGATTGAGGCTGTGCGTGCCGTGCATGTTTGCGTGCATTCCTGTGTGCGCTTTCACAGTATGAAATATTCAGCCATAATGCTTTTGCCTCCATTTATTATTAATCATCTGGTCTGCCTGAGTTGTGTGACTCACCATGACCCCTCCGTCTGGGAGCTGATCATACACATACAGTAACAGGCCTCATGCAGAGCCAGGGGCCCCCAAAGTTTTCATTTCAAGGCCCAAAAGATACATTTCGGTTTCTCCTCTGGACGCAAACGCACAATACGTAAAATAAAAGGGGGGATATTTACTTAAGACCTATAGGCCTACATATTGGTCCGTGACTCACGGCATCAGCCTGCTGCAGTGTTGATCAGTTGATCTACTGTACAACAGCATTTGAAATGCAATCATTTAATCCTCTCTCTCTCTACCAGGTGGTTGACCTACCTGCTGTTGTTGATCCTGGATCTGGCCATCTGCCTGCTGGCCTGTCTGGGACTGGCCAAGCAGTCTCGCTGGCTGCTCACCACGTACGTACAAACACTGTCCCAGACCCACACACATCCTCCACAGCCAAGAGTCTGCTTATCTTCTGATTATCACATGAGATGACCAGAGAGAAATGTGCGAGACAGACAGACAGACAGACAGACGATTAGAGGGGTCCAGGGAGTAAAATGATTTAACCATATCGTCTCTGTCAGGTGGAAACCTCATGTGTCCAAAACTGTCACATTTCAGGATTCAAATACCAAAATGGCAAAAGTTATTCGTCTCAACTGCTCAATTTATGGAAAAAAACACAAAAAGTCAGAATATGGCGATTCGTTTCTGCCCGACAGCAACGATATAAAGCACATAGTTGCGTGCGTGCTTTCTGATTGTTTCCGATTGGTTGTGATTGTTGCTAACAGTCCCTATGAGGCACAGCATGCACGTACAGTATGTACAGTAACCCACTGCTAAACAGATGTAGTGAAAACAGGGGAGATAATTTGAACTAGTCTTCAGCTTCACACAGCTTAGTGCTGTCTGTCAGCGTGTCCGTCTGCCTGTCTCTGTCTGCCCGCCTGCAGGGAATCGTGTGAGCCCACCAAACACGGTGAGCTGTGCATTCACTATACTTAAGTCAGTCTTACAATGTGCATTACATTCAATCATTCACACACACCATCGGTGGTAGAGGAAACCATGCACAGGCACCAACCTGCAAACCGGGAGCAGTTGGGGAATTCAGTTTCTTGCTAAAGGTTAGCCTGACATTCAACCTGAAGCTGGAGCCAGGCTATAGCTAAAGGGAACTTCAACAGTAACCCAGGATCAAACCGGGAATCTTCCGATTCCTAAGCGGACCGCTGTATCTCCTCCAGAGCCACCACCGCCCTGTTTTCACTGTATTTACAGCATTTCACTGTATTTAATTTAAGTCAGTCGTTGTACAGTATTTCACTGTATTTAAATCATCAACATTTATGATACTATAGAGCGTACTTGGAACGATGCAAGTTGGAAATACATGCCCCACCCAGTTATTATGTATGTGTCCCTTTTATGCCCATATGGAGATTTCTGTATCTGTGTCTGTGTGTCCCTTTATTCCTATGGAGTTCTGTGTCAGGCATGCCAACATATGGAGTGTCATGATGTCAGAACAGGCCAGCTCCATGTATGGAGCCTGGACAGGGGCCTTTTGTTGAGGTTCTGGACAACCGTGGGTCCGACCGGGCACTGCACTCCCTGTGGGGGTGTGGAACACGTGTGTCGAATTTGACAGAGACGTGGTGCATTTATAGATACAATTTAGGCATTTAGCAGACACTCTGAATCCAGAGCAATTTGCAGTAAGCAAGGAAAATACAAAATAATAACCTACAGTAAACTGTATACCGGTAATATCAAAAAATAAATAATCTGTACATTTAATAATCTTGAAACTATACACACTATAGGATGCCAGTAGGCCCATGAATGTGAATATGTCTACATAACATGCCATTCAAATTGCATTTTAGCCTTTGAATAAGCCTGCAAGGTTAGGTCAAGTGTTGTTACGGACTATGACGGAGTCTGAAGAGGTGGGCCTTCAGATTGCGACGGAAGATTGGGAGTGAGTCTTTTAACTGCAATGGGGAGTTTGTTCCATTTCATTGTATTTAAGCAGTCATACTCTGTATTTACCCTGTCAGCCATGACTCCTGGCACAGCGAGCTGACCTCTCACTAGCCTCCCAGGAGGGGATGTGCTTGAAACGGCGTGCAGGGACACAGTCACAGACAGATACTCACACAGCACCACTTCCTAAGGACCCTGTAACTTAACACTTGACCTGCTTTAAATCAAGTGTGAAACTGACATGAATTAGAAACGCAGCAGTCGTCCCCAGCGCTTCACTATGAATACAGAGTATTTATTGACTTTAGCACATCCACCACAAATGTCTAGTTCAATGGGGTGGTGGACGTAAAAGCTAATAGCCGACAGAAGCAATGCATAGAAAAAACGAGAATAGCAAAGAGATGATCTCTTTGCTATTCTCGTTTTTTCTATGCATTGCTTCTGTCGGCTATTAGCTTTTACGTCCACCACAAGACATGAGCACAGAAAGACACGCACATTAGCAGACAAAGACATTGTTTTGTCAGCAGTGAAACAATGAGACACAGGAAGCCATGGGAATGGCATTGAATAGCAGCCTCAGAAGATAATTCCATAGGTAGGCCTACCTGAAATGTATAATTGGTGTGTTTATACACTGTAGTGGCCTTTCTTCAAAGCGCTTTAGTTTACAACGTGCATTACATTCACACACATAATTCACACTCTGGACAAAGTCTGTACGATTTGTCACATACGTTACAGCAGTGAAATGTGTTCTCCGCATTTGACCCATCTCTTGGAGCGGTGAGCCGCAGCCGTGCCGCCGCACTCGGGAATCATTTGATTAGTTGATTTGACCCCCAATCCAACCCTTGATGCTGAGTGCCAAGCAGGGAGGCATTGGGTCCCGTTTTTACAGTCTTTGGTATGACCCGGCCGGGGATCGAACCCCGACCTCCCAGTTTCAGGGCGGATTCTCGAACCACAAGGCCACATTGTCACAGAGGAAACCATATAAAACACTCAAATGCTCATTGGGAGCAGTTAGGGCAATTTACAATTTAGGCATTTAGCAGACGCTTCAGTGTCTTGCTCAAGGACTGCCTCCCCAATTGTTTTTTTTGTTATTTTCTTGAGAGCTTGTAGTGTACTGTATATACATAATATATATATATGTATATATATAATATATGTATATTGTAGTGCTCATGTGGCCTAGTTCAGTTGCTTCTTTTGGACCTGGTTGCTTATTTCTCTCGCAAACTGACTCCAACATACAGTGTGTGAAGTGGTCTTGAACCTTCCCACCCGACACACAAACGGAATGTTGTGCAAACAGCAGAATTGTTTTCGTTTGTATAAGCAATATGGATGTATATAAGCCACTTAGCAGTGTTGACCCTCGACTGTGGTACTTCAGCCACATTACGTAAGCACTGGTTTACACTTTGTCGTACCACGACTCTGTCCCGTAGTGTACATAATTTGCTGTGGGATTACATCATGAGCATGTTTTCATGAGAGCCGTGAAGCCCACCCAGGCTCACCCACCCAAGCCTCGCTCTGTCTCTCTACATCCATCAGCCTCAGGTTCGAGCAAGGCCAACCTCCCTCTACCCACACACACACACACACACACACACACACACACACACACACACACACACACTCACACACAGTTCTTCTGGCCTTTAGGTTTTCATATCCACGTTGTACACAGCCAAAGCTCGCAGCGCGTGTGTTTGTTTATGAATATACTGAAAGCGTGAACGGTATACACAAATAGCTTGCAGTAAGCACAGTAAAGTCCATAGTGTTAATTCAACTCAGGAGCGTACGAATGGAACCAAATTTGGTTCCATTTGTATGCTCTTCTGAGTTGAATTAACACATAGCATTTTGCTCTGCGGATCGTGGCATTTCATTTGCAGAGCTGAATTAATTTATTTGAATAGCGCTTTGCCAAACAAGGTTACAGAACAAGATAAAAGAGCAGCATAATAACCATACGAGTTAGAACGGCACATGAAGGCAATGGGTAACATGATTAAAATGAAAGTAACAGAGAAGAAAAAAATATTAAAACCAAGTAATGGCACAGAAACTGATAAAAGGCTAAACCACTAAGAAAAGGCCTTAACATAAAAAGTAGATTTAAGAGAAGATACTGATTTTGCTATAGCCCCACATCTCCGGGCAGGGCATTCCAAAGCCTGGGTGTATCTAAGGCAGCGCAGGTTCATAGGGGGTCAGCGTGTTGGCCAGTTATCAGTCAAATGTTCTGGGTTCACACACTGGTTGGTTGGTCTTCTGTGCATCCAAGCGTCATGGAGCTACTGTATGACTGTATGACAGCTGACCTGCCTGCAGACTTAACTGCTTTGTGCTCGCTCAATAAATCCCCCAGATAAGAGTCCAAGAGTTCAAAACGTTTTAATCACTGTTTGAGTGGACCATATTTAGATTTTGGGAAGTTCAACACCAAACTATAGTCAGCCTTGTTGGGTTGACTTTGATATCCAATCTGTCCAAAAGTGTGATTAAATGAATAATATCCTTAATACCAAAAATCCAAATCTGATCCACTCGGATAGGGATTAAAAGTATAAACGCTTGGGCCCAAGGGACCACTGAAGCTTAGAGGGGAAGTACAAAACAACAAAACAGTTGCCTTCTACATAACATTTTCTTTAATTGAAAGTTGGTCCTTTAAACTAAGTCTCAAGTTATTTTTTCAGGCTTTTCTCGTGTTTATTGATGGGCCACAGTGAGTGAGTAGAGAGACAAGAAACATGGAGAAAGAGTCTGGAAGTGACATGCAGCAATAGTCTGACAGGCCAGCGAATCAAACCCTGGTCTCGCTGTCATGCATCAGAGCCCGTGGGCCGGCAGTGGCTCAGGGGTACCGTAGAGTGGCCGGTAGAGCAGCTGGTTCCCAGTTCGATCCTGGGCTCCCCCAGAGTTAGTGTCGAAGTGTCCTTGAGCAGACTCTGAACTCCTAATTGCCCCCGATGTTGATGATCCCAGGTTGGTGCCTTGCATGGTTTCCTCCGCCTTCGGTGTATGAATGTGTGTGAGAATGGGTGAATGTAATGCACAATTAAAAGTGCCTTGGATAAAAGTGCTATATAAATGTAGCATTTACCATTTACCTTCACCATGTGGTACACTGCTTTTCAGTGTGGTCGCCCCGTCCCCCATTGTGTGGCTAATACGTAATGTTTGTGCAGTGGTGTAAAGTTACTGTAAGTACATTTACTCAAGTAGTGCACCTAAGTACACTTTGGAGGTATTTGTACACTACTTGAGTATTTTCAATTTCCATTGTGAGTGGGTTGGTGACTGGTGTATGTGCTAACTGCTGGTATGTGTGGGTTGGTGTATGTGCTAACTGCTGGTGTGTGTGTGTGTGGGTTGGTGTATGTGCTAACTACTGGTGTGAGTGGGTTGGTGTATGTGCTAACTGCTGGCATGTGTGTGTGTGTGTGTGTGTGTGTGTGTGTGTGTGTGTGTGTGTGTGTGTGTGTGTGTGTGTGTGTGTGTGTGTGTGTGTGTGTGTGTGTGTGTGTGTGTGTGTGTGTGTGTGTGTGTGTGTGTGTGTGTGTGTGTGTGTGTGTGTGTGTGTGTGTGTGTGTGTGTGTGTGTGTGTGTGTGTGTGTGTGTGTGTGTGTGTGTGTGTGTGTGTGTGTACCAATCCGACATGGGCTTAAAATAATAGTTTCTCTCTGTGTGTGGTGGACTCTCACCCACAGGACAAATCCGCAGGATATTAGCAGTACAATAACGAGTTAACCCACGTTGACACATTTATGATGTCCTCACCAACGTTTTAATAGCTTGCAAATGTTATGATATATTTATTTTATTATATTACTTCTTTTCTGAAATGACTGTGCCAGCTCTTCAAGATGCAAATAAATCTGTGTCTTTTCATAAAGCACTAAAGCACACTGAAGTAGCCCCCCCAACCCCCCAGACATTGCCTAATAAGCTCTATTTTGGTAAAGAAACCCCTCTTCCCAGAAACTGATACACCAAATAAACAAACACACAACCACATAAACACACATGATGTGCAGTGGACCACCAGTGTGTATTTATAAACAATAAACAAACATAATACTGTAATATAAGATGTGCATGTACGTACGCTGTTATCGACCACAACGTTATGAGCATCAGGTGTTTCAGCCTTTTCATTCATTGTCTGTCTGTCTGTCTGTCTGTCTGTCTGTCTGTCTGTCTGTCTGTCTGTCTGTCTGTCTGTCTGTCTGTCTGTCTGTCTGTCTGTCTGTCTGTCTGTCTGTCTGTCTGTCTGTCTGTCTGATCGATCTTTAGTGCACGCTGCCAGTAAGCGTATAGGATGGGAAGTCCCTCCATATTTTTGGAACGTCTGGCTTTTTGCCTGGTAATGTTTGGTTAGAGCACTTTGAACAAAACTAGAGTGACAGCCAAGTATATGGACTTTTAATGTTTGTTTGGAGCACTTTGAACAAACGGTACCCACCAGGTGCTTCACATAAGTGTGATTTAATTTATTTTATAAAAGAAGTCACTGGCGGCTGAATCAGGCTTAAACGTTGTCCATATATGGTAACATATGTCATAGATACGTCTTAGATGACTGACATCACAGACTGGACAACCCGGCCTGGTGCAGATGCACTGTCCACTCACTCATCCCATGGGTCTCTCTAATAGAACTGACCAATGCTGGATGTTTAGGTCTGATGCCAATCCCAATCTTGGAGAGTCCTAGAGCACCATTTTACCAATGTTTTGTCTTAATATTTTGTTAAAAAATGTGAACTCTTCAAATCAAGTAAAAACAATTCTGAGAACATTTAACTTAAGCAAACACGGCAAACACAAATTTTTAATGGACGAGTCGGATCACAGTTTGAGGTCGTGTTCTCCGGCCGCCATGTCGCCTCCCGGCCTCGCAGGACAGGAGCTGTCCGAGGCGGCCAAGCCCCGGGTCTGGCCAGCGTCCACCACGTCACCGAGCAGAGAGCGCTCACAGCGGCTGCCGGACCGTCACGAACAGCCGCCACTCGGGGATACGGAGTCTCCAGGACAACAACAACAACACAACCACTCGGATCTTTCTCGATCGCCCACCGTGGCGGCGGAGGAGAGCCCTCCTAAACAGAGAGCCCACTTCCTGCACGGGCCGTATCCCGCCACTCACTTCGGACCCAAGGCCCGCATCCTCCCCAACCCGACGTCGGTCATGCACGTCCAAGACCCGGCCAGCCACAGGCTCACGTGGAGCGAGCCGCCGGCCAACGTGCTGGTCATCCGGAAGGTCCGCGACGACAGCCTGGCAGAGCCCTTCAAAGAGCTCTGCCGGTTTCTGGTGGACGAGAAGCAACTGACGGTGTACGTGGAGAGGGGCGTGGCGGACGACGCCACGCTGGCCAAGGACCCGTCGTTCGCCTCCGTCCGTGGCCGGCTGTGCGTCTTCCGCGAGGGCCACGACGACATCTCGGACCGCGTCGACCTCATCGTCTGCCTGGGAGGCGACGGCACGCTGCTCTACGCCTCCTCCCTCTTCCAGGCCAGCGTGCCCCCCGTCATGGCGTTCAACCTCGGGTCGCTGGGCTTCCTGACGCCGTTCAAGTTCGAGTCGTACCGGACGGACGTGGCCAAGGTGTTCGAGGGCGACGCGGCCGTCACGCTGCGAAGCCGGCTCAAGGTCAAGGTGGTGAAAGACGTGCGTCTGAAGAGGACGGGGGGGCGGCAGCAGGAGCGCAGCCTGGAGAGCCATTGGCTGGAGGAGCACGGCGACGGTGATGGGAACGTGAACGGGGAGTCCGGCGCGGGGGCCGGCCTGCAGCTCCAGGTGTTGAACGAGGTGGTGGTGGACCGCGGCCCGTGGCCCAACCTGTCCAACGTGGACCTCTACCTGGACGGACACCTCATCACGTCGGTGCTGGGCGACGGCGTCATCGTGTCCACGCCCACAGGGAGCACGGCATACGCAGCGGCGGCCGGCGCCTCCATGATCCACCCCAACGTGCCGGCCATCCTGGTCACCCCCGTCTGCCCGCACTCGCTCTCCTTCCGGCCCATAGTGGTGCCCGCCGGCGTGGAGCTCGTGATCGCCCTGTCGCCCGACGCCCGGAGCACGGCCTGGGTGTCGTTCGACGGCCGGAACAGGCGGGAGATCCGGCATGGGGACTTCGTGAAGATCACCACGTCGCGTTACGCGCTGCCGTCCGTCTGCTGTCACGACGTGGTGCACGACTGGTTCCAGAGCCTGGCCCAGTGTCTGCACTGGAACGCCCGCAAGAGACAGGCCCCGCTGGCCCACTTCATCTCGGATTCCTCAGGCACAGAGAACTGAATAACTGGATATAACTGAACACATGTGTGCTCACATACATTTCATGGATGTTTTTTCCTGACATTCCTCCAAGATACCGTAATAGAGATGTTTTGTCAGTTTTGCGATTATCGTGTGCATTATAGGCAAGATTCACTGAACTTTACAACATCCCTGTATTAAGAAACCTTAGTACATGTGTTTCACTCCCGACGGAGTCGGCTAACTTAGCTTGGCTGCTAATGATGTGTTTCCACCCCTTTCCTGACTTCCTTCCCAGCTTTGCAAAGTATAAAACTCCACCACAGCCATACCTTAGGTAGTTTTACCAGCACCGGGTCAGTAACACCATATTCGCAATTGCCATTGCGAAGCCCTGCACTACCGCCATGCGAAGCCCTGCCAGTCAGTCAAGCTAAGTTCATTCAGCTTGTCTGAATGGCCTTCAGGATCCCCGGCCAATCAGTGGAGCTGATGGTATGATTGGCCTCTCAGGGAAGCCTAGAATCGGTGCCTCCTCCTCGGACCCGAGCTCGGTCCGCACAGCATACGTGGTCTTTCAGTTCTCAGAAGCGTAGGTTCTCTCCCAGTTATACCCCGGACAGACTGACACGCAGAGGTTTGGTGACTTTTAGATAGATGACGTGAGATTTCGGCATTGCTACATTCCTACTTAATAACTAATCCGGTCCCATGTGGTAAGTCACACTGTTTTGCTAGAGGTCATGGCAACAGGACAGAATCCGTGGCAGAAATGGGACAGTCTATCCGACAGCACTATCACCCTGCTGTACTCGTAACACACAGTCCTAAAAGACGAGACACATGGGATGCTATAGGGTGACCTTTAGATTATGTTGTTGCTGTCGGGCAGAAGCCTCTTATCTCCTATTCTCTCTTTTTGTGTTTTTTGAAGATTAGTGCCTATAGTTTATCATCATACTACAGCTTCGCGGAAAAGCATCATACGTAGCAGATCCACAAGCTTGAAATGTGATTAAAATAAAAAATGGTGACGTCATGTACTTCTATGTACTTCTGTGACCTACTGGCAGCATGAAAACGGAGTACATTTTGTAAATCGAACTCTGAAAGTGAAAGAACGGACCTGGACACAGACTTGACAAGGCATGACACCTAATCTTCCTCAACACTGGGTAGTGGGTACCCTGTAAAATCCTCAGTATTCATTTTAACTAAAAATGGAACCAAATTGACCGTCGCAGAGTTACAAATGGTTAAATTAATTGCCACTGTGGATTTTTCTGTTCAGTGATGAATTAACCTTCACTGCAGGTGCCCTCTCACATACAAACACAAAACACAAAACCGACAGACAGACACAAGACAGGTAGAGGCAAATTGAAAGTCACACATAAGGCAGATCGAGAATGCAAACACTTTGTCACTAGCATACGCTGCCAGGGGCCAAGGGAGACAATAATTGTCATTGACACACTCACAGGAACATCCAGCGCTAGTCATTTAGAGCACATCACTGTGACAGAATACAGAGCGCCCTCCCCAGCCCACCCCTGCATCTGGCCCCAACGTTGACTTTAATCAGGCTATGGACTGGAAGGCATTGTGCTCTTTGTCAAGCCTTAACTCTGCTCAACATCAGCGGAGCTAACGAGCAACCAGGTCAGACAGACAGAGAAGACGGGGGTCACCGTGAGGACAGTGTGAGAGTCAACCACTTGAACCTTAGCATCCCTATTTGGGGGAACGGGGGGGGGGACATTTACAGAAAATAGCCAATATTCAAACTTGTAGATTTGGTGTATTGGGGGGAAAGTGCACACCAAGTACAGAGTCAACTCGTGTCCGTTTTTATTAAATATAGAGGATTTGAGTGCAAATAAATGTGATCTGTAACATCTGGGTATTTAAGTATCGGTCGTCAAGGCGCACCTAAGATGGCTGGGGCATGCACCAATTGCAGTGTTATTAACTTTCAAAGAAGCCTTCATTCAAGCATATTATTTTCAGGCTTTGTGAAAAAGCTAACATATTGCGCAATGCAGCTTCAAAGGACTGTTCTTTTCAGCTGCACCTTTCACCTTTTTTGCAGAGCGCCCTGGGTGCTTTTAAGCAGACATAAGCTCAACTTTTGGACAGGAGCACTGCTCATCAATGCCACATTGGCCACAACCTGGTCATTTACACCTTGACTTTAAATCACTACCATGACCATGAGAGGCTCATGTTTACCATTGTTTCAGCTAGGCTGGAAACGCATCTGTTCGAGCACGGCAACGGTTGGTGGGTTCAAACGATGCAGGCATCAATAAACGGGATCACCAGATTCCCTCTGTGGCCAATGCATCCTACACGCCTGCTAATTGCTAGGAGGATAAGACCAGCAGCACACAATGCATGTCTGGCCCTAATCAACGGGATGGGATTGGATTACCAGGGGATTGTTTAACCAAACCCAATGTTGATCTGCATTCATCTGCTTAATGGCTATTGATCTGCTTGCATCCATGTAGGCTTAGCATGTAAAACAATACACACACACACACACACACACACACACACACACACACACACACACACACGCACACACATGCAGATGTAGTACAGTATCACTGCATGCATACAGCACACATACTGTAAATCCGTACAAACACACAAAGGCAAGTTAATGTTCTCTTGTTCACTCATGCATGCATGCCTGCCTGTGCGCAGACTGTGCACGAACCAGCGTGTATGCGCGTACCTTTCCGTTATAAGCGCGGTTGCTGGTTGGATTCTAATCCGTCATGAGCAGTTAATTTGTTAAGTTGTCTAGAGGTGTCGTTAGGCCAGAGTAGTTTGGAGATACAGGGTTGTGTGCTAGTCCATTCAGGGCTTTGTTGACGTGAATCCTATCATCCTTATTCAGCAGCGCAATCCGGGGGAAATGGCTGCTCTACAAATAACATAGAAAATGGTTTTTGATATACTGTAGAGTGAAAAACGTACGTGGCCTAGTATACCGCCCTGGGGGACTCCTCCTGTCCACTAAGTCAGTGGTTCTCAAAGTGGAGTCCAATGATACTCAGGTTTTCCCAATGGACCCTTACAGGTGTGTAACTCTTGAGAGTTATGGGAGTCCTCCAGACGTTGGAGGGGCTAGCGCCTGTGATAACCACTGCACTAACTATATAGGGTTCAAGCTGAGTGGTTGAAAACAAACGGTAACATCTATGTGTGCATCTCTCCCTGCAGAATGATGGTGTTTGGGGTGCTGACACTGGTCCTCAGCTGGGCCTCGCTGGGAGCCGACCTGGCCACCGCTGTGGTGAGTCACTGCAAGCCACCGTCCCCTCACCCTGTCCCCTCACCATGTCCCCTCACCCTGTCCCCTCACCCTTCCCCTCTCTCCGTCCCTGTCCCCTCACCCTGTCCCCTCACCCTGCCCCTCTCTCCGTCCCTGTCCCCTCACCCTGCCCCTCTCTCCGTCCCTGTAGACCATCCAGACCACCCATACTGTACCAGTGTAACTGACTGATTGACTGACCTGCTGCCATGCAGCTCTGCAGGTCGATCTCCATCACTCCCCAATGACTATGATTCATTGCTTTTTGAGGGGGGTCTCTAGCGCTCACACAGAAAGTCTCGCTGGAGAGTGGAGGGGGTATCGTACTTATACAGCTGTGTGTGCATGTGTGTGTGTGTGTGTGTGTGTGTGTGTGTGTGTGTGTGTGTGTGTGTGTGTGTGTGTGTGTGTGTGTGTGTGTGTGCGCGGCTGTGCGCGTGTGTGTGCGTGCGCCATTAATACGTTCCCTACAATTATAGAGGGTGTGTGTGTGCGTGATGACAGAATAGTGGAACTCATTGCAAAGAACACAAAATATCATGCACCCTCAGTGAGAATGTACAAACATGCAAAATTGGACGCTGTTACTTATACCCATATAGTACTGAGTGATATGCTTATTGTATCATGAAGACATAGCCAGGAGTTTGTCAATGTAACCCTAACTGTACCTTTAATATATGTGTCCTTGTAGGCTCTCCTATAGGCTATGTGGACATGAATAAATATGCATAAACATGCGATTCGCATAACATTCCAGGTGCACTGCAGGACCGGTTCAGTTTCCGTCAGAAAGATCGATGCTCTAGTGGCACTGAGATGAGATGGGTTTACTTAAGTGCTCGATGACACATAAGTGCTCGAAGTACCATGACACATATCTTCAGCAGCAACATGTTCACACTAAACTGTGAGTCGAGTATAAAACATCTTAGAGGTGCAGTAAGGGAGTTTTCTTTTCTTAAATGAAGTGTTAAATAGCTCAATAAGATAATAATAATAATAATGAATTGCATTTTTATAGCACTTTTCCAAGTGCTCAAAGCGCTTTACAATGGTTCATTCATTCATACATTGGGAGGTGAAGTGGCGAACAGTCGACGCCAGCGTCCTCACTTTCCACATTCACACACCAATGGTGGCAAGCTTACACCGACCGACTCATTGGAGGCAATGTAGGGTTCAGTGTCTTGCCCAAGGACACTTCAACATGTGGACAGGAGGAGCCGGGATTCGAACCGCCGACCCAGGGATCATTGGACGACCTGCTCTACCTCATGAGCCACAGCCGCCAAAGATAGATGGCAATCATTGCTATAGAGTGTTTCTCCCCGTCTCTCCAGCTCTTCAGTAAACAGAAATGTATTTTCAAGTCTGGATACCAATTTGATCCCATCAGGAGAGAGAACTCATACAGGTTACTGGATAAACACGTATGTGCAGTATGTGAAACTGGAAGTGTTCAAAATTTAAAATGGAACACTATAAATAATTGAGATGATAAATGTCTGGAGAGAAGGACGGGAGACCCCTGAATGATCTCCTCATCATACCCGGACGTTATGCGGGAACGTCTACTGAGTGGCAAAAAACTACTTTCTGACCTTGACAGTCCATACATCCAATCAGAAAGGTCCAATCTGATTGCATTAAACCTTAAACTCACTTTGCCACTCGATTTGCTCACTGTATGCATGCGCATATCCTTTATACTGTAGATCTTTAACTTTTTAACAGAGAAAATAAAACCTTTTGCGAGCTTGTAGAGTGTTAATGCATAAAGCTTTAGCGTAGCAGCCGTCTTCAGATTGCATCGGCTCCATCGCAGCCCACAGCTCCAGATTTCTGATCAGCATGGGGTCCATGTTCGTCTGCTAAATATAGACGCACACTTTGATCAAAACCCCCCACATCCACACCTTGTTGTCATGGTTACACAACGCAATTATTGACCGTTGAGGATTATGGCTCCAGGAATCCTATTGAAGCTTTGAAATCCCGTCACGGTAGCATTACTGAAGGAGTTTAGGCTTTAGCATTTGACCAAGTGGAGTGATAGCCGTATACTGTAGAAATGTATATATTTCTGAGGGGCGCTACCTCCTATGCCCAGCTTTGAATGTTTGTGTAAACGCAAACATTGAAGACAAATGTGAGGACGCAAATTGTGATTGGCCGGAATGAGATGATGTATTATGATTTCAAAATATATGAAAGAAAAATGGACCAAAACGATATATTTTGGGCTATTTTGTTTTGTATGTCTGGAAATATACCAGTGTTGTATGAGTATTTTAGACCCCCCCCCCCCCCCCCCTAGCTATAATTAAGTTCTTATCCCTATATAGACGAACCCGGCTGCAGCACAATTTGAACCTGATTCAAAATGTATACTGTAGTTGTTGACTGTACAAATACAGCAAGTCAACCATGTCTTGCTGTCTGTTGGAAGCCTGACATGCTGTGTCCAAAACTGTAACTTTTTAGGATTTGAATTACAAAATTTCACAAATAGCAGATCTACAAGCTCAAAATATGTCACGATGTGATGCCTTGTGAGCTTGCCGGTCGATGCTTTTGTGTGACACTGACACTGAACCCCTAATTGCTCCCGATGTGCAGGTTTGCCTTGCATGCCTTGCATGGTTTCACCCGGCATCGTTGTGTGACTGTGTGTGTGAATGTAATGCACAATCTCTGTAAAGCGCCTTGGATAAAGGCGCTATATAAATGCACCATTTGCCATTTACCATTTATGAGGAAGTAGGCGATTAAATTACGAGAAAACATGTGCCAGACGGAAACGACATATCACAGGCATGCACGCATGCACGTACACGCACACAGTTTTGGACAGTATGGGTACATTAGCTTGCTTTTAGCTTTGTCATCATGGCCCCATCAGAGGAAAATATCAAAACGTGAAGCCCACACGGTGTGTCTAAAAATAGACCCGGCAAGGCAAGGTGGAAGCGTTGTATTTAGAATGGATGAGTTGTGTGCTGTTGCACGCCTCGGGGCCTGTACTGTATTCTCACGGCTTTGTTGTTGCATTCATTGGGCTGGATCTGGCTTCAACCCTGCAGGCTGTAGAAGATGCTAAACTGTAGAACGCAGTCGATAAGCATAAGCCTGCAGGTAAAGAACAGAACAGCAGAGCTGGACACGGCAAGAAGCAATGTTCTGTGACAAACGTTTGCTTTCCTTTGGTCTCCTGTTGTATCGTCTCATGGCGGGTGGAAAAACCTCATACTGTATACATCCAAAACTGTTACTGTTTACTTTTCTACAATGACTTGAGCGGTTGCGTTTGCAAGTCATTTGCAGAAATAATAGTGCCATTACTACCTTCGAAAGGCCTACACCCTACAGTATATACATACAGTAGCTATTTGCGGAACATAGTGTATAACAATGTTGCAGGCCAAGCAACACGTAGCTGCTTGTACCTGTATGAGTTATTTTTATCACATTAAATAACCCATTTCCAGGTGCATACAGTACATTATCGTCCACCTACTGTATACTTCCCAAATCACTATAGGAGTGGTTAGAGAGCCCGCCTGGGATGCCTGGTTTGATTCTTCAGCGTGTGTGTGTCAAAGTGTCCCCGAGCCAGACCTACAAGCTCACAATGTGTTGACATAGATAGGCCGAAACTGTATACTTTTCAGGATTCAAGTAGCAGATCTCCAAGCTCAAGACACGTGGCTTCGCGCAGCGTTTCAAGCCACATTTCGAGCTTGTGGAGCTGCACAACGTGTCAATGTAGATTGGCTAGTTGAGCAATTTTAAAACGTTTTTTTTTCTCAGTAAAAACGGCAAAGAAGTTTAGGTATAAGGGGTAAGGCACTGACGAAAATAGGGCCCTTAACCCCAAACTGATCCCCGAGTGCCGTAATGGCTGCTCAATGCTCCTAATCATAGTAATTTATAGGACGGGTAAAATGAACAATTAGAAAAGCCCAAAAGTAAGGGACACAGGGGTTAAATGTCCTCAAAACATTGATCCATTGACCGATGTGGAATTTGTACATGAAATGGAACATGTTGTCACAGCTTGCAGCTGTATTCAATTATACATAGTTGTGTGCCTTCGTTCATTGTTGCCTGCTCACACATTGTGTTGAGGTTTATTTTGGGGCTGGCTGGGGCCAAACCTCCAGCGGTCGCTGGTGTTCCGGCCTGTCGGCGCACGCTGCCACAGTCTCACATGGCTCGATAACGGCTCTGCATGCATGCATATGAAACAGCTGGCCACACAGCATGCAGAGAACACTGCATGGGCCATTTACTTGTGTGTGTGTGTGTGTGTGTGTGCGCGCGCAGTACTGTATACAAAACCCAAATGAATACATATTCCCCCCCAAGTTGCAAGTGGATTTTCATGCACGAGTCGAGGGACACTTTATCAATGACAGCAAAGCCTAGGGAAACCTGCCCACTCACTCATGGACACCGATCGACTACTTTCACTACTTTTTTGAAAGAGTTTCTGGACCTTTTTGTTCTCTTCGGTGAGAACTATCTTTTGTGCTTTTCTGAAGCAGAGATGAACTGTCCTCCTTCCCTTCAGCCTGCTCATCAATTCCTTGTTGTTATTCCTTTCTCTATAGAGCGATGCTTTTCAAAGCCACATCACTCATCATGGCCACATCCATTTGCTACTCGGCTCTAGACAAAATGTTTTACATCAATAAATCGGACTAACGATAATAATGGACATTGATTTTCAAGGTCTCTCCTCCTAATACCAAAGTGCATTACATGAATGCTTAAATTATTTCGCCTGCAGCTGAACTCGCATATCAAAATATTATGTTCCAGGGACCCTCCTGAAGCAAAGATGTTCACTATTTAGCAAAACTACAAGCTCATATCGTGAATAGCTACTGTTTTTGAATAGGCAAAGTATAAAATAATGGTTAAAGTGGTTACATAAAATGACACAGATGCTTTCTTGGTTTCAATGGGTTGAATAAATGAATGGATGTGAAACTGTCAAAATCTTCTAAACTAGTGAAAGCAGCAGATCTAACTCGCCACAGGACCCGTTGTGAGCTTGCAGATCAGCTATGATTTCTGTTCGCATAGTACAACAAAGCAAAGCATACTGTAAGTGATCTACAACATAAGCTAACAACGGGTAACAATATATGACATGGCAGATCGGTTGTTTTTGCCAAGCGACACTGTACTGTACTACAAAGTACAGTATAAATGACGGTACTGTACAGTAGTATACAGTATAAATTATGGCTTCAGCCTCCTGTGGAAGCTATACCGTGCATAATGAGCCAAGCAAACGGCATAAAAGGCTAGCCTAGTTCCATGGCAAGTTGTGAGCTCTGGGCGGGTCCTTTCTGGAAGTTTGTAAATAACCCAACAGGCCAGGGGGAAGAAGAGAGAAGAATGGCTGTAGAGTGGAGCAGACTCTTCTCTCTGCTCCCTGTCTGTAAATAACCCAACAGGCCAGGGGGAAGAAGAGAGAAGAATGGCTGTAGAGTGGAGCAGACTCTTCTCTCTGCTCCCTGTCTGTAATTAAGGGTTCCTGTGAAAGAAAGGACACATTCATTATGCATTCATTCATTATGTGCCCATGAGGCGCTAAGCTCACACACACACACACACACACACACACACACACACACACACACACACACACACACACACACACACACACACACACACACACACACACATTGGACGCTACAGTACACACTGAGGCAGCCATGGACACACACTAACGTGCAACAAGCAAACGTGCACACACACAAGGACACTCACAGACACACACTGTACACATGTACACACACGTGCAGACACTGTTGTTCACACACTGCATGAGAAACCGCAAGGTCTAGTGTTACTTGGGAAGTGTCGCACTGCACTGAACTCCGGACAGCGGCCTGGTGACGTGACAGCTAGAGGAACGTCCTGCTCGGATGAAAAACCCACACTGAACAACACAATGGATGTTATCTAGGCCAGTGGTTTTCAACACCCCCTCCCCCCTTTTATCCAAAGCGCTTTACATAGATTGTGCATTACATTCACCCATTCATACACCGATGGCAGGCACCAATCTGCTCATCGGGAGCAATTAGGGGTTCAGTGTCCTGCTCAAGGACACTTCGACACTAACTCTGGGATTGAAATGGGAACGTTGCGCTTCCCATCCGGCCACTCTACCCCTGAGATGCTGCCGCCCCACTGCAGTCACTCTCAATCTAACGCCGTAATATGAAGACTCACCTCTTCAGACTCCACCTCAGCCCGTATCAGCAATTGCCCTGGCCTTGACGACCTTGCAGGCTTAATATGCAAAGGCATGTTTCAACAGATTATTGATCTTTTTTTATATTATACTGTTTAGACTAATGATAAGTTCTTGGTTTACCTATGATCATATACTATTTCTATGCATTTGATTGATATTACCTCGTGTTTACCTTTCTTACTGTAAATTGCTCTGGATTAAGCATCTGCTAAATGCCTAAAATGTTAATTTGTTCACCCTCAGAGTTATAGACCTGGAACCCTCTCATGAACCCCAAGGGGTCCCAAGACCACACTGATATACAAGTTGAAGCTTAAAAGCCAGCACAAAGTAATGCGTGCCTAATACAGTGCAGTGTGCCTTTAAATGCACTGGACAGGCCTGACATCAGTGCGAATTGGCAGCAGTTGGCACAAAATGCAGTTTCTTTGGCAACGGTTTCGGGGTGGGTTGTGCACTCCATTTTGTCTTTTACTCAATTACTAAATAAAATACTTGCTCAATTATGCCAAAAAATGTAAACTTAATAACTGTAGCAGTCTTCGAACTGCTGGTGGTGTTTGTTTGATTCAATCTCAAACATAAAAAGACACGATTGAACTGCCCTGTTGTCAGGGTAAATTGTTCCCATCAATGGGTCAGTTGTTCAGATTATTTTAAATTAAATTAAAAGAGTCACGGTTCTTAGAATGTAAAACTAATAGCACATGTTCAGACACATATAATATAAATGACACTATAAAAATGTTTTCACAAAATCCAAAAACATCTTAATTCAAATTACTTGTTACTTGTTGCTGGTGGCACAACCGACACTGTTGACATTTTTTTTTAAAGAATAATAATTAACATCTGCCCACCAAACTAACTTAGTCACTTAATTGTGAGCTATTACAGCTCACAATTAAGTGATTAACATGTTGTATGTTGTGATTGATTCACAGCTAAATACAAATTGCTAGGTGAAAAATAATTATGCAAAAGAAAAGAATGGTTAGGATGTTCCAGAATGTCCCAAAAGTTCAGAAAAAAGCTTGACACCATTTTATCTCACAAGTCCAGGAATAGACTGTTGCGCCTTTCTATGTCCTTATAGTAGTGTGGTGATCTAAAAAACTAAGAGGAACTAGGTTTTTAAAGACTTGCAAACCACAGGATATGTGCATTTTAAAGATGACTCCTTAAAATGTGGAAGACGAAACATTTTAATTAATGTTTGCATTGTGGCTAAGAGCTGTGCGGCCTCATCCTTCTCAGCTTTATTACCCGTCTTGATGAAGACAGCACCTCATCAACACAGGTGTGTTTGAAGGATGACTCCTTAGACGTGGGGATTCAGTCAGAGTTTTGTTTCGGTCATAAGACCATCGTCTGTGCCATATGACGATGATTATGCACTTTAGCACGTGGCTGAACGTGTACGAAATTTACAAAAAAAGTTACCTCACATTCTATTACATATGCAACGTGGCGCACATCAGTGTGAATACAATAGTGTCATTGTGTTATCATATTTGACATCATCCACTGGCCACAAAGCTTAACTAGAACTGCACTTTGTCGAGTGCCTACTTGCGCGTTGCACACAAGTAGGCCATAAATGGCCTACTAGTGCGCAAGCAGAGCGTGCAAGTACTGTCGACCGCTACAAATCTCAGCCTCTCTGTGAAACATTGAAATGGCTCTCAATGATGACGTAATAAGGATTTGTTTCAGTCTCGGGTGGATTAAAGGAAATGCCTCTATGTCGAGATATATATATAGTTGTCTATGTATATATGTAATTTGTGAGTATACTTTGGTTACTCGGGTGGTTTGATGCTTATGTCCCTTTAATCCACCCGACACTGAAACATTTCATTATGTCACCATCGTAAACCAATTATACCCTGGCATTGGTACATATCTTCATCACGTCATGGGACATACGCTTCGTAGCATGACAGAAAATATACCTGCACGGTCTGCTTCCGTATGTCCCGTGCCAGCATATGACGTAATGATTACTTATGCCTGTTATGGTAGTGGTGTCGGATTACATACATGTATACATAGGGGCATTACCTTTAGTCCACCCGACACTGAAACATGTCATCGTTACGTCACCATCGATAACAAATTATTCCCTGGCATTGGTACATATCTTCATCACGTCATATGCTCATATGCTGCTAAAGGACATACGCATCATAGCACCTGACGAAAAACATTACTTGCACGCTCTGCTTGTGCAAGTAATAATCTCAGGCCCATTCAATAGACACGTCCGACTGTCCGTCACTGACCAGTACTACCTCTCCCCTGCACTCTCCCTGTCCTGTCTCTATATTTAATATAGCATAATTTTTTCCCTTTGTGTGATTATAGGGCACGAGTGACTTCTGCGTGGCCCCTGACAAGTACCTGATGAGTCGGACGAGGGATATCGTTAGCGCGGGTGAGTGTGACTGTGATAACGAAGCTATTAATGCCGTGCTGCTTTAATGCACACGTAATGACCACAGGGAGCGCACGTCTGGACGGCACGGCACTAATTGAATTCATGCTACATGCAAATTATGGTGTCACGACTGTCACCTGATGGTGTGTGTGTGTGTGTGTGTGTGTGTGTGTGTGTGTGTGTGTTTGTGCGTGTGTGCGTGCGTCTGTGAGCGCGCATATTATCCTTGTGAGGGCTTTGTGAGGACAATTTATTTTCCTGGGCCTCGCAAGAAAAGTTGTTTAAAATTAGACACTCAAAAACAAGGAACAGATTGAGGTTTAGGTTACAAATAGGCATTCAGAGTGTAGGTTATTTATACTTGCACACCAGTGTCACGCACCAGAACATAGCGCACAAGCGCACTGCGACACCTTGTGAGTTGTACATCTTTTGTTAGATCGGAATATAACTCTGGCTACAAGTGGCATTCATAACATTGGTGTCCCGCTTATGGCCTTCCTCACAAGTGTGTGTGTGTGTGTGTGTGTGTGTGTGTGTGTGTGTGTGTGTGTGTGTGTGTGTGTGTGTGTGCGCGCGCGCTTTGTCCACAGACATCGTCCACTACTACCTGTACTGCAACCAGACCCGTACCAACCCGTTCCAGCAGGTACTGAGAGCCCGACGACCTTCCTAATACCCTGCTGGCCTGCTTTGTTTGACCTCATCCATCCATCTCTCTCTCTCTCTCTCTCTCTCTCTCTCTCTCTCTCTCCCTCCCGCTGTCGGAGTGTGTGAACAGTGTAACTCCCAGGACTCATGTGACAGTAAAAGCTACTTACAGGAAGCATGAGTTCAAGTCCGTTGCTCTCCCCTTGTCCCCCATATATGGGGACTAGGTTGGTGGAGGGTGTGTAGAGCCCAGGATCACATTAGATGATTGACACAGGGGTGAAAAATGGGTTACAAAATCGTGGGATAAAAAATATATTTAAAAAAAGCTACTTACTTACGCTGGCCGGCAGCAGCAGCAGCAGTCATTCCACTGTATACAGAAAACGAACGTGCACAGATCAGATGAAAGCCATCATGCGGTCGAGGTGAACGGGTTGCGTTCGGTTCAACAGTAGCTGCTATCGCTGCACCGGTTCTCTCATTCTTTGTATTAGATTCTTTATTTCTTGCACTATTTATATCTGTTGTTTTGCTTGTCGTTGTCTCTTTTAGTTTGTTTGTTTGTTTCTTTCTTGTTTGCTTTCTTCATTTCTTTCTATTGATTTTGCTTGCTTGCTTTCGTGCTTCTTTCTTTCTTTCTCGCATTCCTTCTCCCTCCCTCCCTCCCTGTCTGCATGTGTCCTCTTTCTTTCTGCTCTGAGGTTGTTCAAGGTCATTCCTCAGAGCCCGCACGAGGGAGTTTTCAGGTCAGGACACGTGTGTGTGTGTGTGTGTGTGTGTGTGTGTGCATGTGCGCGTGCGCGCGTGTGTGAGAGAAAAGGACATTTCTTGCTGGCCCTGGATCAGTGGGTCTCAGAAGTCATTATATCACCCCCCCTCCTTCCCAGTACCACCAGAGCACAGAGACACACAGGGCAGAACAACTATCACCCAGTCAGCAATCCTCAGCAGACTCAAAGGCTGGAAGTTCGTATGCTAGCCGAGCATGCATGCGCATTTTGCATACTAATGGACAGAGACAGACATACAGACAGGCAGGCAGGCACACGCACGCACGCACACACACACACACACACACACACACACACACACACACCATGGCTGGTTCTTCGCTTGCGTAGATCATAGGAGGAGTTTAGAGTTTGGGGTCCTTTTACTTTGTTTGAGGCTGGCACACACACACACACACACACACACACACACACACACACACGCACATGCACAAGCACAGCGCTGCCGTATTATGGTCTTTAAATCACCAAAAGAGTATTTTGTATCTGCACCGTCCGTGACCTTGTATTCAAGTTGTATATATTCTGCCCTGCTCTCACCCCCCCCCCCCCCCCTCTCTCTCCCTCTCTCTCTCTCTCTCCCTCTCTCCACTGCTCTTTTTATTTTCCATGTCATTTCTCTCTCCCTGGTCTCCGGTCGTCTCCCTGGCTGCAGTGAAAGCCCGGGGTCTGATCTGATCAGCAGAGTAAAGCTCCTTTGTTTTGTTTTCTTGGCCGTTGCTGCCAAAGACAAGCGGCAGAACACAGAAGGAAATGTTTTCTTCACATGAGAGAGGACGGTTAATCACATTCATGAAGGCCTGAGATTAGGCCACCGCTCTGGGGAGGAATGTCCTCTGTGGTGTCTCCAGTGGGGAAAGAAGTAGTCCATGGATTAAAGTTCTGTCGCCACGACCGATTTCACTCATTTGGATTCCTTAGAAGCCAACATTGTCTTCTGTGGAAGCATGATGTGCAGCGAAAATTGCCGATCTACAAGCTCTTAATGCGTTGAAGATGCATAGAGCATGGGCGTCTGCTGGCCTAGTGGTCCAGGCGCATGCCACATAGGCTCTGTCCTGACAACGTGTTGTGTGTTCGAGTCCCGTTCATGACGACCTCTGCTGCATGTCTCTCCCTTTCTCTCTCTCTCTCTCCCTCTTTCCTGTCTATCTTCACTTGATACTATCAATAAAGGCAGAAAAAATAAGAAAACAAGTCTTTAAAAAAATGAAAATGCATAGAGCTTGTTGATACGCTACTTGCTATTTTTGAATTTGAATCCTGAAAAGTAACAGTTTTGGACATGAGGTTTCCACCTGACAGAGACGATATGCTTCCATTACCAAAAGTACACACACTCCTTATACAGTACTGTATGTCCCATTTCTCAAGTTTTCTAAATGAAAAGATGTAGTGGAGTAGTCTAAAGTAAAGTATTGAAATATTGACATACTCAAGTAAAGTAAAAGCACCTTAAAATGGAACTTGATGTACTTGGTTCCTTTCCTGGGTGGAGGTTTGAGTCATTTCTCTGCCTATGGTTTCATATTCAGGTGTTTTAAAAGGATCTGTTCCTTCTATTCCACTATTTACAATGTCATTATAGAGCTTTTTCTGCCCCCTGCTGGTCAAACGTAAACTTGAAAGACTTTATCCCTGGTGCCTGTTTTGGGCATAGAACCGATTTAGTGTAGAAATTATTATAGCCTACTTATTAACTAAGTATAATGGTTTAAGTGGTCAATAACAGGAATGTTTTGATCAAATTGTGTTCTTTCATGTTTGTTTTTGTGCGTTTCTAGTCGCTGACCATCTTCCAGAGATCTCTGACCACAATGCAGATCCAAATACAAGGTCTGCTGCAGTTTGCCGTGCCTTTGTTCCCTACTGCAGAGGTAACGCGCACGCACGCACGCGCACTCACACTCTCACACACACATACTGGGAAGTCCTATTATATAACTTAATTTGAAGGTTATGTTCAGTGACAATTGTGCGTGTACCTTTTCATAATGTCATGCCAGGGTGCGTTGGCTCAGGGTAGACTAGAGAACAGAGTACAGCAACTTGCAATGGGCCTGGTCTACACGATACACGGGGTCATCAGTGCCCATGTACAGTACATGTCAAACTACTTTAATAATGTGAAAGACACACACAGGCACAACACCAGATCACTCCACTGATCACGTTCAACCCGGATGCTGCACAAACATGGGGTTAAATTTGTTCTACCGCTATGCCACCAAAATGTGGAATGCCTTCCCAACAGACATCACAAAGTAATCTCCTTCAACTCCTTAACACTACGACGTCGGAGCAGCCGTTCTGACCGGATTTGAGATTTAAAAGTTTATTTTCTTAGCCCATGGAGTCCAGAGAAAGTTCCCCTTGCATGACTTTGTCTAAATATTCGATTGAAATCATCTCTGTTTTTTTTTCCATTTGAAACGTTTTGTAAATATGATTTAAGGCATATATCTACTACTCTGTCTGGCTATTATCGGCACAATGGACCGCCATCCCCATTTCTCCCCCACTCGCCTTTTTTTTGCGCTGCTTGATAATGGTGTCTTTTATCAACCGATTCCCCGGCTAGCTAGCTTCTCGCTCCATTGAAACCGAGCATTCAATAACATCCCTCTGCCCTCATCATGGATAATAATCATTGTATTCATATTATCTTATCAAAATAGTAAACAAATTCCAAGTTAATTAACCAGCCAAACATATATGATTTAATTAGTTGGAAATGGGATTCAGGCTTGGAGGCTTGAACAATGTCGTCTCCAGCTGGAGAGGGATGAGTGGGGGAGAGAGTGGCCAATCAAATCGCACCAAAAACACGGTCCCCCTGACCGTTCAGCCGACTGAGTAGTAGTGAAATTCTTTCAGACTTCCTAGTGTTAACTGGTCCTAGAAAAGTCAGCTAAGCTTAATACCAGAAATGTTTTTTTCTCTCTAATGTGGCTGTGGTCTTGTCTGCCACACAGAGAGACCTGCTGGGCATCCAGAACGTGCTGAACTCGTCGGAGGCCAGCCTGCACCAGCTGACCGCTCTGCTGGACTGCAGAGGACTCAACAAGGTTGGTTCACTGCATCCTCATGAAGTACTGTACAACTAGGACAGGACAGACATGCTGGGCCGTACACTGGCCTGTAACACAGGACACAGTCATCTGGATCCGGCCCGTATGCCTGCCTGGGTTATTATCGTTGATGGGATATTTCACTTTGTGAGTACCTCGGGCAGTTTTTAAGTTGCTTGATTCAGTATTTTTTTTTAAATATTTGATATTCACTTCAAACTTAATTTTTACCATGTTAGATTCATTGAAAACACACGTTCCATTTCTGGTGACTGATATTGTCCTTCTAGTGAGTGATTTTCTTTTATGTTTTGTTTTTATAAAAAAAAGAAATGGAAAAAGAAATGAAAATAAAAAACACGGCCCGTTACGTTGTGCAATGTTTCTTTTCCAACATGAACAAAAATGTCTATAAATTAATCAATTTGGGGCTGTTCATGTAAACTGTGTGGTCGACAGTGGTCAGTGTAGTGACCACTGACCACTGTGTGGTCGACAGTGGTCAGTTGTAGTGACTACTGACCACTGTGTGGTCGACAGTGGTCAGTGTAGTCACTACTGACCACTGTGTGGTCGACAGTGGTCAGTGTAGTGACTACTGACCACTGTGTGGTCGACAGTGGTCAGTGTAGTGACTACACTGACCACTGTGTGGTCGACAGTGGTCAGTGTAGTGACTACTGACCACTGTGTGGTCGACAGTGGTCAGTGTAGTCACTACTGACCACTGTGTGGTCGACAGTGGTCAGTGTAGTGACTACTGACCATACTGACCACTGTGTGGTCGACAGTGGTCAGTGTAGTGACTACTGACCACTGTGTGGTCGACAGTGGTCAGTGTAGTGACTACTGACCACTGTGTGGTCGACAGTGGTCAGTGTAGTCACTACTGACCACTGTGTGGTCGACAGTGGTCAGTGTAGTGACTACTGACCATACTGACCACTGTGTGGTCGACAGTGGTCAGTGTAGTGACTACTGACCACCACAGTGTGGTCGACAGTGGTCAGTGTAGTGACTACTGACCACCACAGTGTGGTCGACAGTGGTCAGTGTAGTGACTACTGACCACTGTGCTCACGGCGGCCCTATGTTGTTCCTGTCCTCTCTCTAGGAATACCTGGACGCCCTGGTGGGCGTGTGCTACGACGGCGTGGAGGGTCTGCTCTACCTGTGTGTGTTCTCCACGCTGGCGGCCTGCGCCTTCTGCGTCATGCTGTGTGCCATCCCCCGCGCATGGAGGCAGATCGCATGCAGGTGGGTGTCTGTTAACTCAGTGGCGGTACAAACGTCCCGTTTGTACAAACGTCCCGTTTGTACCGCGGCAGGTCACGTCGTGCCCGTTCGCAACATTCTCCTCTTTCTATTGCCTTTGTATGTAATCGCGCCGCTCTAACCATCCAAGTCTGAACGCACCCTCACACTCTCTCCCCTCTCGTCCCCTCTCTTCAGGGAGCGAGACTACGACGACATCGACGAGGAGGACCCGTTCAACCCGCGGGCCAGCAGCAGGAGGATAGCGTCCCAGAACACTGCCAGCCACCCCAACATGCACAGCTTCTGCTCCTACACCAGCAGCATGGGGGGCAGCCAGAGCAGCCTGCCGCCCCCTGCCCCGGGCCCCGCCATCAACAACGCCCCGGTGGCAGACTACCTGTGAGCCTCCACAATACAATGATTCATAATCATAATAATAATACATTTTATTCATAAGGCGCCTTTCAGGGCACTCAAGCTCGCCGTACAGTTAATACATTACAGAACACAGTTAAAAGCAAAAACTAAAAAAATTAACCACTATAAAGACCTAAAGATGTAACTATATGTCTTAGACAGGGAAGCGTTGGATTTGATTGGACGTAAATATACGTCTTTGGCAGGCAATGTGACTGGTGGTACCACCCCCCTCCCCCCAAAATTGTCATATTTTAACTGAAGAAGAGGATATGTGTGTTGTTTGATTCTTATGTCTCTCTCTCTCTCTCTCTCTCTCTCTGTATCTCTCTCTCTCTCTGTATCTCTCTGTATCTGTATCTCTCTCTCTCTCTCTCTCTCTCTCTCTCTCTCTCTCTCTCTCTCTCTCTCTCTCTCTCTCTCTCTCTCTCTCTCTCTCTCTCAGGAACCAGACCGCTCTGTTCGGTGGGAACCCGCGGTACGAGAATGTCCCTCTGATTGGCCGAGGTTCGCCGCCTCCTTCGGTGCGTTGGGTCCCAGAGTCCCGCCCCTTCATGTAGAAGTCACTTCCCTCGGCCTTAACCAATGCGCTCTTTAGTCTGAGGAGCACAGGAACCAACTAATGCCCCATGCCCCACAGCATGGGGTCTTCAACGGGGTTTCCGGGACCCCTAGGGCTAGGTGGTCCTCAGAGTTACTAGAGAGGTTACTAGTTACTACTATCGTAGAGCGGTCCAAATCCCCCCCCCCCCCCCCCCCTCCAAATCAGAGGGGAGTACAGAGCCAAAGGCAGAACCACTCCCCCTTGAAATAGCAGTAAATATGCAAGTGCAGGCGATTTTGGGGAAGTGGGTGGTTTAGGAAGCTGTAGGTTTTAAGTGGGTAAATGTCTGCAAATAGTTACACATATGTCTCTCTGCTAAGTAATTATTGGCCAGAAAGACAACAGGAAACGCTGAAGACCCCTGCCAGATAGTGTTGTATTTTTTTAAATGTTCTTTTGTCATCACAGTTTTTGCTTAAATGCTTATCATGAAGTCACGTTTTGTGAACATCATCCGTCACTCAGAAAGCAGAAATAGAAGTGGAACGGTTCAGTCTTTGGCTGGTTGCGTTTGTACATCAGCGACGTAACACTGCTGGCTAGTTAAAGGGGGTGAAACTAGGCTGTTTTTGATTTCCAGTTCAGGTTCAAAACTACCCAAAAACATTGCAAGCTGCATATAAGGCTGACCTTGCAGTAAACATGATGTAATCAAATTTAGAATGGGTTTGTTATATTTAGGTGTGTCAGTTTCCAAGCACCAGTTGTAATGTTGATTACTGCTATGCTTGCATGTTGGCACACCCATTGCTCTAGGCACAAGATCTAATATTTTATTTAAATAACACTACGTCGCCTGTTAATTCCTCTAACATTTTCATTTTGGTGCATTCATTCATTGGCCTTCGTCTAGTAGTGCCTTTTATTCTGTCCTTCGTAACTTACGGGAGGCAGATTTGACCAAAGCGAGAACAGCGGAGCCAGAAGTAATGTATTTAATATTTAAACATCAACACAAATGGTAGACTCCCAGATGATGGAGAAGTTAGGTTGGCAGCAATACCCTTAGCGACCACCAATAATTTGTACTTTCCACCTGGAAATTTAGCAGATCTACAACTACATGTTCATAACACGATAACACATATAGCACCATCCATTGTGAGCTTTTAAATCTGCTATTTTTGGTGCACGACACAAAGCGCAATCAACTACAATTCAGGCATTATTATCATTGCCTAATTTGCCACCCAAATCCCCATCAATATACTGTAAATCTAACCCACCCATCCCCTCGCCTACTACAACCACAGCGCACCATACGTTTCAGCTAACCGTTTCTTTTATATATTTTGTTTTGTTTGTTTGTTTGTTGTTTCTATGTGCGTTTGTATCTTTCATTTCTACACTTTCCTCTCTTTTTATTTTTAAATCAACTTTTGGAGGTATGCTCTCAGCAATATAGAGACAGAGTAAGTCTACCCCCCCCCAACTAAAAACCAAAATCTCTTCCTTGTCTTTCCTCTGTTGCATCTCGTCCTTATTCCTGCTTTGATCTTTCCTCCTACTGGCTCCCATTTCTTTTGATCACCTTCCTGTTCTGCATGGCTTTTGAATTCCTGTTAGTTTCCTTTGCCCTTGTTCCAGTTTGTCTGACTTAGAAGGGGGTTGTCTCCCTCTAGTGTTGAGAGGTTGGTAGTGCTGTCCTTGGACCCACTGTGCACACACACACACACACACACACACACACACACACACACACACACACACACACACACACACACACACACACACACACACACACACACACACACACACACACACACACACACACAGCTCTTATCCATGCATGTAGTCCACCACCAAAGTCCACATCCGATTCTATAGCTTGTGCGGCCACAGGGTGGTGCTAGACGCCAGGCCTAGTGCTATAGAATCCCTGTTATCCTGGTATTGCTCCCTGCCACAGCACACAATGTTTGATTCCTAACAGACTGAAACATGTCACGATGACCCTCACAGTAGCCGTTTCTCCCAGGCTATTTAAGACCAACTACTGTATAACAAATTATAGTGAAACATTTATACTAGTGCAATATTGTCACTGTCGGGCAGAAAGCTATACTTGATGATACTACATCGTCACACGAAAGCATACAAAATAGCACATCTGCAACAAGTTCCGAACCTGTTGATCTGCTATTTTTTTATTTGAATCCTGAAAAGTAACGCCTTTGGACATGGAGAGGTCTCCACTCGAGTGAGAACGATATTTTGTATGGCTTCATACTTTACTTGACATGCACCAATAAACTGATCTCATATTGTATAGCCATGTAGTCGACTACTACTATCATTTTACAGTCTAGTTTGCCCAATTATACAAGCTTTAGAAGTAAAACTATGACCTGCAACTTAGAAGGGAAGTTTGGTAAGTCCTCATCAACATACATTTCAGTTACACACAGCGCAGTAATATACAATCATATCCATGTATTTGTTTATTTGATCCATGTCAAGTATGAAGGCATACAAAATACCTTACTCAATGTTTTGGTCTTAAATAGCCTGGGCGAAACAAGGGTCTTAACTCCCAGTTCACCTCACACTCCCGTCTGCCTGTCCCCAACTAGTATGTGTCATGGATTACTTTAATTGAAAATATATCTGCCTACATGTTATAATGTACTATTAAATGTACTATTTAATAGTATTATTAGATGTCCATGACCAGTTTGACTGACATTAATTAACCACTTGCCTTTGTCCCAATTGTCTGAAAATGCCAATAAACATTTTCACAAATAGCGAAAATGGCCGATTTACTCGGCTATTTCCGCTATTCCCGCTATTGGTCACATAAAGTATATCGTGGACTTGATTGATGGAGATGTCCACTAGAACAGTGGTTCTCAAAGTGTGGCCCTGGGACCCTCGGGGTTCCTTGAGGGGGTCTGTAACACTTGAGAGCGTGCAAGTTACGGGTCCATTTGGTTCCACTTGCGTGCTCTCAGAGTTGCGAGGGTCCTTGAAATTAAAAAGCCTGAAGAGCCACTGCACTATAGAACAAATCCATTTAGTAAAACGATCAAATCGGCTTAATCGATCCGTCAGAACTATGCTATAAAGCTAGCTTCTCATCGTGTGACATTCATGTTAATGCATTGTCTCGTCTGCGTCTGCCTGTGTCGTCACCACAGTACTCCCCCAGCATGAGGGCCACCTACCTCTCCATGACCGAGGAACAGAGCAGACACTTTGGACACGACTTCCAGGTATAGACCAGCCTATCACACCACCACCACCAACCACCCATCATCATCCTCTCTCCTCCGCTCCCTCTGTCCGAGAGGTAACTCACCGCCACGTGGCCACACCACACACACAAGACAACGTACTGTTACAGAGGGTGTGTGTGTGTGTGTGTGTGTGTGTGTGTGTGTGTGTGCACGCACGCCCGCCCGCTTTACCGCATCGTGCCAAAAACCTCTGGTGTGCGAGGTCACGCCAGTGCGGTATGTATGGGCTTCTCAATATGCGTCAGTAAGGTGTCGGACCCTCTCTCGGCTACCCAGGACTTCCCCCATCCTGTGCTGTCTCAGGACTAATGGAACCATAACTTTCGTAGTATACCGTTCCATTTCATATATCATGTGTTCATTCATTCATGTCGGTATTACAGTTCTGCCCTCGAGTCTTGGAGAAGTTGGAGAAGTTTTTAAATGTTTGAATTGTACAGAGTTTGGCTGCAGAGACATTGTTGTCGAATTATATAGGCTTCGAGTCAGACTACGATGTGTCAAATATTTGTTAAAAAAAAATAATTATGGAAAGAAAACTGCGATGCTTGTCGATTCCTTTTTCTGCACTTGCTCAAGGGATTCCGATGATATATAATTTATGGAAAAGCGTCACTTCGGAGGTCTCACAATACTACTGATACTTAATGATGTATGTCCACCGAACTTACATTTCTTGTCAAACATGCAAATGATGCAAGCATTTCTTTGTGCCTATATAAACTACTTTGCTTGTCCTCAAAACCAATTTTTCTACAACATTCAAGTCTGTTAAAATGCTCCCTCTCTCTCTCTCTCTCTCTCTCTCTCTCTCTCTCTCTCCCCCCGTCTAGTTTCTCCAACACCTTTCTATAGGCCTATAGCAGTGCCCTATTTTGTGTTGCCACAGATAGCAAGCCATTACTTTTTTCCCCGATAGAGATTTCCGAAAATATTTTTATAAATTAGTTTAAGCCTGCCCCATTTGTTGCCACAGATGGCAAACCCATTCATTTTGGCCCGATAGAGATTAACACATTTTTTTAAGCCTGGAACAAAGCCACCCAGGCTCCTGCTGAATCATACCATAAAACATAAAAAACAAACATTTCAACATTTAACTATTATAATACTATATTTAATAAATACCTTTGGTTCCAACTTCCAGGCTTAACATCAATTATATACATATTTTCGGAAGTCTCTTCCATCGGTGCCACCACAAAATGGCCACCACTGCTATAGACTGACACCACATAAGACGGGAACGCCCAAAAACGTCACATCCGGTTTTAGCCGGGTAAGAATTTTCTATGGCTGCCAATGCATCTTTTTCCAATCCTTAATCACATACGGACAAACATCTATGCCGATAATATCTAACTTGCGGAGGTAACGTGCCTTGTCCACGGGCAACAGATCTTTCAACCTATGGCATTGCAAATACGTTTGATAATCGCTACTCTGCGCAATATTGTTTTGGAAATGCCGCAAATTGCATTGCAGTGAACGAGAGCAAATCACAACCCCCCCCGGGGGTGGTGACTCCGCCCTGAATATGCGGTGTGGTGTCAGTCTATGCCGTGAGGAGAATGAGATTTCCTCTTGGGTGTGTACATCCTTCTCCTGAGTCTCCTCCTTAGCAAAGCGAAGGGCAGACCTGTGTACACCTTACTGTTTGCATTGTAGTGAAGGGCAGACCTGTGTACACCTTACTGTTTGCATTGTAGTGAAGGGCAGACCTGTGTACACCTTACTGTTTGCATTGTAGTGAAGGGCATACCTGTGTACACCTTACTGTTTGCATTGTAGTGAAGGGCAGACCTGTGTACACCTTACTGTTTGCATTGTAGTGAAGGGCAGACCTGTGTACACGTTACTGTTTGCATTGTAGTGAAGGGCAGACCTGTGTACACCTTACTGTTTGCATTGTAGTGAAGGGCAGACCTGTGTACACCTTACTGTTTGCATTGTAGTGAAGGGCAGACCTGTGTACACGTTACTGTTTGCATTGTAGTGAAGGGCAGACCTGTGTACACCTTACTGTTTGCATTGTAGTGAAGGGCATACCTGTGTACACCTTACTGTTTACATTGTAGTGAAGGGCAGACCTGTGTACACCTTACATTGTATGCTTCATGCTCAGTGTTTGTGAAGCACAAATCCAACCATAACGTCAAATGGCTGAGGGAGGTATTATTCTTCATAAATATTTTATGATTTATTTCAATGATCTCTCACTCACACTCACTCACACACACACACACACACACACACACACACACACACACACACACACACACACACGTGTGCGCGGAACAAAAGCACAGTTCCGTGTTTGTTAATACTGTCATTATCCAGAGAATACTTTGGAACCACGACCTCTGTAAATAACTTGTACTATAATGGACTGCTGTCTTATTTTTTTGTTAAATTTTTTCTCTCTGATGTGCCACTTTTATGAAGTAACTCCTTTTTTATACATCCTAATGTTGCCTCCCTTACAGTGGAGCATAGCAAAGTTCACGTTACGGGAGCCACGATGGTTTACCACTAAACCACTTAAAGGAGGACATAAACTCATTTTCAACCTTGAAGATTCAGCAATGCATTGCTATTCGGCTGTGCGCGATCGATGCAGCAATGTGACAAAATCAATAGTCGATAATCAAAGCCTAAATGTCATTATATATATAATATAATTATAATACTGTATATAACATAATATAATTCTAAATAGAATATGTTGTTCAGTATATCTGAACTTGTATTGACTGATGAAAGATTTGCCTTGTTGTGCATATAATATAGAAATGTGTGTAAAAACGAATCAAATTGAATCGTTACCTGGTGAATCCAAATGAATCGTGACTCGAGGGCAGTGCCAATGCACACCTCTACTTGAAGATGAGTTTGAAAATAGGCAAAGCATTCCCTTCACCACTTAAACCCCAGCATACGCATTGTGGTCACGACAACGTGCTGTGAGCTTGTCGACCTGCTATTTTCAGCAAAAGCTTTCCTCACAATGACAGAAAACTGAAAATACACTATAGCATAGAGACCTGAGGGACCCCGCTCAACCATATGCGGTTCAAAGGAGAATTCCCGACTAGCTGTTTTCTTACCTTAATCTGTTATTAGAAGTGATAAAGGTAAACAAACAAAAGTGTTATAACTCTATCCCGAGCCCACGCTGCCCACCGCAGCTCTGAGCGTGTGCGATGGGTTTCACAGTAAATTCATTATTTTGATGGCTCAAATTGTATAATTTTTTTGAGTGTTGCAACCACTCCAAGGAACAACAATGTCCGTATGTGTTGTTCACCTACAGTATGTGACGTTAATGAGCACCAGTATGTACCAGTAGGGGCGCTGTAGTAACGTTAGCCTAGCACAGCAACACACATGAATGCTGCATGCGTGCATAGAGAGAGAGAGAGAGAGAGAGAGGAGGGGGGGGGGGGGGGGGGAGAGAGAGAGAGGGAGTTGCACCACTCGGTTCACACGGGTGTGATTTTTTGTAGACATGTCATATTGTCGCATATGGGCTGCCTTAGTGGGCGATTTAGCGTCATACTCGGAGTTGGGATGGAGTTATGACACTTTTCACATGTTCCACTCGTAAGAAAACGGCTTTCTCCGTAAAGATGATGTTAAGATTTTTGAACGCTTTTGGAAATGTTTGCCTATAATGACAAGCCTAAAAACAGGGAGCTGGGTTGAAAGTTGTTAATGACTGTTTTCTGCATATTGTACCATTAAAATAAAGCTGTACAAATCAAGCTCTGGCCACCACCTTGTGCAATGTGCTGCTCTAACATTGACACATAATGCACCTAGCAAGGTAACCTGATTAATTATTACCTTATTAGAACATTTCCATTACAACATATCACCAAAAGATGCATTCTCCTAATTGACCAATAATGTTTTAATGTATAGGAATCTTTTAATATGTTTTCTTTTTGTATTCTTATTTTTGTTTTGTTTGTTTGAGTGCATGTTGTACTGTACAGCCATCAAGAGTGTGATCATTCTGAGTGATAATTGTGTGCGACTCCAGGCATGGGGTATAATTGTGAATTTAATAAAATACTTTTTAAGTAGAATTGTGATGATATTGCTTGTAGTCATTTTTGCTATTTTGTCATTGAAAGTACATACAGTTATTAGGTAACCCTTCATTTTACGGTACAGTAATCAGGTAATTACCTGGTAATAATAGGCAACAAACTACTGGGTAACTTCCAGCTAATTATAAGTATTTACCCATTAATTACCAGGTAATTACCAGGTGATACCAGTAATTACTGTACCGTATAAAATGAAGGATTACCCATTATTATAGCCTACTGTAGAGTGCTCTCTCTCTCTCTCTCTCTCTCTCTCTCTCTCTCTCTCTCTCTCTCTTTCTGCGTGTGTGTCGATAGACAACGAGAAGGGTTTAACACCGACATCTGTAACCCATCAAATTGCGTTCCAGTCTGCCAGGTGGGTCATATATTATGTTGGCATTCAATTCATCTCACTCATCAGTTTTAATGCGAATCATACTCTTGCACTTTTACTCAAAAAGTTTGAATACCGGACTTTTATTTGTAACATTATTTCTACATTGTGGTATTGCTTTTGAATAATTATGTGAGTAGTAGGAGTAGTAGTAATACTTTTTTATTTATTATATTTATGTCTGCAAAGGTGAAATGGAAGCGGCCGGAGAGGCAGGAGCAGGACATCTGCTGATTCTCAACAATTCTGATTAGAAGCATTTGAAAATTGGATTGGCCAACAATGGCTATCTTGAGACTACAAAGATACAGTAAGCCTATAGCCTTTACCAATAGTTTTGTGTTTGCGTTCAAGACCAGCTATAAGTTAGGTAAAACGTTTAATTGTCCTCTATTACTGGGGGTCAGGTAGTGGATACTAATTCAATTACTGTTAAAAAAAGTAGTGAATATAGCTAAATGGATTCAAGTTTCTCTTTTGGGTCCCAGGCTAGACCATGAATTAATTCACGACCATGCAGTATACGGCTCACTTGGACACACTATGCATTATCTAGTATTTGAAATATAATGGTTATAATGGTTATCTTTTATGGTATAACTGATAAAAGATGTGCTAGATTTGCGTGATGGTGGCACGTTCGTTTCGTTTGACCAGATTGATCAAAAGTATAAGCTACCCAGAACCCACTTTTTCCGTTACTTGCAAGTCCGTGATTTTGTTCGCCAAAAATGTACTCGTTTCCCGACTATTCCACCTAATTCACCTATAGATTATAGCGTCAGCTCCTCTTAGTCTTAAGGGAAAGATATTGTCACTCTATACCTCATTATTTGACATTCATTTACCCTCAACCACTGCCTATAAGGATCTTTGGGCCCAGGACCTGGAGGAAGACATTTCTGATGAAACCTGGGAGGCCATTATGGGTCGTGTTCATTCTTCATCAATATGTGCTAAACATGGGGTGTTGCAATGTAAATTTCTCCACCGGGTGTACTGGACCAAGGTTCGGTTAGCCAGGATTTATGATAGTGTTGATCCAACGTGCGATAGATGCCACCAGGCTCCAGCTAATCTTCTTCATATGTTTTGGACCTGTCCAGCCTTACAATCTTTTTGGTCAGCTATATTTGATACTATTTCAGATGTGTTACAGTTTCCCATAGAGCCATCCCCTATTATTTCCCTATTTCGCGTCCTTCCTGATACTGTCTATCCCCCTGCCTAAATATCAATCTGACCTTGTCGCTTTTGTGACGCTTCTGGCAAGACGTCTTATTCTCATGCATTGGAAGAAAACATACCCCCTTCACATTCCCATTCCACATTGTCTGGATGATGTTTGTGACCATGATCTGCTATGTATATTGACTATATTGGAGTTTTTATTTAAATTTTTTATTGCGAAGGCAGTGAGCACTTACTATGAGACCTAGCAGATCATGTCTGTCTGTCTGTCTGTGTGTGTGTCCGTGTGTCCCCCCTTTGTGCCCATATATTGAGCTGAGTGATTTGTTTGTGATTGATGCAACACACTCCATATTTGGACGTATAGCTGCTTTGGGGACTCCTTATATGGTTATGGCTAAGTTAAAAACTTAACTTAAAAATAAATCTTAAAAAAACCCAAATATGTACGAGCTGCGTTCGCTTCCCGCGTTTGCGCGTCTTACTGGTTATATATAGTCTGTGTCCCCTTTTATGCCCATATGGAGTTATTTGTCAGGCATGTCCAAATATGGAGTCTATGCAGATGTCAGAATGACCCGTTCCACCCATCTGTCTGTGTCCCTTTTATGCCCATATATGAAGATTTCTGTATCTGTCTCTCTGTGTCCCTTTATATTTTTATATTTGGAGTTCTGTGTCAGGCATGCCCAAATATGGAGTGTTGTCATGTCAGAACAGGCCAGCTCCATATATGGACAGTGGGCAGGGGCTGTGTCCAAAGCCCGGGCAGAGGCCTTTTGTGGCGGTTCTGCACAACCGTGAGTCCGACCGGCTCGACACCAGGCACTGCACTCCCTGTGGTGGTGTGGAACGCATGTGTCGAATTTGAAGTCGGTGGGCTTTACAGTGGCTGGCATTACAGATGTACAGACATACAGAGACATGGTGCATTTATAGATAGATAGATAGATAGATACATCTATTGAAAAACTGCTAAATATGTACATTATTCCATTAACCCAAGTCGACTATTGGTTGTTTGATATATTGTGGGTTAAGTGGCCAGCCCTGCTAAAGGTTGGAACCCAGAGTACATGCAGTACATTGATCCCTTTGAGCTGTGCCGCCTCAAAACCTGACACAGCTGTCTGGCAATGCTGGCTTTCAGGGAAGCATTTTGAGGCCAGTCAAGGATATGTAAAATTAATATAACCATCAACAAAATCACTTCAATTATCATAACTGAAGTGCTTTGCAAGTGAAATATATGTTGTGGTTAATGTGCAGCTAGCTGAAGTGTGTTTGACAATAATTCTGTGCATGTTATTATCGCCAGAGTCCGTAGTGCAGAGTGTGAGTGTGAGCCTGCGTGTGCATGCCTAACGGTTTCTGCATGCCTAACGGTTTCTGTTGTGTCTGACATGTGTTGTAAACACGTCATGCCCAAAGATAGTCTATGATGTCAGACTGAGACCTGGATGTGTCAGTTATCTCCATATATGGAGTTCCAGGATGGTGAGGTCAGACTTGAATATACACCAGTTTTCTCCATATGGACTTCCAGGGTAGAGTCATATGACGTCAGACTTTAATATATCAGTTATCTCCATAAATTATCTCCGTAAATTGTGTTTGGCCGGAATGAGATGATGTATGATGATAAGAGCGCCCCTTACTTCACATGGGTGTGATTTTTATTGCGAACGCAGTGATTGCGAACGATGTGAGCACTTACTATGAGACCTAGCAGATCATGTCTGTGTGTCTGTCTGTGTGTCTGTCTGTCCCGCTTTTGTGCCCATATATGGAGCTGAGTGATTTGTTTGTGATTGATGCAAGTGTCTGTCCCGCTGTTACGTCACCATGACTCAGCCATAATCATATAAGGAGTCCCCAAAGCAGCTATACGTCCAAAACCCAAATATGTACGAGCTGCGTTCGCTTCCCGCGTTTGCGCGTCTTACTGGTATTAAGAATGTGATGGATGTGACAATAACTAGCCTCACTAGGCGTCAGGATTGAGGTATGGTAAATAATTGTTTCTATATTTGGAAGCATTGACGGCGACGCCTCTCAGCCAATCGTAATGCAAAGGCAGAGCTAACTCTGACATCACGTCGACATCACGTCAACGATTATAAAAGCTTGGTCGAGCTAGAGTTCATTTCACATTTCACACTCTGAGGACCATTACCTTCTCTACTGTTGTTTTGTCCAGGCCAGCTGTCACACTTTAGCAAGACAAGTGTGCCAGATTGCATCAAAGAACCACTGCTACAGTGAATGCTTTTGTATTTCACTTAAATTTGCATTTGTTTTTTTGGGACTGCAGGCATAATGACGGCCGCCGAAGATAAAATGGATATGTCCTTAGCCGACATTATCAAACAGGACAGACAGCAGCAGCCGGGGGGAGGAGGAGGAGGCGGTAAGGGAAGAGGTCGCGGAGGTCGTGGCGGCACAGGCGGCAGCGTCCCAGGTGGTGTTCATCATTTTGGAGGACCCACCAGAGGAGGATCTGGCCCCCCGAGGCCCCGTGGCCGAGGCAGAGCTCCGCCGCACGGAAGGCCCAGGTGGCATCGCCACGATGACTTCAACACTAGTGCTGGCGGTGGCTGGACCGGCGGCCTAGAAACCGGAGGCAAGCTCCTTGTCTCAAACCTCCACTGGGATGTCAGTAATTCAGACATCATGGAACTCTTCTCTACCGTTGGCACGGTGAAGAAGGCTGCCGTTCAATATGACCGACACGGAAAGAGTCTAGGCGTCGCAGATGTGCACTTCGAGCTGAGGGAAGATGCCCTGGACGCCAGAACAAAGTATGACCGCTTGACACTCGATGGGCGGCCCATGCACATATCCGGCCCACAGTTTGAGAGACAGCGGCGGCCACCCATGCAGGGTGCGAGCAAACATGGAGGCATGCGGTGGAATCGTTTCAGCAGCTTTGAAGGCGTGCAGAATATGTCGAGGTCACAGCGCCGCAGGAGCCAGTGGGCACAGCAAGGTCTTTCTAAAAAGAAACTTGATGCCCAGTTGGATGCATACAACAATGACATGATGGACACCAGCTAAAGGGTGAAGCCATTGTCCCCGTTAATGTCCCCGGTCTTCCCCTCCCATCTGCCCATAACGGCATGTTTTATGGCCTTCAACACCGCGGTACTGATAGAGCCAGATTTCTTGTGCGCACTGCCAGTAGGTCAAGCAGATTATTCTCATTAGTGCCAAAAAAAAGTACCAAATCGAATGTGATCCCTGTGGAAAAAAGTAGCCAGGCCCCTTCCATCAGGATGACTGGAGTTGTATGGATTTGTGTTCAATTACCTGCAATCCCCCCAGCCTATAGAGAGAATGGCTCCACCAGGAAGACATGACCTTACCTGCTGTCCCCACCAGTGCCCCAAAGAGAAGACCTTCATCGGGATACGGCTGTTTCCTTATGAAACAGGGGTTAACTGGGGACAGGGAGGAACTCCTTATTGCGAATGCAGTGAGCACTTACTATGAGACCTAACAGATCATGTCCGTGCGTGCGTGCGTGTGTCCCCCCTTTGTGCCCATATATGGAGCTGAGTGATTTGTTTGTGATTGATGCAACACACTCCATATTTGGACGTATAGCTGCTTTGGGGACTCCTTATATGGTTATGTTAAAAACTTAACTTAAAAAAATAATAACTTAAAAATAAATCTTAAAAAAACCCAAATATGTACGAGCTGCGTTCGCTTCCCGCGTGTCTTACTGGTATGGTCAGCACACTCTATAGTAGAGAGGATTATCACAACAAAAGAAAAAAATACCGTAAGTGATATTTGAATTAAGTGAAATCACTTACTCTACCTTTAATAGCGTACTGCCAGGGTTTTATCGCGCGTGACACTTACTTTGAAGAGCCAAATATCCGTAATCGCGTGTTACAGTGACAAACTGCTGTGTGTGGTGTCATGACCGATTGTTGTTCTTTCTTTCGGTGGTGGAAAAGCCCAACCGCAATTATGTTATTATCGGACACCACTGGACACACTGGGGGGGGCAAGCGACATTTGGAGCTCTACCTCTACATGCATGCACGCTCCCCCACGGCACAAACAGCTGGTTCAACAATCAGGCTGAACCCCCTGTTTTGTTTCAACCTCCAGGCAGTGGTGGAATTAAGAAGTACTCACGTGTTTTACTAAAGTATATTTACCTGTGAGTAAAATAATTTGGAAACTTTGGAAAAATTGGAAACGTTTTTGTCACATGGCTTAGGAAGGTGTATAATTGATTGAAAAACAATATAGGCTATCTGCTATTAAGCCATTTAAGAGATTAAGTCCATTGGGATTCTCCAAATGGACTGGGTATGGTATGTTAGATCTGTGATGGATCCACTAAGGTATGGTGACAGGTTACATGATTATGGATCCATCACAGATCTAACATACCATACCCAGTCCATTTGGAGAATCCCTAAATTCCGAAGACAACTGATCCACAGCTGGACTTAATCTCTTAAATGGCTTAATAGCAGATAGCCTATATTGTTTTTCAATCAATGATACACCTTCCTAAGCCATGTGACAAAAACTAAAATCAGGCTCATCAGCTCCTATCATCATACATCACATTGTCAGCCAATCATATCATCACAAATTTGGTATACACAAACATACCTCAAAAAGTGGACCGATTAAAAAAAGTACCTTCTAAATCATGTTGCTATATTTATACCTAAAATGATACAGACTGTCCCGGATTTAATGTGTTAAGTGAAATGATGTGATTTATTACTATTACCTAATGAAAACTGTCTAAGCTGAATGCCACAAGCATAATCACAAGCAATTGAACCAAAAAGCAAAAAGGTAACAAAAAACAAAACAAGCCGGTGTTGAATCAAGTTTGTTACTGCACTGCTTATTTCTTGTGTCGACCGGTAGTGTACCGTGTTTTCATCATCTATTGTTAATTATTATGGCCGCATGCTTTTTGTTCACGACTTTCTCTTTTTTGTTTTGCAATTCAAGTCTTCTTGACAAGTTCATTATTCAAAGCTTAAACTCCAGAACTCCAGTCCACCTATGTGTGGACTGTGGCGTTAAGCCCGACCAGATCTATTTGGTAGCGTTCCACCTTCCACACAAGCTGTCGCTGAGACTACTTTCCATCCAGCCTAGTACAACACTCCACGCCCCCCAAAGTCAGCCTCTGTTGCCCAGGTCTGTCCATCTAAAACCTCTCACTGCTATCCGTCTGGCAGTGCACCGGCCCATCGGTTCGGGTGGTGGGTCTGCCATGACGAAGCTGCTTGTGGTTCCTTTCTTTTGAAAATGGGAGAACTGTCCCATCAGTTCCTGTTTGAGGGAGCGACCTCCTGTGGTTGACTGATCAGCAGGATCCCTGTTAGTATTGGCATGCTGAACTCACTTCTGCAGGAATCACACGGTACACCAGGAATGGAAGTGTGCTTAGTGAGGCTCATAATTGAATGAATCCCAAATTAGAACATCATCCTTGTTGACCTTCCTCTCAACTTCAACTCGTTAACCTCCTTGAGACATTTTGTTCCTTTTGAAAACCACATCCTGTGCATCACTACAATCTGGGATCCTTGCGTGAGGGAGATGAGGGATGTCGTGCAGTGGTCCACGGTGTGAAGTGCTCAAAAGACTGGGAGGGTGATTGTAGCACCGATCGAGCTAAAAAACCGGGCCCAGCCAGGTTGTGTCGGTCTGGCAGTCAATCCCCACTCCTGCGCATCACTACACATGCATGCATGTTGGTATCAGCAGCAAGGAAGCTCAGCTGGATTTGAGGCCAAATAAGTTATTATCAGCATGTTGCTCTAAACCTCTCTAAAATTTTCGCTCATCTGGTGTCTCTATTTATTTCACCTTCTGCTGCCTGCAGAAGCAGTTTCGCTCCATTAAATTGAATGAGCTTTTGGCCGGACATTAAACATACATTGTGTTTAAATGATAAAATGATAAAGTATAGTAATGCTTCTACTGGATCTACCGAGTGAAGACACGCGACACGCCCTTGCTGCAGTTGCAGCCATTAGCATTTGTTTCCGGTTGCTATTCGGATTGTCTCTTATGGTTGGTATTTAATCCAGAAGTAATCTCAGAGGTTACCCGACAGGAAGCAACCCAACAGGCTTTGGTGAGAATGATGTCTTCCGGTGTGGTTGTGGCGGATTAACAGGAACAGGAGGAGTTATCCGGTGGCTTGTCCAACATGTGAGGCATGTCCAATTTGACGTTGTTGGTCATTTCCTCCATGCTCGTCTCCTGCACATTCTCCACTCCGGGGAGGGCGGCCGCCAGGCTGCGGAACAGCTCTTTGTCGTTATGACCCGTCTTGGCGCTGGTCTCGGTGAACATGGCGCCCAGCTCCTTGGCCCTCTGCTCTCCCTCCTCAGTGGTGACTTGCCTCTTATCCTCCAGGTCCGTCTTGTTGCCCACGAGCATGACGACGACGTCGCTTCCCCTCTCACTCCTCACAGGTGCAGTGGCCGGTGTCGAGTTCGGTCGGACCCGAAACCGCCCCACGAAAGGTCTCTGCCCGGTCTGGACAATCATGCAGGGCTAGCTGGGGATGAGGCTCCTGAAGCGCTCCTGTCCCGCCGTGTCCCACAGCTGCAGCCGCACCGTCCGCTCGTCCAGGTGCAGCGTCTTCGACAGGAAGTCGATGCCGATCGTGGCCTGGTACGTGTTGTCGAATTTGTCGCTAACGGAGCGCGTGATCAGAGATGTCTTCCCGACACTCTGCTCACCCAGAAAGACCAGTTTGAATTTTCTTAACGGGCTCCGGAAGTCACTGCACCCGGAGGACATGTTGGTTGAAGCTTCAGTAAGATCTGATGTACCGTATGTTATCTTGTGAAGCTGTCAACAGTCACCTCTTATATGAACACTGCTGCCGGGGTATCCTTGAAGATCCTTCTATTTATCTGTCTCCATGCCTGACGTCACAGTAGTGGCGTCACCCTATAGTGACAACATCCAAATACTGATGTCACAGTTAACTTACATGATATCAGTTTAAGATTGAATTAATATTAATTAATAATGAATTGTGGGTGCTACAGAACTGTGGATATAACCTACCAATGACCAAATGCAATCACGTGCGACACCAAAAAGTGTTTAATCCTGACATATGCACAGCCAGAGAATGTCTTCTAGTGAGTATACATTCCATCTGCTAGCTACACCAGCAATTGCGCATGTGGGCTAATGTTGCAAGACGCGAGAATGAATAAGGGCTGGTATTGTATGGCAGCTATAGAAGCATACATGATGTGTATAATGTAAATAATACATTTTAAGTTTCTCAGTTATTCCCCAAAATCAGTTTCAATAATATATCAATTATATGCCTATAATGTTTGAAGTAGCCTACATCAACCTTTTATGTAATCAGAATCTGCAGTAGTCATTTCATAATCACAAAAAAGTTCAAAAGTTACGGCTATAATCAATCAGAAGCATTTTTAAGTTGGAGAGACAAAATATTACGTTTGACATCGTCAAATCCTAACTGAACTATGATGAACTTACTATAGGCCTAATGTATTTCATGATGTTTATTTATCTATTAGACGGCATGGTAAAAAGAAAAACACAATGTTATAGTACATGCTTCTCGAGGATGTCAAATGTCGAGGTTAAAAACTCAGTTAAGTCTGAGCAGAGGCACCCCCAACTTGGAGCCCTGGTTGCTCGGTTCAGTTCTACAATTTCCTCTACCCCCATCTGTGTGTCACAACATTGCACTCCCATCAGGCAGCCAATCCAAACCGTTGATTTCCTCATGTTTCATAACCAGTGGTGGAAAAAGTACTCGCATGTTTTACTTAAGTAATACTGTAATGTAGAAATACTCTGTCTGTCTGTGAGTAAAAGTCCGGAATTCAAAATGTACTTGAGTAAACGTACTTTCTAAATGTACTTTCTAATTTTGATGCCAAGTATTGGCATCAAAATGTGAAAGTAGTCGGTATGCAGAATGTCCAATTTCAAGTCTTCAAATGTATACAAATCTTTTGAAAGCTTTTGCGTCGCATCCTGAGCTTGTAGATTTTCAAACGGCCAAAATGTATATAGGGATAATAGGGTTGAAGTGGTTAATGTATGTTTTGTAATAATATCAAAATCTACAAAGTAACTACCGGTAGTAACTAAAGTTGTCAAATAATTATAGTGGAGTAAAAGTACAATATTTGATATTATTTGATGTAGTGGAATAGATATAAAAGTATTGGTAATTGGAAATACGCAAGTAAAGTACAAAATCAAAACATTAAGTACATTACTTAAGTAAATATACTTTACTTTCCACCACTGTTCATAACCACTCACTCCACATTCATGTGGGGGAGGGACTAGAACAGTTTAGTATATAAATGTCTCATTTTAAAATCCACAGTGCACTGCAGCTGTCTAATGAAGAACAAGATGCATGTGTTAACGCAGAGCTGGCTCCTCTTCATATGGCTGCTTGCTCTGAACCTGACAAGTGCAGAAGGTAAGACCATGCATTCTCATTTACAGAGCAGATATTGGATCGCTGGTTCTCAAACGTTCATCATCATAAATCATGTCAATAATCCCGCATGTGGAGCCCTATATGAAAATATGTTGTGCAAGGTGAAACCCATACATTTTTGAGGGGCCAAGTCTATGGGATTTAATCTTTGGTTAGGGCACTTAAGATGCAAATCATTTGCCAGCCAAGTCTATGTGGCCGATATAAATACAACTTGAAATGAATTTTGTTTCATACAATAACACAATGCATTCAAGTTTCGTGGAGGCTGATGATAGTGCCAGACTGTTAGCAACACCACTAAAGCACGAGTCTGTGGACTTTTCATGTTTGCTTCCAGCGTTCCCCCGCAACGTACAAAAGCAAAACACAAGTTTGCACAGTTAACAAAGGAGTTATTTTTCCCCCACGCATTTTAATTAGGTTACAGTCTCATTGGACATCACCATCCATTTGTGTTGCATCCTAAACTGTCTTTCGTCGACTAAAACTTTGATGACCTTTTTTCATTGAGGAAAACCAGATTCAGTTGTTAGAGATGGACTAGTGTAGAAGAGATCCAGTAGAACTATCTTATACTTGTTTGTGTGCATGTGTCACTCTCCGAAAATATCCAATGGCAATCTATAAGCTTGTAGATCTTCTTATATATCGTTACATATAGCTGAGTATAAATCAGGCATTTCAACGCCATCTCGGCTGGCCAAAATTAATTTTAGTCGACTAAATCAACTGTAGATTTAGATTCAGTTGTTTGGAATTGTATACTTGCCACTGCCTATAAGTAGCTATACAATGGTGCTCCTAGCCTTATATTGTATGAATAGTTCACAATAAACACAAGCTTTAATGGATAAGCACACTGCAAACAGTTTTGTTTGCTCAATTGATTACAAATTGTTTAGTCAGGCCAAAAGAGTCCAAATTACTGTAAACATGAGTGACCTCAGTGATAAACTGTTCATCTTTGATGAGAAGAAATAGTCAGCCACTGACTAGCTTTGATCCTTCCAAGTTCCAAAAGGAACCCAGCAATATCATCATACAGTAGGCTACAAATATTTGCATGGCACAACAAGGCACTTTATGTAGAGCAGAGATCCGACAAATTGTCCCACCCTAGCCTGAAAAAGCACATTTTACAGAAATACTCCTGGAAGAAACGTCAGGCAGATCCAGGCTCTAGGGTGGGTGGCCATCTGTCTCGGGCTGTGTCAGAGAGAGGGAGAGAGACAGATAAGGGGAGACATAGAGGGAGATACAAGCAAGTACAACTAGTATCAATAAGATATCAAAGATAGCATTACGTATTGTATACAGTAGTAGCCTATATGATATTCAATGACATTGACATTGAACCTCCTGTTGTTGTTTCAACCTCCAGGTCAACTCTAACTCTGTGTGGACTGGGACAAGAGGCCATACATACATCTATTTAGTGTCAGGACTACAGTCTGAGTTTTGGGTCTGGGCCTGTCTGTGGGTGTGTCTAAATACAAGATGTTACCTTATGTGTTTTCTGCTGTTTTTTTGCTGACGGTTAAACGGTTCATGAGCTATGCCTGTTCAAGGTTTGCATTTTCAAATGAGCGCTATAGTGCCACCCTTTTGTCAATAGTTGTGGGCTTCGCGTCATCGTTTTGGATAGCCCTCTTCCATATTGCCAAATTTTGCAAAAACGACTGCACGGTTAAGCCAGAACTGCAATTTATGGCGGAAGAAAATGAAGGAGAAGAAGAAGAAGAAACATACAAATACAACCAGGGACCCATATGCCCTTCAAGCTCTGTCCCATAATAATAATAATGAAATGAAATACAGTCATATTTCTTTACTTTGACCCTAAACTATCATATTGCTTTAGTTTGACTTGCTAGCCTTGAATCAAGAACGGTCACTGTCATTTTAGAAAGATGAGATGCGTCGGCCCATTAATTATATGCCATCCGGGATTGTTGATAGTCAGCTGTTTAGAATTGTACACACACACATGTACACAATGGTGCTCCCAGTTGTATTGTATTGTATGAATAATAATATTAATGGTTTTGTTTGCTCAATTGATTACAAATTGTTTAGTCAGGCCAAAAGGGGGAAAGTCTGCCAATATCTTCTGCTGCTGCTAAGCATTTCATTTCATAACTATGTGTTGTTCTTCTTGAAAGTGCAAATGAGCTTGTATGAAAATGTAATTTCACCTACTTTTTTATTTGTTGCTTTGGACGACTCGTTCAATGACAACCTTATGTTTTATGATAATACTGCTTCACTGCTCTTGTCTCTTCACAGTGTCTGGCGATGTCAGGTTGGTGGGAGGATCCAGTCACTGTTCTGGTACAGTCGAGTTAAAACACCAGGGCAAGTGGAGACCAGTGGTTGGTTGGTTCGAATGGACCCAGAAGTCATCAAACGTAGTGTGCAGACAGCTGGACTGTGGGTCTGCTGTCTTAACAGAAACCATTACGGATGCTCCAATTCAACCTGTATGGTGGCTTAGATCTGAGTCAGATCTGCTCTGTGATGGATCTGAGTCTTCACTGACAGAGTGTGGAGAAAAGCAGTCCGATACTTCATTTGGCAGACTGAAGGTGACCTGTTCAGGTAACACAAACTTTAATAATGACATGCCTTTACAGTCTCTTCTTTAATCTATCTAGACCAGTGATCCTCAACCTTTTTAATTCGAAGAACCTCCACTTTGATATGCATGAGGCCTTAGTGCTAATTTAAGGTAGCCTACCAAGTGGACATAGTAGGGTGTCTCTGTGACTGTGTTTGTAAAAATGCTCTTTGAAACTCTCTCTCTCTCTCTCTCTCTCTCTCTCTCTCTCTCTCTCTCTCTCTCTCTCTCTCTCTCTCCCTCTCCCTCTCCCTCTCCCTCCCTCCCTCTCTCTCTCTCTCTCTCTCTCTCTCTCTCTCTCTCTCTCTCTCTCTCTCTCTCTCTCTCTCTCTCTCTCTCTCTCTCCAGAGTCTTTGAGGTTGGTGGTGAATGGGACTACCGGCAGTTTGTGTTCAGGCAGAGTGGAGGTGAAGTCTGATCAATCGTGGGTCTCAGTGTGTGAAGGTGACTTTGACCAGCAGGATGCAGAGGTGGTCTGTAAGGAGTTAGGCTGTGGGCCTCCTTCGGTCCTCCAGGGGGCGCTCTATGGAGAAGCGAAAGGGCCAATGTCGACCAAAGATTTCCAGTGTAAAGGCAGTGAGTCTGTTCTCATGGACTGTGGAACCTCAGGCTCAACTGGAAACACCTGCTCACCTGACAAGGCTGTTGGACTCACTTGCTCAGGTAAAATACATTCTAAACTTCAGGTTCAGATTATTATTTTATAATGAAGTAATATCGCTCTATTTTATTACGAAGTAATATTTTTATGGCTTACTCTCTTGTCTCTGCACAGAGTCTGATGATATCAGGTTGGTGGGAGGAACCAGTCACTGTACTGGTACACTGGAGATCAAATACCAGGGAGAGTGGAGACCAGTGGTTGATTACTTCTGGAACCCGAAGAGATCGGCTGTAGTGTGTAGACAGCTGGACTGCGGCTCTACTGTTTCAACAGAAGGGACTAATGGTCCAGATGCCTCTGTATGGACATTTAAATCTTCCTGTGTTGGTTCTGAGTCTAAACTGAGTGAGTGTGGAAAACTCCATCATGAAAGATCCAGTGATAGGCTAGAGCTGATCTGTTCAGGTAACATGAACAATTACTTGTCTTTTTTTCCACCCATCTATGGTATCTATGATCATAGATGTGTCTGTGATTCTCTCTATCTTAGTGCTTTGTATGATTCATTTGGCATTTTGAATTTGACTCTCTTATCCAGAGCGACTCTAGACAACAGGGTAAATAACATAAAGAACAATATAGTTCTGCAAAGAAACAATCTAAATCTATATAACAGAACATGTGAACAAGTAGCTAACATAGGTCTGTATACTAGTGTCATAAAAGAAAAAAATGACAAGGGACACAAGGAAAGAGGAGTGCTAGACCTAACCTGAAGATGTGAGTTGTCAGATTATTCTATAACTTGGCAGCCCCCTGGCAGCCCCAAGTTCCACACCACAGCAGGGGGTGCAGTGCCCGGTGTCGAGTCGGTCGGACACACGGTTGTCCAGAACCGCGCCAACAAGCCTCTGCCCGGGCTCTGGACCGGGCCCCTGCCCATCATCCATATATGGAGCTGGCCTGTATTTGGGCATGCCTTACAAAGAACTCCATAATATGGGCAAAAAAGGCAGACAGATATAATATCTGGGTGGGGCATGCATTCCAACTTGCATCATTCCATGTAGGCCAGTGCCTGCTGTAGAGGCTCCAACGCATAATTTCTGGGTGGGGCATGCATTCCAACTTGCATCGTTCCAAGTAGGCCATTGCCTAAAGGGCACCGATGTAGAGGCCCCACGGGCACCATTCTAGTAGCCCTAATGCTTTGATTCTGCCCTGCATTAATGCAGGGCAGAATCAAAGCATTAGGGCTATGAACCAGAGCTATAGACTAATGTGTAACATTAGTACAAATAAATTACATGAATGCAAACAGAATATGATTGGATTTTTATTTCAAAATCCACAAACAAAAGAGCAGTAGGCTACTGTTGTTACTAAAATATATGAGACGTGTGGGGACGAGATTTAGCGGACATTTGACCTGAATTCCCCTTTCTTTGTCAATAGAGCGCAGCAGTCCCGCCCCCTCTCAGAAAAACGAGTGGCCCAGGAAATGAAACCCCAATGCATTCTCCCATCGGCACTTCTAATATAATTTATTTAAAGACGGTTACGCCGCGGACAAAGCCAACTCGGATCGTGACAAATCATGACAATGAACACAACGTTTTGGGCCAATCAAATAATTTATAAGACGAAAAACAAAACAAATAGTGTTGTCTCCTGCCTTTATTTTCTTCTTTCTAATGATTTGATCGGCCCAAAACATTGTGTTCATTGTCATGATTTGTCACGATCCGAGTTGGCTTTGTCCGCGGCGTAACCGTCTTTAAATAAATTATATTAGAATATATATATATATATATTATTTTTTTTAATAAATGTTTAAACAACGTCCTTGGCAGTGTAGGACATCATGAAAAATAAGTTAAATAAGTCCTTGGCAGTGATTGAGTTTTAAGTACGGGGAAGGGATGTGACATTGGGTGATGTCCTATAGATACTCGGCTGTAATCACAGAAAGAGGATACTTATAATTTACAATTTACAAGAACAACACGATACTACATCAAATGCATATAAATAGTCATCAAGGATCAAGCATTCTGGCCTAAGCCTCTGCATTATCTGGACTGTTAGATGTGGACTATAGTGAGGACTGAGGAAAATGATGATTTATTTTTTTATGTTCTTCTCTATCCTCCCTTCCTTCTCTGCAGAGTCTGTGAGGTTGGTGAATGGGACTAGTTTGTGTTCAGGCAGAGTAGAGGTGAAGTCCGATCAGTCGTGGGTCTCAGTGGGCGAAGGTGACTTTGACCAGAAGGATGCAGAGGTGGTCTGTGGGGAACTTGGCTGTGGGGCACCCTCAATCCTTCAGGGAGCGCTCTATGGTGAATCAAACGTTCCAATGTTAGCCAAAGAGTTCAAGTGTAAAGGCAGTGAGTCTGCTCTCCTTAACTGTGGAACATCAGCCTCAACTAGAAACACCTGCTCTCTTGACAAGGCTGTTGGAGTCACCTGCTCAGGTAAAAGGCAAACTATAGTCATTGGTTGGATTATTGTTTTATTTAAAATGGAAGTAATATTACGATTTACTGCTTACTCTCTCGTCACTGTCTAGAGCCTGATGATGTCAGGTTGGTGGGAGGATCCAGTCGCTGTAATGGTACACTGGAGATAAAATACCAGGGAGAGTGGAGACCAGCACAACCAACTGGATATGACTTGGACCAGCTCTCAGATGTAGTGTGTAGAGAGCTGCGATGTGGCCGCCGCATTCGCAAAACAAACAAACGTGACTCATTTCGGAGAGTATGGTGGATTAGCCGGGACTGTGTTAATTCTGAGACTTCACTGAGGGAGTGTGGAACAAGGTTGTCTACTTCTTCCTTTGACAGATATGAGCTGATTTGTTCAGGTAATGCAAACACCATACTCTTATTATTTAGTATATTTTATTCAGTTTTTAATTTAATCTCTCAAGAAAACTGTCTCATCAACCATTCTCTGAATTCATACATTGATCATCACAAGCTTTTATAGTTATTCCAAAATAAGCCAATATTTATTAGCCTGGATCACTAGGCCACGGCCATTAAAAAATGTGTTCTGGGCAACTCGGGTCTGGTGACTATAGAGTCATGGCCAATCAGCGCCGTTTCAACTCGGTGACGCCCTATGATAAATTGTTTCTTTACAGAAACGACAGGTTTTAGAAATGTCATTATCCGACATATTTTATTTACAGTGTTGAAAACTAACATTTTCAACACTGTGTCCTGCTTGCTGGACATTCCTTAAAATGCCAAAGATTTATTTGCTGAAACAGATGATTAGTGAGCACACAAGCTTCATCAGATACAATGACATGAACTTTTTACACCCTCTATCTTTTCTACTCCAGGGCCCTGAACACATCACATGGCCAGCAGGGGGAGCTATTGAAGGAAAGATCGATCAAAGCTCTAATGACACTTCAGATAATACTTCAGCTGTGGGTCTCAAAGTGTCTTTCACAGGAACTCGCTGTCTCTCTTTTATACAGCCCTGTAGAGTGTAGCCTATACAACGCAGCCAGTTGAAAAGCCAATGTGCAAGCTTACAATGTGTCACACAAGCTTGTAGAGCTCCTATTTTAAAAATATGTTTTATACATAAAAACTTGTGAAATGGGACATTCTGCATAATGAGTTCTTTCTACATTTTGATACCAATACTATTGTAGCCTACTTTTACTACATTTCGACTCATACACTGAGTTGGCAGTGCCCAAATTTAAACCCATGACCCTGTGGTCCACTCCAAAGGCAAGAGCTCTACCAACTGAGAAAAAGCTATCTGGACACAATCAGTTGTAAACAGCATAATCAGTCAGTGTTTTTAACAATCATGTGTGTCCTGGTTTTGGGTATCATCTCCCAAAACAGATTGTTTTTAGATGGACTGCACAGGGGACAGGTGTTAATTATGTGTTTGGCAGACTGTTCAAGCTCACCACATTCATATACAGTATAGGCTACTGCACTGTCTTTAGATATTGTTCTATGAACACAGTAATAGAATAAAAGCAACACAGCACATTTTCTTTCTGTATTTTATTCATTTCTAACATTAGGCTACAAGAACAAACAATAAAAAGTTTGTATTTTTGGGTATCATCCTCAAATGTTCAACTCAGTATTGTAGTGTATGTCTTTGTCTCTGGTCTCAAGTGAGTGTTCCGTTTACAAGAACAGGAAACTATATAAACCAGTTCAGGTCATGACTCCAAATATTCGAACCAATTAAATCCTATATGCTCTAAAGTAGGCTACTTCAGCACTGTTCAATAGCAAAAATAGACAATTTACAAGTTCATGACACACCAAAGTCATGAGCTTGTAAATCTTCAATTTTTGCTCACTTTCTGTCAAATATGTGACAAATGTCCCTCAAGGTTTATTGCATTTGTTGCCTGTTTTTTTCCACAATCCTGAGCTATATTGACTTTCCCCAAATTAGGAGGGTGAAATATGTGTTTAACAGAAACCTTCTGCCAAAGTTGTTGCAGATATCTCCAGTGGGTAATTGGTTGCCATTATTCACAATATGATATTACAAAAATGCAGAAACGACAAAAGTGCAAGAGTCAGTAAATGCAAAAATATATACTTGTGTATACATACTGTAATGTGTATATTTTGAGTTAAGACCATTAATCAACCCTGTGCACTATACTAGGCCTATAGCAATTGGTACAGCTAGTGCATGGTCTAGTCATTGGCTGCAGTCAGTAACTAAGTGCCTTCCTTAAGTATACAAGTGCTTATTGTTTGAAATACACCGTACAATATTGTCGTCCTTTTACTTTACTTAAAATGGCGGAATATCTGAGGACAGAGCTTATTACTGTTCCCCATGAAAGAACATGTGGAAACAAGTGCCATGAGTTTTGGCCAAAAGAGGCGTGAGTTATGTAGCGCATTCACGTGACGTCAGTTACTCTTCCGGTTTAGACTTTGTAGGGGATAATATTTAATTCTCCATTGAGTTTCTATGGACCTCTTCTGATCTACGGCTACAATATTTAATTTCGACCGGTACATTATAAGGTAATGGTATTTATGGCTTTGCGATGATCCTGTCTTGCTAATGTTATCGGTCTTTTGCATTTTACTGTTATGAAAATGTCTACGTTAGTTGGAAATGGAAGCTAACGAATGCTAATAATGCTAGCGATTTTCCTCTTGTATATTTAGCCTGGTTTATGTTAAGCTTTACCTTTTTATATGAATGTATAATGATCACTATACCTCCACCATACATTTGACTCTTGTCCAAAGCTTTTAATATAATCTGTTTCCATATATATCAATCATTTTAGTCATTTGTTTAAGTGATTTTGTCCTGACACCTTTCTTGTGATGCATAGCCTAGGGGGCTGAACAATGTTAGTTTTAGTTACGCTGACACAGCCTCTCGTTCATGCTCATTTTTGTTAAACATTCGGCCTTTGATTTGATTTGATTTGATTTATTTAGAAAAGCAATCATAATACAACATTATAATCAGCGATTCAAGGATTACACAGTAAAGTCCAAAGACTTATTTCCACTGGGGTCCTCTCACACTGAACAATACTTTAAAATACATCACAAATACAATAATACATAACAGTACATATACATTACATACACAACACAACAAGTACATCCCTATCCATCCCTCTAAGATGACCCCTTATAGGGGAACCTTTTCCAGTAGCCATTTTTTAGTCTTAGTTTTATGTCCTCAAATTGGAGGTCAGTTTAACACTGGATTCCAGGCTATTCCACTGTGTGGCTCCTATATAAATGAATGAGCCTTTGCCCACTTTACTTTTAAAAGCAGGGAGCACCACATCTGCAATACTGGCTCTGGTGAAATGGTTGTGTGCCTCGTTTACCTGCCTGAAACATGTTCTTAAAACTTCTGGGACCTCTCTGTATTTAATTTTATGGACCATGTTTAGTCTAGCCATTGTAACCTTTGATTCTACTGGGAGCCAGTTCAGCTCTCTGAACTGGCTCCTTCCTATATGGGTTCTGGGTTCCCTCCCTAATATAACCCTGATCAGTCTATTTTGAGCTGACTGTAGCTTTGTTTTAAAAGACTTAATCAAGCCCTCGAACCACGATGTACACGCAAAATCAAAGTGGCACAGGATAAGGGAGTTGGCCACCACTAATTTTGTCTCCCTATCCATGTATCTTGCTGTTCGAGCTAGAAACTTAGTCAGTCCGGAGACCTTGTTTAGCACCTTGCTGGCCATACTTCACTTTCAACAAAACTGTAAGCAAAGACATAAAAAATGCACCTGTAGAACAGAACAAGGATTTTCTAGCAGTTCAGTTTCTGAAAATTTGTTCGAAGTTCAAGTTACAAACTATTCCATTTTCTCCCACAGAAGGTTCCAGAGCCCATGAGGAAACCACATTTTGCCATCCTGATTGAAGCGCCCATGGACGCCCCCAGAGCACTCCAGAGGAACAACGCCCCCAGAGCGTTCCAGAGCAGGGCAAGTAATAGTACTTAAGTTACATTGTGTCATTCTGTTAGAGCAGAGTCTTCCTGTGTTCCTGGCATTAAAGGACATGTACCATGTCTCATTCTTCCATTGTATGGCTTTTGCCTACTTTCTGTATCATTGCCTAGAAGCAGTGTTGGGAAAGTTCTTTTTTTTTAGGAACTAGTTCAGTTCACAGTTCAACATTTTTAAAATGAACTAGTTCCGTTCATAGTTCATCATTAAAAAATTTGAACTAAAGTTCATCGTTTGAAAAATGAACTATTATAGTTCTTTTTCGTTCTTTTTTTTGCTTTAATTTTTACATTTTACAAAAATTGCTCTTTTGCAATGTGAAATGCCACCGAATTATCTTTCCTTCTCTATATGGGCTTTTGCATGCTTTTATTGTGAAGGCAAAAGTTCTGAATGTTCTCAGAGCCTGCATCTCCGCATGCTGGGGTTGGCTGATCTACAAGCTCACAACGTGTCCGGACGCGACGAGTTGTGAGCTTGTATATCAGCTATTTTCAGCACGGAACACATTGTACGGCGAAGAATAAATCAGGCATCACTGCGCTTCATTCACTGTGGAAGAGAGATGTCTTTTGTTGGCCGTTCGTGGCGATATTATGGACACGTACCTCCTCGAAGCGATAATAACCAACTAAGCTATTGGAAGCTATTTTTCGTGGCACATTATGTTTAATCAAAGAACAACAAGTTCCCTCAGTGTTTGTGTTAGGAGTTGGGACAGTGTCTGCTGTCTGTCAGCGTGCATGATCATCATGCAGTAGCTAGATGCGCGCTCCAGTGACGGCTGAGAAAGATTAGTTAATTTGTGTCGGATAGGAACTTATTTTTGGGTTTTCCGCTAAATATTAAGGCATGTTTAGGGTGTGTTTTAGTGCCGGGGATTTCGCCTGGAAGGCTCTATTGAAACACTCACTCTTGAACGAAAGTTGAACGTGAAAAAGTGACGTTCACACACGCCAGAAATGAACGCGTTCACAATGACGTTCATCAAACAGAAATACAGTACGTTCACTTCACGTTCACCCTAAATATGAACGAGTTCGTGAACGATCGTTCTTTGAACGCGTTCGGGTACAACACTGCCTAGAAGACCCCTGGCTTAGAGCCTGTGCGCGCACACACGCACTCACTCACACACACACACACAGATTGGTAAATTAATAGAAAGATTACAGTAGGTCGATAAGTATTGCACTTCAAAGTACAATTGTGGAGTCCTTTGTTTTTAGCTGACATGTTTTCCCTTCCTTCCAGAACTAGGTCGATAAGTATTGCACTTCAAAGTACAATTGTGGAGTCCTTTGTTTTTAGCTGACATGTTTTCCCTTCCTTCCAGAACTAGGAGGTGAGAGCTGTGCAGTCAGCAGACCTGGGTTGGAGCTGGACATGGAGCATCTGGAAGTGCTGTTTTCCCAAAATTCCATGGGATATTTCCATAGCCCATGGTCCAAAATGATGAGAAACGAGGCTAACTTTTTTTCCCAAAATTTCAAAAAACATGGGATATAACCCATCGTTTTTGTCATTTCGTCATTTTTTTCAAATCCTCAAAAATGATGAAAAACTGCGCGCTATAGTATGCCGTACGATATGGGCTATAGCCCACGGTCCAAAATGATGAGAAACGAGGATAACTTTTTTTTCAAGATTTCAAAAAACATGGGCTATAACCCATCGTTTTTGTCATTTCGTCATTTTTTTCAAATCCTCAAAAATGATGAAAAACTGCGCGCTATAGTATGCCGTACGATATGGGCTATAGCCCACGGTCCAAAATGATGAGAAACGAGGCTAACTTTTTTTTTCAAAATTTCAAAAAACATGGGCTATAACCCATCGTTTTTGTCATTTCGTCATTTTTTTCAAATCCTCAAAAATGATGAAGTACGGCGCGTTATAGTATGCCGTACGATATGGGCTATAGCCCATGGTCCAAAATGATGAGAAACGAGGATAACTTTTTTTTCAAGATTTCAAAAAACATGGGCTATAACCCATCGTTTTTGTCATTTCGTCATTTTTTTCAAATCCTCAAAAATGATGAAAAACTGCGCGCTATAGTATGCCGTACGATATGGGCTATAGCCCACGGTCCAAAATGATGAGAAACGAGGCTAACTTTTTTTTTCAAAATTTCAAAAAACATGGGCTATAACCCATCGTTTTTGTCATTTCGTAATTTTTTTCAAATCCTCAAAAATGATGAAAAACTGCGCGCTATAGTATGCCGTACGATATGGGCTATAGCCCATGGTCCAAAATGATGAGAAACGAGGCTAACTTTTTTTTTCAAAATTTAAAAAAACATGGGCTATAACCCATCGTTTTTGTCATTTCGTCATTTTTTTCAAATCCTCAAAAATGATGAAAAACTGTGCGCTATAGTATGCCGTACGATATGGGCTATAGCCCACGGTCCAAAATGATGAGAAACGAGGCTAACTTTTTTTTTCAAAATTTCAAAAAACATGGGCTATAACCCATCGTTTTTGTCATTTCGTCATTTTTTTCAAATCCTCAAAAATGATGAAAAACTGCGCGCTATAGTATGCCGTACGATATGGGCTATAGCCCACGGTCCAAAATGATGAGAAACGAGGCTAACTTTTTTTTTCAAAATTTCAAAAAACATGGGCTATAACCCATCGTTTTTGTCATTTCGTCATTTTTTTCAAATCCTCAAAAATGATGAAATACGGCGCGTTATAGTATGCCGTACGATATGGGCTATAGCCCATGGTCCAAAATGATGAGAAACGAGGATAACTTTTTTTTCAAGATTTCAAAAAACATGGGCTATAACCCATCGTTTTTGTCATTTCGTCATTTTTTTCAAATCCTCAAAAATGATGAAAAACTGCGCGCTATAGTATGCCGTACGATATGGGCTATAGCCCATGGTCCAAAATGATGAGAAACGAGGCTAACTTTTTTTTTCAAAATTTCAAAAAACATGGGCTATAACCCATCGTTTTTGTCATTTCGTCATTTTTTTCAAAAATGATGAAAAACTGCGCGCTATAGTATGCCGTACGATATGGGCTATAGCCCACGGTCCAAAATGATGAGAAACGAGGCTAACTTTTTTTCAAAATTTCAAAAAACATGGGCTATAACCCATCGTTTTTGTCATTTTGTCATTTTTTTCAAATCCTCAAAAATGATGAAAAACTGCGCGCTATAGTATGCCGTACGATATGGGCTATAGCCCACGGTCCAAAATGATGAGAAACGAGGCTAACTTTTTTTTTTTAAATTTCAAAAAACATGGGCTATAACCCATCGTTTTTGTCATTTCGTCATTTTTTTCAAATCCTCAAAAATGATGAAATACGGCGCGTTATAGTATGCCGTACGATATGGGCTATAGCCCATGGTCCAAAATGATGAGAAACGAGGATAACTTTTTTTTCAAGATTTCAAAAAACATGGGCTATAACCCATCGTTTTTGTCATTTCGTCATTTTTTTCAAATCCTCAAAAATGATGAAAAACTGCGCGCTATAGTATGCCGTACGATATGGGCTATAGCCCACGGTCCAAAATGATGAGAAACGAGGCTAACTGTTTTTTTCAAAATTTCAAAAAACATGGGCTATAACCCATCGTTTTTGTCATTTCGTAATTTTTTTCAAATCCTCAAAAATGATGAAAAACTGCGCGCTATAGTATGCCGTACGATATGGGCTATAGCCCATGGTCCAAAATGATGAGAAACGAGGCTATCTTTTTTTTTCAAAATTTAAAAAAACATGGGCTATAACCCATCGTTTTTGTCATTTCGTCATTTTTTTCAAATCCTCAAAAATGATGAAAAACTGTGCGCTATAGTATGCCGTACGATATGGGCTATAGCCCACGGTCCAAAATGATGAGAAACGAGGCTAACTTTTTTTTTCAAAATTTCAAAAAACATGGGCTATAACCCATCGTTTTTGTCATTTCGTAATTTTTTTCAAATCCTCAAAAATGATGAAAAACTGCGCGCTATAGTATGCCGTACGATATGGGCTATAGCCCACGGTCCAAAATGATGAGAAACGAGGCTAACTTTTTTTTTCAAAATTTCAAAAAACATGGGCTATAACCCATCGTTTTTGTCAAATTGCGGAATTGCGGAAATTGCGGAAATGGTAATTTGGAATTTGAAATAATTTGAAATGGAAATTGCGGTAATTGCGGGAATTGCGGATTTTTTTTCTTCATTTTTTCATTTTTTTTAAATACTCAAAAAATGATGAAAAACGGCGCGCTATAGTATGCCGTACGATATGGGCTATAGCCCATGGTCCAAAATGATGAGAAACGAGGCTAACTTTTTTTTCCCAAAATTTCAAAAAACATGGGCTATAACCCATCGTTTTTGTCATTTCGTCATTTTTTTCAAATCCTCAAAAATGATGAAAAACGGCGCGTTATAGTATGCCGTACGATATGGGCTATAGCCCATGGTCCAAAATGATGAGAAACGAGGCTAATTTTTTTTTTTCAAAATTTCAAAAAACATGGGCTATAACCCATCGTTTTTGTCATTTCGTCATTTTTTTCAAATCCTCAAAAATGATGAAAAACTGCGCGCTATAGTATGCCGTACGATATGGGCTATAGCCCACCGTCCAAAATGATGATAAACGAGGCTAACTTTTTTTTTCAAAATTTCAAAAAACATGGGCTATAACCCATCGTTTTTGTCATTTCGTCATTTTTTTCAAATCCTCAAAAATGATGAAAAACGGCGCGCTATAGTATGCCGTACGATATGGGCTATAGCCCATGGTCCAAAATGATAAGAAACGAGGCTAACTTTTTTTTTCAAAATTTCAAAAAACATGGGCTATAACCCATCGTTTTTGTCATTTCGTCATTTTTTTCAAATCCTCAAAAATGATGAAAAACTGCGCGCTATAGTATGCCGTACGATATGGGCTATAGCCCACGGTCCAAAATGATGAGAAACGAGGCTAACTTTTTTTTTCAAAATTTCAAAAAACATGGGCTATAACCCATCGTTTTTGTCATTTCGTCATTTTTTTCAAATCCTCAAAAATGATGAAAAACTGCGCGCTATAGTATGCCGTACGATATGGGCTATAGCCCACGGTCGAAAATGATGAAAAACGAGGCTAACTTTTTTTTTCAAAATTTCAAAAAACATGGGCTATAACCCATCGTTTTTGTCATTTCGTCATTTTTTTCAAATCCTCAAAAATGATGAAAAACGGCGCGCTATAGTATGCCGTACGATATGGGCTATAGCCCACGGTCTGAAATGATGAGAAACGAGGCTAACTTTCTTTTTTTCAAAATTTCAAAAAACATGGGCTATAACCCATCGTTTTTGTCATTTCGTCATTTTTTTCAAATCCTCAAAAATGATGAAATACGGCGCGTTATAGTATGCCGTACGATATGGGCTATAGCCCATGGTCCAAAATGATGAGAAACGAGGATAACTTTTTTTTCAAGATTTCAAAAAACATGGGCTATAACCCATCGTTTTTGTCATTTCATCATTTTTTTCAAATCCTCAAAAATGATGAAAAACTGCTCGCTATAGTATGCCGTACGATATGGGCTATAGCCCACGGTCCAAAATGATGAGAAACGAGGCTAACTTTTTTTTTCAAAATTTCAAAAAACATGGGCTATAACCCATCGTTTTTGTCATTTCATCATTTTTTTCAAATCCTCAAAAATGATGAAAAACTGCTCGCTATAGTATGCCGTACGATATGGGCTATAGCCCACGGTCCAAAATGATGAGAAACGAGGCTAACTTTTTTTTTCAAAATTTCAAAAAACATGGGCTATAACCCATCGTTTTTGTCATTTCGTCATTTTTTTCAAATCCTCAAAAATGATGAAAAACTGCGCGCTATAGTATGCCGTACGATATGGGCTATAGCCCATGGTCCAAAATGATGAGAAACGAGGCTAACTTTTTTTTCCAAAATTAAAAAAAACATGGGCTATAACCCATCGTTTTTGTCATTTCGTCATTTTTTTCAAATCCTCAAAAATGATGAAAAACTGTGCGCTATAGTATGCCGTACGATATGGGCTATAGCCCACGGTCCAAAATGATGAGAAACGAGGCTAACTTTTTTTTTCAAAATTTCAAAAAACATGGGCTATAACCCATCGTTTTTGTCATTTTGTCATTTTTTTCAAATCCTCAAAAATGATGAAAAACTGCGCGCTATAGTATGCCGTACGATATGGGCTATAGCCCACGGTCCAAAATGATGAGAAACGAGGCTAACTTTTTTTTTCAAAATTTCAAAAAACATGGGCTATAACCCATCGTTTTTGTCATTTCGTCATTTTTTTCAAATCCTCAAAAATGATGAAAAACGGCGCGTTATAGTATGCCGTACGATATGGGCTATAGCCCATGGTCCAAAATGATGAGAAACGAGGATAACTTTTTTTTCAAGATTTCAAAAAACATGGGCTATAACCCATCGTTTTTGTCATTTCGTCATTTTTTTCAAATCCTCAAAAATGATGAAAAACTGCGCGCTATAGTATGCCGTACGATATGGGCTATAGCCCACGGTCCAAAATGATGAGAAACGAGGCTAACTTTTTTTTTCAAAATTTCAAAAAACATGGGCTATAACCCATCGTTTTTGTCATTTTGTCATTTTTTTCAAATCCTCAAAAATGATGAAAAACTGCGCGCTATAGTATGCCGTACGATATGGGCTATAGCCCACGGTCCAAAATGATGAAAAACGAGGCTAACTTTTTTTTTCAAAATTTCAAAAAACATGGGCTATAACCCATCGTTTTTGTCATTTCGTCATTTTTTTCAAATCCTCAAAAATGATGAAAAACGGCGCGCTATAGTATGCCGTACGATATGGGCTATAGCCCACGGTCTGAAATGATGAGAAACGAGGCTAACTTTCTTTTTTTCAAAATTTCAAAAAACATGGGCTATAACCCATCGTTTTTGTCATTTCGTCATTTTTTTCAAATCCTCAAAAATGATGAAATACGGCGCGTTATAGTATGCCGTACGATATGGGCTATAGCCCATGGTCCAAAATGATGAGAAACGAGGATAACTTTTTTTTCAAGATTTCAAAAAACATGAGCTATAACCCATCGTTTTTGTCATTTCGTCATTTTTTTCAAATCCTCAAAAATGATGAAAAACTGCGCGCTATAGTATGCCGTACGATATGGGCTATAGCCCATGGTCCAAAATGATGAGAAACGAGGCTAACTTTTTTTTTCAAAATTTCAAAAAACATGGGCTATAACCCATCGTTTTTGTCATTTCGTCATTTTTTTCAAATCCTCAAAAATGATGAAAAACTGTGCGCTATAGTATGCCGTACGATATGGGCTATAGCCCACGGTCCAAAATGATGAGAAACGAGGCTAACTTTTTTTTTCAAATTTTCAAAAAACATGGGCTATAACCCATCGTTTTTGTCATTTCGTCATTTTTTTCAAATCCTCAAAAATGATGAAAAACTGCGCGCTATAGTATGCCGTACGATATGGGCTATAGCCCACCGTCCAAAATGATGAGAAACGAGGCTAACTTTTTTTTTCAAAATTTCAAAAAACATGGGCTATAACCCATCGTTTTTGTCAAATTGCGCAAATTGCGCAAATTGCGCAAATTGCGGAAATTGTACATACACATAATGGGGTTTGGGCACTATATGGTTCCCAAAGTGAACCATGTAGACATTGAAGACAAAAGTGAGGACATTGAAGACAAAAGAAGACAAAAGTGTGTAAACACAAACATTGAAGACAAATGTGTGTAAACAAACACAAACATTGAAGGCAAAAGTGTGGACACAAATTGTGATTGGCCAGAATGAGATTATGTATGATGATAAGAGCGCCCCTCACTTCACAGGGGTGTGATTTTATCTATACGTGAAATGAGACTAGATATTGTTTGAATATCATCATATATTCAGATTTGTATTTAATTGCTTACAACCAACATAAAGATGGTTTAAAAGACAATTGAGGATTAAAAAAAAACCCACACACTGAAGTCATAGACTTATTTCCACAACACTGTTTCGCCCAGCCCACACATACACTACAAATATCACTTGTTGTTAACATTTGTGTATGTATTGCTTGATAGAATTAATGTGTTTTGCCTCATACTGCAGGTATTGTGGAGGAATACCAGCTGCCCTATCATGAACTGGTTCCTACAGATCCTTCATATGAGGACATGAGAGAGGTGGTCTGCATCAAGAGACAGAGACCCTCCTTCGCTAACCGCTGGAGCAGTGACGAGGTATACATTTTCTTTGACACCGACGTGGTGATAGCCTCACGTCACCAGGCTTTCCACTTCAGAGGAAAGCCTGGTCTGTGTTACTAAATTGCCGTGTGATCCGGTCGAGAGCGGGTGATATCGTTATGTCATGCATTTAAAAATACATAGTTTTCTCAGCATTATGACCTGCTCAATGTAAAAATTATGCTTAACCCATTCTGACCTGAGATCAGATTCTAAAAATATCTTCTACATCCTGACAGTTTTCTGAAGCTCGTAGCTTGTAGATCTGCTATATAACATGGGTTAAGATAATGCTTTAGATATTTTTTTCCAATTTTGTCACCGACCCACATAATGGTATAATAGTTGTGTTTAATTGGAATGTGCATGCATGTCTGTCTCCAGTGTCTACGGCAGATGGGGAAACTGATGTCAGAGTGCTGGAACCACAATCCAGCCTGTCGGCTCACTGCCCTGAGGGTTAAGAAGACCATGGCGAAAATGCTGGAGTCCCAGGACATCAAACTGTGACAGGCAGACTCATTCATCATTTAGACATGTCACTGCCACTGGCCCCAGCGCCACTCAACACTGGCCCACTGCAGAAAGGGAATTTAAAAAAAAAATACAACTGAAAGACTGTGAAAGAGAGCGCAATGGAAGCTGACAGGGAGGATGGATATTAATGAAGAGGGGATGGAGAGCCATCACAAAGGGGAACAGGAGATCTGTGATGTCAGCACCAAGTTTACCTTCCCCTTGCCCAGTGGCCTGTGGATGTACTGTATTCAAGGACTAAAAGGATGAGACGCGAGGACCGTACGGGCGACGCCATGTTGCTCCATGATGCTCCATGGAAGGAAAGAAACATGAGCAGTTGAGACCCAGGAAGCTGAACGGGGAAGTGTTGGCTGCATATAGCCCATTGCGCATGTTTCTTTCCTTCCATGGAGCACCATGGAGCAACATGGCGTCGCCCGTACGGTCTTCGCATCTCGTCCTCTTTAGACAGTCCTTGACTGTATTCAGGCTGTGCTTTCTGTGAAAGCTGAGTGCTCATCATCCGGTCCAGCTTTGTGAAGGGATCTGGAAACACAGGCAGACAGTGACCCCTGTGGGAGAGGAAGACTAATTGCCTCTGTACTGTCCTAGGTCCTGCTCTGTCCTTCTAATCTAAAGCCATAACAGTATTTTATGTACAGTATGTTTGGCCTTTTTTGTACTGTAACACCTGCCTGTATTTAGATTCACTGTATACGTGCACTGTCAACGCAGACTGTGTAAACTGGAGACGCACGCAGCCAATTGCATTTGGTTGTTGTTCTGTCTGCATAAACTCATAAGGCTCACTGTTCAGTCTGCATTTAGTGCTTCAGCCACCAAAGAAATGTTAATGCTAAATGTTCAGAAACACATTTTTATTATTGTTGCTGTTACTGTTACTGTTACTATTATTATTATTATTATTATTATTATTAAGAGAAAAAACAGAAGGACACACAATCAACATAACAGATGGAAAATCTTCATTTCCTGGAACATGTTACCATGTTTAAATTAGCTCTCTGGGTAATCCAGTATTGTTTATTTAATTACTGTGGTTTTACAGGAATGTGGATTTGATACGCATTATACTCAGGCCTGCAGAGTTTAACTCTCAGTCTCTCCGTCATTCTCTCTCCTTTCTATTGGCAATTCAATTGTAAATACATACAAATATTGAAATCTATTGATAATTATTGTCTTGCCCAATGTTAATTACCGTTGTTGTCGGGCAGACAAATGTCCAAAACATTAATTTTTCAGGAACTTAAAAGAAAAATATATATCAGGGTGTTCATTCAATAATTATAAAACCCACAGACACCCTTAATTACATTTAGTAATGTTTCAAATATAGCTAAAATAGCCAATCTATGTTCATCTATTTTTGCTACTTTTGCAAGACGCTCATGTGCGACAAAGTAGGGAATTAGTTAACCATAAAACATGGTTTTTGCCCATGGTTTGTGCCCGACAGCAACGATTAAGTGTTTTTGATTATTTTATCTGCAACTTGTGTACAGAATATGTCCCCATCCACTCTACCACTATGGCATGTGCCTTATTTAATCAGTACATTATGTGATTGTGAGAGAGTGTGAGTGGATCCGGATAACATTCCCCCAATAAAATATGTTTATGTCTCTGAGGCCTGTCTCTGTTTTTCTTTAAAATACAACATTAAAAAATAAAAAAAACGATGGGTTATAGCCCATCGTTTTTTGAATTTTTGGAGAAAAAAAATCCAGTCCCATGAATTTAATTAATCCGCAATTCCTCCGCAATATTCCGCAATTTCCGCAATTTGCAATTTCCGCATTTTGCAAATTCCGCAATTTCCGCAATTTTTCCGCAATAATCCGCAATACCTCCGCAATATTCCGCAATTTCCGCAATTTGCAATTTCCGCATTTTGCAAATTCCGCAATTTCCGCAATTTTCCGCAATAATCCGCAATTTGGCTCTCTGCTACAGACAGTTGGCCGGTTCAAGTCCCATGTCATGACATCAAGGTGCTGGGAAGGACCATCGGGAGACGGTGCTCTCTCCCCCTGTTTCCTGAAAAGTAACAGTTGGGGGTTATGTCTGAAAGAACCCTATAGCATGCCGTTTTTCATCATTTTTGAGGATTTGAAAAAAATGAAAAAAAAACGATGGGTTATAGCCCATGTTTTTGGAAAAAATGGGAAAAAAAATCCGCAATTTCCGCAATTTCCATTTCCGCAATTTCCGCAATTACCATTTCCGCAATTTCCGCAATTCTGCAATTTGACAAAAACGATGGTTTTTGTCAAATTGCGGAATTGCGGAAATTGCGGAAATCGTAATTCTGCAATTTCCGCAATTTCCATTTCCGCAATTTCCGCAATTACCATTTCCGCAATTTCCGCAATTCTGCAATTTGACAAAAACGATGGTTTTTGTCAAATTGCGGAATTGCGGAAATTGCGGAAATCGTAATTCCGCAATTTCCGCAATTTCCATTTCCGCAATTTCCGCAATTACCATTTCCGCAATTTCCGCAATTCTGCAATTTGACAAAAACGATGGTTTTTGTCAAATTGCGGAATTGCGGAAATTGCGGAAATCGTAATTCCGCAATTTCCGCAATTTCCATTTCCGCAATTTCCGCAATTACCATTTCCGCAATTTCCGCAATTCTGCAATTTGACAAAAACGATGGTTTTTGTCAAATTGCGGAATTGCGGAAATCGCGGAAATCGTAATTCCGCAATTTCCGCAATTTCCGCAATTACCATTTCCGCAATTTCCGCAATTCTGCAATTTGACAAAAACGATGGTTTTTGTCAAATTGCGGAATTGCGGAAATTGCGGAAATGGTAATTGCGGAAATTGCGGAAATGTAAATTTATTTAGCAGAGGTTATAGCCATTATTTATTTATTATTTTAGAATTTTTGGAGAATAATCCTCCGCAATTTGCTAATGTTTCTCATGACCTGAGATCAGATTCTAAAAATGTCAGTCGTTCTTCGATTTTTCAAAAATAGCAGACCTACAAGCTCGTAGCGCGACACTCGGTGGCGCGCTATGAGCTTGTAGATCTGCTATTTTTCAATAGCTAAAGCATAACATAATGCTAACACCAAAAGGGGTTCCCGCGCAAAATGGGATAGACTTCATATTTGGGGAAAGTAGACCAGTGCCCAACGTGCACCACTCTAGTTAATATAATGAAAACATGTTAATTAAAATAATTGCACCTTGAGTACGCACAGAGCAATACAATGAATGTTTATTTTCATTTAAAAATGCATTTTCACATTCAACAATAAAATAGTTTGGAGAAGCATTGTTAAACCTTTTGGCCATCTATATTAAAGAAGTGGTTAACCACTGGAACTTTCAACCTGGCATCCCCATTGTCGGCCTGCCATTATAGAAAAAATATATATAAAATAGCAGATCTACAAACTCTCACTGCATTAAATTGCATCACATTGAAATATGCACTATCCGTTGTAGGACTACGTACAAAGGTCAGGGTTTGCTGATTATCCCCCCTCCCCAAATGGGGCAAATGATGTCAAGGACGACACCAAGCTTTTTCTTTTGTGTGCTCAAGGCCCCACTGGCTCTCGAGGGCCACAACTGGCCTACGGGGCCTATTGGGGATCCATGATATTGTTCAGTAAGCTGTCCACCTGTGCTTTGTTGTAAACAAGGAATTTTGTTCTATTATCTTAGACCACCATGCACCGGTGTTCACATTTAATTTAAATGTTTTGTCATACAAACATTGACAACATGGGCAGCCATAGCTGAGTCTACATGTGTTCCTGAGCAAGACACTTCTGCTCGGTGAATGCAGAAAAGTCATTTCCCCCATCAGGAGGATACAAATACTCTCTTTTTATATAAGAAATTGGATATAAAAGGGTGTTGTATTAAAACTGGAGTCATTAGAAGTGTGACCATAATAACACACAAGTAGATACATTGCAACATACTGTACACACAATGCACGGTTCCACATTCACAGGTGTTCATTTGAGTACAATTAACTGCTGATGTGTTGTGAAACTACAGTACCGGCCATTCTGTACCTGTACTGTACTCCTCAGTGTTAATTTAACTACAAACCAGGAGAAGAGTCCAAACCAAATGAACCATTTGATTCCATCTCAGAGTTCAGGGTTGAATGAACACTGAGGAAGGGTACAAAACCAATGGGCATAGCCAGAATGATTGACAGCCGCTCTCAAAGGAAACTAGTTGCACTTTGAGATCCTAGACACACAGCCGTTCTAAGTGGCTGCACTTTACTCTATCATGAGCTTCTTGAGAGAGTTGAGATATGCTGGGATGAGGGAGCTGACGGACTCGTGGTCATCGTTGAGGATCTTCTCACCCCTGCCCTCCGACCCCACGGAGCTGGGTGACCTGACCAGCCCAGGGTAGGGTGTGCTGTAACCCTGGAAAACGAGAAGATAGTCAGAGGATGCATGCATGCAGGTCAAAGAACCTCTTTTCAGGCCCTACAAAAATAATTGAACTTTGAACTTGATACTCACAGATGAGTATCCTTTGCCGAAGCTGCCTCGGTTCTTGGTTCTGATCTTGGTGAGTGCCGACTCGGCGATGTCGGCTCGCTCTTCCGCGTCGTCCAGCTCATGAACCGTCTTCCTGTACTTTGCCAGATTCATGTTGGCCTGCTCCTCCTGTACAGCAAGGTAGAGAAGCCAGGAGGTGAATTGAAAATGTACTGTATTCCCTCAACACGTTTTTGATGAAATCCTTTAATATTTTAATGTCTGTAAGCCTACGAGAGCTTCTTGTTTTGTTCTTCAAACTACTGTATTAGGCTCTGTGCATAACTGTGCTCCCAGATGGTGGCATACCAGTTCCCTGCTCCAGTTCATTTTCCCCATAGATAGATTGGTTTGATCGGTTCAGCAGCAGATTGGAACTGGAAACACGTCATGCGTTTCCGTTTGAAACGTGCTGCCAGAGCCAATCAATAAAAGATGTATCAAGGGCACATGGACGGTAGCACAATAGAAAACAATAAAACCAGACAAATGTGCTAAAACAAACACAGACGGACAGAATCCATGAAATCATATATTCAAAATGGGCTGGATTAAATCTGGAATAAAACCCTGAACGAGAACTTTCTACTTTCTCACTTTCTGGAAACCTGGGATATGCCGATTAGTTATAGCCCATGTTTTTTGAAAATTTGAAAAAAAAAGTTAGCCTCGTTTCTCATCATTTTGGACCATGGGCTATAGCCCATATCGTACGGCATACTATAGCGCGCAGTTTTTCATCATTTTTGAGGATTTGAAAAAAATGACGAAATGACAAAAACGATGGGTTATAGCCCATGTTTTTTGAAATTTTGGAAAAAAAAGTTAGCCTCGTTTCTCATCATTTTGGACCATGGGCTATAGCCCATATCGTACGGCATACTATAGCGCGCAGTTTTTCATCATTTTTGAGGATTTGAAAAAAATGACGAAATGACAAAAACGATGGGTTATAGCCCATGTTTTTGAAATTTTGAAAAAAAAAAGTTAGCCTCGTTTCTCATCATTTGGGACCGTGGGCTATAGCCCATATCGTACGGCATACTATAGCGCGCCGTTTTTCATCATTTTTGAGGATTTGAAAAAAATGACGAAATGACAAAAACGATGGGTTATAGCCCATGTTTTTTGAAATTTTGAAAAAAAAAGTTAGCCTCGTTTCTCATCATTTTGGACCATGGGCTATAGCCCATATCGTACGGCATACTATAGCGCGCCGTTTTTCATCATTTTTGAGGATTTGAAAAAAATGACGAAATGACAAAAACGATGGGTTATAGCCCATGTTTTTTGAAATTTTGAAAAAAAAAGTTAGCCTCGTTTCTCATCATTTTGGACCATGGGCTATAGCCCATATCGTACGGCATACTATAGCGCGCAGTTTTTCATCATTTTTGAGGATTTGAAAAAAATGACGAAATGACAAAAACGATGGGTTATAGCCCATGTTTTTGAAATTTTGAAAAAAAAAAGTTAGCCTCGTTTCTCATCATTTGGGACCGTGGGCTATAGCCCATATCGTACGGCATACTATAGCGCGCAGTTTTTCATCATTTTTGAGGATTTGAAAAAAATGACGAAATGACAAAAACGATGGGTTATAGCCCATGTTTTTTGAAATTTTGAAAAAAAAAGTTAGCCTCGTTTCTCATCATTTTGGACCGTGGGCTATAGCCCATATCGTACGGCATACTATAGCGAGCAGTTTTTCATCATTTTTGAGGATTTGAAAAAAATGATGAAATGACAAAAACGATGGGTTATAGCCCATGTTTTTTGAAATCTTGAAAAAAAAGTTATCCTCGTTTCTCATCATTTTGGACCATGGGCTATAGCCCATATCGTACGGCATACTATAACGCGCCGTATTTCATCATTTTTGAGGATTTGAAAAAAATGACGAAATGACAAAAACGATGGGTTATAGCCCATGTTTTTTGAAATTTTGAAAAAAAGAAAGTTAGCCTCGTTTCTCATCATTTCAGACCGTGGGCTATAGCCCATATCGTACGGCATACTATAGCGCGCCGTTTTTCATCATTTTTGAGGATTTGAAAAAAATGACGAAATGACAAAAACGATGGGTTATAGCCCATGTTTTTTGAAATTTTGAAAAAAAAAGTTAGCCTCGTTTCTCATCATTTTGGACCGTGGGCTATAGCCCATATCGTACGGCATACTATAGCGCGCAGTTTTTCATCATTTTTGAGGATTTGAAAAAAATGACGAAATGACAAAAACGATGGGTTATAGCCCATGTTTTTTTTTATTTTGAAAAAAAAAGTTAGCCTCGTTTCTCATCATTTTGGACCATGGGCTATAGCCCATATCGTACGGCATACTATAGCGCGCCGTTTTTCATCATTTTTGAGGATTTGAAAAAAATGACGAAATGACAAAAACGATGGGTTATAGCCCATGTTTTTTGAAATTTTGAAAAAAAAAGTTAGCCTCGTTTATCATCATTTTGGACGGTGGGCTATAGCCCATATCGTACGGCATACTATAGCGCGCAGTTTTTCATCATTTTTGAGGATTTGAAAAAAATGACGAAATGACAAAAACGATGGGTTATAGCCCATGTTTTTTGAAATTTTGAAAAAAAAAAATTAGCCTCGTTTCTCATCATTTTGGACCATGGGCTATAGCCCATATCGTACGGCATACTATAACGCGCCGTTTTTCATCATTTTTGAGGATTTGAAAAAAATGACGAAATGACAAAAACGATGGGTTATAGCCCATGTTTTTTGAAATTTTGGAAAAAAAAAGTTAGCCTCGTTTCTCATCATTTTGGACCGTGGGCTATAGCCCATATCGTACGGCATACTATAGCGCGCAGTTTTTCATCATTTTTGAGGATTTGAAAAAAATGACAAAATGACAAAAACGATGGGTTATAGCCCATGTTTTTTGAAATTTTGAAAAAAAGTTAGCCTCGTTTCTCATCATTTTGGACCGTGGGCTATAGCCCATATCGTACGGCATACTATAGCGCGCAGTTTTTCATCATTTTTGAAAAAAATGACGAAATGACAAAAACGATGGGTTATAGCCCATGTTTTTTGAAATTTTGAAAAAAAAAAGTTAGCCTCGTTTCTCATCATTTTGGACCATGGGCTATAGCCCATATCGTACGGCATACTATAGCGCGCAGTTTTTCATCATTTTTGAGGATTTGAAAAAAATGACGAAATGACAAAAACGATGGGTTATAGCCCATGTTTTTTGAAATCTTGAAAAAAAAGTTATCCTCGTTTCTCATCATTTTGGACCATGGGCTATAGCCCATATCGTACGGCATACTATAACGCGCCGTATTTCATCATTTTTGAGGATTTGAAAAAAATGACGAAATGACAAAAACGATGGGTTATAGCCCATGTTTTTTGAAATTTTGAAAAAAAAAGTTAGCCTCGTTTTTCATCATTTTGGACCGTGGGCTATAGCCCATATCGTACGGCATACTATAGCGCGCAGTTTTTCATCATTTTTGAGGATTTGAAAAAAATGACGAAATGACAAAAACGATGGGTTATAGCCCATGTTTTTTGAAATTTTGAAAAAAAAAGTTAGCCTCGTTTCTCATCATTTTGGACCATGGGCTATAGCCCATATCGTACGGCATACTATAGCGCGCCGTTTTTCATCATTTTTGAGGATTTGAAAAAAATGACGAAATGACAAAAACGATGGGTTATAGCCCATGTTTTTTGAAATTTTGAAAAAAAAAGTTAGCCTCGTTTCTCATCATTTTGGACCATGGGCTATAGCCCATATCGTACGGCATACTATAGCGCGCAGTTTTTCATCATTTTTGAGGATTTGAAAAAAATGACGAAATGACAAAAACGATGGGTTATAGCCCATGTTTTTGAAATTTTGAAAAAAAAAAGTTAGCCTCGTTTCTCATCATTTGGGACCGTGGGCTATAGCCCATATCGTACGGCATACTATAGCGCGCAGTTTTTCATCATTTTTGAGGATTTGAAAAAAATGACGAAATGACAAAAACGATGGGTTATAGCCCATGTTTTTTGAAATTTTGAAAAAAAAAGTTAGCCTCGTTTCTCATCATTTTGGACCGTGGGCTATAGCCCATATCGTACAGCATACTATAGCGAGCAGTTTTTCATCATTTTTGAGGATTTGAAAAAAATGACGAAATGACAAAAACGATGGGTTATAGCCCATGTTTTTTGAAATTTTGAAAAAAAAAGTTAGCCTCGTTTTTCATCATTTTGGACCGTGGGCTATAGCCCATATCGTACGGCATACTATAGCGCGCAGTTTTTCATCATTTTTGAGGATTTGAAAAAAATGACGAAATGACAAAAACGATGGGTTATAGCCCATGTTTTTTGAAATTTTGAAAAAAAAAGTTAGCCTCGTTTCTCATCATTTTGGACCATGGGCTATAGCCCATATCGTACGGCATACTATAGCGCGCCGTTTTTCATCATTTTTGAGGATTTGAAAAAAATGACGAAATGACAAAAACGATGGGTTATAGCCCATGTTTTTTGAAATTTTGAAAAAAAAAGTTAGCCTCGTTTATCATCATTTTGGACGGTGGGCTATAGCCCATATCGTACGGCATACTATAGCGCGCAGTTTTTCATCATTTTTGAGGATTTGAAAAAAATGACGAAATGACAAAAACGATGGGTTATAGCCCATGTTTTTTGAAATTTTGAAAAAAAAAAATTAGCCTCGTTTCTCATCATTTTGGACCATGGGCTATAGCCCATATCGTACGGCATACTATAACGCGCCGTTTTTCATCATTTTTGAGGATTTGAAAAAAATGACGAAATGACAAAAACGATGGGTTATAGCCCATGTTTTTTGAAATTTTGGGAAAAAAAAGTTAGCCTCGTTTCTCATCATTTTGGACCATGGGCTATAGCCCATATCGTACGGCATACTATAGCGCGCCGTTTTTCATCATTTTTTGAGTATTTAAAAAAAATGAAAAAATGAAGAAAAAAAATCCGCAATTCCCGCAATTTCCATTTCAAATTATTTCAAATTCCAAATTACCATTTCCGCAATTTCCGCAATTCCGCAATTTGACAAAAACGATGGGTTATAGCCCATGTTTTTTGAAATTTTGAAAAAAAAAGTTAGCCTCGTTTCTCATCATTTTGGACCGTGGGCTATAGCCCATATCGTACGGCATACTATAGCGCGCAGTTTTTCATCATTTTTGAGGATTTGAAAAAAATTACGAAATGACAAAAACGATGGGTTATAGCCCATGTTTTTTGAAATTTTGAAAAAAAAAGTTAGCCTCGTTTCTCATCATTTTGGACCGTGGGCTATAGCCCATATCGTACGGCATACTATAGCGCACAGTTTTTCATCATTTTTGAGGATTTGAAAAAAATGACGAAATGACAAAAACGATGGGTTATAGCCCATGTTTTTTTTTATTTTGAAAAAAAAAGATAGCCTCGTTTCTCATCATTTTGGACCATGGGCTATAGCCCATATCGTACGGCATACTATAGCGCGCAGTTTTTCATCATTTTTGAGGATTTGAAAAAAATTACGAAATGACAAAAACGATGGGTTATAGCCCATGTTTTTTGAAATTTTGAAAAAAACAGTTAGCCTCGTTTCTCATCATTTTGGACCGTGGGCTATAGCCCATATCGTACGGCATACTATAGCGCGCAGTTTTTCATCATTTTTGAGGATTTGAAAAAAATGACGAAATGACAAAAACGATGGGTTATAGCCCATGTTTTTTGAAATCTTGAAAAAAAAGTTATCCTCGTTTCTCATCATTTTGGACCATGGGCTATAGCCCATATCGTACGGCATACTATAACGCGCCGTATTTCATCATTTTTGAGGATTTGAAAAAAATGACGAAATGACAAAAACGATGGGTTATAGCCCATGTTTTTTGAAATTTTGAAAAAAAAAGTTAGCCTCGTTTCTCATCATTTTGGACCGTGGGCTATAGCCCATATCGTACGGCATACTATAGCGCGCAGTTTTTCATCATTTTTGAGGATTTGAAAAAAATGACAAAATGACAAAAACGATGGGTTATAGCCCATGTTTTTTGAAATTTTGAAAAAAAGTTAGCCTCGTTTCTCATCATTTTGGACCGTGGGCTATAGCCCATATCGTACGGCATACTATAGCGCGCAGTTTTTCATCATTTTTGAAAAAAATGACGAAATGACAAAAACGATGGGTTATAGCCCATGTTTTTTGAAATTTTGAAAAAAAAAAGTTAGCCTCGTTTCTCATCATTTTGGACCATGGGCTATAGCCCATATCGTACGGCATACTATAGCGCGCAGTTTTTCATCATTTTTGAGGATTTGAAAAAAATGACGAAATGACAAAAACGATGGGTTATAGCCCATGTTTTTTGAAATCTTGAAAAAAAAGTTATCCTCGTTTCTCATCATTTTGGACCATGGGCTATAGCCCATATCGTACGGCATACTATAACGCGCCGTATTTCATCATTTTTGAGGATTTGAAAAAAATGACGAAATGACAAAAACGATGGGTTATAGCCCATGTTTTTTGAAATTTTGAAAAAAAAAGTTAGCCTCGTTTTTCATCATTTTGGACCGTGGGCTATAGCCCATATCGTACGGCATACTATAGCGCGCAGTTTTTCATCATTTTTGAGGATTTGAAAAAAATGACGAAATGACAAAAACGATGGGTTATAGCCCATGTTTTTTGAAATTTTGAAAAAAAAAGTTAGCCTCGTTTCTCATCATTTTGGACCATGGGCTATAGCCCATATCGTACGGCATACTATAGCGCGCCGTTTTTCATCATTTTTGAGGATTTGAAAAAAATGACGAAATGACAAAAACGATGGGTTATAGCCCATGTTTTTTGAAATTTTGAAAAAAAAAGTTAGCCTCGTTTATCATCATTTTGGACGGTGGGCTATAGCCCATATCGTACGGCATACTATAGCGCGCAGTTTTTCATCATTTTTGAGGATTTGAAAAAAATGACGAAATGACAAAAACGATGGGTTATAGCCCATGTTTTTTGAAATTTTGAAAAAAAAAAATTAGCCTCGTTTCTCATCATTTTGGACCATGGGCTATAGCCCATATCGTACGGCATACTATAACGCGCCGTTTTTCATCATTTTTGAGGATTTGAAAAAAATGACGAAATGACAAAAACGATGGGTTATAGCCCATGTTTTTTGAAATTTTGGGAAAAAAAAGTTAGCCTCGTTTCTCATCATTTTGGACCATGGGCTATAGCCCATATCGTACGGCATACTATAGCGCGCCGTTTTTCATCATTTTTTGAGTATTTAAAAAAAATGAAAAAATGAAGAAAAAAAATCCGCAATTCCCGCAATTACCGCAATTTCCATTTCAAATTATTTCAAATTCCAAATTACCATTTCCGCAATTTCCGCAATTCCGCAATTTGACAAAAACGATGGGTTATAGCCCATGTTTTTTGAAATTTTGAAAAAAAAAGTTAGCCTCGTTTCTCATCATTTTGGACCGTGGGCTATAGCCCATATCGTACGGCATACTATAGCGCGCAGTTTTTCATCATTTTTGAGGATTTGAAAAAAATTACGAAATGACAAAAACGATGGGTTATAGCCCATGTTTTTTGAAATTTTGAAAAAAAAAGTTAGCCTCGTTTCTCATCATTTTGGACCGTGGGCTATAGCCCATATCGTACGGCATACTATAGCGCACAGTTTTTCATCATTTTTGAGGATTTGAAAAAAATGACGAAATGACAAAAACGATGGGTTATAGCCCATGTTTTTTTTAATTTTGAAAAAAAAAGATAGCCTCGTTTCTCATCATTTTGGACCATGGGCTATAGCCCATATCGTACGGCATACTATAGCGCGCAGTTTTTCATCATTTTTGAGGATTTGAAAAAAATTACGAAATGACAAAAACGATGGGTTATAGCCCATGTTTTTTGAAATTTTGAAAAAAACAGTTAGCCTCGTTTCTCATCATTTTGGACCGTGGGCTATAGCCCATATCGTACGGCATACTATAGCGCGCAGTTTTTCATCATTTTTGAGGATTTGAAAAAAATGACGAAATGACAAAAAAGATGGGTTATAGCCCATGTTTTTTGAAATCTTGAAAAAAAAGTTATCCTCGTTTCTCATCATTTTGGACCATGGGCTATAGCCCATATCGTACGGCATACTATAACGCGCCGTATTTCATCATTTTTGAGGATTTGAAAAAATGACGAAATGACAAAAACGATGGGTTATAGCCCATGTTTTTTGAAATTTTGAAAAAAAAAGTTAGCCTCGTTTCTCATCATTTTGGACCGTGGGCTATAGCCCATATCGTACGGCATACTATAGCGCGCAGTTTTTCATCATTTTTGAGGATTTGAAAAAAATGACAAAATGACAAAAACGATGGGTTATAGCCCATGTTTTTTGAAATTTTGAAAAAAAAAGTTAGCCTCGTTTCTCATCATTTTGGACCATGGGCTATAGCCCATATCGTACGGCATACTATAGCGCGCCGTTTTTCATCATTTTTGAGGATTTGAAAAAAATGACGAAATGACAAAAACGATGGGTTATAGCCCATGTTTTTTGAAATTTTGAAAAAAAAAGTTAGCCTCGTTTATCATCATTTTGGACGGTGGGCTATAGCCCATATCGTACGGCATACTATAGCGCGCAGTTTTTCATCATTTTTGAGGATTTGAAAAAAATGACGAAATGACAAAAACGATGGGTTATAGCCCATGTTTTTTGAAATTTTGAAAAAAAAAAATTAGCCTCGTTTCTCATCATTTTGGACCATGGGCTATAGCCCATATCGTACGGCATACTATAACGCGCCGTTTTTCATCATTTTTGAGGATTTGAAAAAAATGACGAAATGACAAAAACGATGGGTTATAGCCCATGTTTTTTGAAATTTTGGGAAAAAAAAGTTAGCCTCGTTTCTCATCATTTTGGACCATGGGCTATAGCCCATATCGTACGGCATACTATAGCGCGCCGTTTTTCATCATTTTTTGAGTATTTAAAAAAAATGAAAAAATGAAGAAAAAAAATCCGCAATTCCCGCAATTACCGCAATTTCCATTTCAAATTATTTCAAATTCCAAATTACCATTTCCGCAATTTCCGCAATTCCGCAATTTGACAAAAACGATGGGTTATAGCCCATGTTTTTTGAAATTTTGAAAAAAAAAGTTAGCCTCGTTTCTCATCATTTTGGACCGTGGGCTATAGCCCATATCGTACGGCATACTATAGCGCGCAGTTTTTCATCATTTTTGAGGATTTGAAAAAAATTACGAAATGACAAAAACGATGGGTTATAGCCCATGTTTTTTGAAATTTTGAAAAAAAAAGTTAGCCTCGTTTCTCATCATTTTGGACCGTGGGCTATAGCCCATATCGTACGGCATACTATAGCGCACAGTTTTTCATCATTTTTGAGGATTTGAAAAAAATGACGAAATGACAAAAACGATGGGTTATAGCCCATGTTTTTTTTAATTTTGAAAAAAAAAGATAGCCTCGTTTCTCATCATTTTGGACCATGGGCTATAGCCCATATCGTACGGCATACTATAGCGCGCAGTTTTTCATCATTTTTGAGGATTTGAAAAAAATTACGAAATGACAAAAACGATGGGTTATAGCCCATGTTTTTTGAAATTTTGAAAAAAACAGTTAGCCTCGTTTCTCATCATTTTGGACCGTGGGCTATAGCCCATATCGTACGGCATACTATAGCGCGCAGTTTTTCATCATTTTTGAGGATTTGAAAAAAATGACGAAATGACAAAAAAGATGGGTTATAGCCCATGTTTTTTGAAATCTTGAAAAAAAAGTTATCCTCGTTTCTCATCATTTTGGACCATGGGCTATAGCCCATATCGTACGGCATACTATAACGCGCCGTATTTCATCATTTTTGAGGATTTGAAAAAATGACGAAATGACAAAAACGATGGGTTATAGCCCATGTTTTTTGAAATTTTGAAAAAAAAAGTTAGCCTCGTTTCTCATCATTTTGGACCGTGGGCTATAGCCCATATCGTACGGCATACTATAGCGCGCAGTTTTTCATCATTTTTGAGGATTTGAAAAAAATGACAAAATGACAAAAACGATGGGTTATAGCCCATGTTTTTTGAAATTTTGAAAAAAAGTTAGCCTCGTTTCTCATCATTTTGGACCGTGGGCTATAGCCCATATCGTACGGCATACTATAGCGCGCAGTTTTTCATCATTTTTGAAAAAAATGACGAAATGACAAAAACGATGGGTTATAGCCCATGTTTTTTGAAATTTTGAAAAAAAAAGTTAGCCTCGTTTCTCATCATTTTGGACCATGGGCTATAGCCCATATCGTACGGCATACTATAGCGCGCAGTTTTTCATCATTTTTGAGGATTTGAAAAAAATGACGAAATGACAAAAACGATGGGTTATAGCCCATGTTTTTTGAAATCTTGAAAAAAAAGTTATCCTCGTTTCTCATCATTTTGGACCATGGGCTATAGCCCATATCGTACGGCATACTATAACGCGCCGTATTTCATCATTTTTGAAAAAAATGACGAAATGACAAAAACGATGGGTTATAGCCCATGTTTTTTGAAATTTTGAAAAAAAAAGTTAGCCTCGTTTCTCATCATTTTGGACCGTGGGCTATAGCCCATATCGTACGGCATACTATAGCGCGCAGTTTTTCATCATTTTTGAGGATTTGAAAAAAATGACGAAATGACAAAAACGATGGGTTATAGCCCATGTTTTTTGAAATTTTGAAAAAAAAAAATTAGCCTCGTTTCTCATCATTTTGGACCATGGGCTATAGCCCATATCGTACGGCATACTATAACGCGCCGTTTTTCATCATTTTTGAGGATTTGAAAAAAATGACGAAATGACAAAAACGATGGGTTATAGCCCATGTTTTTTGAAATTTTGGGGAAAAAAAGTTAGCCTCGTTTCTCATCATTTTGGACCATGGGCTATAGCCCATATCGTACGGCATACTATAGCGCGCCGTTTTTCATCATTTTTTGAGTATTTAAAAAAAATGAAAAAATGAAGAAAAAAAATCCGCAATTCCCGCAATTACCGCAATTTCCATTTCAAATTATTTCAAATTCCAAATTACCATTTCCGCAATTTCCGCAATTCCGCAATTTGACAAAAACGATGGGTTATAGCCCATGTTTTTTGAAATTTTGAAAAAAAAAGTTAGCCTCGTTTCTCATCATTTTGGACCGTGGGCTATAGCCCATATCGTACGGCATACTATAGCGCGCAGTTTTTCATCATTTTTGAGGATTTGAAAAAAATTACGAAATGACAAAAACGATGGGTTATAGCCCATGTTTTTTGAAATTTTGAAAAAAAAAGTTAGCCTCGTTTCTCATCATTTTGGACCGTGGGCTATAGCCCATATCGTACGGCATACTATAGCGCACAGTTTTTCATCATTTTTGAGGATTTGAAAAAAATGACAAAATGACAAAAACGATGGGTTATAGCCCATGTTTTTTTTAATTTTGAAAAAAAAAGATAGCCTCGTTTCTCATCATTTTGGACCATGGGCTATAGCCCATATCGTACGGCATACTATAGCGCGCAGTTTTTCATCATTTTTGAGGATTTGAAAAAAATTACGAAATGACAAAAACGATGGGTTATAGCCCATGTTTTTTGAAATTTTGAAAAAAACAGTTAGCCTCGTTTCTCATCATTTTGGACCGTGGGCTATAGCCCATATCGTACGGCATACTATAGCGCGCAGTTTTTCATCATTTTTGAGGATTTGAAAAAAATGACGAAATGACAAAAACGATGGGTTATAGCCCATGTTTTTTGAAATCTTGAAAAAAAAGTTATCCTCGTTTCTCATCATTTTGGACCATGGGCTATAGCCCAATATCGTACGGCATACTATAACGCGCCGTATTTCATCATTTTTGAGGATTTGAAAAAAATGACGAAATGACAAAAACGATGGGTTATAGCCCATGTTTTTTGAAATTTTGAAAAAAAAAAGTTAGCCTCGTTTCTCATCATTTTGGACCGTGGGCTATAGCCCATATCGTACGGCATACTATAGCGCGCAGTTTTTCATCATTTTTGAGGATTTGAAAAAAAATGACAAAATGACAAAAACGATGGGTTATAGCCCATGTTTTTTGAAATTTTGAAAAAAAGTTAGCCTCGTTTCTCATCATTTTGGACCGTGGGCTATAGCCCATATCGTACGGCATACTATAGCGCGCAGTTTTTCATCATTTTTGAAAAAAATGACGAAATGACAAAAACGATGGGTTATAGCCCATGTTTTTTGAAATTTTGAAAAAAAAAGTTAGCCTCGTTTCTCATCATTTTGGACCATGGGCTATAGCCCATATCGTACGGCATACTATAGCGCGCAGTTTTTCATCATTTTTGAGGATTTGAAAAAAATGACGAAATGACAAAAACGATGGGTTATAGCCCATGTTTTTTGAAATCTTGAAAAAAAAGTTATCCTCGTTTCTCATCATTTTGGACCATGGGCTATAGCCCATATCGTACGGCATACTATAACGCGCCGTATTTCATCATTTTTGAAAAAAATGACGAAATGACAAAAACGATGGGTTATAGCCCATGTTTTTTGAAATTTTGAAAAAAAAAGTTAGCCTCGTTTCTCATCATTTTGGACCGTGGGCTATAGCCCATATCGTACGGCATACTATAGCGCGCAGTTTTTCATCATTTTTGAGGATTTGAAAAAAATGACGAAATGACAAAAACGATGGGTTATAGCCCATGTTTTTTGAAATTTTGAAAAAAAAAGTTAGCCTCGTTTCTCATCATTTTGGACCGTGGGCTATAGCCCATATCGTACGGCATACTATAGCGCACAGTTTTTCATCATTTTTGAGGATTTGAAAAAAATGACGAAATGACAAAAACGATGGGTTATAGCCCATGTTTTTTTTTATTTTGAAAAAAAAAGTTAGCCTCGTTTCTCATCATTTTGGACCATGGGCTATAGCCCATATCGTACGGCATACTATAGCGCGCAGTTTTTCATCATTTTTGAGGATTTGAAAAAAATTACGAAATGACAAAAACGATGGGTTATAGCCCATGTTTTTTGAAATTTTGAAAAAAAAAGTTAGCCTCGTTTCTCATCATTTTGGACCGTGGGCTATAGCCCATATCGTACGGCATACTATAGCGCGCAGTTTTTCATCATTTTTGAGGATTTGAAAAAAATGACGAAATGACAAAAACGATGGGTTATAGCCCATGTTTTTTGAAATCTTGAAAAAAAAGTTATCCTCGTTTCTCATCATTTTGGACCATGGGCTATAGCCCATATCGTACGGCATACTATAACGCGCCGTATTTCATCATTTTTGAGGATTTGAAAAAAATGACGAAATGACAAAAACGATGGGTTATAGCCCATGTTTTTTGAAATTTTGAAAAAAAAAGTTAGCCTCGTTTCTCATCATTTTGGACCGTGGGCTATAGCCCATATCGTACGGCATACTATAGCGCGCAGTTTTTCATCATTTTTGAGGATTTGAAAAAAATGACGAAATGACAAAAACGATGGGTTATAGCCCATGTTTTTTGAAATCTTGAAAAAAAAGTTATCCTCGTTTCTCATCATTTTGGACCGTGGGCTATAGCCCATATCGTACGGCATACTATAGCGCGCAGTTTTTCATCATTTTTGAGGATTTGAAAAAAATGACGAAATGACAAAAACGATGGGTTATATCCCATGTTTTTTGAAATTTTGGGAAAAAAAGTTAGCCTCGTTTCTCATCATTTTGGACCATGGGCTATGGAAATATCCCATGGAATTTTGGGAAAACAGCACTTCCAGATGCTCCATGTCCAGCTCCAACCCAGGTCTGCTGACTGCACAGCTCTCACCTCCTAGTTCTGGAAGGAAGGGAAAACATATCAGCTAAAAACAAAGGACTCCACAATTGTACTTTGAAGTGCAATACTTATCGACCTAGTTCTGGAAGGAAGGGAAAACATGTCAGCTAAAAACAAAGGACTCCACAATTGTACTTTGAAGTGCAATACTTATCGACCTACTGTAATCTTTCTATTAATTTACCAATCTGTGTGTGTGTGTGTGAGTGAGTGCGTGTGTGCGCGCACAGGCTCTAAGCCAGGGGTCTTCTAGGCAGTGTTGTACCCGAACGCGTTCAAAGAACGATCGTTCACGAACTCGTTCATATTTAGGGTGAACGTGAAGTGAACGTACTGTATTTCTGTTTGATGAACGTCATTGTGAACGCGTTCATTTCTGGCGTGTGTGAACGTCACTTTTTCACGTTCAACTTTCGTTCAAGAGTGAGTGTTTCAATAGAGCCTTCCAGGCGAAATCCCCGGCACTAAAACACACCCTAAACATGCCTTAATATTTAGCGGAAAACCCAAAAATAAGTTCCTATCCGACACAAATTAACTAATCTTTCTCAGCCGTCACTGGAGCGCGCATCTAGCTACTGCATGATGATCATGCACGCTGACAGACAGCAGACACTGTCCCAACTCCTAACACAAACACTGAGGGAACTTGTTGTTCTTTGATTAAACATAATGTGCCACGAAAAATAGCTTCCAATAGCTTAGTTGGTTATTATCGCTTCGAGGAGGTACGTGTCCATAATATCGCCACGAACGGCCAACAAAAGACATCTCTCTTCCACAGTGAATGAAGCGCAGTGATGCCTGATTTATTCTTCGCCGTACAATGTGTTCCGTGCTGAAAATAGCTGATATACAAGCTCACAACTCGTCGCGTCCGGACACGTTGTGAGCTTGTAGATCAGCCAACCCCAGCATGCGGAGATGCAGGCTCTGAGAACATTCAGAACTTTTGCCTTCACAATAAAAGCATGCAAAAGCCCATATAGAGAAGGAAAGATAATTCGGTGGCATTTCACATTGCAAAAGAGCAATTTTTGTAAAATGTAAAAATTAAAGCAAAAAAAAGAACGAAAAAGAACTATAATAGTTCATTTTTCAAACGATGAACTTTAGTTCAAATTTTTTAATGATGAACTATGAACGGAACTAGTTCATTTTAAAAATGTTGAACTGTGAACTGAACTAGTTCCTAAAAAAAAAGAACTTTCCCAACACTGCTTCTAGGCAATGATACAGAAAGTAGGCAAAAGCCATACAATGGAAGAATGAGACATGGTACATGTCCTTTAATGCCAGGAACACAGGAAGACGATGGCTGCTCTAATGACACAATGTAACTTAAGTACTATTACTTGCCCTGCTCTGGAACGCTCTGGGGGCGTTGTTCCTCTGGAGTGCTCTGGGGGCGTCCATGGGCGCTTCAATCAGGATGGCAAAATGTGGTTTCCTCATGGGCTCTGGAACCTTCTGTGGGAGAAAATGGAATAGTTTGTAACTTGAACTTCGAACAAATTTTCAGAAACTGAACTGCTAGAAAATCCTTGTTCTGTTCTACAGGTGCATTTTTTATGTCTTTGCTTACAGTTTTGTTGAAAGTGAAGTATGGCCAGCAAGGTGCTAAACAAGGTCTCCGGACTGACTAAGTTTCTAGCTCGAACAGCAAGATACATGGATAGGGAGACAAAATTAGTGGTGGCCAACTCCCTTATCCTGTGCCACTTTGATTTTGCGTGTACATCGTGGTTCGAGGGCTTGATTAAGTCTTTTAAAACAAAGCTACAGTCAGCTCAAAATAGACTGATCGTATAACCCATCGTTTTTTTCATTTTTGTCAAATCATCAAAAATGATGAAAAACGGCACGCTATAGTATGCCGTACGATATAGGCTATAGCCCATGGTCCAAAATGATGAGAAACGAGGATAACCTTTTTTTTTTCAAAATTTCAAAAAACATGGGCTATAACCAATCGTTTTTTTTTCATTTTTTTCAATCTGCCTTCAATTAACAACCATCACCAGTAGAAGGTTTAACATGCCCAAAACCCAAGCTAAAATCTGTTCCTGGCATGCAGCAGTCAGTCATATAATGACACAAAACCATTGCGAACAGCACCAAAGAAAGGATTACATTACAAGTACATTTTAGCACACCCATGAAAATAACAGATCTACAAGCTCACGCAGCATCTTACAAAGTATAAATCCACCTTCAAGACCCAAATGAGCTAACTACATTACACAAGAATAGGTCAGTAAACTTGTGCAGCAGTTCTTCCTCTTCAGAGCAATGAAAGAATCTTCAAGAATGAATAAAAGAAACACAATGGGGCAAAATATATGGTGGATGCATCTGCACATCAACTCTCCTAAAACAATAAATACAATGCAACCACAAGTTATTTGCACAGAGGGGCTCTACTGTAAACTTTAAGCAAAGGAAACTGTCAAAATAAAGCTTCGGTTTAGCTTCAGGTTTATTAAAAATAATTTCCTATAGACTAGTACCTTTTCTCTTGTCGAGTATCGCAAGACTACTTCAAAAGAGGGGGTCAGTTTAATGCTGGTAAACATAATCTACCCCCCCCCCAAAAGAATTCAATACTTTTCTCTTTCTTTCTGTGTAGTAATTCAAGATCAAGGAGTTTCTTCCATGTCCTTGTGAAGTTGTTCAAGTTGTTGACTTTGGGAGGAACCAGAGAGCTCCTTCACATCACGTGCAGCTCCTCCTTGGTCTTATAGGAGACACCAGTCAGTCGGCAGAGTCTGTTGGACGAGGTGGAGGTGTTTGAGAGTAGCGCCACAAGCATCAGGCCTGGCCTCGGTCTCTCACGCCCGACTTGTACTTTGTTGTGCCACTAGTGTCACGTACTGAAGACGGCAATCTACAAGCTCACTCGTGGCATTTAGTGAGCTCGTAGACTGGCATTTCCAACAGGTGATACAACGTATGACAGTGAATAAACGACCCTCCAGTGTCCATGGGTACACAGGGCAGTTTCCGGAGCTGCCGACTCTTTTCCCCTCACCTCCCCGACGTCCTCGCTCGCTTGCTCACTCCTTCTCGTCGTCGGGGAGAGGGAGGTGCAGGGGCGGCCATGTCGGTACCCGTCCAGCCACTTCACCATCTGAGTGACCAGGGGGTGGTTTATGTCGGTACCCACTTCTCCACCATCTGAGTGACCAGAGGGTGGTTTATGTCGGTACCCGTCCAGCAACTTCTCCACCATCTGAGTGACCAGGGGGTGGTTGCGGCGGCGCAAGCTCTTGTGCATGGCGGCCAGCATGCCTCCGTCCATCACGCAGCAGTCCAGCCATTCCCTGAAATATTAGAACACAGCATAAAAAAAAAAAACTTTAATTTAAGATTCTCAAAACAGTACTTTTAGGTTCTGGACTACGTATACAAAGTGAACACCAACCTAAAAGAATGGCTGACCTTAAAATACAACTGAGCATACTTAGTTTAACACCATGATGGTAGAATCCTCTGCCCTCCCAGGCCCTCCTTTCTCTCTAAATATACCATATGATGCTACTGAGTTTGATTCAAGTGACCTTTCTTTGTGCATGTCTACAAAGTCTACAAACTTGAAAATACGCTACTTTTGTCAAGCAATGTACTGTAGCACTCTTTACTCGACATTGGTTGTTTTATAGACATTATAGTAGGATGTTCTGCATGACATGTAGAACCTGCAATGAGATTTCAGATCTGTTCTAGAGCAAATATGGAAATGGTCTGTGTGCGTGTGTGTATGTGCCGTGTGATAGTTGGTATTGGTAACAATAAAGTTGAACCTTGGGACTCAAACAAGACAGGGTACTATTGACACTAACTAGACAACGTTGTTTTTGTTCATGTGGTGTTGGTCACATTTCGAGTAAACAATCATACGGATTCTGAGAAATAGCCAACTTAAAGAGTTGAAAAACAGCAGCAGGGAAAGTTAAGAACATTAGAGTGAAGCATCGCATTGCATTGTGAGCTTGTAGATTTTCATACCATAATTAGTGTGTCCATGAGCGTGGTATATTATATTCTAACATGTATAATAGCCAGTCAGGATCCTAGTGGGCCTCGCTCTTGCCGTTTATCCAAAAGATTAGCGCTGCTGACTGTGATATGAGAGACCCGAGTTCAAAATACACATCTGTGGGTGGATTTGAACCAGGGACAATCGTTTTAAATCACTGCCATATCTTCCGCACCACACAGACACGTGGAAAATATATGTGACAATTATAAGTACTCAGAATTGAGATGCAGAGTTAAAATGGCACAAAAAGTTTATTTGAGCTATGAACTCAGTCTCCAGTCCTGTATCTTACCACTGTGACACAACAATTCTCTTGCACTCTTCAGTGAAACAATAGAGCCAGGTACAAATTGGGGGGAAAAAACCCTGCACATTTAATCTGTGCATTTGTGACAACTAATCGCATTTAGATACAGAGTGAAAATGTTCCAGGGACCTTCTGCTTATAAAACACTGCCATTATTTCCTGGACCACACAGGAATAAGTATACAGGTGTGTATATCGATAGTATTATCACTGTACATTTATATGCTTTGACAATTTCTTCAATGAATCAATAAAGGTTATCCTATCTTATATTTTGCCAAGATTCAAGGTTTTTATTTATGCCATGAACACCTGCTGTTATTTCCTCTTTCACTCAATGCAAAGTATCTCTTGCTTCAGTGCAACCATCACTGCCATCTTCCTGCTTTAATCAGAACAAAGCAACTCAAGCGTATGCTGATATTTCCTAGTTGATTCAGTATAACCATATTCGGCAATAGCTTTTACTTTAACCAATAAGATAGACATGACAGATAATTTCCCTACACCGCTCATGATAAAAGCAGTGAAAACAACTGAGCCATGGATGGGGGTTCCAATTTTTGCCCTAAAACAGTTGCATAGACGTGCACGTGTGACTTCCCATTACACCTTTTGGGGAGCTTAAATATTTTTAATACAAGGAAGTAGTTTGTAAACTCTGCTCTGCTTTATCACTACTGAATAAATTCAAATTCAAAATTTGAACAAATTGACAAATTTTCTCATGAAAAACGGCGTGCCATAGTATTTTTCAAAATTTCTATAGTATGCCGTACGGTATGGGCTATAGCTCACGGTCCAAAATGATGAGAAACGAGGCTAACTTTTTTTTTCAAAATTTCAAAAAACATGGGCTATAACCATCGTTTTTTTATTTTTTCAATTTTGTCAAATCATCAAAAATGATGAAAAACGGCGTGCCATAGTATGCCGTACGGTATGGGCTATAGCCCATGGTCCAAAATGATGAGAAACGAGGATAACCTTTTTTTTCAAAATTTCAAAAAACATGGGCTATAACCCATCGTTTTTTCATTTTGTCACTTTTTTCAAATCCTCAAAAATGATGAAAAACGGCATGCCATAGTATGCCGTACGGTATGGGCTATAGCCCATGGTCCAAAATGATGAGAAACGAGGATAACTTTTTTTTTCAAAATTTCAAAAAACATGGGCTATAACCCATCGTTTTTTCATTTTGTCACTTTTTTCAAATCCTCAAAAATGATGATAAACGGCGTGCCATAGTATGCCGTACGATATGGGCTATAGCCCACGGTCTAAAATGATGAGAAATGAGGCTAACTTTTTTTTTCAAAATTTCAAAAAACATGGACTATAACCCATCGTTTTTTTATTTTTTCAATTTTGTCAAATCATCAAAAATGATTAAAAACGGCGTGCCATAGTATGCCGTACGGTATGGGCTATAGCCCATGGTCCAAAATGATGAGAAACGAGGATAACTTTTTTTTTCAAAATTTCAAAAAACATGGGCTATAACCCATCGTTTTTTCATTTTGTCACTTTTTTCAAATCCTCAAAAATGATGAAAAACGGCGTGCCATAGTATGCCGTACGATATGGGCTATAGCCCACGGTCCAAAATGATGAGAAACGAGGCTAACTTTTTTTTTCAAAATTTCAAAAAACATGGGCTATAACCCATCGTTTTTTTCATATTTTCATTTTTTTCAAATCCTCAAAAATGATGATAAACGGCGTGCCATAGTATGCCGTACGATATGGGCTATAGCCCACGGTCCAAAATGATGAGAAATGAGGCTAACTTTTTTTTTCAAAATTTCAAAAAACATGGGCTATAACCCATCGGTTTTTTATTTTTTCAATTTTGTCAAATCATCAAAAATGATGAAAAACGGCGTGCCATAGTATGCCGTACGGTATGGGCTATAGCCCATGGTCCAAAATGATGAGAAACGAGGATAACTTTTTTTTTCAAAATTTCAAAAAACATGGGCTATAACCCATCGTTTTTTCATTTTGTCACTTTTTTCAAATCCTCAAAAATGATGATAAACGGCGTGCCATAGTATGCCGTACGATATGGGCTATAGCCCACGGTCCAAAATGATGAGAAATGAGGCTAACTTTTTTTTTCAAAATTTCAAGTTTCAGTTTTTTTTATTTATTTATTTTTTCACATGCCTCCACAAACATCACACAACGGTGATGTGGACTGGCATTATACACACACAAATTAAGTGAAACTATACATGGCGCGAAAGACAACCTACGGTATGGTAGCATGTAGCCCACTTAAACAAGCAGCAGGAATCAGACGGTTAACTAACCTTCACTGTACTGCTAACAGCACCCAGCAGTGGCAACAGCATAGAGTTCACCCAGCAGTGGCAACAGCATAGAGTTCACCCACCAGTGGCACCAACATAGAGTTCATTCACACCTCCAGTCAGCATCACTTTCTGAAATGGCAGGGGAAAAGAAAATTAGTTGTCGGCCTACAGGATGACATTTTGGAAGTCATAACAGTCATTGACAGAGCTGTGTCACCATTATTACACACATTCTAGGGCTATAATCTGCCTTGTGCAACCATTTTTTATGAAGCCTAAAAGCAAAAAAGAAATTAAAACTTCGTATTCATATGTTCAACAGCAAACACAATTACAAGTGTTAATCGCAATCCTTTGTATGACAATGAATGGTCAACTTAACATGTTGTAATGGTGACACAGCCCTAGTTTCTACTACAGCCACATACCGTGGGGGGGCTTCCGTCGCTCGGTTGAAGATAGCCGGGTAGGTTGTATGGCACAATACGTCCCGAGCACCATACGCCTCGTAATCTCAGGGAGCGTTCGTTGACACCGTTATAAGTTTCAGCCCAGCCGAGTAGACACTCTATTACCAATACCAGCTATCTCCTGATGACTGCAGCCAAGGTCACTGCATGACACCAAGGTCACATGATCAACCTGTAAGACACAAACATACGCCAACATTACTCTTTATCCAGACTTTATACATTGTAGAAAAAACATCTTTTAGGAAATTCTTGCATTTTTTTTTTGCAACCAGCAACATGTTTGGGAGACAAAAAAACACTTTCCTGGGGTTTTTATGCATTTAGATATTTTAGTATTTCAAAGAGTCCATGATGTCATGAACACTGGGCTCACTTCCTTCCTGGACTAAATGTTGTCTCAGTAAGACAGCCCTCCCCCTATCCACAAGGAGGAGCAGTGCACCAAAGCATTGTGGGAATTGTAGTCCAGGAAGGAAGTTAGCCCGGTGTCCATGACATCATGGAGTCCATGGACACTTTGAAATACAAAAATATCTAAAAACACAAAAACCCCAGGAAAGTGTTTCTCAAAAATCATTAAAATAAGATCTGGTTGCAAAAGGGGTGAAGTGGCCCTTTAAAGTTGAAATAAAGTTGCTCTGTATGCTCTGTATGGGCATGTAGATCTGCTACTTTTGTATGCATGTACGTTTGTACATTTGAGTTTTCCATCCAGCAGAGAGACATTTAGTTTAGCTTAATCTTATGAATGTGTCTGAGCCACAGTTACAACTTATGTTACCTTTATGTACTAAAGTAAAAGGGTATGGCATCAAAATGCACTTAAAAAATGACCAAATGTACTCATTACGCAGAAATGTCCCATTTCAAATGTTTGAAAGAAAAATAAATCTGAAAATAGCAGATCTACAATCTCACAATGCATTGCATCACAATGCATTGAGAGATTGTAGATCAGCTACTAATGGCCAAAATGTGTTTGTAGCCCAGTGGCAAATTGCAATGTAGCCAAAAGGATACATTTAAAATAATCCAAATCTACAAAACTAGTAAAGTGTCCAAATAATAGAATATTAAAGTACAATATATTGTCCACAGTACTTCAGTAGATGTAATTATTTACTTTCCACCTGTTTTAGTTTATTTGTTTGTGTCTCAAAAAGTACCAACACATTCCTCATATTGTTGTCCTTTTAATAGAGTCACAATAAACAACCAACAGTCCTTCTAACAACACTAATGTTTAAACAATAACACAGAGTTAATGTTGGCTAACAACCATGCGGTTCTCAAACAAACCTTACCTTATTGCAGCTACGCCCCAAACACTGCTATGCACCACGTGTAAGCAACCCCGGCTGATAAAAGGATGAGCTCTCGAACTGATGATTTAGAAAGTTTAATTCCAGAAACACCGTAAGAACTATAGGTGGAAAAACACACAAAAAGTACACAAAGTTACAAAAACGAAAACAATTGACAAACCAAGGTAGCAAAGCTGAATACTGTAATTATACGAAAATCATAAAAGCATTAAACTGTTTTTATATCAAAAAGACAATCCTTTGAGTGCAACACATGAATTACTGAATCATGAATTATCTTAATGACAAAACCATTTTATCCTTTTGAACCATAATGTAATGTTTGTTACTGTATCTGTACTGTATCATTATAACAATAACAAGCAAGGCTAATATTATTTGTATAACACATTTCCTTTGGCAAACATGAAATGTACCTTAAGGCTAATATTATTTGTATAACACATTTTCCTTTGGCAAACATGAAATGTACCTTTTAAACTATCAACTGTAAATATGAATTACGTGTCTAAACCAAAGTATCCTGCTACCCTAATAGACAGGGGTACATAAGCACAGTGGCCGTTTATCCAACAGCTTTCTCCGACCGAACCACACTTTCACCACACATCTCTATATGCAAATTAAATTCGGCACACTCCCAGAATACATATAGGCTACATTTAATTGAAAGAAATGTCTTAATTACTCTATAAATATTGTTTTACATCAACACACGATCCCATGGGACAACTTTCTGTGACGTCAAAATCGTCATGTTTGCCACACTCTCCACCAGCACAGAGCCTCCTCCCCCTTTCACTGCTCTGGTGTGCTGTGTGTGACCTACTCTCTGACTGCACTGTACTACTAAACGGACTCGCGGCACGCCACTCGCCCACTCTACAAACAAAGTGAACAACAAACAAGACTCATGCTTGCCACCGCCAACAACTGGAGTACATCATGCCACGAAGAAAACGCTCCGCACTTTCTCAATACACGCCAAACGCCAAACGTTTGCGAGCCAGTCACGCAAAAGAAACCAAAACAGGTAATCACAGCACATTGTGGTGTGTGTGTGTGTGTGTGTGTGTGTGTGTGTGTGTGTGGCGCGCGTCGGCCTCCAGCTTCAACCCAAACTCACGCACTATCCATGCACATTATTATTACTCGCCTCTATTTATTAATTACTACATCGCCCTGTGTGTGTGTGTCGCCATCCAGCCGCAATTATTATTCGCCTATATTTACTACACACACGTGCACTTTATTAATCGCCTATATTTATTATTTACTACATCGCCCTGTGTGTGTGTGTCGCGTCGCCATCCAGCCGCAATTATTAGGAACGGAAGGCATACATTCTCCCTTCTCCAGTAAAACATTTTTCTTAAATGAGCAATCCTACCACACAGCCTTATCAAAACGAGGCACGGATGCAGTGTTAATTCTGCTGCATTATTATTATCTGTGGACTGTGGGTCTGCTGCCGAGTGCCGACGTTATGAAACTTTTTAGCTGGCTAGCGCCTGCGCTCCGCTGTTATGCTCAAATTAGTGACCCTAAAGAATTCTGAGGCAACATGGCTGGAGACGAGGCAGCCAATCAGAACTGCGCTGCGCTGCGCTGTATAGTCTGTGTTTAGGAAATGTGCGATTTATTCTTCAATGTATGCCGTTGTCGGCGTGTCGCGTGGCAAATATAACTAATCTACAAGCTCACAAGTCACAACGCTTACCCATGGCACCGAAAACTAATAATAATAATAAATAAAAAAATATTTTTTATTATTATTTTTAATTCGAACCTTAATTTTATATATTCGGTTATTAATTATTTCTTTTGATTCGAATCTATATTCGGATATAGAATATTCGTTGGCAGCACTACAGCCCATTGCATTGCTCGGTGTGTGCGTGTGACACACACAGTGACACCTCCCCCCTGCTGTGTGTGTGTGTGTGTGTGTGTGTGTGTGTGTGCCCCTCCCCACCCCCCCACCCATGGCGCTGGGTGCCAGTGGAATGTAAAAAGAAACAGTCCTCTTTGAACCTCATGACGCCCATTTACACAAAGCACGCCTGTTCAGTTACTCAATTAACACATCTGTTCTCAACTTTTTTAACATTCACCTCAATTCACCTCAACTACACTCTATGAAATAATTGGTGCAGCCTACACAGATCTATTCAGGCCCATTCAATTAATCCATCACTATATTAGTTGCCAATCACTCGGCAACTCCATTACGACTAATCAATTAATTGGAGCAGATAAACACTCCAGATTACCTTCAGCTTTCTCAATGTATGCTTTCTCATTCCTATACAGCCCATTGCATTGCTCGGTGTGTGCGTGTGACACACACAGTGACACCTCCCCCCTGCTGTGTGTGTGTGTGTGTGTGTGTGTGTGTGTGTGTGTGTGTGTGTGTGTGTGTGTGTGTGTGTGTGTGTGTGTGTGTGTGTGTGTGTGTGTGTGTGTGCGCGCTAGAGAGTGAGTGCATGCGCAAACACACATCTATATTACATTATGTATGTACTACCGACATTCTGCTGTTATAGTAAACCACACAACCCAGACCACTAACACAGCCTTCTCACTTCTCAGCTGTGCAGAGCCGCCGTGCCCAAGATCGCCAGAGGCACACTCAGACCAGGTCCATGGAGCAGCCTCTGGACACAGGTACCTACAGTATGCATGTTATCTGATAATCACCCCTACAGCATTGTGTCCATGACACAGACTGGACTTCCATGCCTCAATACAAATTTCACTTTGCCACACAAACAACTACCCACACTCAAACACATTGTACACCACTATCTGCACACAATACAATGCCTACCATAAACCTAAATCACACCAATCTCCACTTCTCAGCTGCACGCCTGGAGGACATGCGGCACAGAATGAGAATAACCCGGTCAACGCTCACTTCTCCAGCCACATGTAACTACTCTTCTTCTACCAGTCATATTGTATCTACTACAATACAGCAATAACAGCAATAACACATTAACTTTGGACCACATATGCAACAACTGGATGCATTTCTGACAAACAGTACAGTTTATCATTACTTCTCATAACCCAATATCAAAATTTTGACTCTACCATCTCAGCACAGCAGCATGACGACAGGCACCAAACACGGACACATACCTGTTCATTGGAAACGCCTCTGGCCACAGGTAACCACACACTAATATCATTACCCACATGGTAGTACCAACTTCACAAATATTTCAATTGACTGCATTAATGCAACGGCAGCATTATTACATAACTATTGCACCACAGCTGTTAACATTAGCTCTCATAACAACATACAATTTACGTTTCTCCCCTACCATTTCAGCTCCCAGCCATGAGGACAGGACAACTACCACATCACCCCCAGAAACACACATCAGACCACGAAGAAAACGCACATCGCTTTCAGCAGATACACGCGACGCCACACGGAAGCGTTCCACTCGCGCAACAGCACCAGAAACAGGTAATCACACGTTCATAACATGTTGCATGTGTGTGCTTCTGACAACTTCTGTCTGTGTTTAATAGTTTTCATGCCAGTGCATTGTTGTCTTTCTGTGCTTGCATGCACTTTCCTATTCTCCATTTTATCAACATACGTGTGTGTGTGTGTGTGTGTGTGTGTGTGTGTGTGTGTGTGTGTGTGTGTGTGTGTGTGTGTGTGTGCGTGTGTGTGTGTGTGTGTCACTTGCACTTTAATGCAACACCATCATTAAATAACACTTCTTCCATTGATGACCTACACTTGCAGTTTATCATTACTTCTAACAACACAATATTTACATTTCACCACTACCTTCACAGCACAGCACCATGAGGCCAGCCACCACACAAGGACACACACCCGCTCATTGGAAACGCCTCTGGCCACAGGTAACTAACTACTCATCTTCTCCCATTATCCCTGTACTGCACTTTTGCTGTTAACCATTCACTCCATGACCACACACATGTCCTAACATGCACACATTTCACAACTCCCGTCACTTCTAATAACTCAATAATGCTCTCCTATCTACCTTCACAGAACCACAATCACGCATGACCAGACAAAAGACAACACACTTCAGAAAAGCCTGGACATCTCCTCAACTACTTACACACAGCAATCCATTACAGACACCTAGGATGGACTCGGTCTGCATTTCATGCCATGCTCTCATGTTCCCCTGGGAGACGTCAAAAGGTCCTGTTGGGAAAAAAACCTTCAGTGCCTGTTGCCGTTATGGCCAAATTCAACTAAAACCATTCATGGACCCACCTCCTGCACTAACATCTCTGTTTGCCAGAACATCACCACAGTCAAGGGAGTTCTTTGACAACATCAGACAGTACAATGGCTTGGTTTCTATGGCTTCTAAGTCTGTGTCTGGCACGAAAATGAACTTCAGAGGACGTGGCCCACAACCATTCAAGATGAGTGGCCAGATGTACCACCTCACTCCCTCAGCAGTCTTTCCTGACAACACACACAAACCCAAATACTCACAAATCTTTGTCTATGACCAAGACAATGAAATTAAGAACCGCCTTCATCACGCAAGGGGAGATGGAGTTAGGGAAGACACTTTGACCTTGATTCAGGATGCCCTGAAAACAGTTAATCCTTTAGTCAAGTCCTTTAAGAGCGGAGCGGAAATGTTCAACCTCAACCCAAGTGAGGACTTCACTATTGTGTTCAAGGCCAAAAGCTCACAGGGAGCACACAAACGTCATCTTAATCCAGATGTGACTAATGTGGTTATTCTGGCACCGGGGGAACAAACAAAGCCGAGGGATGTTGTACTCTACAGAACTGCAGCTAATGCACCTCATCAGAGACAAACAACACAAATCAATGCACTCCATCCTATGTATGATCCAACCGCCTATCCCATAATCTTGCCACATGGAGATGCCGGCTACAGCATTGATAATCACATTATGAAAGTTCATGCAACTTCAACCACACAAAAAGTCAGCCTTCAAGAATTCTTCAGATTCCACATACATCCCAGAACTACCTCCTTCAACACTCTACTGAGGTCGGGGAGACTTGGCCAAGAGTACTTTTGCGATCAGTACAGCAAGATAGAAAGCTGCAGGATGATCTTCTACAGGAGGAAGGAACTGCAAGACAAATACAGGGTACATCAGTATTCAGGTCTGTCTGACATCCTGGCTACTCAGCAAACCCAGCCAGGACAGACTGAGGCTGCCCACATTGGTCAACGCATCATTCTTCCAGCTAGCCACACTGGGAGCCCCAGATACCTGTACAAGCACTATCTTGATGCCCTTGCAATAGCAGCCAGATACAAGAATTTTGACTTATTCATCACCATGACTGCAAACCCACGGAGTGACGGTGTTCTGCAAAACCTCTTTCCAGGACAGCAGCCCAATGACAGACCAGACATTGTTAACAAAGTTTTCAAATGGTTCTTGGATAACCTCCTCAAAGACATTAAGTTGGGTGTCTTTGGGAACATGAAGGCTAGAGTACACACCATTGAGGGACAGTTGAGAGGACTGAAACACGCTCACATCCTCCTACTACTACATGAGACCTTGAGTGTTGATGACATCGATCACATCATTAGGGCAGACATACCCAACCCACAGACAGAGCCACAGCTGTATGAGCTGGTGTCTCAAACAATGCTGCATGGACCCTGTGGAACAGTCAACCCCAACAGCCCCTGCATGGTCAATGGCATCTGTACCAAGAAATTCCCTAAAGCATACTGTGATGAAACTCGCCTACCTCACAATGGCCATGGCTACCCAGAGTACAGAAGACCCATCAACGGTCACACTGCTAGCAAGCACGGCTTTACCTTCGACAGCAGATGGGTCGTGCCTTACAACCCCTGGGTCCTTCTGAAGTACAAGTGCCACATTAATGTTGAATTTGTCGGCTCCTTTCACACCATCAAGTACCTCTACAAGTACATCCATAAGGGAGTTGATGTTGGCACTGTCACCATTGAAGATAAGGATGAGATTTCCAGATTCATCAATGCCAGGACAATTGATGCTCATGACGCACACTGGAGAACAATGGAGTACAAAATCCAGGACAGAGTCCCTGCTGTCTTCAGTCTCGCTATCCACACAGAAGGCCAGCAAAATGTCATCTTCACAGAAGGCCATGCACAGGAGGCCCTGACAGCAGCCAAACCCACTACATTACTGGCCTTCTTCCAGCTAAATGTCAGTGACCATCACGCAAGGCAACATCTGTACATGGACATCCCAGAACACTACACTTGGAATTCAAACAGCCACATGTGGAAGGAAAGATCTCCAACATCCACGCACACGCACACTCCAACGACAATAGGAAGGATGTCCAATGTATCAGTACTCCAGGGAGAAAGATTCTACTTAAAAATGCTCCTGGCTCATATCAGGGGACCAACAAGCTATGACGACCTTAAAGTGTATGAGGGCAACCACTACACAACTTTCAAAGACACAGCACGAGCCATGGGCTTGCTGGAGGACGATGGAGAATGGATCACTGCCATGCATGAAGTCTCAAGTTATGCATCCTCAAGAAAACTCAGAGAAACCTTTGCTATCATCCTCCAATACTGTCACCCATCACAGCCCAAACACCTCTTTGAAGAATTCTTCGAAAAGCTCAGTGATGACTTCCTCCATGCAGAAGCCACTGCACAGATGTGCCCTACAGATGCAGTAGACAAGGCATTTATCCACAACCAGGTACTACTTGCACTGGATGATGAGCTCTCACAAATGGGAAATCGTCTATCCAACTACACGGACATGCCACAGCCAACACCACTAACTGAGCAGGAAAAGCTGACACAAATTTTCACATCAGAAAGATTCAACAACACAGAACAAGAACAAATTGTACAGCTGCTTAGTCCTCTACTGAATGTGGAACAGATGGCACTCTGCCAGGCGGTTTATCAGGCAGTGAATGCACCAAAAGAGGACACCATCACAAGACAATTCATTCTCAACTCCCCAGCAGGCTATGGCAAAACCTTTACATTTAAGGTCATTGCAGCCAACATTAGAGCACAGAATGGCATTGTGCTGTGTGTTGGCAGCACAGGCTTAGCTGCTCAGAACCTTGAGGGTGGCAGGACAGCTCATTCAAGATTTAAAATACCAATCCCTATCTTTGAAGACTCCGTCTGTGCCATAAAAGCTGAGTCCTCCCTGGCTAAGCTAATCAAAGAAAGCAGCATAATCATTTGGGACGAGATCTTCAGTGTTAACCGCTTCAATGTAGAGTGCGTGGAAAGAACACTGAGGGACCTGATGCATTCTGACCAACCTTGGGGTGGCAAAACTGTCCTGTTAGGTGGAGACCCTAGGCAGACACTCCCCGTTATCAAGAGAGCAAGCAGAGCCCAAATTGTTAGAGCTTGCATCCAAATGTCTCCACTCTATCCTCTCATGAAAGAACACAAACTACACTTCAACATGAGGACTGACATAGCTGAGAGGGAGTTTGCCAACTACCTCCTGGACTTGGGGGAAGACAAAATCACACATGGAGATACTGCCATTCAAGTCCACATTCCACCACAGCACTTGGTAAAGGATATGGATACTCTCATTTCAAACACCTTTCCTGACCTGCACAATGGCTGTGTCCACAAAGACAACCTTCTTAAAGGCACTGTATACACTCCATTAAACAAGGACATACGCGAAATCAACAACAGGTGCTTAGCTGAGTTCCCTGGACAAGAGAAAATCTACTTTTCAGCTGACTCAGTTAAAGAGGACAACTACAAGGATTCTCTGCCTATAGAATTCCTCAACTCACTAACACCCTCTGGAATCCCTGACCATAACCTGAAGCTCAAACTAGGAGCTCCTGTCATGCTGCTAAGAAACTTGCAATCAGGTCGCGACCGCACTCTCAAGAACGGCACCAGAATGGTGCTGGTGCAGATGATGGACAAAGTACTTGAGTGTGAAATTGCACTAGGGACAAACAGAGGTGAAAGAATCTTCCTTCCAAGGATCCCGCACTATGACAGAGGTGAGGAGTTTCCCTTTACCTTCATCAGACGACAATTCCCTGTCAGGTTAGCTTTCGCCGTTACCATCAATAAAGGTCAGGGCCAGGAAAATGACAGAGTTGGCATCTACTTGCCTCAGCCTGTGTTCGCACATGGCCAACTGTACACAGCCTTCTCTAGGGGAAAGAAAGCCAGTGCTGTCAAAGTTTTAATAGACAATAATGATGAGGGCAAAACTGACAACATTGTTTACACTGAACTCCTTTAATTGTCTATAAATCACACTTCAGACTCTGCAATGGCACCAAACTGTTTTTCCTGAGAACCCTCAACAACAAACTGCTGCTGTGCAAAATTGCAGCCACACAAAAGGAAGTCCTGATCCCTAGAATCAAGTTCATTTCTGATACTCAACATTCCTACTTTGAGTGGGCCAGACGGCAGTTTCCAGTCCGCACCGCTTTTGCCACCACCATCAACAAATCCCAAGGACAGACACTTACAAGAGTGGGGGTCTGGCTTTCGTCCCCTGTCTTCACTCACGGACAGCTTTATGTTGCCAGCTCAAGGACGGGTAACCCAGAAGCTCTCACCTATGCCATAAAGCAAAAAGAAGGACAGCCAGAACATCATACTACCAATGTGGTTTTTCAAGCCTTGCTTCGCGCTGTGCTTCCTGGCCCTACAATCCCCATTGAGGTAAGGCTGTTGCATTGCTACATATGTCATTTCTACACATAATATAAAACTGCTGCTAACCTGAAGATCATTATGATCAAACAAATCACTATCCTTTGTTTCACGTCTGCCCTGGTGGACATGTTTCTCCCATTATGCAGGCTCTACTGACCAAAACTTTTCTGTGTCTCCTTTTCTACAGGCTCAACCATGACAATCTCTGGAACCAGAAACACCCCTTCCACATCACCCCACTCCTCCACGCCCTCCTCTGGATCAGCTGCCCAATATAATTGTTCCTTTACTAAGTTGGCCTTTCCACAACAACTGTGTTCACTGTTGTGAGGGGAGGAGGGTCCAGGTGTTGCAAGGCCAGGGCTCTAAGGGTGTTTTACACTTTGAACTATTGTAGTAGTGTATCTAACATGTTAAAAATGACATAGTGCACTTGATTGTCAAATGTAAAATATTTTGGTTAGTAGAACAGTTTCGTTAATTAACCTCAGGTATACATTTGATGAATATAGTGCACTTAATTGTACAATTTAACATGTTGATTACAAACTGCTGCTATGCAAAATTGCAGCCACACAAAAGGAAGTCCTGATCCCTAGAATCAAGTTCATTGCTGATCCTCAACATTAACATTCCTACTTTGTGTGGGCCAGACGGCAGTTTCCAGTCCGCACCGCTTTTGCCACCACCATCAACAAATCCCAAGGACACACACTTACAAGAGTGGGGGTCTGGCTTTCGTCCCCTGTCTTCACTCACGGACAGCTTTATGTTGCCAGCTCAAGGACGGGTAACCCAGAAACTCTCACGTATGCCATAAAGCAGAAAGAAGGACAGCCAGAACATCATACTACCAATGTGGTTTTTCAAGCCTTGCTTCGCGCTGTGCTTCCTGGCCCTACAATCCCCATTGAGGTAAGGCTGTTGCATTGCTACATATGTCATTTCTACACATGTCATTTCTGAATAATATAAAACTGCTGCTAACCTGAAGATCATTAGGATCAAACAAATCACTATCCTTTGTTTCACGTCTGCCCTGGTGGACATGTTTCTCCCATTATGCAGGCTCTACTGACCAAAACTGCAGCTTCTTTTACTATTCACTGTTAACATTAACACTCACATTTTGTGCTTGAGTCATCCCTTAACTGTGTCTCCTTTTCTACAGGCTCAACCATGACAATCTCTGGAACCAGAAACACCCCTTCCACATCACCCCACTCCTCCACGCCCTCCTCTGGATCAGCTGGCCAATATAAGTGCTCCTTTACTAAGTTGGCCTTTCCACAACAACTGCGTTCACTGTTAACATTAACATTCTTTCCTACAAATACACTCAGACTCCATTAAAAATACACTGAGACCAACATTTTACATGTTTTGACTTTGTCAACCTTTGCTCCCACAGAAGCTCTCACCTATGCCATAAAGCAGAAAGAAAGACAGCCGGAACATCATACTACCAATGTGGTTTTTCAAGCCTTGCTTCGCGCTGTGCTTCCTGGCCCTACAATCCCCATTCACGTAAGACTGTTGCATTGCTACATATGTCATTTCTACACGTCATTTCTGAATAATATAAAACTGATGCTAACCTGAACATGATTATGATCAAACAAATCACTATCCTTTGTTTCACGTCTGCCCTGGTGGACATGTTTCTCCCATTATGCAGGCTCTACTGACAAACTTTTCTGTCTCCTTTTCTACAAGCTCAACCATGACAATCTCTGGAACCAGAAACACCCCTTCCACATCACCCCACTCCTCCACGCCCTCCTCTGGATCAGCTGCCCAATATAATTGTTCCTTTACTAAGTTGGCCTTTCCACAACAACTGTGTTCACTGTTGGGGGGGGAGGAGGGTCCAGGTGTTGCAAGGCCAAGGCTCTAAGGGTGTTTTACACTTTGAAGTATTGTAGTAGTGTATCTAACATGTTAAAAATGATATAGTGCACTTCATTGTAAAATGTAAAATCTTTTGATTAGTGGGACATTTTCGTTAATTAACCTTAGGTATACATTTGATGAATATAGTGCACTTAATTGTAAAATGTAACATGTTAATTAATTTGATGTATAGTAAATGTATGTAGGATAAATGGACAGTCATGGTTCCTATTGGGACCACGACTTTAAGGGGGGGGGGGGGGGGTGTGATACCCCACACACATACTGAGTAGTGGATGTGCCTGCCTATTGCCTAACTTTCATCCTGTAGGTGAGCCTGGGTAGGGCATTGGCCCCATGGCTGATGGGAGAGCACCTGGGCCCGGTGTCTCCCAGAGGCCATAAATACCACACTCATCCCAGTTGAGAAGAGAGATCCAGAGGAGCCAGACCTGCTGCCTCCACTCCCTTCATTAGCCTCCATGCCTCCATTCCTTTGTTTGATTGTTCTTTCCATCCACACATGCACCACACCATGTATCACACATCCATACACTACACCTACACCACTCACTCACTGACTACACATTCCATATAATTTGTTATGTTAAGTACTGCAGTTCATTTTAGTTCCTTATATAGGCCTATTATTTAATAAATCATATATTGTTCATCTTTCGCACGTCTCCTGCTCCGCATGTTTGTCAACGCAAGAACCAGCCATGACAATTATTTCCTACAAATACACTCAGACTCCATAAAAAATACACTGAGACCAACATTTTAAATGTTGTGACTTTGTCTACCTCCCACAATTTCCTTCCTCCAATTTGCGCTGCGCGCCGCTAGGATGAGCGGGCCGAAGGCCCGCGAAATTCTAGTTTATATAATTATTTATCAACGTTACTGAGGCATCACACAAGCGGTCCAAAATAGAGTGGCAGAATCACGTCTTCAAAGTTACTATTAACATAACACAAATGTACAGAAGCAACGTAAAAGAGATTGCATACAAAACAACAAAATAATAACAGTACCTTGTTGCCCTCAGCCAGGTGCTTAAACTAAATGAACCTTTCGTTCTGAACACTGAAGTGTTCTCTTGCTGTTGTTTACATTCATGACTTTGTTGTAAAGAATGACCGCGCTAAACTCTACCTACTTCCTTCCTGTTTCTCACAGTTTCAAAGTAAAAGCTATACAAACAGACTATAATAAAACGAACTCAAATAGACTTCTTTCAAGCAAAACACACTGAAGAAGTTGGTAGAGACATAAAAAATAATACACTATATAACCATGAAAACCGTTTATATGATTCAAATAAAGAGAAACTATATAAACATACAGTAGGCAGCCAAAGTCCAGTCTGAAGTAACTTTGAAAGTCCCCTGTTCAACTCGTTTTGTGGGCAACAGCGCCGCCGTCTGGACAGGGGGAGAATCTCTTTAGCCTTTAGGGGAAACAATACTTCTTGCTCAAAGTAGTGATTAAATGGTTCGTTACACCACGTGCGGCTCCATTTTATATCATAAGCCCCGCCTACCTTATCCGGGTCTAGACCGTCCGTCATTGGTCCGTCAGATTGAATGGATTACAGCTGTGTGGATTTACAAATTGCACGCATGCGCGCGCGCACACGCCCGCACGCACGCACGCACACACGACAGACAGACAGACAGACAGTTGATGGACAGTTCAACATAATGAATCGGTTCACATTGCTGTCGGTCGGAGGAGGAGGAGGTGGGGGTGGGGGTGGGGGTGGTGGAGGTGGGAGTGGGGCTGAGATATGTGCTCATATTCTAGTCTCAGCCCTAACAACAGAGGAGAGAGAGAGAGAGAGAGAGAGAAAGAGAGAGAGAGAGAGAGAGAGAGAGAGAGAGAGAGAGAGAGAGAGAGAGAGAGAGAGGGGGAGGGGGTCCCCGTTAGCAACAAGCTAACAGCATACCGGTACGTTCTTCTATGATCCATAAAACGACAGATCCACAACGCGATCTGCCGTTTAAGGAACCAACGTTCGTTGCATGAAGGGCAGATCTGCGGGCGCGCAATGCTGTGTGTGTGTTCGTCTTTTTTCTGTAGAAAGCTCTGCATTGCAGCTGTAGAAAGCCCTGTGTTGCAGCTGTAGAAAGCCTTGCGTTGCAGCTGTAGAAAGCCCTGCGTTGCAGCTGTAGAAAGCCCTGCGTTGCAGGCAGCTGTAGAAAGCCCTGTGTTGCAGCTGTAGAAAGCCCTGCGTTGCAGCTGTAGAAAGCCCTGCGTTGCAGGCAGCTGTAGAAAGCCCTGTGTTGCAGGCAGCTGTAGAAAGCCCTGCGTTGCAGGCAGCTGTAGAAAGCCCTGTGTTGCAGCTGTAGAAAGCCCTGTGTTGCAGCTGTAGAAAGCCCTGCGTTGCAGCTGTAGAAAGCCCTGCGTTGCAGCTGTAGAAAGCCCTGCGTTGCAGGCAGCTGTAGAAAGCCCTGCGTTGCAGGCAGCTGTAGAAAGCCCTGCGTTGCAGGCAGCTGTAGAAAGCCCTGTGTTGCAGCTGTAGAAAGCCCTGCGTTGCAGGCAGCTGTAGAAAGCCCTGTGTTGCAGCTGTAGAAAGCCTTGCGTTGCAGCTGTAGAAAGCCCTGCGTTGCAGGCAGCTGTAGAAAGCCCTGTGTTGCAACTGTAGAAAACCCTGCGTGCTGCGTTGTGTTGCAGCTGTGGAAAGCCTAGCCCTGAAACATGACTGTCATGATTAGTACGAGCGTCATGTGAACCATATGGCTATAGAAAGCCCTGCGTTGCAGCTGTAGAAAGCCCTCTTCAAGGCAAGATACCATTCTGCACCAGCAACGCTGTGGGCAGTGGGCTGCTATTTACAATCAGTAGCCAGAAATCGTATCCAGAAATCTCAATATGCTGGGAAACAAATTGCATCTGCACAACTGTGAGTTTCCTTCAAAATGGTTCCAAAATAAATCAAGGGGATACAAAAAATATATAGCCTAGGCTATTTATTATTTTAATTGGCATTTTTTTACGCAGTCCTTTGACAGACTTGTGTGAATGTTACAGTATTACAAAGGCGGGCAAGGTAGAATTGCCTGCATGTATGCAAATATAATTTGTTTCGTTTGTGTAATTGACAGAAATTTAATTTAGATAGCATATTGACTGGCCGGGACCGCCGGTTCCATTTGTAGACCTGATATCCTGGGCTAGTGTGTGTTTAATGTAGAGATGATCGATGTTTTGATATTATATACTTACTAGATGTTTTGATACTGTTTAGTGTTTAGATAGATGTAGTTTGACCATAGAGTTTGACAACTTTCTTCAGTGACGTTACACCTCCAGCAGATGGCAGAAGAAGCCAACAGTCGTCCACCAAACGAGCCCTGGGTTCTTCTTTATTGCCCATGCGCGAAACACGTTGACCCGGAACTGTGTCGTGGTGTTGTCATTCTGCTGGAGGATCACTTCTCCAGTGTCAAACACAAATGTCTCATAAACGAGTTAAAATGTGTCAAATCGAGTCCGTCAGGTTCAGGGTAAACGAGCAATTGACTTCGGTGGGAGAGCAGATCTTAGAGCAGATATTGTGCGTGTTGGAAAAACAAAGCTGCGATTATAATGTTGTCAGAGTGTTTGTGTTGGAGCGCCTCACTGCGGTCGCTGAGCGCATCTGCGGCCTGTTCCAGAGAGAGATGGAAGAACTACACACACACCTGAACAAACTACACACTGCAGGTTTGGTTCAACACACACTATAGAAGAACCCCCCCCCACACACACACACACACACACACACACACACACACACACACACACACACACACACACACACACACACACACACACACAGCACAAGTACAGTACAAGTACAGTACAGCACCACTCACAGGTCTTTTTTTATCACATTCACTGTCACTCAGAGCTGGTATGTATCTGTGCAAGGTTACATGACAATTTAATAGGTTTTAAATTGTCATTAACATTTGATTATCTCCATCTACTGTCCTAGAAATAACGGCATAAAAGCCCAACCATTTTTGATTATCTCTTAGGGCACCTTATTGCTGACCATTCTCTGTACGTTTCATAAAAACAAACTGACCAGCAAGCACTTCATGTGTTGTTTTGTCAGCAGTTTCAATGTACAAAGAGATGATGTATGAATAAAATAAAGTAGGAGTATCAATCTTTTTTGAACTGGAGAACACTTTTAGTTGGTCTGTGCTGATGTTAACTCCTCTTGCAGATGATGTCCCTCTGCTCCCTGTGTGTAAGGAGCAGGTTTCCCCTGAACATCAGGAGAGGAGCCCCAGTCTAATGGTCCAGGAGGAACAGCAGGATGGAAGATATCAAGGTACAGTATAAGGCAATAGGTTTGGCAGGTTCAGGTGGCAGGTTCAGCCCTGATGAAGACCGTATAGGTCGAAACATGTCGGTTCAATATCTCCGCTTTGTTCTATATAGATGTGTTATCCCGTTTTGTTATTACATTTTTTATACCTGCACACCTCCTGAGCACCTGCTTGCTTCCTTGCCTCAGGTTTGGCAGGTTGTCGACTTGATTTCTCTAAGCATTAGATTTATTAGATTTCTATTAGGAAGAAAACCTGGAGTGGATCCGTGGATCAGGATCCAGATTTTCAAATAGTAAAAACAAAAACAAACAAAAAAACTAACAAAGTACTGGGTTTAGTGAAGCTCTATATTGTCTGAATCAACTTTGTTTGTTCATTTATGTGCTAAAAGAGTGACTTTGAGAGCTGTCTCAGCGTACAATTAAGTCAACGAAGAGCATATTTTTAATTGTCAATTTCCAATCACTGGAGCAATTATTTTTTATTTATTGTCCACATTTAGAGTTACATAATGGCAAGGTAACTATACAATTCAAACGTCAAAAAAGTGGTCTTGCCTTTTAAAAGGGAGCTGTTGTTAAATGTATCATTTTAATATTTCACCTTTATCATTGGATAAAACCAGGGGGACAGATATTTTGGGAAGCCACTAAGGAAATCGGGACTTCCTGAAAGTTCATATAATGTTCTGTTGTGGCGCTGCTCCATAGAGCTCCATGTATTTGGGCCCAACTTCACATAGACTGTATTACCTTAATAAACATGGTCATGAATACTTTCTGCTTCCAGTCACTAGTTTAAAGTCTCATTTCTCACGTCACAATATTCTTTTTGGAAAATGATGGTCCCATTTATTTAAAAAATGACCATAAAGTCGCGTATGTTCTGAGGGGCGTGGCTACCGTTAAAGTCTATGATCTGGAGCCAACCCCCGTTCGAGTCAAAATAAAAACCAACGAAGAAGAAGGGGGAAGTCCCGCCTCGTTGTCTGGGCCAGCCAATGGCCAGCTGGGCCCAAACGGATCTACAAAGATGGCGATTTACAATTCAAGGACTGACTGGCTTCATCTTACGTCCATATCAGACCCGGAGAACGCTTTGTCCATATTTATTTTACAGTCTATGGATAAAACCCATTATATTCCAAGGTTGGTTTTTTTTAAAGGACCACTTCACCCATTCTTTACCCATCTTCATATACTTGGTCCTCACGCAAGCTAAATATGAATAAACTGACTGTGTCTCAGATGAGGGCTGTGGACAGTTCAGAAATCTGCCTACCAGTGACATAATCGGTATCATATTTTTGTATTAATGTTAGAGCAATGGCTTCTATTATCCTATAGGGTATGCACATGCATAAAGTGAATGGAAATTCGAGTGGCAAAGTGAGTTTAACGTCGTCTAATGCAATCAGATTTTTCTTTATCGAATGTATGGGCTGTCGAGGCCAGAAAGTCGTTTTTTGGCCAGGGTTCCCCAATTCATTTTCCTCAAGGGCCATATTTTGACTAGGGTACCAGGCTGGGGGCTGCACGCGCGAGGTCGAGGTCTTGCCCTGAAAATTCATTTTCAGGGCAAGACCCCATTTGAAAAGGATGCCCAGTTTGACATACATAGGCCCCCATTTATATCTGTAAAGTGTTTGTTTCATAAAAATCCACCGTAGACATTTTATGAGCTACTTCCTGTCAAGAAATTCCTTGGAGTATTTTGTGTGCTGGAGTTTGGAAGTGCTCGTTGACCATCACTCAACAGCCCATGCATACCACCTGTTTTGAATGTGCACATAATGCAGGAGGCAGCAGGAGGAGCTTTACTGATAACGAGCGCTTCCATACTCTGATACTTAGAAAATAATCATCTGCGAGGAATTTCTTGACAGGAAGTAGCTCATAAAATGTCTACGGTGGATTTTTATAAAACACAAACTTTACAGATTGAAAGAGGATAATTCTGAATATGGAGAATTGGCTTCGATTCACTCTGGTAGGCAGGTTTCTGAACTGTCCACACCCTTCCTCTGAGACAGTCAACAAGAATACATACAGTATATTATAAAAGAGCTTTAGTTAGGACCAATTTCATGAAGATAGGTTGACAATGAGTGAAGTTGTCGTTTAACACTGAAGCCAGTTGTCCAATGCTCACACAGAGTTCTACCCTTGTAAATAATTGTCTTTTATTAATCAGATCGGGGATAGATTATGTATGTTCTTTAGTTGTCTATCTACAACGACTAGTTTAAAACTTACATTTTTGCTACATCCATACAGAAGTTAGTTTCTGTCTGTAATGGCAATCCTTCACTTCAAACTTTGTTGCACAATGCACATTACTTCACAGGTGGTGGAAGTGATCGTAAGCAGCAGTGCACACAGAAACATGACAGATGGATGTCCAGTCGTAGAGCTCAGTTTGACTGTATTTATTGACAGAGTTGTACCAGTGATAATATATAGCGATTATCCTGATCTTTTGTCTGCTTCTCCCACCATACCCTGTGTCTAACCTGGATCACTGCACCTGAGTGCCCTTTAAATACACACCCAGTGCTGTCAAATCTAAAGCCCGCCACCAAGTGTTCAAAAATAGTATGCCAACCTAACAAATAATAAGTCACCATCCTAATGGCTCCTACACTAAAGACTACATTGGGGAGAAAAACTTGTAACATTGTATCTCAGTAAACTGACCAATCGTGTTATTTTTCTCCTCCTAGACTTCCACTACCTTTGTGAAGAGCTTTCTGCTGAACAGCAGGAGAGGAGCCCCAGTCTGGTCCTGGAGGAACCAGAGTCTCCACAGATCAAAGTGGAACAGGTGGAGCTTCTTCTCAGACCAGAGGAGGCTTTTGGGACAGCGTTGACATCCCCAACGATGAAAAGTGAAGATGATGAAAATAAAGAGGAAGACCCACCAGCCGGCACCTCAGCTGAGCACATGAAAACACAAGCTTATATAAAGTACTGGGGAGCATCACAACCAACTGGAGATGATGAAGACAGTGATGATGAGTGGGATGAGACTAGGGAGGCTCAGTCAGTCGGCCAGGACCTGGAGGCACCCAAACAAACACCACCCAAGACTCATTCGGGGGAAAAACCCTTTAGTTGTGAGATTTGTGGCAAAGGCTGTAATTACCGGTGCGAGCTGAAAAAACACATGAGCACTCATACAGGGGAAAAACCCTTTAATTGCACTATTTGTGGCAAAGGTTGTAATTACATGTGTGATTTGAAAAAACACATGAGGACTCACACAGGGGAAAAAGCCTTTATCTGTACAGTTTGTGGCAAAGGCTGTAGTTACATGTGTGACCTGAAAAATCACATGAGGACTCATACAGGGGAAAAACCATTTAGTTGTACAGTTTGTGGCAATAGCTTTAGTGTAAAAACTAATCTGAGCCAGCATATGAGGATTCATACAGGTGAAAAAACCTTCTCTTGTTCAATTTGTTCCAAAGTTTTTGTTCAAATGTCTAATCTGAAAAGACACATGAGGACTCATACAGGTGAAAAAGCATTTAGTTGTGCAGACCCGTTAGTTTACAGTTTATGGCAACAGCTTTAGTGTACAAAACAAATCTGAGTCACCATATCGTCACTGTCGGGTGGAAACAGATGTCCAAAACAGTTTCATTTTAAGAAATGGAAAAAGCAATCCTGTGTCCAATGGATGCAATAATTTCATTTAGTCAGTTATTGATAATGATAATACCTTTCATTGGTTCAATATTGATAAATGACAGATTTTCAACATAGCGACCCCACTTACTTTGGGTATGTTAAACATTATCTTTTAAATGGCAGAAACAGCTAAATTAGCATAGCTCCATTGTAGCTTGTAGAAAGCTATATTTGTTACTCCTGCACGAACCTTCCCTGTGTTTCTTCACTAGTCCGATCCAAAAGAACAGTTTGCCGGCCACTGCTACAGAGCTGACAATGAGGTTACATCTTCCCTTCTTGCCTCAAAGCAGACCAGAGGTAGAGAACTGTTGTTCCCTGATGTCATCGCTAGGGACACATTCATCAGTAAGCAGGAACTGGGGATAGTAATGAAGGACCGGAAAGTCTGGCGTGGCATTGTGAAATCCATGATCTCGACCGCGGTCGAAAAATGATTAATTTATGAAAAAGCATGAAATAGAAAATGCAAGGTCTTCTGCCCATCTGCGACTATGAGGATTCATGCAGATAAAAAAATTGTTCAGTTTGTCAGTTTATCACGTTTTGTTAAAATTCAAGGTCTGAAAAATCACACGAACATTATTTATAATGCAGTATGACAATGACAAGATAAAGATCTATATTAAAGCAGTGAAATCTCAAAATGTGACCAGTTCAACAATAGTACGAGTTTGCTAGTACCCAATTTAAAACACAGCCTCAGTCGCTTAGTATTCAGTCACTTTTTGGTGTGATCAAGTATGAGATTATATTCAACACGAGAAGGTCCTCACCAGGCATTATAGTTTTAGAATATTCATTATTAATTTTTATTTGGTTTCTGACTGTTTCAGTTCTGTTAGATTTCTGTGTGCATCAGTAGTTTTAGTTTAAGGAATTGAGTGATTTGAGCTTAGTTTTTATTTCATTTTAGTCTTAGTTTTAGTTCTTCAGGTATTATTAGGTAAAGCTGACAAGCATAGGATGAATATGCATGGCATCAGTTATGTTGTGGAAAAAACTAAAACAAAAAATTGGATTTTACCTCCAAATTCAGTTTCAATGTATTCTGCATTGTTAGTTTTCATTTAGTTTATTTTATGTATTTGTTACTTTAGATTTAATTTAATTTCAAATATTATTTAGTTTTCCTTAAGTATAATAAGCCTGCCACAATCGGATGTTGATCATGTTCACCTTTATTCTTACCCACTGGGAATTGATCTACTTCCCTGTTGTCCCCGTTTTTGGTTTTTCTGAGAGAATGGGAACTTTGACATTTCTTCTGCCAATGTTTTTTGCATGACTGTACTCACAATAAAGGGTTCAAAATTATTAGTAGTATTTATCTGCTATTATATTATTGTGTGATTTTCACTGATTGTATTCACAGTTTGTAGAATGGGTACAGTTAAAACGAAAGTACAGGTCAATACAAAAACTTCTACGGATAAGGTCGCATTCTCACCTAATACTTTACGCTATACGGTAGACTCGAATGCGTATGGGAGGAGAAATGGGATTCTTGCATATTTAATTGGCTACGGTTTGCCTTCACACTGTCATGATCCGCAGCAATTGGAAACGCAGCAGGGGGGACCTTTATCAATGTGTTCCATTCTTAAACTAGCCTACACAGTGAAATGATAAATCTATGGTGATAAAATTATACTCATAACGTGCATATGTGTCGTGCCGTCTGGGACTGCCCCCCCTCTCGCTCTCTCACTATAAGCACGCAGCCACGCACTGTTCTTTTGGGCATGGAGCATAGAGTATTAAAAGGCATGGAGGCACAGCGCTGAGCCGCACTGATATAACACAGACAGCAGCGCAAAATGTTTACAAGTTTATCGAGATGCAGTGACAGCACAGACAGACAGAATATTCTGTAGGCTATAATACTATTACACTGCACTGCAGTGTTTGTGTTTTCTTAAGCAATTGATTAATGTACTCCTCCTCATTTCGATCAGGGCTTCAGTCTTCACTCTCCTCATTCGACCACGTCTATCCACGGTAACGGGACATCTTTGCGCTGCGTAAAATATGCCTTCTCCGTCTCCAACTGTGTTCAGCTCCTCACCACTGCGGATTGCATTCACACCTGCACCGAATCGTAATCAAGTGCGATTGGAAGCGAAGCGAAACCCCCGTTTTTGCTCGGAGTAAAATGCGGTTCTTTGCTGCGCATTAGGATTCGAATGAGCCTTCACACCTGCCAAACGAAGCGCACTTTCTGACAATGCGCAGCAGGATGCGTTTTAATCGCAGCAAAGCTCTCTGGTGAGAATGTGACCTAAAACCAGAAAAAGCACTAAATGACAAATGTGGTTGCACACTGGACGCGTTTTTCGGAAAACCGACAGATCATTAGACCATTCCACCATCAGTCAGACACACAGTGAACATCTCCTGGTAATTGTGTGTGTTAGCCCTCAGTTAGTCAAGTTGAAACACTCCAGCATTAAGCTATAGGAGAACAGGGATTTGAACATGTAGAGGTGTAAGTCTCATATCTCCCCTGAGCCATAGGCAGTTGCTTTGGCGTAGTGGTAGCAGGGGACCTGTCACCTGTGTTCGATTCCTGTGTGTTACACTTACATACAAAACAACTCTTGAACTGCACTCAATTCTATGTTCAACTTTACTAACTGAAGGCTAACAAAAGATCGCTTCAACAGTACGAAGAGGCAGTTGTTACTGAGTGATGGTGTAGTAAGGGTTGATCAGCACAGAGAGTTCATGTTCAAATCCCACTCTTCCTGAAGTTTAATGCTAGTTATTGAGTTTCATTTACTGCTATTCTATCAGTGGCTCACAGCCTCAGCCTGACAACCTCAAAACTCTAATTGTCTTTTGTCTAATTGTCGGCTTTCCACGTGGGAGACCAGGGTTCGATTCCCGGCTGTTACACTAACATACAAATGTTCTGTCCCACAGGGGCTGTCTTACTTTACTTACACTGTGCCTAATAGCTACATTAGACTTAAAGACACAAACTTGTAACTTCTTACACAAAATAAGTACTTCTGCACATTGGGTGTTCAACCCCACCGGACATTTTACCAACATTACTCACCCGATCCACGGATATATTGGATATTCTGGTGCGAGGGACGGCGTTCTTCGCCAGTGCCGTGCGTTGGACTAGGAGGCAACGGGGAAGAGGAGGTTGCCTGGTTCGTCTACGGCGGAGAGGATCGCGTCCACCGCTCCCAGGTATCCACCGCTCCTTGGAAACGTGAACTCTCTACCCAATAAAATGGATGAGCTCCGGTTGTTGGTCTCAAGGAATAATGACTTTCACTCCACGGCTGTCTTCGCGTTAGTGGAGACCCATCTAACGCCGGCAGTTCCAGACGAGGCTGTTCAGCTGGAGGGCTTTTCCGCGTTTCGAGCTGACAAAGACTTCGAGGCGGTTGGCAAGTCGCGTGGAGGCGGATTAAATGTTTTTTGTGAACAATCGCTGGTGCTCTGACGTGACAGTGCTTCATCAACACTGTTCTACTGCACTTGAATCCCTCTTCATCCTCTGTCATCCATTCTATTCCCCACGTGAGTTTAATGCGTTCATCCTCGTGTGTGTTTACATTCCTCCGGATGCTGACGTCACAGCAGCAGTAGACACACTGGCAGAACAGCTGTCGGGGGCGGAGCGTAACTACCCGGACAGTTTTGCTGTAATTTTGGGGGACTTCAACCAGGCTCATTTGAGTCGGGCTCTCCCAAAATATTGGCAGCAGGTCACGTGCCCAACTAGGGTTGTGAACACTCTGGATCACTGCTACTGTTGTACCATAAAGCAAGCATACCACTCTGTCCCCCGTGCTGCGCTGGGCAAAGGTGATCACCATCTCATCTAGCCCTAGAACGGCTCTTGTTGTTACATACAGTAAGTACAGTATTTCACGTACAGAGCCATAGAACACCCAGGTTAATTTCTGTTCGGGTTCAAAATGGGCGGCCTAAATGTGATAAATGCTCCGTTTGTACTCACCCATTAAATAATTCCAAAGACGTGGTGTGAAAAATGGTCCTCTAGTTTTATATCCATGTGAAAGTTCTGGCACAAAACGCGTATTTAGTGAATTATCTCCACTTTTTGCGATAGGTGCTGGGTAATTAATCACACCACCTGTCAATTGTGTGACTGCAAACTTTTGTGTTTCCCTGGTCAATTGGTGATGACATCTGCGGTAAACAGGACGTATTTGTAAATTCAGTTCATCGATCTTTCCGGGCCCCCCTCGCCGGAGAGAAAGGCGTCCGTGTGCATCTCTTGAAAAAGTGGAGATAATTCACTAAATACACGTTTAACCTCGAGAAAACATAATTTCATTTATATTAAAAAATGTAGATCTAAAAGATACAGTAGGGTCTATGATATGTTTCATTATATTTGATAAACATTTTGTACAAAATCTATATACACACATATATATAACTATATGTTTTCTCGAGGTTAAACATATTTTCTTGTGTGTGTGTGTGTGTGTGTGTGTGTGTGTGTGTGTGTGTGTGTGTGTGTGTGTGTGTGTGTGAGAGTCATTAAGGGTTTTGGCACTCATTACATCCTACCATCATAGTGTCTTTCTTGGCTCAGGGCCTTTTTCTCTCTCCCTAGCTGCTTCATCCTCCTTCCTCCTCATCAGTTCCGCTTCACTGGCACAAAACAGTAAGCAGCTCTTCCTCCCTGGAGCTTACATGCTCTCACACTGTACAGTAGGCTATCACATGAAGCGACACATGCTGGCTGTCTATCTCTCTCCCAGTCTCCCTGGTTCTCCTAGTAGACTGCAGTAACTCTCCCTGGCTCTCTCTCTCTCACACTGCACACGTTTGTATTTACTAATACATCATTTTAGAAAAATAGCCGATGGCAGACCAGCAATTTTTCGGTGTTCAGCACTGCATGCAACTACATAGAAATAAGCATAACTCCAACCACGCACCCCAACAGCTAAACCTGACCTGTAAATGCCCATTCCCAATTTGAATCTTCTCTTAATTTTAAATCAAACTCTAAAACATTTCTAAAACAACCATTTCTAGGAAAGTGGTCCTCACAAGATTTGTTTCTGAAATTCTACTATACTTACATATATTGTACTATACACACACACACACACACACACACACCCTGCTCAACTCAAGAAAAATGACATTGCCATTGTCGCCCAGTATGCAAATACACAGACTATTCTGTCAGATGATGGGCCAAAATGCATTGCTATTTTATTTTTAAACGTTTGACCTAATTCTTATCTGTAAAATGTTAGGTGGACAGGGTTCTTTCAAACATAACCCCCAACTGTTACTTTTCAGGAAACAGGGGGAGAGAGCACCGTCTCCCGATGGTCCGCTCCAGCACCTTGATGACATGGGACTTGAACCTGGCAACTGTCTGTAGCAGAGGCAACCGATCAAGCGCACCACACCATTGAGCCAAGGCACCTTAGGCTTAGGGCATTCAGCAGATGTCTCCTGGTGCTTTTAAGTTTTTATTCAAGCCTTGAAAAGTTAAAAGTACTCGAGCAGTGTGCTATATAGGAGCAATGGGACTTGAACATCTCCTGGTAATTGTGTGTGTGTGTGTGTGTGTGTTAGCCCTCAGTTAGTCAAGTTGAAACACTCCAGCATTAAGCTATAGGAGAACAGGGATTTGAACATGTAGAAGTGTATTAACAAACTCTAAAACATTTCTAAAACGACCATTTCTAGGAAAGTGGTCCTTACAAGATTTGTTTCTGAAATTCTACTATACTTACATATATTGTACCATATACACACACTCTCACACACACACACACACACACACACACAACCTGCTCAACTCTATAGTTTACAGTACACATTTGACACCATTTCCATAATCCACAATCCCTGTAATCTCCAATGCTGCTTGGAGGGCTTCCTCAATCCCTTCTCAAAGCAAAATAGGACGGACCACTTTCATGCAATGTGTTTTTATTAAGAATGTGCTTCGGAAGCATACAATAATTCAGTGTGCCTAGTGCCAAGTTGTCCTCATATGAATTTGACTTCATACATCAAGGTTAATCCACAACATGCCAATATCCAGAGATTATAGTAGACCACGGGTATCACAGTTACTGGCAGGCTAATTCTGTTAGTTAGTCTATGTTACTTAGAATAGCTACTTACTGCTAACTCATCAGCTATGGAATTGACAATATATACGTTTATATATCTGCAGGATACACCAACAGTTGATTACAATGGACTTTAAACATCCAAATGCTAACAGAGGAAAAATCTGAAAAATCTTTCATATTAGTCAATACAGAAAATGTATTGTAGGTACTGTATGTAATATAGATCATTGAGGACTTTTAAGACGTGGCATATATCTAAACATGTCTCAAAAACCAGGAAACATGAAGGAATCATGTATAAAATTTGCATTCGCATCCGGCCAACCACAATGTTTTGAATCACAGTGAGAATAGGTAGGTAAATACTGATCAAAACATTTGACTAGGACTCATGCCATGGGGCATATTATAATATTAGATCATTAGAAATTCAGTCATCTTTGCGGTGTGGCTTTAAACCTTGAGTGGTTACTGTGTTTGCAACAAACCATTTCTGGGCCAAACATAGTGTCTCACAAATAATTCATCAACAGACACTCACTTGCACATGCTCTCACTCACTCTCACTCACACACCACACACACCCACCCACACACACACAACTGTGGCTCAGTAGTTCAATAGTATCACTAGTAGTATTATGAAATTACTGCGGTCAAAATCTTTTTTTTTTCTCCTTTTTTTAACAAACATTATCAAAAGGTTGGCTATAACTTGTAGTATAATTTCAATGATTAAAAGCAACGTAGCTTTATGGAAAACTCACGGTGAATGTTTTTCGAGTAACTCATGGTTTTCAAAGATATCTCGTCCTCCTGGCTCCCCTTCTGCAATTTATAAAAGCATTTAGCGGTGTAAAGCAGATGTCAACATAGGTCAAATTACAGGTATTTGATGTTCCCCCTTTACAAACTATTTTGTGACTTTGCCAAGAGCACAGGTTCACAAAGCAGAAACTTTTCCTCTTATAAAAAAGTTTGGCACATAGATTTACTTTGCAGTGATGACTTTGCCTTCTGCCCCAAATCTTTTATAATCTCCTCCATATTAACACCCATATCCAACCCTTGGCAAAAATAAATGGACATAAAAGGACTCTTAGGGCCGATTCATACTCCTATTTTAACACTGTTTCGGCGCTGTAGTGCCGAAATGATTTCGGCTCGTCAGAAATTTTCAGTAGCACGGAAGAGGCGACTTTAGGACGGTACCCTCACCCCCGAACCTCAAATGACGTCACATTGTAGGCTCTACAGAGCCGAACAGACTTTTATTCAGCTCTAAAATAGGAGCATGAATTGGCCCTTAAAAGTTAGAATGACAGGAAACTTACAAAAAAATAAAAAATAACGCATTGAGGAATGGAAAGGGACTCTTCTAGCTGCACATCTTTCCAATGCAACACATATCCCAAAGCCTCTCTGTGTATCCAAAGGGAGCAAGCTGTATTTCTGATGCATTCTGTCGTCAGTGCAATGAAGGATGGATGTGCCAATTTTTGTCACATCATCACAAGGCGATCCTTCCCGTTTCTTTCACATCGATCACGCAGTTCCAGCAATCTCCAGTGTCATCCAGTGTGTTTTTCTCTGCCCCACCTTGTCTCGATCAATTTTGGAATCAACCTTGAGGAGCGATGTCTTTCTCAAGGACATTTCTTGTGCTGACCAGAATACAAAAGGGACAAATTTGTCCAAATGGCTACTCTCTTTCTCCAGCCATCATCACATGGTCAATACTCTGACTCAGAGCAGCATTGTCTTGCAGAATTCTTCTTCCATTAGCAAAAGGATTTATATGGATTATGGAGGAATAAGTAAGCGCTGCATATGGTGTACATTTGTCACAAATTCAGGTAATGACTATAGGTGGTTAAAGAGACAGAGGTGCAGGTATGGGCCAAGTGATCAGTCGTCCTATCCAGTTTCATCCTGGGATGAAACTCACTTCACATTGACTAAAAAAAAGAAAAGAGGAAGCATATTAGTTCAGCAGCATTATATTTTATAACTCAATAATAAATATACAGTTACAGACCACAGAGAACACTTATGTAATAAGAGGAAAAGGAAGCGTCATCCAGCCCATGAGCCCTTTAACTTTCAACATTATATGTACAATTTCTGCCTATGCACAAGCTAATTAGGACATCGCTTGGCTTAATAAGTCAATTTGTCCATACAAACACTGCCAAAGTACCAATAGGTAACTGAACTGCAGTGACCAAGGCTTGAAACATTTAACTGAGCGACCTTCTCATGTATGTCACTCTAATAATCACCAACAGTGATATTAGATCTGCCTGTAGCTACAGATCCTTTGTGGTCAGATTACTGTTTACAATTAAAAAAAACAATATGAGCTCAGGGAAACCTATCTCACCTAGCATTACTAAATGTAGGGTAAAGAAGGAAGACAGGGTTTCAGAGGTCGTGGCTAGTAGGGGACTCACTGGCCAAGTTGACAATGCAGGCAATGATAATGAGTGTCCCTCCCACCAGGGACACCATAGAGAGCATCTTGGACACACGTCCCAGACGCAAAGCACCGTCAATGTTCCCTTGTTCCAGACTGTTCTTGGACTATAGGAGATCAAACAAAGTCTGTTAGCCTGTGTTTTTAGCACACAAAAAAAGAGAAGACCGTTTTAAGCCGAAACGTGCTTTGTGATATGATGGCACAAATACAGCTTCATGGCAATCTGATGCAGAATTCTGGAAGAGAGATCAAGTTGCAGACCGGAAAGAAAACTAACACAGCACCCTTGAACTCAAAGTGAAGCTTAAAGCAGCACTGCAAATTTTGCAAAACGGACCCTGAGCTGTGAGCTGTAAAGAAACATTACACGTCCACCTACCATGATGGAGTAAACAAATCCTACAATGTTTATGGGCCAGACGGGGCAGAAGCAAGCCAACACTGCCAGGAGGAGGTAGTCTTTCGCCTTGGTCCGGTCCAAGGGTGGTTCGGTGGCAATGCTGGAACAGCGGGAAATTGACGGTCTGGGGGAGAAGGCAGTGTAGCCGATGGAGCTCGCCCTGCTTCCCTTCCGCGTCTTGCTGTGATGCGGGTGATGAGAGTAGGAGATGGACTGTTGTCTCCGGGGAGGAGTAGCAATAGATGAAGAGGTTGGTTCTTCACAAGATGAATGAATTCCATTACCTAACGTACACATGAGAGGAAAATGAGGAACAGAAGGTGAAGGCTTGTTGTGTAAATGAAATATTTAAAGTTAATTAATTTGACGGGTGCCTGTTCTCATAGCACTTTTATGAAATACTGGACAATACAACAGTATGACAAGTTACATGGAATCTGACTAGTCTGTAGTAAACTGACCAAGCAAGAGTATGACATGCAAGCATATCCCAGATCCATCCCCGCTCACTGATGTAACCTTGCTGAATTGAATACAAAGGACCACAATGGAAACAAGCCCTTAGGGCTTTTTGTGTTTTCCTTTTAGCACAATTGTACGGTATAAGTATTCAAACAAACAAACTACAGTAATACACTTACCGTTTTCCAGTTTCTCGTTGATCACGATGACAAGCTCTCCTTTGGACTTGCTGCGGACGGGCCGCGAGCCCACATGACCATGGAGGAGTTGCACGTGTCCATCAACCGGGCATGGTACAGAGACTTGGCTTGACAGGGAGACATCTTCGTCCATTAGTGAAGGGTGTTCATCTCCATCCCAAATGGTAGCGTCTGGCATTGTGTTAGCAGCCATACTTGCGGAAAGCGCTGTCTCCGCCTGTAGTCCTTATCCTGTAGGTCTACACCCGGAGGTCATTTAGTGGTATAACAATAACTGTAAACAAAATGCTGAACTACCCACACACACACACACACACACACAGCCATTGCTTAATACAGTTGTTCTCAAACTCATCTCATTTTCATATGATAGATCTGATATGTTTGTATATCCAAAGTATAAAATAGGTTTGAAGTGGTCAAAGTGATTGTGATGCCATAGTAGCCTAACAGTTCACCCACTGAAACCCAACTTTGAGAACTGGCTTAATCCTCTGTGACTTCAATTTATCCTAAATGATGATTAAAGAGCATGATCATACCAATAGGTAATAAAATGGATGACAGTTGACAAGTGAGCACAAACACATAGTTGACAAATTATGAAACCTCACAAGATAAAGCAATCTGCAATAAATATGAGCTTTATTAAATAAACAACTACTGCTTGGCCTTATTATCATGCTTATAATGAACGGGGCAGGCCCTTTTTAAATTATGCTTGTATTGGCAAAGGTCTGTGCAGGTGTGCATATACCGTCCATGTGCCATTTCATCATGGGTACACACGCACCGTCTTTGCACAAAGGGGCATATGGTCGCGGTGACAATGGGAAGGGAAAACATGAAGCAGAAGGCTATGGGTTGAGGACAAAGCCAAAAGCGGAAAAAATAGGGAGGACAAAAGGCGAATGACCGTGAAGGATGCTCTTATAATCAAGGCTGGTCCAACAAGGCTGTTTCACGAATGCCAATGACAATCAATAGATTAAAAAACAACATGCAAAATAGCTTTTGCATTGAGGGCACACGGCGGAATTGCAATGCAAGCCAATAATTATTAACATGGCATTGCATTTCATGATATAGGCCTAGGCTACGTGTAAATTCGAATAAAAGCTCAATAAAGACATACCCGTTTTTAATCTAGGCTGCGTTTCAATGTAACGTCGATAACCTTGGCACCATAGTGTTTTCAGCTAGATCGGAGGACTGGAGCCAAAAATCTCTTTACACACACTGAATTGTGCAATTGTAGGCAAACGTTCTCTGTAGTAGATCCGTGCGATCCCCTCAGTTAAATACATGAAAAGGTGTCATTCACCATGATGTCGCGTCTTCTGGAAGCCCTTGCGCTGGGATACTAGGGAAATCCCCGATGGCTCAGTGGATTTTCTAAGCGTAGGCTACCGTGAAATGAATAGTTAAATGAACGTGTTGTGTGGAGGGAGGGATGCAAGTGCAACCTTCGACGAGAACCTGCAGAAGAACCTCCACTCTCTATATGACAGATCACATCAGGTGGTGTCTGAAATACAACCCTAGCTATGCAATTACAAATTTCGCTTTCCCCCTCCCTTTTTTTAAGGCACCCGGTCTGCACTTAAATTACATCATGATTTTGTAATTAGCCATGACTGTGATATAATACATGCTATTGGATTCATAGATCTTAAGGGACTTTACAAACATTATAAAATGCCACATCATTTTCAATGTTAGTAATATTTTAACCATCACATAATGGGCCTATGCAAAGATGAATACACGTTGTCGATTGTGTGATATGCTTTTATTAGAAGGCAAAATTGCGCCAACAAGTGGAATATGATGCCATCTACAAAAACACAGCTCCATTAAAAAAAATAAAAAATATATGATGTTAAAACAGAGGGAAAAATGTTTTAAAAGGAGGGAAAGGGGAGACAGAAAAGTCTATCCCTCTAAAAATACAAAATAAAGGCGAAAGCCACAAAAGAAAAGTACAATAATACAAAAGGATGTCATTGCATGGCTGTATATAAAATACGATTACTTCCCCATGGCACTCAGGATGTTTGCCTGAAAAGAGAACAATTACCAACCATTATTCATTCAATAATATAATTGCAAACATATCAAAGGACAGCTCAGCAAACACAAATTTACCAGTCCAAATCACCTTGCTTATTAATATACATTCTTTGTCAAAGGAAATCCTTTAATCTTCCTAAAAATATCTAAACTGGATTATTAAACATTTGATTGTGTGACCTCATTTTTTCACATGGGCATACCTTCATGAAGGAAGAAAATCTTTTTTCAGATAAGCCTTCGATGTTGGTCAGATCCTCCACCTTTACGAAGACAATAATTTAGATATTGTCAGATGTTCTTATCCAGTGACTTAAAAAGAGTAATAAATCAGGTAAATAAATCATGGTATTGAGCAAATAGAGTGCAACGAAAAACATTTTAGTGCTAGAAAGAAATTAGGATACCAGGTAAATATCAAACCTAGTACTAGCATGTCTTATCTAAATAAAATACAAATGTTAACTGGGCTCAATACAGGCACATTTGATCTTGTATGTTTATAGAATAGTTTGAAGTCATTTTAATCTATAATAAGACTAAAATAGCCGCTCTACAAGCTCACAACACGTCACATTGCAGCACATTGTGAACTTGGAGGAAAATGTGAATTTCTGAAACATGAAGATCTTGTATTGGGTTGAGTGGCACTATATTTTCAGATGGGGGTCGTGGCCAAATACATTCATTTGGAGAGCTTTGACATGAAAAAGATTGAGAACCACTGTTTTTATGTGGACCAACCTTGGCAAATTGGCCATTGAGCTCCCTCCATCCCAGGATGAGCTTGGCCTTTTTGTCGCCTATCCCCTGCAGGCCTTTAAGGTCCTTGAGTGAACCTGTATTGAGAATGAGCAAGATCTTCCCTCTGGATTGCTCTAGTATAGTTGCATCAATTTGGCCCTCCCAGCATGTTCGATTCTCCTTATCCTCAGACTTCTAGGAATGAAAACACAGGTTCAACATGCACTTATCAATTAACCAAATGGCACCATCTTGGCAAAAGGTATCGTTTGAGCTAAATACAAACAAGGGCATCCAACTACACCAACTCAGTTCAACTAGGTTACACATAGTAGTGACATGAACCATCCTGCACAGACATCCCAAATGCCTATAGTAAATCAGGATGAGAAAATTTGTATTTAGTGAAACTTCCATTAATTAGGTCTGGATATCTTGCAGGGTGCATCATCATGTCTGAGCAACAAGGCTAATCTATTCCACTATGTCAGCTTGTATCGTACACCCACAACAAATTGTCACGCTAAGCAGCGAGAGGGCTTGACTGCTGACCTCAGACTTGTCTGAAGCACTTTTTCCTTTCTTCTTGACGCAGACAGACTGTTTGACATTTCCAATAACCTGAAGAGGCTGGACTGGCTGGGAAACTGTTGGGGAAGTCATAAAGAAATATTTAAAAATAAATATATACATCAAGATACACCACTTCTACAGCATAGTCCTTTACAAAAGAAAATGTATAGCGTATGTATAGTTAGTATATGCAATACAAGTATCAAAGATAGATAGAACCATAGTGACTCAATACGAGGTGTCATAGATTCAGAACATCAAGGTGGCCGAATTTCCCAGAATGGACATCTCTGGAGCTAAAGTCGTGCAGGGATCAGTCGCTTCCAGCTATTCTTAGCGCACCGCTTAGCCCTCTCCCTGGTCAGTCCCGTTGCTTCCAACCACCTTTTTGTTCCATCAACACAAGACATGACCTTTCAGAATTGGCATGGGAAAGGTATCAAATGGTTTAAATACCTATTTATAGAGGGGAGTTTTGCATCCTTTGATCAAATTTCTACCTAGACCACACTTCTACAGAATTTTGCAGGCCCGACATTATCTGAGCTCTACATTACCTGGCTTTCCTGATAAGCCTAATGCTAACCCTAATTTCTGTCTTTTGATCCGGCGATTAAGGGCACCATTTCAATATTATACGATATAATTTCAAATTTGAGACTACACTTGACCACTGAAGGCTTTTTTCTAAGAATCTGTGACTTGATGACATTCATACTTGCTCCTGGGCTTCTGTTATAAAACCTAAATAAAAAGATTTTGAAAAGAAAACATCAAGGTGGTGGTGACTGACAGTGAGTGTTACACTGACTGTACAGGGAAGGGGAGGGGGACAAAAAGAACATTTGACAATTTCCTTTCCTGGAATATCATAAGGAGTCATATTTCCTAAATTAAGCTGGTACCAAAGTAAGAAAATTGCATCCATACTGTAAAAATCCATTTGTAAAAATAGGTGATGCCCATTGGGAACGCAAGCCTCCGCTTGTTGCACCTGTTGTCAGAATAACATGCAGGACCCATTATCAGTATCCATTATCATAGCTGCCAGAGATCTCCATTAGTGACCGATTAATTGGGCCCCATGTCTGGCATTTTTTGATAATTGCCACATGCGTGTGCTCATGAGGCCAATTAAATGATTATTTTGAATTCTGCCGACACATTTCTCTTTGCCAGGATAAAAGATAAACAAGTGAGAAAGTGATGAAACACTAAATTAGATCTACATACATTTGAAGCTGATAAATGGGTTCTCTCTCCGGATTGATGTTTGGGGTGAGCCCTACATCCGAGGTGGGATAATTGAAGCGGCGAAGAATCTTACACTCAGCTAGTTCAGGGTCAGACTCCTAATACTATATTTTGTTCATCATCTTGAACCCATTTTTACTTTGTAAATGGCGGGATACCACACATTTCGGTGGTCTGTCCCCTGCATTGATGCTGGAAAATAGAACCCAACTCTGAAAGACGGGTCAGCAGGTTTTGACACATCCAGTTTGAACAATGAGTAGAATTCTTGAAATGGGTTGATTTGGTTCCAACTGTACACAAGAATGAAATTAACAACACTAAGGATTTTACTGTACAACTGACCCTGTAATGGCTGAACTACAGCTTGCTGTTTCTCAGGTTTTACTGCAGTGGACTTCTTCTGTAGAGGGTTCATTGTGAAGAGAGGTTGCTTGTCTGAATTGAATGGCTCCCTTGTCAAGCCTTTGTCAGCAAGGCGTTGTTGCAGCTTGACCTTGTTCTCCCACTCCTTCTGCTTGTCCTTCAGTGCCTGCAAAGGTATCAGTTGATCTCCACATTAACACCAAGGATTTGACAAAGTACAATTATAAGAGATGATAAAACAAATTTCAGACTAGTTTAAATGTATAAACCCAGCAGACACTGGATTCATACAGAAGCAGGTTCAAGTCGTCACCTCAATGTCCTTGCGGTATTTGGCCTCATGTTGAAGCAGGTTGAGCCTCTCCTTCTCTTGGCAGTCCTTTAACTGCTTCTCCAGAGCCGCCAGTCTGTCAAGCACGTCTGATGGACTGAGACAGTGGAAGGGTGGTGGGGATGGAAACATGGGTTAGCAGGGTGATAGTACAGTCAGTGGGGGAGAATATGGACCTCCTTGCCGGCATTGTACTTCAATGTAGGGCTGAACAATGAATTGACAATATAAAATCGCAATATGAACTACTACAATTTTCAAATAGCAAAAGAAAGATTTCTACACCAGGTAGTGTAGTGTCTAAAAATGCAATAGAACACCAGTGTGGTCCTTTAAATATCAATTTATGTTGACGCCATCTAATGTGGTTAAATAAGGTTGCGAATGGGATCGCAATGTTAGGCTGACAATTGCAAGGATAGTTTCTCCCAATCAATCGTTCTGCCCTACTTCACCGTGGCAAAACGCTGACAGAAGAATCTGTGTCAAAACACTAGAGCAGCAGCTGAGCTGCTGCCCATTGCAGCAGGCAAACACACGTATAAACACATTACTCATTTCTCAGTGAGTTCCCAAATTGGCACGAGAGCAGCAGCCAATGGGTGTGTTGCAATGAGACTCATTCTAAGCATCTGCTATAATCATGGCCTACTGTGCTGTGTCCACGAACTGCTAAACCGCCATCACATAGATCAAACAGATTAGAATTAGAATTATTTTGGATAAAAAAAATAAAAATTGCGGGAGTTGACTCCACATGTAGTAACAGATGGGTTATTAGTTATTATTATAGCACAATTACATTAGCACCCCTGGCTAGTTACAGTAGCTGACCACTTAAGCACCCTGACCACACACAGCACAATGACATTAGCACCCCTGGCTAGTTACAGTAGCTGCCCACTTAAGCACCCTGACCACTGCAACAATGACATTAGCACCTCTCCCCACCCCAAGGATGGCCTATAGGTGAGGAATGTTGTTTTTCCAGTTCTAGATGGGAGATCATTAAGATGCATCCTTACTTCCTTTCAAGCAATGGAATTTAAATGAATGCCTGGAAATGTACCATTGTTTTGTCTGTAACCATATACCCCCTTTGCCCCCCGTGGCGCCGGGCCTGCAAATCCAAAAGTAGTGTGACTATTTCCACAGCCTAATTACTAAAGGATAAACTATCAGTCTTCTCCGAAATCTGTCAATCTTTGTCAACTCAGCAGGTGTTGACAATGCATTGTAAAAGTAGTGTGAATATTTCCACAGCCTAATTACTAAAGGATTGTGACTGTGGGACAGACATACAGTCTGACATACAATAGGCTACACGTGTGCACAGTTAATAAACAATGACCTATATGTCCAGAGTTCACTCCCCGTGTGAGTGTGTGAGTGTAGTGTGTAAGACGGTGTTGTGGGCGTTGCAGTAGCAACGTAGCTGTTCGTGGCTTTGGGTTCCTTGCCATGTGTTGGGTACAACTTCTCAAATGTATAATAGATGCTTAATCACCATATTTTTCTGCTGCAATGGCAAAGCCGCTACTGTGTGTGTACATTGAACCTCCATTTATGTCATCCCACCCTTGCACAAGGGAGAGATCAGTGACCTTACAGTCAACAAAAATGTAAATGCATTAACTGCCTTCTCTATGAACACAAACATGAGTCATGAAGCTCAATTGGGAATATTTATTTGTCGACTGGTGATTTATCTTTGACTGTCGGGTCTGACCGATGTGCTGGCATGCCGAGGCGTTATGTACAGTAGGTCTAGCAAAACAAATTAAAATAGACAATGCCAGTGTAGTGATAAATATGGCTACAGCAGACAGTCTCAACCATCGGGAATTTACCGGTAATAATCCATTGTCTGAAAGTAGCATTTTACATTGGTTTGCTGGTTGACCAGAGGGGCTGTGCTAAAATGATTTTCAATGAGGTTATGTAGGAAATTGGACTACTTCAAAAGTGTTCGACAATGCGTGTGTAGCATTAAGTGCCTAACAAAGTATTAAAATGTAAATATGCGTGTGTAGCATTAAGTGCCTAACAAAGTATTAAAATGTAAATATATGCCACATCTGAAATCAGTGTGTGTTGGCCAAATACTATGACAAAAAGTAACCACCTCGCACAAAGTTGCATTTTGACGAATGCTACCTCGATGAGTTTGCAAAGCCTAATTTAATGGCATCATTAAAATGTTTTGTCCTGCATGCATTGTACACACTACAGTTACAGTGTAGTGACTACACCAACAAAGGGTGTCCCATCTCCAATCCCATAGTGTGTGTGTGTGTGTGTGTGTGCTCTACTCTAAATGGTAATATTAAAATGTTCCGTCCTGCATGCATTGGCTGTGTGTAGTACACCAACAAAGAAGGGAGTCCCACAGAGCGTGCATGTGTGTGCATGGGGGGTTCCAACCTGTGTGGAGGTACTGTTGGGGGTGAGGGAGCCCCTTGCCCAGTCTTCTTACTTCCTTTTTTTGGCTTCTTTATCTGGGGCTCACTAGAAGCTCCAGCCTCATGGTCGTCTCTGGCTCGCTTCACTGGAGTGCGGAAGCAGAGGGGGAAAACAACAACATTGGCATTCTGCGCCTTTAGGCACTTCAGCACTCTCTGTGGAGCTTAGAGCCATCCAAATGAAACAGTCTGGCAGTCTCAGTAATGGCAATTTCAGTGCTTACACAAATATACCACATATACAGTAAATAACTACAGTATCATGAATTCAGCAAGAATGTCACACAAAGTCGGTAGGTGTGTATAAAAACCTTGACTTTAACATTTAAATGTCAAAAGCTTCTTTAAACTGTATCCTAGCACACACCCAGACACCTGGTTTCCCTTGCTCACCTTGCGGTACAGGGACAGTCACGGTTTCGCGCACAAACGGCTTGTTGACGATGAGCTTGGACTTGGAGGCGAAGTTGAGGGCGGTGAAAGTGTCAAAGTAATAATGGTACTCTGGTGCAATGTTAGTGATCATGACTGAGTGAGCTGAACCACCGAGCGAGTCCTGGAGCAGCCGGGTTAGCTTGCTGTCCCGGTAGGGAACGCGGACACCAGCGCCAGTGTTGAGGGCATCCACGACCTTGCTGAGGGTAAAGAGAGATAAATTGATGGCACCGCTCTCCTTCAGGCGGATGCCCTGGTTGCCCGTGCGGCGGTTGTCTTCGGAGCCTGCCAGGTCCACCAGGTACAGCTTTCCCGTTTGCTGGCAGTAAGGAGGTGAGCGCTGGGTCCGCACCACCTAATGACAAAGGGCAGAAGAGACAGAAGTTTGGTATGGAGAGCAAAGAACTGGACATCAATGAATCATGTAAATAACAAAAAATTCTAATCATGTTCTTGTTGTGTTTTTGTTGTTTTGTTTATGTTTTATATACTGCAATCATGTTTTCTGGATATTCTATATCTCATGTACAATGTTTCATTATAATTTATATGCGTAGAGGCCTCGTATGCGTAGAGGCCTTACCCTTCTCATATTTATATGTTCACTGTGTTGTTTTTATACTGTGCTGAATAAATAAATACAAATACAATACATCAACTAATGCAGTCCTCTGAAGCCCTCAGTCTACCATGAGAACAGTCTAGCAACTTGGAAAATAAGCTCAATTTAGTCAATCATCATGTCTGAGAGAGATATATAATTACACACACTTTCATATATTCTAGATTAATTGTGCACAAAGTCAAACTGAAACATTTAAAACCTTTATGAGACCACTAAAAACAAACATTTATAATACAGAAATGCCGACCATCTGAAAACTGGGGCATGGCATAGAGGTGATAAGCACTGTTGAGGCGTTATGGAAGCCCAGATTTCTTTGATGGCAGCTTTAAACTCATTTGTATTGTTGAATCTAGTGTCTCACACCTTCCTCTTGACAATAAAACTGATTCTGTGGGGTTCAGGTCAGACCAGTTGGCTGGTCAGTAAGCACAGTAATACCATGGTCAGTACACCAATTACTAGTCATTTTAGGAAATCACATATCAGTATATCCATAAAGCTGTCAACATACAGGAGCATACAGTGCTGTAAAATACAGTGTTAGTCCACTGGCAGTGAAAACCTCACACTGGAGTCAACACAGCCATCAACCAAGCACTTTGTGCTTCAGTATGTTGACAAGCTTTATGGAGATGCTGGTTTTTCCTTTCCAGCTCGATTTGGCACCTGCACACAGTGCCAAAACTACTAGTATTGGTGTACCGACCATGGAATTACTGTGCTTAACTGACCAGCCAACTGGTCTGACCTGAACCCACAGAGCATCTATGTTTTGTCAAGAGGAAGGTGTGAGACACTAGATTCAACAATACAAATGATTTTAAAGCGGTTATCAAAGCAAATGTAGGCTTCCATAACACGTGATTCTATTCTACGTCCGAGCATAGACTAGTCATGCTACTGTACACCTCACCTGACTCTGATTGAACTACCGACACTGCCGGCCTTACCAGACTTTCCTCCACTGGATAGTCTGATGCGAGGTTACTCTGTGGTGGGAAATAATACGCGTACGGTATACAAGAGAATGACAGCTTGTTGACGCTCCAGAATGCAGTCTTGTAACTTGTATTTTTGTAGAAGAGTTAAACTAATCGTTTGATGGAATAATTGATTGAACACATACGCCGTAATATGATTTGATTTGTGTGTTCTAAATAAAGTGTTTGTGTTGATTATTGTGATTTCCCTTGATCTTTATCCTTTTTAGTATACCATTAGTTTACTATAATTAGATGAATACACGATCAACACCAACACTTTATTTAGAACAAACCCAAATCAAATCATAGTAACAATAATGTATGTGTTTAATTATTCAATCAAAGCAAACGGCATAAACAATATTAGTTTGCCTTTCTGACGTACGTGCCAAGCTGTAATTCTCTTGAATTATTTACCACCACGGAGTAACCTCGTGTCTCGGAGGACAGTCAAGACGGGCAGTGTCGGTAGGCCAATCAGAGGCAGGCGGGGCGTTACCATGTCTATGCTCGGACGTAGAATAGATTCACGCTTCCATAACATCTAAACAGTGTCACCTCCATGCCACTCCCGTTGATGAAATAATTTGTTTAAAAAGTAGCCCAGACCACGTATTTAGTACACAAGTAACAAGTTTCTGTATTATAAATGTTTAGTAGTCTCATAAATATATATCATAAAATATTCTTATTTCATGAGATGTATGATAATAATCATCTAGATTAAAACAAAGGTTTCACTTTTGAATTATATTATGGAAGAAAATGAACTTTTCCACAATATTCTATTTTTTTTAGAAGATTCTCAGACCTCTGCCTCAGTCTACACCATCAGTTGGGGCCAGAACAGAAATTACGTTAACCTTGATAAGGAGGACAGCGTGGCTCCGGCTGGACCGCTGGTTGAGCTTGGTGGAGGCTGTGGTACGGTTGAGGTTGGCTGGGACAAAGAGACTGTCAAACTCCTGATAAGATGACAGTGGTGTGTGAGTAAGGCCAGGGATGAGAATGTTCCTGTCCTTGTCTTCTCGGATGGGCAAGTCTTGTGTGCCGGGTGACAGAAGGTCCAATACCTTAACGTGAAGAAAGCGAGAGCGATTTCAGTCAAGTAGACAGGTTATATCCTTTATATATTTGAGGGTCAATTTCTAGTAGTAAAGTGCAATACAGAAGAGAACAGTTTTATTTTCACATTTCTACAATTGTACAGACAGATTACATGTAGCTATTTGTGAAGTGAACATGACATGCCAGTCCGTTCAGAATACCTGATATATTGCAGTTAATCATTAAAATAAAATAATTGTACTGCGTTCAGACGTGGTAGTGTGGAGCTGCACTGGGAATGGAATTTGGAGACTGAGGTGGGTATGTGGAGGAGTGTCCCGAGTCCGACTATGGCCGTCAATGTCTGGGGTTGCCACATTATGCTAATCAATGTATTATGAAAAGCATGGAGAAAATATTACTAAATCGGTTCATTACGAGGTGGACTGCCAGGGTTTAGTTAATACATGGGAAATGCTGGGAGATGAACAAAGAAGTGTTGTTAGTTGTTACAGTATGTCAAACCCTCTAACCAGGGCATGCCAAACTCAAAATGCCCAACAAAGAAATCTCCCCTTGGCTAGGAGGCTTATACACAGAACCATGTGTCAGTGCAGTAAAGAGTTACTATATGGCAGTATAACAAACAGCAGTATGAAAAGTAAATGAAATATAAATTAATAATTTCACATTAGCTAAGTAATATTAGCATCCAATATTTCTCACAAGGTCAAGAGGAGTGGACACAGCACAGGCCAGAATGGGATTGGAGGTATACCACAGTCATACCTTCTCATTGTATATCTCCAGGTAAGACATGCCAATACTGTAGTTCCAACCATCTTCCTCCTTAGCCTTCACATTTTTGAAGACACTACGGACAGCCCGAGGGATGACACCTGGCTGCTCTCGACTGCCCAACATGGTATGGGTCTTACCTATGAGTTAGGACATCAACTTAGTATAGGAAGCTGAACAGCAGCGCGTGTACAAAAGACCAAACATATTGCACAGAGAATATGGCCAATAGGTTCAAAACTAATCCTAAAAATGTGTTGAATGATTTACGGCTTTAGTACGGATTTACTTGACACATCGCCTTTGCATCGACTACTTGCTGATTGAGTAAAACATTTAATAAGAAAGTTCCTACCAGCCCCTGTGGGTCCATAGGCAAAGATGCTGGCATTCTGTCCATTTAACACGTGTGGTAGTACAGGCTTCACTGATGAAAGGTAAACCTCTTGCTGTGTCGACTCCTCACCATGGAAGACATCAAAACTGAAGTAATAAGAACACATACAAATTAACCACAGCATTATGATTATATGAAATGTGAAGTTATATGTTGAACACCAGTTCTCAACAGGAACTCGATCCGAGGGGTCCTCGAGGGCGTTCTGTTCTGCAGATAAATCAATTGGAACCAAATGGACCCTTACAATGTCTGTAACTCCGACCAGGTACAAATGGAACTAAAGTGACCCTAACAGTGCGTTTTAACAGCAGGCGACAGTCCTACGAATTTTCCGGAAGCGCATTATTTGTTATGGGACCCGGCGAACGGCCGATAGTGGAAAAGTGGGCAGAGGAACGTCACCCAAAAAGATAAAAACAATTCATCTTTTCACCCAATAGTGGCCGATTAGGCGATGGGTCACCCGATGCTCACCCACTGTTAAAACGCACTGTTATGGGTCCATATGTACACTCCAGGTCAAAAATGAACACTGGATCCTTGAGAACCAATGGTGTAGAAATTGGACATGGTATGGTACTGACTGGTATTTGACCGTCTCTGTGGCGTTCCTCCAGTTTATGATCTCCAAGTTCTGAGTGTCCAGACCTCGAACACACGGCCCCTCTGCCTTCTCGTCTTGTGCGTCCATATAGGGTCGTAGGCGAACAGTGACGCGAATCCTGGACGTCTTCTTGGTGCCACTGTCTTTTAGGACGACACGTTGAGCCATGTCTGTATCTGTAAGGTCAATTCAAAACGGGCCAGGCCAGGTCTCTAGACAAAAAAGAAAGCTCATGTTAACAGTGATCGTCCAAACATGAGTAAATGTTACAAGGAGTTAATTAAATTATCTCATTGTGAAAATGAGTCTCCTGGTGCCATATATTTAGCTGCATCAGAATAGATACAAATTAAAAAATAAAAGATGTAAACATTTAGTTAATTTATTTGTATAATGCCCAGTTCTGAAAAAGGGTAGACGTCGCACAAGCATCAGTACCCTTTCATTGATAATGTATACCAGAAATATAGCCAAATATGATTGTATTATTTGTAAGGTTTTATAAACACTTTGCCCACATCTCACAGCGGGTTTTAGAGGACCAGTGATGTTAGAAACCGTGTCGATTACTCGTTGAACCATGTCTGTGTATGGGAGATAAACAAAAGCCTTCTCTAGTGTAGACAACAAGAGGAAGCTAGCATTAGCAATAGCAAAGATAATGCGACATTAGCGTCGGTGTTCTTGGACAAACAAACTGAAATGGGAACCTTTACGCCCAAGCGACAATGTTATGCAGTACAAAATAATCAACAGTCCCGCAGACAGTCATAAAACACTGGACAGTATTATTGTATGGTATCGCTAATGCTATAAACAACATCAAGGGTAAAAAATACCTTTAAAGTCCACAGGGCCTGTGGTCTGGGGAGGGCCTATCTTGCTCTTTCTTCTGGACGGTTCCAACTTCCAAGAAAAACTTTCAAATGAGCAGCGGTGAAGCTGCATTATGAAACTCAGCCAATCACAGTGCCGCGTAGTCAGACCTCCATCTCGATCATGATTGGCTGAATGTCTGATTACGAGAGACTAGCCAATCAGGTTTAGGTCAAACGGTCGTTCGTCTTGGGGTCGGTTCGCTTTCCACTGCTGAACCGGTCTGAGCGGATACGGAAACGGTGCCTGCATGCATGTGTGTGCTGAAAATACCGGATACAGTATAGGCGGGCTGTAGACCGGATCGGAGCACGGAACAGTAAATAGAAACTGGCTTTCCACTTTACTATCTATGCTTTACACAGGCACCGCACTACAACTACTACGCGTGCGGAAAACCTGGTGTTGACGCAAGATTATTTGAACGCTGAAGGACAATGTTGATAGTTAAAAGCGTAAACCTTATTTACACGTAAATGCAAATGTATTGTACATTTACAGGTTTTTTTGCTCGTTCTCCGCTCTGATTTGCATACTGCGCATGCGCAGGAAGAACACAGATTTCCATCTACTGTGAACTGGCTGTGGCCACTCATTTGTTTCGACGCTCGACCGTCCTTGTGTTTAACAATCCGTGGAAATGAACGTCGTCGTAATCCAGTCACAACACCAGGCGGTTCTTCTTCAATCCAAAATGGCGCTATGTTTACGTCTCTGTATAATGTTCTTTTAGCATTTATAACTAGTCTTATGGGGAACATTGGTGGTTTTATTCAGAGCAAAATAATAATCTATCAATAGATTTGCAGCAGCATTGATCCGCGACAGCAAACTGGACATTAGGTAAAGTCAAGATCACCGTAGACAATAGCCCAACATTTTAGATTCTCGTAGAGGTTTTTTTCGATTCTAAAACCTCTATGAGAATCAAAAAAATTGGGCTACGTAGACAACAATGTTTGGGTCAATGTGTTGTATGCAAACAACCATGGCCTTAAATGTTTCTGCTATGTAGTTAGCTTAATGCTGCAAAATACTAAACTAACACACATTACCCTGTACTGATGTCAGTAACACATCATATATTTAGCGTTTTTTCACGAATATCTATTATCTCCGTGTTGCCATATTAATATGCTTTTCCAATATTTTGTATTTTTAACAGACTTGTGGCGAGGAGAGATGCAGGCTGAGGCTACAGACGCCTCATTAAGGGAGGACATAGAGGCTCTTGGTTTGAGGGACACAGACAAGATGACAGGAAGACAAGAGGACAACACAGGGGACACCGAAACGGTAGCTGAAACACAAGAGGAGACCGTATCTAAAGGGAAAGGTAACAAGTACAACAACCTTACTTGTATGTATTCGGGTTTATGTCAGTCATTCTTAAAGTTAATGCTTATGCATTTATCTGAATAAAAACAGAGCTGAATATTATTTTCTTTTATCAGATGAGGACAGAAATGCGGTGGAGGGAGAGGCACGTGAGGAGAAGAAACAAGCAGACACACAAGTAGTTGAAGGGAAGCAGGTCGATGTTGAGGACGGTGACTGGGAGCTTGCTTACAGTGATGAGGAAATGGAGGATCCCACAAATTGGATGCCACCTCCTGCTGAGATTAAAAGACTGTATGATCTCCTTGCTAAAGGGGAAGTGCTGGAATTGAACTTTGTGCCCCTTCCCAGGAGGCCTCCCACTCCAGAGCGCACTCCCTCACCAGAAAGAGATGAAGGGGAAGAGGCAGCGAAAGAACGGGACAGGGAGGAGGAACGAAAGTGAGAATTATTTACATTTGTTCTGCTGAAGACCTCCAAGCTGTATTTCAAACGGAAGCCATATAATGGATCAAAAGGAATTAGTATGAATATTGAAAAAATATATTTTTTCTTTCAGGCCCCTGGCTCCCACAGAGTTTGACTTTAGTGGGGAGCAAACCACTCCGAAGAATGCTTTCATCAACAGACGTAGAACGCCAGGTACGACAAGAAATCATCTGTACAAATGTAAAATACATTGCAATAATTGATTTGACATGTATAAGAACATTAAATAACTGATGAGCATTTCAGTTAATAGTCTGTGGTAACTGATGAGCATTTCAGTTAATAGTTCTATCAAATATTTACAGTGCAATCCATATTGACATCAATGTCGCTTTCTCTGTTACAATTGCCATAATGCATTTTCTGAGCAAGCCATAATTATTACCTAGGTTAGTAGGATTGAAGCTCTGATTCTCCTCAGATTTTACTCCAGTGATGTCACATTAGAGACATGCATAAGACTGCTCAGTTGTATGGCTAATGAAGATGGATCATTACCATAAATGCATAAGATACTGTGGAAAATTGCAATAAATGCATGAACTAGCCCTCTAATCGTGTGAATAATAATGGTGTTATTGTTGGTGGTAAACTATTTATTTCCTCTTCAGGATCTTCAGCTCGATCCTCAGTGAAACGGGAAGCTTGTCTGGACAAGGTGCTGTCGGACATGAAGCGCCACCGAAAGATGGAGCAGCACATTCTGCGTACAGGGCGAGATCTCTTCAAGAGTGACAAAAGGCTGGAAGAAGCCCTGTCTCCCAACAGCCAGAAAGAGCGCGAGAAGGAAAGGGAGCGAGACAGCAACCCCAATACCATCTTCTCTCCAAGGCAAAGGAGATACTGAAGGCTTGTAAGACACTGTTTCTGTAACCCTGTGTAACGACCTAATGGGGGTGCGTTGTGGCTCAGTCAGCAAATGCACTGACTTTGTGCGTCACAAGGACCAGAGGAAGAATCCAACTTCTGTCATGTCTCCCCTAAGTTTCTTGTCCCCTTTACAGTATTTCTCATTCTAAACGCTTAAAAATGCCCCAAAAACTATCTTAAAAGAAAAGGACTTCAGCCAGAAGGAATTAAGGCCAAGAGAGCTTTCCCAGGCTCCCGCTAAAACTTGAATTTTATATTTGATGGACTTATCTTTTTTATGTTTTATAAGATGTTAATAAACATTTTACTCTGAATGTGATTTACTGGTTTTCCCACATGTGAAAATGTTACTCAGTGATTGAAACTCACTCCCACTATCAAAAGTGGCCAGTAAATCAAATTCTCATTGAATACTTTTCTTCCAGATGTACCAGTATACCTAGTTTGTGCTTGATTGTGGCTTGTTGCTCCCTCTGGTGGTTCATGTTGCTTTGACATTAATTGCAGAAACTACAGTACTCAGTATATAAACACAATCTGGGAACCCATCATCAAAAAGTGCTGAACCTGTTTGAATTGTTTAGCATAAAAATGGAGGTTAGAGCCAACTTCAACTTCAGGACAGAGTATATTTTGGCTGAATTTGAGTGACACTACAGCCTTCATGAGGATCAGAAGCATATAGTAGAATATGTATGCATAAATATGCATTCAAAACCACAAATAAACCAAATAAATAAATAAATACAAATAAATAAGCATTTTGTGGAATATACAGTACATCAGTTGAAATACTTTAGTATTGGCAAGAAGCAATAACCTACTTTCATGGTGGAACAGAAAGTAGATTAAATTCATGAACATGCCCGTTGTTGCCCATTGTTGGGCATGCCCATCTTGGGGACTTTGATTTTCATAACATTTCCAGATAAGTGTAGCTGCTTAAACACTTATGCCCCATTTTCATATTATTGAGAATTGGAGGTGGGAGAAGAAGCTTTGACAATTAAATAATAGGGCTTAATTAAATAAGAGCCAGGTCGCCCAACTAGTTTAGGTTACATTTAACCATTGGCTCAGGGTGTGGTACAATCCGAACAATTTAAATGGCTCAATGGTTGATACAACTCATACACACAACAGTAATTAGAAAAAGACAAACATTTTAAAGAAACACACGGCAAGCACACACAAACACGCACTCACACAAAATAAGTTGCCCTGGACAGGTGACCCCCAAAGTCAACCTCAAGTGAATGCTGCCAATGCCATACAAGTACTGTTCAGTATTTCCCTTCCAATTGCAACACCAACTACCTCTTGATTCATGCAGCTGCATGACCGCCAAAAAAATAAGAGAAAAATAAACTACATGTCCCTTGTTGTGCTTAAAATACTCAAACCTCATGGACCCCTTACTGAACTGTTCAAGCCAAGTGGATAGCTATTTAGAGGTAACAGTGACACCAACACAGAACCTACAATACACAGAAGTTCGTTTTAAAGTGACATTGCTATCTTTCATTACATTTTATGCAAAATGCTAAACACCTGTCATTGCAATCACTATTGTGACACCAGTACATGGAATAAAGTCATGTCTATATTGTATCAAACACTACAGCTGGGGGGTGGTTTGTGTACATTAGGCTGAGTTATGACTGTAAAACCCTGTCATTAAATGACAAACGGCTATAATTCTTGTTCTACAGTGGAAAATGGAATACAAAAATTCTAGATGCAGAAATTCTTGACCCGATAAAAATAAACATTAAACTCATACTGACAAGGAAATGGTGACAGCAATTTTACATCGACTATCTACACGTCACATTGTCTGTCCAAGGAAAGCTTTCTTCTCTCACATTGAGAAATGAATGAAAATAAATGGCAAATAATTGAGAAAAGGGATAAGGCAGCATAATACAGTCTTATGACATCACCTCCCTTCTAAAGATGAGTCAGTCTGCGGGTTGGTTACATTTTGTTAGAGTGACAGTGACAACATAGAGGATACAGGTAATAACACTAACAATTCAAAATACTGTTTAGCTGGGATGTTGTTGCTTTCTTCTTGTTACTAAGCTGAATTAGGCCATCTATCTACAGCAAATGTACTAACATAAACACACAATATAATACATTCCTATTTCCTGTGCTGCCCTAGTGTTGAGGCAGACCGGATTGAATTTGATCTATATAAGGAAAATTGATGCCTTTCACTTGCTATACTCCCAGGCAAATTGCTCTCAATTCAGTGCATGTTTTCTATCTATCACAGTGCCCGATGACATCCATGTGTGCTTGAATGTGCTAAATGTTCCATTTGTTTCCAAGACACAGCAAAAGCTGAAGCCAGATAATGCCATTCCCCAAATCCTTTGGCTGTTGGGGTTTGGCTTATGGCCACAGTGACTTCCAACACAATTTGAGGCATATTCTCATATCTTTGTACTGCTTATTGTGTCCAGTCTCACCATTCTTTTGTACCTTCCATTCCTTTACAAGCTCATGGGTACATTCTCCCTCCCTCTTCCTTTCTCACTCTCTTGTTCCGTTCCACAAGCGACCCTCCTCTCCCTTTCACACACCTCAGTGAGTGGCCGACCCAGGCTCTGTGGAACGACTGCTGTAGCCGTTAACAGGCTGTGGCAGTGCATGGCCGCCTGTCTGGTCCTCTTTTGCAGCTGCCGATGTTACTGGCGGTCGCCGTGAGCGAGAGGTGCCCCTAAAGAGCCTCACGGCGCCCCTGAAGATGAGGGAGAACCAATAGACCTGGGGGGCCATAAGCAGAGCAGCGCCGAGGTTAACCGGCCAGGGCACGGACAGTGGAACCATGTGAAACGGAATTGAGGCGTACCTGTACGGAAATAAACATGTACAACAGACTTGTGATCTATTTAGGTAAAAATATAACTGCTAAATAGTCATGAGGGATTACAATTAAAATATTAAAACATATCTTCTGAATTTCAGTAGCCCGAATCATTGTGTATCTCACCCAAGCTCAGCAAGAAAACGGAGTGTGGGAGAAACAGAGATAGACAGAAAGACATACCTGCCATAGGCGTAGTAGAGGTAAGGGAAGAGAAGTACTCGACAGATGAAAAAAGTGATCAGCATAAGAGCCCCATTCACTTTGTGCAGGAGAGTGTGTTGCCGTTTATACTGAGAGGAAGGGAAAAAGAGGAGAGGTCGAGATAGATGAAGAGAAGAAAAACAAAAAAAAAGCAAGCGGTAACAGGTTGGCGAAAGCTAAAAGTGTTAATCCAGCACCGAAGTTGCATGAACAATACAAGTGGATATAAGACGGCCATCATGGCCATGTATGTCATGCTTCTCTCTGGATTCTGGCCACTTTGGTTGAAATCTACGCAAGGCTGCAGAGAGGGCGACAATGGACCAATTGCTTTAGGCATTCTTCTAATTTGTTTAAACCAGCTCACACTACACTGTTATCTGGGACAGCCAGCTTGCCTCAATGAGATAACACTGAGTGGATGCTTGCATAGGTTCACACAGAGGTTTTCCGCTCACCCATTTACCCACAATGTACCCCACCAACAAATAACCCCCTTGTTTTACTCTTTGAGGTCACAGCTTCAAGACAAGTGCTGATTATCAAATGGCCACATGCATAGAAGTGAGGGAGGGGAAGAGAAGAGGAGCAGGGATACAGGCTGAGGGAGGAGGGGAGAGGATATAGGCCGTTATTGTATCCCTGTTAAAGCCAGTGTAAATACTGGTGGCTATATTCAGAGGCCAACAGCTGTGAGAGCCTCAGATTGGGGGCATAGAAAGCACTCAAAGCATATCAACTGCTTTTAAACACATATGGAGTACAGCAGCTCATACGTGTATTCAAGCAAACTGCGATGTACCGTAGACGAGGAAATGCATCACGCCGTTTTGTTCATGTGAGGGATACACGACACGCAGTCAGCATGAGCCAGTGCAAGTGACAAGCTGCATGCGAGGAATGGCCATAAATGTATTCAGTTAAACAAAATGGAAAAGGAGTAAAGAATGCAAGAGAGATTTAATATGACAAAGACACACACACACACACACACAACAAAATGTCCTTTGAGGCACAACAAAGACAGTTACCTGGATAAGTATTTTTCCCAAGCAGACAGACGGAGTGCTGAGTTCAGCCATAAACAAAACACCTTGGAAATAGTCACCCTTTCCCTGCCGCCAGAACTAGTGAAAGACAAAGGGAAAAACTGTCATTGTACTAGTCCTGTTTGCATCCATCTAATACATTACGTAGCAAAATCCCCAGTGTAAATTTAGATCTGAGTGCAAATGTAACCAAATGGACCCATATAATTCTAGTCCATTAGATAAGTCCAATATTATATGCAATAATAAGCAATATTATTAAAAAAATCATACCAAATCAAATCTCTACCCATGAGTGCTCACTGCTGGGCTAGCTATTGGTGATAGTTACCACGGAGACGGGGAAGCATACAGCAACCATGACAACGTGGTGCAGCACCATAAGGAATTCACGGCGCAAGTAGCTGGTAAGTGCAGAGCTCATGTGCTGGGGGGCTGCTGTAGCTTCTTCATGTCCCTTGACCCGCAGCTTGTACCAGTAGCACATGAACATGGCATAGGTGTCATATATGAAGTAGGGAACAGCAAACAGGATGTAGGCGCTGGTCAACCAATGCCTGGGTAGCGAGAAAAACAGTACAATGCCTGATTTATACTTTACTGTACAGTGGTTGTTGCAAGCTTGTAGATCAACAAGTTGAGCTTGTGACATCACTGTACGATGGACTATAAATTAAGTAGGTGTCTGAGTATTCAAACTGAATCAATAACAATGCATATGCATTTTTCGACTTACTGGTCCTCAATGATGTCATCGCAGGAAGAAGCAATGACGTAACCAGCCGAAGAAGCCATGACTGCCTGAACTGAAGACACCAACCTAAGAAAAGACAAGTTAAATCACAACAGTGTTTTTCTCAGTACATGATGATGCATTTAAGTGATGAGATATTAGCCTATGTTGTGACAGGGAATGTCTCACCTGGCAGATACAATGACCGCATCGCCCTCGCTCCACCTCAGCGCAGGGATGTATTTCAGACATTGTTTCGACAGCAGGAAAAGGCCTGGAAAGAACACAGACCCAGCAGCTAGGATGGTCAACATGGTCCCTAGCTATCTGTCTGGGAGGTACGTTCAGGAGACAATCTGGTCCTTGAGGTCTGGTGCTCTTTCCGCCCTCTGAAAAATACAAAGCATCCACAAGTGAGATCACACTTCACACAACTTCAGCTCAATCATTTGTGAATCTGACCTGCATTCATTCCAATCTACAAAGTAAATGAATTGCAATTTCCCCTTAAGTAAATTCCAGAGCCATCTCTAGACACAAGATGAAGTAAGTCAGGACACCCAATTGCTCCCGATGAGCAGGTTGGTGCCTAGCCCTGGTCCAGTGCTTACAGCGAGTCTGACTTGCTGTAAGCACTGGACTAGGGCTAGTTGCCTGGTGCCTTGCATGGTTTCTTCTGCCATCGGTGTATGAATATGTGAATGGGTAAATGTAGTGCACAATCATGTAATGCACAATCATTGTAAAGGGCCTTGTGCTGTGTAAATACACCTTTTACCATTAAAAAGAGGGCATTTGTTAGGCTTGCAATGCCAATAGTGGTGGTCAGGCGAAGTGTGCCTGCGATCCCGAGGCTGGGGTTATTAAAATGACATTTTAGCAGCTTTCCTCAACCTTTACTGGATAAGACTGTCACCCTGCAGTGCTAGGTCATAATGACATCCATATGTATTCCTATTATGGATTAAGAAGTTCCATATAACGCCACCAATAAGGGTCAATTAAGGGTCAAGACGGAGAAAAGTTTTAACATTTTCTCTGGACAGAACACACACAGAGAAAGAGAGAAATCCCAACAAAGGGAAAGACAACTAAATTATATGTTCAACTGTACTGCTTTTTGTTGTTGTAATGACAATACATTGTTGTTAAAATGATCCATTGTCTGTAAATGGACAGAACACAATCCATGTGTTAAGTATAGTTAACCCATTAACGGGCTAAAGTAGCCCAGCAGCTAGAGAGAGTTTGTCAAATTGTGGCGAGAGAGAGAGTAGCTGATCTAGTCCGGTGTTGCGTGACCATTAGGTTTGTTTTCGTTTCTCTTCCCCACACACCGTACGTATTATTATGTGTGCGACCGTTAGCCGCTAAGCTAACTAGCCGGTTGCCGCTAGTTAGCTTCCTAGCTGGCTAGGCTAACTGGTAGCGCACACACACACACAGCAAAAGGTTAAAGTGAATGAAACGTATCCGGCAACATTTACATATTGGTGCTGCAGTGTCCAGTCCAGTCAGCGGCCCGTTGAAGCCCGTGTCCTGCAGAGAGCGATCAGCAGCGTTAAAGACGTCCCGGGGGTCTTCGTCTTCGCCTCGATGATCGGCATGTTTGTGTGGCTGCCACCACACAAACCTCCAGTAACAGCAAGCTAAGCTAACGCCAAGCTAAACTAGCTTGCTTGCAACAACTTGGATCGAAGTGTGTAGCGAGAGTGCACCGATCGAGGAGGACACCTCCGCCGCTATCCGTTTATGATTTTACCTCCACTGTTTCGGCATTTAGCCTGCGGGTCAGCTCGGTATACCAATGTAACTGGCGCCAGTGACACTGACAGTCTCTCACACCATCCGAAACGCTAACAAAACCACTAGACTAGTTTCCATCCAGATGTTGATACACTCGTTATATCATAACATGTCAGGACATGACATGACAGCCTCAGCCTCCCTCTGCCAGGGAGGATGCAACGACGTTATTGTAGTGAGTGACAGAGTGACCAGTGACACATATGGGGCTGCTGCTGCTGCCTACTAGGTCCTACACATGAATATGACAACTGACTGGGCCATTAATACGTGTAACGTTATTGTACTGACCACAGGCCAGGGCTGATGAACACACACTGGACTGGCTCATTAACATGTTATTGTACTACTATAGTATTAGTACCATGGCCCCATGTTTATGCATTGTAAAGTGCATGTGTATATTTTTGTTTAGCCCTGAAAACATGACTCTCGTAATCATCATGGCAGTCATGTTTTCAGGGCTAATTTTTGTTATGCAGCAAAATACAGGCAATGCACATAGTTTAGCCTACTGCGTGCAAAGTAACATAAAGGAACGGCACCTGCAATTTTAATTTAGGCATGATCCAAAATGCATTGAGTTAAAAGGATTGGGCTGGATTGTTCATCCAAAAATATTTTTTACATTCAATGAATAATGATAGTAATTTATTGCTTGCATTATAGACATTAAACTCGACCAGCCACTTGTTGTCAATATTGAGTAACTAGCGTGCGCACGTGATATTGTTGGAATATGGAGCCAAGCTTCGTATCAGGTTGCCAATTTGACCTTTATATGGGTCAGTAACAGATGAAGTATGAAACATTCACATTACAGATCATATTCCCCGCGGGCGTGTATGCTGTCCTGCCAATCAGAAACCTGCTCCTATATCTGAGTCTTCCTTTGTGCTCATTTCGTTTGAAAACACCTCATACGTGTTTAAAACAACATTAAATGAATTGTCCCTTTTTGTCAGATTTGCATTTATTATTATTATTATTATTATTATTATTATTATGCTACTTCTACATTTCCCTTTTGGTTTACCGTCATGATCGAGTCAGGTATAAATCCGTTGTGTAATTTAGTGACCTTGATTTGACAGACAGGGTCTTCAATTCATACAGGCCAGACTAGGCTATTTCTTGTAGTGATGGATTTTGAAGACGTTTTCTTTTAGGAGTAGGCTATAGTGAGCAAGTACACACTATCACAGTACAGTCTTTTCACAGAAGGCCCATGGGATATATGCATGTCCCCTTGGTTTATACAATGGTTTTATGATCGGATTTTCATTTATTGACATTATATTATCTTTGGACAGATCTGTTGTAACATAACATCTCAAATATAGCCCATAATGAAATTCTTATTAACTTTGAGCTGCAGCTCAAAGTTAATAAGAATTCCATTATGGAGATTATCTAGTTAGCCTGCCTACATGCATATCTTTATAACAGAAATAAACATGAAATACTAAAATAATAGATGTGCAAGTAGCTTTGTTGCAGAAGAACATTAGTAGAATTACTCACTATACTAATTAAGAGACAGAAGCACAGCCTACACTTGGCTAAAACATGAATGAAATATAGGCTACCGATTATGGTGGCTGAGGGTTTGTTTCACACACATTTTTAAAGATAATTTTCTAGCCAATGTCCTAATGTTGCATTATTGGTCTGTGGGACACCTTCAATACCATGGACAGCACCTATTCTTTCAGAGCTATTGTCTTCTTTGCAACTTTAACACAATGCTAAACACTGGAATCACAGCAATAAGCAAGTGTGTACCTATTATTATCCTGTGTTACGTGGCACTGACACTTGATTGCTGGGTGAGCTTGTAGATAATTTCTTGTGAAAATACATGGTGTAGAATATTCTGTAGAAGGAAACAAGATCAGACCAAGTGCAGGGCAAATGGTTAACATCACACCAAGGAAAACCCAACAATGTAATTATTAAATATTTGCACATTTACATTTACCATGTGAATACCTGTGAATATTGTGCCCCAAGAATATAAGGTAGGGTATACTGTTGCATTAATTAATAACTTCATTTAAGAATTATTCAAAGCTTTTCAGAAAACAGCAGATCTACAACCTCACAACACATCACTACGTGTTGTAAGCCTTTAGATAGGGTGAAAGTGGTGTGGTTAAACTGATTTGAATGTTATATTACCTCAGAAACCTCCTCAAGGATCCCTGGAGGTACTCTGGTGAACAACTGAACACGCAACACCCTGCCCGTTTCCTCATTTTACTTTTAATTGTCAAAATTACAAAATAATAACATGATCTCTACTTCATCTACAAAATAATAACAATGTAGTAAGCATCATTGACTTTTTTTGCTCTAACAATTGTTTATAGACATGCATACTGTTGAGAAATATAAAAATATAAATATAAATACATCCCATTAATATTCTTAATGAATCCATGACTAAGATTTAAAATATTTTAGAATAAAATAATTAAAATGCAGTTGAGTACAATAAGGCATTAAGATGTATCGCAAGAGCTGTACAGGATCCTAGAGTAGAGGTATTACTTTCTTTTAGTGTAATGCAGAAACCTAAAAATACTTATTCACTACTTTTCTCAACAGGTAGATCTACAAAAAAAAAAAAAAAGAAGAAACAAAAGGAAAAAGTTCTACAAATTTTAAGATAACATACTGTACCAACACTTAAGAAAAGAAAAAGAAAAAAAATCATTTGAAAAATTAAGCACTCCAGTACAGAACCAGGATTTGTTTAGAGCATTTCAGGCGATGTCAGACATTGGAACCTCCTGGATATCATTCTCAACCTGACCTATGACTTTATAAGCCCTTTTCTGACATCACACATCAATTACAATATAATAGAAAAAAAAAGAAAAAGAAAAAAACAACAATCAAAGATACCAAGGACAAGTGATCGTTCCTCTCATGATTCATGGGGAGCGACATGACCTGCGTTTAAAACGCTATACATAGTACAGTATGCGCTGGAAAATCCTGAGTGTTCCTTTAACTCTTAATATGTACAACTGTTGGTTACAGTTATACACACACTCAGAGTTAAATTAACACACTCAGGATTTAACAGTGTATCGTTAACAATAACATGACTAAATCTAACTTATGAGCATCACACATGGTACTGGTACATAGAAGAAAACAAATGACTATGGCAATGACAGATAGTTAAATGAATGGCCAAATATGATACATTTCTTTTTGTATAAATCAATACTTGACTCTCTTGAATATTTTTGTTTACGACCAACTAACTTAATGGGACTGCTAAAACCTTCTTTTGTCATGACAGCTCCCTAATTATAAGTATGACTTACTTAGCTTACTTTCATGCAAAAAGGTAGTTTTCAGGCGCAAGAAGAATTTGCTGGATCAGAAGCCAAGCTGTTGTATAGCATAATGATTTGTTGTCGTTTGTGTTAACCATGGCTGGATTCCGGGAGGAAGACGAGCTGTAAGACAATCTAAGAACCCACAAATCAATTTTGACTTCCATCTTGAACTCCAAATCTTTTTGACCTTCACTGAATCAAATATAATATGTTAAGTTGCCTCATACTCCTTAACATTTCTCTATTTCCTTTTTTGTGTCTTGCACCTTTAAGAAACAAATCCACATGTAAGTCCCACAATTGTTTCTTCAAACCACAATGTTGAATATGGTATTTTGCCAATTTAGAAACAGCCCTCCAGAGACTCATCACAATGTAGTATTACAGTTCAAATGTGATTACTTTAGTCAACAAATAAAAACTAGCAGGCTAACATGCTAGAACAGACCTGACTGCATATGTGGTGTGCACACATCAATCTATATTTTCCTGTCCTATGGTTTGTCTTATTAATTATATTTTCCTTTGTTCCTTTGTTATTTTTTTGTTATGTTTTGTTTTGTTTTTTAAAACACAAGCCATAAGTATGCTGTAAAAATGGGGGTAAGATGAGAGCTGGTGTGAAATATACAGTACTTGGTGCATTTGCAGAGAGTAGCCAGTGCCAGGATTGACAAGAAAGAGTAAGGAGATAAAGAACAAAGAGTGGGGGGAGAAATACAGTAGATGCTCACAATACCACAGTCCCGAAAACATCAGAGCACTCAGGAATATTTGGATGACAAACCTTACTTGTCGCTGTTACGGTCTATGAACCTGTCGTGGTCATCATATTTCCTTGTCTTTACTTGAATGTCACATTAAAACACAGTGCCTTCACTGCTCAAATAAACATAACTCTACCCCTTTACTCCTCCCTTGTACTGACACCTGCTAGTCATTCTCTTGGGGTAACACTGCCCTTGAGCGTTGAGTAGTGATTATCTCACTCAACCAAAATCCTATTCCTAACCGTCCCCATTTTGCAGGGAAATAACAAAACTGAACCCAGACCAGCATCTAAAACCAAACTTAAACCCTTAACTGTGCCCACCCCCTCCCACCCCTCCCTGTTTATGGGACTGAGGTTTATTATTGCTGAGCTTTCTACTGCTAACTCTGGGTCTGTGGAGCAGCAATGCTAGAGCAGTCTGTGACTAGCAGGTCCACCACTGTATTACCAGTGACATAGACGGTGGGCGCTGTCACCATGCTGCTCAGCGAGATGGAGCTGCTGGGCCCTGTGCTGGAGGTGATGGAGCTGGTGCTGTGGGTGCCCATGTGGCCCTGGAGCTGGGTGGGTGTCTTGCAGTGAACACCACACAGGTGGCACACGAGGACGCCGCCAGAGGCTGTGCCGCCGAAGCCACCCACACTATCCTTCCACTCTTGGCCATGGTGCTTCTGGGCGTGGACACGAAGGTACGTCAGGGTGGTGAAGCCTGGTGGAGGAGAGGTGGTGTTGAGTGTGGAATTGAGAACATACAGAAGGTACACTCGCTTTGCAATAAGGTTCATACTGCTCCTCCCCTTCTATAGCAATTGTTGAAAACAAACAATACCACAACATCATAGCTGTACAACATCTCTTCACTGTACCAGAAAAAGAACCCCCTAAATAAATACATACACTGTAAATAATTAAACAAACAAGCACAAATGTGCTAACAGCTAGCCTATCAATATACAAACTTTAGCTCTGAGCTGGTCAAATGGACAAAATAAATCTGCTTAAATGTGACTATAGCCTTCTCACACCAGACCAAGGTGTCACTAAAGCGAAGGGGCAAACTGATATTTGGAGCACAGAGTGAGCCAGCCTGCCAACGAGTGTTATCACACCTGAGCCCATACACAGTACATACTGTACACTGATGGGCTATGAGGCGCGGTGGAAGTGTGGTGTGGTGCGATAGACAATGTTGAATACACAAAGCTTGGAGGAAGGTTGGCAGGCAGGCTGCATCAGCCTCCATCTGGACCCAGACAGGGGCCAAATCGTTGTCATACGTTGGAAGCGAGTATGCCAAAGCCATCAAGTTACCTGCCCAATAGTATAAATGGAAATTTGATAAAGCCATAGCACCAACTGATCTCAGACTTTGTAAAAATTCCTGAAGAATACGAGGACGTTTCTTATTCCAAATAAAGTCAAAGATAATGTTATTGAGATGTGTTTAGGGCAAAGTGTTCATATTAGAATTATTCTGCCTGCTAATGAGAATCAAAGACCATTTGTTAAAAGTCACTTCGGTGACTACCCTAGGTAATGTACATGGAGATCGACATAGACATCTGCTGCCTAAATGATACAGTGGTCAGTGACAAAAGTGAAAACATCATACTGTCTAAGCACCTAAACAAATGAACAAATAATAACATTCACAGCTACAATGAGTTAATTGAACTGTTTAATATACTTAATATACTTATTGCGAACGCAGTGATTGCGAACGCAGTGAGCACTTACTATGAGACCTAGCAGATCATGTCTGTGTGTCTGTCTGTCCCGCTTTTGTGCCCATATATGGAGCTGAGTGATTTGTTTGTGATTGATGCAAGTGTCTGTCCCGCTGTTACGTCACCATTACTCAGCATAAGCTTTTGTGCCCATATATGGAGCTGAGTGATTTGTTTGTGATTGATGCAAGTGTCTGTCCCGCTGTTACATCACCATGACTCAGCCATAACCATATAAGGAGTCCCCAAAGCAGCTATACGTCCAAAACCCAAATATGTACGAGCTGCGTTCGCTTCCCGCGTTTGCGCGTCTTACTGGTACAAAGTAGATGCATCTACATTCATCAGGGAGTACCAACAGCAACCAACAGAGACATACGTTTAGCAGGCTTCTCTGTCTATCTACATAGAACCTGCAACTAGCTGGACTACATTGACCGTTTCAATCTGTTCTGGAGACACCTCTTCAAAGCGGATGGCCACCATCCAAGTTCATAGTAAGTGCTCACTGCATTCGCAACAAATGGGAAATATTTTATTTGTCCTCTATCACCTCTGATACTCCCCAGTCCCCACAGTCCCAGTCCAATCTGTGAAATAGCATTCTTTACCCCACAAGGACATAATAGCACAACAAGGACCCAGAATCAACCATGATAAAACCTGCTACTTATGAAAAGATTTGGGGTAGGCTCTTTGAGGTTCTACCTTCAATATCCCCTCTTGGTTGATTTCACTATCTACATAAGTTGCTGTTGTCAAAGGGTGTTTGACAATATTGAGTAGCTGTGTTGTTTACCTTTCTGGAAAAGGGGTAGGAAGTTGGGGGGGGGGGTCCTGTATTTTTCTTGTGTGGCTTGTATTTTTCAATTTAATTTTGTCTTGTTTTTTCCTTGTTCAATTTTGGGGCACCGTACCCTCTCCTACGCACCTGTCGTTTGTAGGTGTGCAAAAGCTTTGCTTTTCAGTCTTGTTTAAAAAGAAGAATCAACCATGATGCCACGTGGCAGAGGTGAATGGAATTACCTACTACAGACACACCCTCTCGGTCCTAGACTCGCCATTATTCTTGTTTTTCCTCCCTCTCCCCAACCCTCATTTGGAGTTCACTGATAGGAGGGAACAACTAGAAAAGACTTGCATTAAACCTATTCCCCGAGAAACTCCCTCGTCCCCTGTCCAACACAGCCCAGAAGCCCCATTATGCTTAAAACGGCCAATGACTTTCCCCCTCCTCTGTAACTCCACAGAAAAACACCACGACCTACCCCCCACAAAGGCACCATGATTTCTGATGGCACTGCTAAAGAAACTGATATTTTCAGGGTCCCTGCTGTGGGTACTTTTATCATTATCATCCACAATAAACTCGGACCGAGGACAAATCCAGCTAGCTTGTGCCTACAACCCTTCACATTGTTGTGAATATAACAGAGTTAGTGTCGAAGTGTCCTTGAGCAAGACGCTAAACCCCTAATTGCTCCCGATGTGCAGGGTGGTGCCTTGTATGGTTTGCTCCGCCATCGGTGTGTGAATGGATGAATGGATGTAATGCACAATCTATGTAAAGTGCCTTGGATATTAAAGGTTCTATATGAAGTGCACCATTTACCATTTATTGTATTTAAGGATGAATTAAATATGCATCACTTTTTTATAGAGACTCCCCATGATGACACTAAATATCATTTGTACTTACTGCGGTTACAGAGATGACAGGCATGGTGCTGGGACTGGTTGTGTACCCTCATATGATCTGTGATGTAAGCAGCAGAGAGGAGCTTGCCACAGATGTGACAGGGGACCTTCTCCTCATGGCGAATCATGTGGGCACGCAGGCGGTCCTTTGTAGCAAAGCTAGAGTCACAAGTCTAAATGAGAACGTGATAAATGGCAGATTATTATTAAATGCAGAACAGTTAGACCTTGAAATATGTATTGGATTCAATAAAGTAACAAAGGAAAAATGCTTGTTTGGCATAAAGTCATATTCTGCATTTAACTATATATTTTTGTTGAAATGCTTCAAATAAAATATGCCTAAAGGCTAATTGCAACAATTGCAAACAAGTAATAACGGTAAGTTTTATTCTATCCATCCCTACAAGACCCATTGAGAGCTTGGAAACTTGGATTATCAAATGTAATTTTATCCTCAGAAACACCCTGCATATGTTTATGTTGCTTTAGTATTCAGTAGGCCTATTCATGGCAGGCAAAATTTACGACAAATTAAAATAACCTGAATAAACGGTTATCCTGATTATGAAAAAGCTAAAAGGCATAATGAATGTTAATATTCATATTCTGAAGATTAATTAGTTGATATATAAAGGGAATTAACCTAAATACATTAGCCATAGCCACAATATCAACTTCTATCAGGGATACTGTGTACATGTTAGTACAGGCGTTGCTAATCTTATTGGGGCAAATAACAAATTTGCTAAATGAGTATTATTACTGTTATCATTATCAGGTAACTAAGTAAAGTACCGGACACTTGAAGGGACGCTCAGAAGAGTGCACCTGTCTTACATGACTGTTGAGATGATCAGGCCTGAGGGAAAGAGGACACACAATCTGTTAGATAAAAGTTGCAAAAGTCAAAGAGCTTTCATCTGCAATGGATAAACAAGGGCAGGCTATTTTGAAACGGGCCAATAATGCTAAAGCCATTCTATGTCACGCAATAAGGCTTTGTTCAGACTGCAGTCAAAGCCGGATTGTTTCTCAAACATGATCTTCAGGACTGACCACGCTGTTATTTGCAAGTGATCAGACAGATTCTCTTTTTAGACATTATCAACATATCTGCATTGGTCGCTGCTGTAACAATGTAACAGCATAGGCATGAATAATGCTTAATTGACACTCACAGCAAATAGCCAATCTACATGCAATGCATTGTCAGTCAGGCTTCAGTGTCAAGAGACTCCCGACTGAGACATCTTTAGAAATCAGATTTGAGTCACATTTCAAACCACCTAGGAAAGTGGTTCAAATCGTTCAACAAATATCTGTTTCCATTTGTTTTTCTGCTGTTCATAAAGCCAACCTAATTGTAATCTGGATAGGCATAAATCAAATTTGGGCTGCCAGTATGAATATGAAGCCTTAAATACAGACTCAGGCCCTGCAGAAATTGTAATGAACGAGAGAAACGTTCCCAGTCTGTTTCATAGCATCACCTGGAGAACGCCTTGGCACAGTGGGGGCAGACATAGGGTTTTTCCACCCCTCCCTGGTGGGAGCGTACATGGTGACTCATACGGTCCTTCCTCTTGAAACGCTGCTGGCAGATCGGACAGGAGAAGGGCTTCTCATCCGAATGTGACAGACGGTGGCGGTTGAGGTGGTAAACATCACGGAAGGCCTTCCCGCACGTCTCACAGGCATGGTTCTTCCTCACTGGGTTAGGATTGGGATTTGATGGTCGCTGAGGCAGACAAAAACAGGCAAAGGGAGAGTCACGCTACATGGTTTTGATAGGTAGGGACTATAATCTAGTACAGTGGTTCCCAAACGGCGTGCCATGAGGGAAGCCCAGGCTATTTCACATGGATGTAAGGTATGCCTTGAGATTTTAACTTGCATTGTGGTGTGCCTTGGTCACCAACAGTTTGAAAACCACTGCTCTCGTAGAGTACATTCATTCTTATATTTCTTATCTCCTATTGAAACCATGCAAATCCACAATGATAATTTTCCTGATCTTTAAGTGTAATTGTTTCCTGAAATATGGTGCTCTAGTGTAAGATATTTCCAACAATTGTTTCTTTTTCATGTCATGGGAAACACTTTCCAATAGATGCAAGTCTTTTTCTATCTCTTGAGTGAGAGCATGCAGGGGAGTTTGATGGGCTTCTAGCACAGTGCTTCTCAAACTCAGGACCTGGGGACTGATGATAGACCTTAATGACAGGCCCTTGAACTGAGTAAACTTATTTGTACATAAAAATGGTTAGTTTCAATTAAAGTGATCAAGTTCCGGGGCCAAAAAACGAAACAAAAAAACAATCTGGTTCCCCGAGAGTCCAAGCGGTTTGTGACACAGTGTGCTAGAGGTTTGCTCTTACGTTGGGGCCGGACGACAGCCATCTCCACAAGGCCCTGACCCACCTGTACTGTCGCCCCAGTAGTGGCCATGACGACAGCAGCAGGAGGCGGAACAAGGGGGTTAACACTAGCCACTATGCCCGCCATGGCAACCCCTTGGCCATCCTGACTACCCATGGGAGGAGGCTGCTGGACCCCCGCCAGCACGCCGGGAGGGGCTAGAGGGGGAGGTAAGGAGAGGTGGAGAAGAGAGAGGGGAATCGTGTGCCTCTCCATCCTCCCTCCTGCCCCAACCGTCATCACCGATGGGGCTGCCGCCGCCGCCACCACCACCTGTCCATCTGCTCCCTCCTTTGCCCCCTCCGCCTGCTCTCTGGCCCTGTCCTTCATTCGTACCCCTGTGTGAACCGACTGGTGGCGACGCAGGTTGTAGTTGTTCTTGAACTGCTTGTTGCAGATGGCACAGATGTGGGGGACACGTGCCGGCCGAGACACTGGCTTCACTGCACAGGAGGGGAAGAACGGAAAGAAGTGAGAGAGGGAGAGATGGAGAGGGAGAAACAGAGAGAGAGAGATGGGAACAAAAATAATTGTAAATTTGAGTCTTAGAGGTAATTTTACAACCGTGTCAAATCTGACATACTAGACCAGTGGTTCTCAAAGTGAGGTCCATGGACCCTCTGGGTTCTTTGAGGGGGGTTCCAAGTGGAGTGTGTAACAAATGGACCCGCAAGACAATTTTGTACACACTCAAAAGAGTTATGGGGAGGGTTGTTGAAAATTAAAAGGTTTGAGAACCACTCTACTACAGTAGCTAGACAACAAGACATGTTCACAAAAGGAATTATTATTTTACACCCAAATCCACATTGTTGTGTGGCTATTCCTCACCAGGTGTAGGATCTTCATTGAGAGCAGCAGTGTCCACCGTTGAGGGAGGCTGTGCTATGTGTTCTGTGGGTGGGGTCTGGGGAGAACTCGTATGCACTGGCATGAGCTCTGATTGGAGGCTCCCCTCCACTTGGTTTTGGGTGGGAGTATTCTGGAGAAGTAAACACAAGGCCATCACCCAAATGTAAATAGAAGTGACTGCCATTGTCTTGAGGTGGTGGCACTTTTCGTTAAACACAAGACGATGCTGAAGGTATAAGGATTGCTGGACAGAGGCGATATAGGCCCCGCCACAGAACTGCGGCCAGAAAATGCGACCATAAACAGATCTACTACTGCAATTGTTTCTTAGGCCTACCTGGAAGAGAAAATTGCTCCAAGCAGCATCCATTTTGCGCCAAAGCGATGGAGATTATAAAAGTCAGCTAGTCCCGATTGAGATAAGCGAGCGAGCCGTTCGCATTCTTTTGATCACCCCACCGACGATTAGTCGCCTATACTGCAGCAAAAAACGACGGGCTTCTGGGGGTTTCTTGAAAAAATAACTTGAGTGAATCTGTTTGCAAAAATATGTTCTCATTGAGGTAGTCTATTCTATCAATTAAAATGCACGCAGCTGTTTGACTGCGCTGCAGTTGACGAGACAGTAGTGGTGCTGGCCCGGGTAACAATAATGAACTATATTTCTCTTTGAAGTTTAATTGATCAAAGATTAATTATACATTAATGCATATATCTATAGCAACAACAAAAATATATTTCAAATCAACAAATAGCACATTATCAGTATTATTGTTTAGCTGTAAACGTAATACATTCTACGTGAAATAAAATGCATTTTACGCACAAGTATAAGTATCACAAGAGCTTAAATAACACGCATCTGATAAGAATAAGCAGCTCATGCTTGTTTTAATGTATGAATCTATTTTCTCCCGATTCCCCCCCAATAGGCCAATCGGGTGTTTGTCGAAGCCTCGCTGTTGGATTCAAGCCGTGACCCGGGCAAAGAGCGCTCTCGCCGGGCCGCAGCCTTTCGCTCCACCTCGGCGGTTGGATTGCGAGGATGTCATCTTTCTTTTTTTATCGCTCGCTCTCCCTCCTCCCTCCCTGTCTGTTTCTTCCTTTTCTTTTTTAATTCCTCTTTCTTCTCTCCCCCTCCTCTCCTTTTTCTCCTCGCACCGCTATGTCCCACTTGCTCTTAAAGGGATAGGGTTTCTGGGACAACCCCCCCCTCTCTCATTTCCGTCTCCCTCAATGGAGCGGATCCGAGCCTCTTCCTTCCCTGGGATTGTTTTGGCCGACGGAAAATGCAGCAGCGCCAGCCAGCAGGCAGCGTTGGTAGAGATAAATAGAACATAACACTGGCGACTCAAAGAGGGGTCCGTCCAGAGACCCCCAGGGGTCCTTGGAGCAGGGAGGAGGGGGACTACATTAGCTACAACATTACAATCAGTTGAGTTTAACCCCTTGGCTTGCTTTTATCCTTATTTTATACTTTAGTGGGCTATTAAAATAAATCTATGTGCTTTGAGCTTTTATTTCTCTCCCCCCGGCCCCACAAGTTGAGAAAAATCTCTTATTAAAATAAATTTAGCCTATGGCGTGTAGCCAAAACAATAAGGGGCGAATACATATACGCCAATAAGGGGATGCATGCGAAATGCTTCAAGAACATTTTTGAGAATGAGAACTTGAGAAGAACCACTGAAATAGATCAGTAGGCTAGAGTGACTACTATAGAGCATAGAGCAGCATGCCACGCAGCAGCATTCCTATGCTGCCACCGTCACCGTAGGGAACATGGTCGGCATGGGAAACGACGACATACCATACCTACCATAATAACATTCCATTAGCGACGCATCTTAAAGGGTAGTGCGTGCGCACAGGCAAAGAGCCTTATTAATAATGATGACGTCAGAGACAGATAAGCGCAGTCAGTGAGAGCACAAGAAAGACACTGTTAATTTAAAGAAAGCCCCATATTGTTCTACATGATATTTTTTGCAATAGATGACAACATACACTGGATAATGATAATCTACTTCTAGGGCTAAGTTATAGGCTATTAACAATAACCAATTTATACACATGGTTAAATATGTATTACTACATGCATTCAAATTATAAAGACACAGTCACGTGTGTTAATATCAATTTATTATCATTTTTAATTACTTTAAATTACCCTTCTTTTATTCCTCAATACGTCTTTAAAGACTATCATTTCCACTTCTCCTCAAGCTCGGAATTGCTTGATTTGAATATGTAATACGATTAAAGAGTTGTTTTTTAACCCAAAATGTCCCCTCTGCAAAACACAAACATTTTGTCCACACAGATGAGTCAGCGTCATTACTTATCCTTCATCCATTTCAACATTGGACAACTGGGATTTCCCTGCTCTAACTACGTCCACAGTCCCCCTTTTTGAATCCGAGAACAGTCCAATCCTCACAGGAGAGATGAGCAAGAATGTTGCCATTGTGAAACCTACCTCTTAGTCTTCACACCATCAAATAGCCACCCCTAATAGTTTATATGAGTTTATGCATGCACTGATATTCCAACCAAGCATAAAGTATTAGGTTGTAAACAGGGAATTGTCTTGAGCTGGTGTTTTCATTTCAAAAAGGTACATAATTCCAGAGCCCCATTTCAAGTAAACGGCAGCCTTGCAGGAAGGAGTGAGGGGGAGAGAACCTTCAGGCCTCAGAATCATGGGCATCATCATGCTCATGAATCATTGATTGACCTCCATTAAAAAATAGACAGGCTGCTCCGGTCACTGCCACAAGAGGGCGCACGTTCACAGCAGCTCATTGGGGGCCAAGTCCCTTTCCCCAGTCCAAAAACACACTCCCAGATCAGTTGGTTGCACTGCTGGCCTCCTCCATGTTCCTTGCTCTTCATGCTTCTTTGAGAGGTTCAGCGTGAGCTCAAGTAGTAGAACAACTAACTTATTTCTCAGTTGAAAAGAAAAGGAAACCCGTCACTTTCATTCTAGTATAGGCAGCATTTTAACAAAACAAAAACAATAATAAAAAAAGGATTGTACAGAGGAGTAAAGTTCACCTGAACCGATGTTGCCTCTTGAATATTTCATGTTGCTTTTCAGTGAGGTGTCCTACCATTGTAGAAGTGTCACAAGTGTCAATAAAATTACGTTTTGTTGTCTACAAAAGTGGCAATATAACTAGACTGTATACTGCTCGACACGCACATACATAAATCCTTAACAATTATTAATAATCCCTTATTAATAATCATTAATTCCTGGAACCCACCCCGTACCTGACAATGCAATATTTTTTAATCAATTAATCGATTTCTTTTTTGTTTTTACAACTTTCCAACCCCATGATCAAAAGTGGGCCTTGTCTTGAGAGTATGAAAAATGTGAACATGATTACAACAACAATTACATCAGGATTGGTCATGGTAATATTGACACCTATAGAAAATGCAGTTGGCTTTGTTGCTCTAAATCTGGAATTCAATACTCATTTGAATATATCAAAATTACTATCATCCTCTTTGTTACTATATAAAACCAATTACTTTCATTTGGACTTTTCATATTCCCATAAATATTTACAATAAAATGTCAAAAATGTGGGACAGGTGATTTTTAGATGCCAGTGAAAATTGGACAGGTAACTATTACCGTACATTTCAGATGCGTTTGGTCATGTTTACAAATGTTTTGTACATTTATATCATGCATTGCAGTGACTTCCATAGACACTATGTTGTTTAGATATGCAATATGTTAGGGAATGCCATAAAGCTTTTTTCTTTTCTTTTTTTCATGTCTTTTGTACATGTCCACACAAATGTTTCTTGTCATTTCAGGGTGCTTTTTATAGAGCAGTGTCTTTTGCCTTTACAAACATTCGGTGTACTCATATTTATGTTTATACCATAATAATTATCTTGCGGTCATCAAATCAAAATCTTAATGGCACGACATCCCTTAAGTACCCCTTAAAGGCATTGGTGATGTTCCAAGCAACTTTTTTTTGTTTAGTTAGTTTTTTACTTTTTACACTTAATACAAAAATCAACAAAACATCAAATAACAGTTGTAAATCAATAATAATAAATAAATAAAATTGAATCCACAGCCATCTCTCTGAACAGAGACTAACGTGTCCTATGTTCTTCTTATTTGTATTCTTCCCTGTTACGAGTGCTTGCTAGATATATCTGGACACCACACAATACATACAGTACGTACACAATGCAAAGGACTCATCTATACTTTAAACTGTCCTCTCTCTTTCTCCATTCCATCACAGAATATCATAGAAGAAGACATGGCTATATGACTACCCTGTCGCTTTGCAACTGTAGGAAGAAAACTAAAGAAAAAAAGGTAAAATGTCCCTCCTCTTGTGCCTCCTAACTCACTTTTTTACAAGTAGTAGTGAGGATAAAATAAAAAAACGTGTAACCTCCCATACCTCCCCCCAACGGTACGACGGGCGATTTACATTCCTCCGTCACTCCTTCCTTTTGTTCCTCTGAGAATGGGAAGAAACCTCTAGCCTCTGACCACCCTGAGTCTAGAGAGAAAGACTGTGCCTCAGTAGTCTGACGGCTGGCCTTCTCCCGCCTCATATGTGTCACGTATGTCAACGTGCGTGATTTCACCCGTCCCACGATTTGACATCAGCCTACACAGTAAAATCCTCAGTGTTCAATTCATAGGGCCCTCAGACCACCTCAAAGGTCCATCTACAAGCATTGAACACTGAGGATTCTAACGTGTAAAGGCAAGTAAATTAGTTGACACAAGACAAGGAGGCCACCTGAGAGTATTGAGATACAGCCTTTAATACAGTAGCTACTTTCCTAAATGCCTCCCTCCCTCCCTTTTCTCTAAATCTAAGAGTGCATTGCCATGCCAGCCCCTAACCTCTCCCTACTCATCCTCTTCCCTACTTTAAGAGTAGGAGATGTGTGAGCCATTGGAGATGTGAGAGGTGACCGAGGTGCTCCGGCTCAGGACGCCGTCGCTCCCTCCAGCCCCCCCGGGGCCCCCTCCAGACGCCGTCCTCCTCAGGGGCTGTGGGCTGTTCCTCAGCGCCATAAGGCTGGGGCCACCACGCACAGCCAGCCCGCCACCACCACTGACATATATCCCTCCCTGTGAGGAAGAGGAGGAGGAGGAAGAGGAGGACGGGCCAGAGACCGAGGGAGGGGCGGGCGGAGGCGGGGGCAGCATGGCCAAGGACTGTGAGGACGAGCGCGACGGCAGGTGATGGGCGAAGGGGTGGGGGTGCGGGTGGGCCAGGTCTCCCCCTGATCCCCGCACCCCTGCACTCCATTCCCTCTCCCTCTCCTTCTCACGCTCCCTGTCTCGATCCCTCTCCCGCTCGCGGTACAGCTGCGGCGTGCTCTGGTGGTGGTAGTGCTGCGGCAGGTGATGCCGCTGGTGGTGGGACGAGGACGATGATGACGAGGAAGAGGAGGAGGCGGAGGAGCGGGAGGAGTGGTGTGCCTCCCTGCCGTCGCGCCCCAGTCCCAGGGCCATGCTCAGAGCATGGGAAGAAGAGGACTCGCTCCTGCGCTCCCCTCCTCCCCCGCCACCACTGCTGTTGTGGCTGCGGCGCGAGTGGGGCTGAGGGGTGGGGTTCTGAGGGTGCATGCCGTGGCTCCAGTGGCTGGAGGATCGCGAGCCAGGCGGTGGCGGGACGTTGGGGTAGCCCTGCTTTGGGTAGGCCTCACTGGGAATGCCCGTCAGAGCCATGTTGCTGAAGCCCAGGCGCAGGCTCTCCGAGTCGAACGACTCGATCTCGCTGGCCTGCCTCTCCAGCAGGGTGCGGATGCGCTCCGAGCGCTCGTTCTGCAATGACACCATCTCCTCCTCGATCTGGGTGTGGAGGGGGTGGGGGCAATCCTTTAACATTACATTACAATCCAGAGTATACCAATCAAATGTGGGAATAGTTTCTGCTACCTTTGGTGTAGTGGTGCTACAACTAATTCATTTAATCGATTATTTATTATTTATTATTATATTTATTATATTTATTATATTTATTATATTTATTATTTAATCGATTCATTATAAAATAATAATAATCAATCATTGAATGAAAAAAAAAATCAATGGATCGACTTTCTATTCACCTACCAGTGCTGCATTTCAACAGCAAATACAAGCTCTGATAATGGGGTCAAACATGATACGCTATAATGCTAAAAAAGAGTGTTGTCATGGTCTTTTACAATCTGTCAAAGCGAGTGCTAAGATATCCAGCACTGAATACAAATTAAATGTCTGATGATGAAGATAATGACAACATGTGGCTAGTCTGGCTACACCATGTGTTATTATGCTATGCTCAGGCTAAGTAACAAAATTAACAAAATGTGTCCTTGCATCTCTTTTTAGAAGTTTAGAGCACATTGCCTATACTCCGCTCTACTACCCCCTTCTGGAGTAAGTTTAAAATATAAGCTTCAGGTTGCCTAATGCATATAATGACTGTATGCAGATATATTATTTAAAAACCTTAGGTGGTGTGGTGCGGTTGAGAAATCCTATGTACAGTTTTACTTGTCGACTGAAACGTTCTCAGAATGCCATTGTCACAATGCTCTAGTCTAGAATCCTTGGTCTTATTGTAGCAGTCAATTTGTATTGGGGGTGGGGAGAGTCGCGAGACATGGCCAAAGGATTTTCAGCCAAAAACGTAGAGAACCCCTGATCTATAGCAATGTTAATTTTCCTTTTTTCTTTTTTTATTGATAGGAAATGGGCAGTGAAATGCGTGCAAAGACCGTTAAGATAATCAGTGACAGACTACATGACAGCTGCGCCAGCGGTCCAGGCCACCAAGTACATTTTCAATAACCAGCTGAAATGTGCTGATCATGTTTGCATATCTAAATGGACTGTACATTCTTACCAGTGTCCAGTACACAGCACAGATGTTTGGCTGCACAGGATATATATATTTTTAAAGTGAACATTCTTTACTCAAATCTTTGCTTCTGGGGGTACCTGGATCAAAATATTTTGAGATGGGGGTCCGCAAACCAACTACCAGCTACATATAATTTTGAGGTTCCTTGACACGAATAATGTTTTAAAATGTTTGTCTTCTAAAACAGAAAACTGTTTCAGAAGACATTTTTAGAATGTAGAATGTAGAGAATACTCTCACCCTCTGCTCCAGCAGGGCTCGGCGGATGGACACCCTCTGCTCCAGGTCCTTGGCCTCTCTGTCATGCTGTGTGTCCGTGTGGATCTTGATCTTGCTCTGGTAGGCGTTGAGCAGCTCCAGCTCCTGTTGGAGCTGCATCCGCAGCACCTGGTACTCGGCTTCCTGGGTCTCGTCCAGTCGCAGCTGAAAACGAGACGCAAATAGGGAAAGTAAAAAATTCTGGATGACACAGCAGGGTTTGTGTGAGGGACCGGCTCATTGTTCGTTTGCAGGGTTAGGAAAGAGGTTTAGAGAGAGGTTAACGGTTGTGTGCCCCAGTGAGATGGAAAGGCAGTGGGGTGAAGATCATTCAGGTGTGTTGAGTGTGTGCAGTGGGATGACGATCGTTCAGCCATACGTTGGTTGTGTGCATTAAGTGGGTTGCCATGATTCCACAAGTTTTCTCAATGTGCTGGAGTTGATTACATTTTTGACCACACTTAAGAAATTGAGAATAAAGTTAAATTAAAGTACACATTTGAGGATATTGAATGTAATTGGATGTAATAGATGCAAATGTTGTGCAACCTGAAATAATCTTGCAATGATGCATGATATAATGAACAACAAGTGTACAGTGTAGTGAAACAACTTTTAAGGAAGATAAACTACTTTATTAACAACCTTCAAGCATATAAGCTGGGAAACTATAACGTGTTATAATTATGTACACAATTTTCATTGTGTACAAAATCCATTATGAGAGCTTGGTCGAATGGCATAGGTCATTATAGTACTGTAAGTAGATTGACTTAAGAACAATAAGAGATAATCTTTGATCAAAATGGTGGTTTGTTTTGTGCCAAAGTGATAACTTACCTGAAGGTCAAAAGCGACCACTAAGATTTAAGTAGATTTATGTCTGCTCTCAAAGGACATCGTTTGACTCAATCAGTGTCTGGGAAATGAACCCAATGACACATTAACTTCAGTACCAGCAGACATTGTGACAAGGAGTGCCTTATGAGGACATTTAGTCATTTTAATGAAGCCTAAATGTCCCATTGCAAGCAAAACGGTATTTTCCCTTTAAAGTAATGTGACTACTAGTAATGGTTTAAAGTAATGTGACTAGTAAGTCAAGATTTGTAAACAAAACATTCAGGAAGAAAGATTACACACACTGCTCTTGCTCAGCAGCATCAACTTTATTAACCCATTAAGATCTGAGGCGGATTCTACAAATGCACTTTCAAGATATATATATATTTTTTTTAAGATTGCCGATGTTCAAGCACTGTTACAGTAGCTCGTAGATCTGCTATTTTTAAATAGCCAACGCAAAAATAAAAAAATACAGATGCTTTCCAGTTTTAATGCTAAACACATGTCGTCAAGAGTGCCCTCAAGAGTCAAGACACTCAATAAAGTCTCAGTAGCAGGTGGGATCTTTCTTCCTGAACGGATAAATTGATACTATCCAAGATTAATTGGATGTGTGAATATTTCCTTTGAAAAGATTTGTAAACTGAAAACATACCTGATTTCCTTTATATTGTTCCAACAGATGAACCATTGATCTTAGATGGCACGTTTCATCAACGCTTGCATTCCACTGCTTAGTTGTCATGCATGGAGTGATGCTACTGTAAACCAACAACTTCTCAGAGAAATTCAACAGCTAACAGTGTAGTCATTTAGGTGAAAAAGAGATTTCACTAAAGAACAGGACTAAAGCTTAATTTACTGTACACTGTAATTCATTGCATGAGTGTCACTTGCTAAAAACATCAGATTCTCAAGCAAAACATAAAACAAGTTTTGTGGCTTGAAAATAAGTTCTTTCCAGCAAGGAACACCATCGTCTGACAAAGACTATTGCAATAGGAGCAGACCGGTTGGCAGGTAGGGTATGTACAATCCCCAGGGTAGGGTATAGGTACATCTCATGGGGCACTTGGGATGGGTTAGGTAGGTGCAACCCCTAGGGTCATGATACTGCAGGTACAACTCCCGGGTCAGGTTGGGACAATCCCCAGGGTGGTGTGGTGCGAGTGTTAAGTGAAAGACGTCTCCTTGCCTTACTCACAGCCTGTGTGGACAGCATGTCATTGATGGAGTGGTCATACTGCTCGGCCAGTATGGCCAGCTTACGAGTCTGCTCGTCCTTCAGCCTTTTCAGCACAGCCTTATGGTCTGACTTGGGTGTGTTCTCCAGTAGGTGGTTACGCAGGGCCTTGTACTGGCGCGTTTGGATTTTGCAGGTGTCCTGGAACTGGCGCTTGATCTGCAGTTCTTTGGACTAGGGGAGAGAAAAGAGAGACGGACCCAACTTTGCTGAAGCGCATCAGTTTGTCTAGCATGAGCTGAACTAGCATAAGCTCAATGTTTGTCTTTGAGGCTCAAGATATTTGTAAAACCATGATTTCCTGGCCATTAACTGGGAAAAAAAAACCTGTGTTCAGAACTGGAATAATAACTCAATGTGTTCAACAAATAATTTTAGTTAGTGTAGAGGCTCAGTCAGTCAGTACTTTCAAATGGAAGATTTGGAAAATAGTATACCGGTATACCGATAATGGCAATAGTTATTGTAACAGATAATGGCTTCGCCTTCGAGAGGGATGTTAAATCCCCTCGGGATGTAATTTCTCATTATCCATTTCTCCTTTGCAAATAATGTTGTGTAGTATGGGGGTGTGTGGTTTAAACTTACGAGATGGGATATTAGATTCCTCACATTCTTAAAAACATGGCAATGTAGAGTAAGAGGCTAATTATACTTCTTCATGTTGCACACAGAGAATGACTGATGAACTGAACTGAAAAACATGAATGGTGTAAGAATGGAATGAATGGAGAACAGAGGAATGCAGAACAGGATAGATACAGAAAAATACTAGAATGTATTGAAAATTGTGTGCAATTGTACATCCAAGACTGTTGGAAGAACTAATAAATCATTGCTCACAAGAAACAGATTGACAAGTGACACAATGATATGATTAAGTATAGATTAAGCTTTAACATTTCAGATAGTTCAGGCAGTGAGTGAAATGAGCATATGGTATATTTTGTGTAGTCTTGTGAATCTTTGACTATTACATTTTAAAATGCAATTGTTAAAGCAGAATTTCTCAATGTGTTATTTAAAATGTTGGTGTTGGTTAAAATGTATGTTATTCTACCGATTCTGTAATGACATAATTCCTTTTCTCATATTGTCCTTGTTTTAATGCATTCTGCACCTGAATGTAAGCTGACTAAGCCACTAACATGGTTTCTTAAATTTGCACCTGAAATCAGAATGATTAAACTACTAACGCAAAGTAACAAGCTGCTGGCATCAGGAGTTGGTGATGTTAAGAGTGCACACAGGGAAGTAATGAGGCATGAGTTATGAGACAGGGGCAGCAATGAAGAAATTAAGAAAGAAATCTGGGACAAAAATAACAAATTAGGAAAGGGAAATGGTGACAAATGAGGACAAGGTAGCTAAATAAAATCATAAAAACAAACAAGACAATGATTTCAACACAAAATAATTTATTTTTCTGTGTGGAGAAAAATCTTAAAATATGACAAAATATTTCTCTATACTTTGGAGCACGGAGCCATACAGTAAAACACTCGTGCACTCTCCAATTTCATGAGGATGAAATTGGAAAAAGGCTGCCATACAAGATCCTATCCTTACTGCATAAATAAAATAATCATATAAAACGAGGTGCTAAAACTCTGTGGAAATCTCACATGCACAAAGGACACTTACAAACATAAAAACATACAAAACGTAGACAAACAGGAAATAACTCATAGGAAGACAATGGAAGAACAATTCCAAATCAAAAGTTACATTCAAACATAAGGGTGAAACCTTTGTGTGATTCAGAAATATTTCTCCTAAAAATCACAGAGTGGAACAGTATCTCCATTTCTTTAAGGAGGTTATGTATTTGGCAACTCTTTAATACAGGTCACCCAGAAAGCAATGCCCCATTTTCTCTTTGGGTCAAAATACAGCCGAGAGAGAGTTCCTCTTTAGTTCCTCCATTCGGTAATTAATCATTTCAATGGCTCAAGTCCACTCCTATGACAAATGTGGACACATCTGACTGTGGCATAAAGCAGGGCACCATTTTCTGGGCAACTAGTAAATATTTAGCAGCAGCACTACCACACTGACAGATATCTACGACTTCTGGTACTTAGGTCCCTGTCAAGTGTGCAGTATTTATGATCATTCCAAAGAGCACTATGTGGTTAAAGCTGCTATTTCCTTTTTATCCCATGGTCACTTCAATTACATGTGCACAATAATGCAATTTTGGTACATGCTTCTCTCATCAGATAATACCATGAAAATTACTTGCCACTATTAGCTTCTTCAAATTATATTTGGTCCAAGCCTTTGAAATATGCTGATGGCTTAAATCTTGAACATTTTACTGAGACAGTGCAAAAAACAATTAGATGCCTGGTTATTCTATAATTTCTTCATAGGATAATCAATTGCTTGCTCTAAACGTTCACATTCAGTAGTTTTGCCAATCTTTGGGACTTAATTTAGTATGGCATGTCCTAAAAGATTGTCTGCATGGCTTCAGATATATTAGCTATCATGAAATATTAAAATATTAAATACGTTTTATAGTCAAGTCTAAACTAGATTAATGTATGTCAACTTTCAAGAATACAGAGATGAACATATTTCACTTCACAACAGAGCATTAACACTCATGCAACCAGCTAACAAAGCAGACACCTGCAGTAGACTTGCATATAACAATAAAACAAAATAACAGATGTTTACATGGTAAATCATTATAATATTATCGCTTAAATCGCAATAATATATTTTTTAACTATAGGCTGTAAGATAACACTAACAATCTCGACAGCCATCATTGTTTTCTATGATGTTAACATCAAACAATGAGCACTATATTTGGTGTAGGCTACCTTACACTAAGGACACTTCTTTGAATGCTTTGGCTATAACTAAAAAGGCCCCCCCGTCTCATTGTTCATGTCCTGTATAGAAGACTTCAGCTACACCGCTTCCAGTTGTTAGCTCTAAATATCGATTGACGTCCAAATCTCTACTCATGGTCAATCGCTTATTGCACTTTTGCAGACACTGTTGTGCTAGTGTTCAGGGAGGATTTTAGTATTATGTAAAGTATCCTATTTTCACAGTATACAGCTTTTTGGGAGTGAAATTTCAGCTGTGCGTTCAGCAATGTGGACAACGTGTAAACGTTGTTTTAAGAGGCCATTGATTAAAGGCACCGACAAAACAGTGCAAAAAACAAGACTTTGTGAAATCATAAGACTCCAAAAAACACTTAACACACAACACAGATTGCACACACGTGGCCTTCACAATAACCATAAAAAAAACTATTTGTCTTGCAAATTAAGATCAAAATCATAAAACAGAGAATATAAAACAAAACTTTTACAAAAAGCACAATAGTGTAAGATACTAAACTTCACTGGGTGTAAGACAGTGACAGTGATTTGCTGGCTGTTTGCAGTGATTCAGCAGCCATAAAAAAGCCCACGCATGACTTGTGTGCAACTGTGCATGATATAACTGGCTGAACTCAAAACTAAAGCCAATCACATTCAGCCGATGCACACACATCCACCTAAATACAGATTGTGTGCATCCCATGTTACTTAGTTCACTAATCTTTAACGATGAAGACTGATGTGGACCAAAAACCATGTGGGAATAACAAAATAAATTATAATAACACATGGACCTGAATAAAAAGAAAAAAGAAAAGACAATGATGATATAATGGAAGATGGAACACATTCACACTATAAAATCTTACGTGTTGAGTCAGTGTGTCAAATGGACCCATTAACACTCAGGATTTTGCATGAACACACATACCACCAGCAAATAGTCCCTAGTACTTTCACTTTCTTTCAATGTAACCACATTGTCGCTATCTCCACGGCCGAACTTTCCCCCTCACAAATCTCCCAGACGAGGTTCGCCTCAGCCCACACTCCCACCTGCCCTCCATCATACTTTCCCGCTCTTCCCTCTTCTGTCTCTGCCTCTCTCTCCTCCTCCTCTCCCGGAGCCTGTGCTCCCTGACCTCCCTGGGCAGTAGGCGTGGCAGCCTGCTCGGTTTTTCCTCCCTCAACAGGCCCAGTGTGCGCAGTCTGACCAGCCAGCCGGGTGGCAGCTCTCTCAACACGCGGCCGGCTAGCTTCAGCACCACGGAATTAGCCAGGTCAGCTAGGACCCCTATGGGGCGCCTGACAAAACGCTTCAGCCAGAGCAAGCCCTTGGCTAGAGGAGAGCAACAGCTCTGCTGGGCCTGGTACTCCAGGGGCAGGCTCCGGATGGGCACAGGGATTTGGGACCGACGCACGCCCCAGTTGCGGCCCGCTTTGGGGAACATCTCGTAGAGGTTGCGCTCAGCTACGCCACCAAGGACCGACTGGCAGACGGCAAACAGGGGCCGGGGAAGACGGAAAAGGAAACGCATGCACAGGCGGTTGACCTTGCGTGGGGCGTTTTGGAAGAAGTCGCGGGCCGGCCGCACCACAAGCACCACCAGCAGATAGAGGGAGAGGAAAAGGGAAGGTGAGCTGAGAAAGGAGACCGAGACCAGGACAACAGGGACGTAATAGAGCCCCAGGCTCAGGGACAGGCCCAGGCTGAAGAAGCCACACGCCCAAACACTGAGGGACAGGAAAGTGGCCAGCGAGAGAGAGATGCAGGAGCGGAGGAAGAGGTACGAGAAGAAGAGGGCCATGAGCACCAGCTCGGCGGAGAGGAGCAGGGAGGACAGAGAGGGGAGCGGGGGGTTGCGGCGGAGGGAGAGAAGGAAGACAGAGAGGGCAAGAAAGGTGAGGTTGGAGGGCTGTGCTGCCGCCGACATGGCGAGCAGGAGGCAGAGGGTGTGAGAGAACAGAGAGGGGAGGGGGGAGCTCTGCATAGGGTCAGGAGCAGGGGTGCGGGAAGGGGACACAGGGGAGGGCTCCAGCTCCTCATGCACCTCGGGGAAGTAGAACTCTGAGAGCTCATCGAGCCCACAGAGATGCCGCCGCCTCCTCTCCAGGGAGGAGATATAATCGGACGGGCAGCCGTCGGCCACGCCCCTGCCCTCTTCCTCATCATCATCATCATCATCATCATCAGTGGTGTCTATTTCAGCTTTACTACCTTCATAGTAATCATCATCATCCTCATCATCATCATCATCCTCCCACTGCACTCCCTCCACCTCCCTAACCTCTCCCTCTGCTGTGTTCGGCTCCTCATCTTCTCTGTCCCCTTCTGGCTTTCTTTCACCTTGAACCTCGTCCGACTCGTTCTTCGACCTTACGCCCATCACCTCCTCTATTCCTACCACGTCACCTCCCTCATCTCTGCTTTCCTCTGCACCTCCCTCCACAGCTCCTTCTTCCAGTTCACCCTCAACTACATCTCGTCTCACCTCCCTGACCGCCTTCACACTCTCCTCTTTGGATTTTCCCGTCTCGTCCCCTTGCTTCTCACCCTCCTCTACCTCTCCTAACCCCTCGACCCCAGCCCGGGTACTACCTCCCAGCACCACGTCGGCGTCCTCCCCCTGGCTCTGCTGGGTGGAGGAGGCGTCGCTCTCACTCACTTTGAGGCTCTTGGGCTGCTGGCGGACCTCCACGGCGTGCTTCTGCCGCAGCTCCTGCTCGCGCCGCTTGTTGTACTCCATCTGGTTGGTGAGCTCCGTCTGGTGCTGCGTGCGGATCAGGTCGGCCCGTGTGCGCTGCACCAGGCCTAGCTGCCGGAACTCCAGCTCCTGGGTGGACTCGTGGTGCCGCAGCAGCATGGCACACTCCAGGTCCTTCAGGGTCTGCTTCTTGTTCAGGTCCTGGTTGAAGGGAAGAGGGTGGGAGGAGGAGAGAAGATAAGAGAATGAAGGCAGCAGAGGGAGGGAGAGAGAAAGAATGTTCTGTTGAGTTGTGAAGAACAAAAACGTACCGACAATAATTTTGTATTGTCACAGCACCTGGGTACTGTACATGTTATGTCAGTGGCAATTCCCCATGTGCGCTGTGGTTTCTGAGACTATGCCCTGACGAACGGGATCCTATAACAAAAGTTATAGGATCAAAGCTTAACAACTTCTATATCCTTTGACTACCAAACAACCAATCTACAAGCTCACAACACGTCGTGATACATCTCAGAAACAAATAGTGTACTACTATTACAAAACATACATTAACCACTTCAGCCCTATTTAAACTTTGGCTTTGAAAATAGCCTCTCTCTCTCTCTAATTAGCAGGCAACAGTGCAGCACTATTTCTCTCTCTGTTTCTGGCACAACAGTGCCCCTACTGGTACTAATAGTCATACTGGTGCTCATTAACGTCACATAGGTGGGTTAACGTCACATAGATAGGCGGACATGGACATTGCTGTTCCTTGGAGTGGTTGCACCACTCAAAAACTCACAACTAAACACGTTGCGATGTGTGCCTGTCTGCTATTTGGTACTTCTAAGTATATTTTGATGCCTGTACTTTTACTTATGTAAATTTTGATTACCAGACTTCATTGCAGCATTGATACTTTTACTTCAAAGTAAAACCTTGTAGCACTATTTCCACCAAAGGTCTGTAAGTGTACCTCTCGGAGCAGGTCCTGTTCCAGGTTGTGGCGGGCGAGCAGCATCTTCCTCTTGTACTGGCGACACTGCAGCTCATAGTACTGGCGCTGCCGCCGCAGGAGGCCGGCCTCCTCCTCCGCCTGCACACGGAATAAAGCAACATAAAATCTCATGACTGAACTTTTAATTATGACGTTTGTGTTTCTAAACCTTACATTAATGCTGTTCTACATCGAAATCACAGGTTGAGGCTTAATACTTTGCATTCATGACTATCCATGTTTACGGAAGATGCTTCTGAACTTGCAATCTATTATTAGTTTGACCACTTCAAATACTCTTTTAATCTTAATATAACCAATGACCGAAAATAGCAGAATCTACAAGCTCGCAACACGTCGCAGCACGACGTGTTGTGTGAGCTTGTAGATTCTGCTATTTTCGGTGTGTGGCATGCTACGGAATCCAAATGACTGAAATCAGTCGTGGCGACTGAGAACTTCAATCCATGCCTGCAGCTGCTGGAGACACTCCTTCTGGTGTACCAGCCACTCCTGCTTCTCCCGCTTGGGCGTGGACTGGTTCTCATTCAGCTCCTGCATGGGAGGACAAGTTTCAAGAGAACACGGTTGGAGCGTCACGCTGGTTGACTGGCAGAGGAGTAGGGTGGCATACATAGATTTGTCTGATGAAATAATGTTTTCATTCGTTTTTTTAATCAATATGTATCGATTGAATTTTTTTATTTGAAAACATTACAGTAAAAAGAAAAAACGTGCCAATAGAATGACGTTATGGTCCCTTGTAATAATTGTTATAATGCATTTATTTTAGACCATGAAATAATACAGGTTCGAAATAATACGTTTCTCCAGTAGTGAAAGACAAAGCTTTTAATTTTATGACATGGAAATAAGACAGTCATTCACCTTCTGGGCAAGATGTTAATAGCATATTATAAATGTTCAAATTATTAAACTTCTTTATTCAATTAAGCCTTTCGCCCCTAGCTTAGAGCTAGTCCAACTGCAAGAAATGGGGGCAGGGTGGTTCACTGAGTGAGAAGCTCGCAGCTGAGTCCGGTTAAAAATTGAGCCGAGGGACATTACTGTATGTTTTGTTCCTTTATGAATACACAATGTTTTATGCCCTGCTGGAACCACATTTCAATTTGTGAAGAAACAATTCATGATCTCTAAAAAGCATCCAATGTGATAGAAACAGTGGTGACAGTTGACACTCGACAGGCTGTAGACCTGCACCTCTTTCAGCTGCTCCTTGCGTTGACGATACTGTCGTTTCTGGGACTCCAGCAAGCTGGTCAACTCTTTCTTCTGCTGGGCCAGGATGTGTTGCTGGAATTTCTTTTCCTCAGCCAAGGCTGCTTTTGTCTGGACACAGGCAAAGTTTACGCTTATCTGGGATCAGTACAGTGTAAACAGCGGGAAAAAGGGGCAATGAGAGCAAAATCATACAATTAATTATCATCAGTTAACAGGAGTTGTGTGATTGTGTGTGTGTGTGTGTGTGTGTGTGTGTGGAGCTCAGTCCTAGTTCATCCCTGTCAAGCCCCTTCTGCTCACCTCTTTTCCAGCTCGGACCGCACTGACCTGCCGGTCCCTTGTTAACCCTCACGTTACCGCTGGGCAATTAACCGAAAATATGTCAAAACCGATATTTAAAACCAATAACAGACTTAATCTTGCTCATATAGATTAATCGAATTACTTAGAATCTGCACAAAAACATTAAAATAAATGTATTTCAATCGATTAGGCCGATTAACCACTTAAGCCTGTGTTCTACTTCGTTGTATACAAAAATAGCAAACAATAGCTGATCATACATGCACATACTTCAGACAACTAGGGCTGATCTTTTATTTTACTTCATTAATCATTATCGAGGCAGCCCTACCCCACGTCACATACCTCTTTCTCCAGGATGGCCTGGTGTTTCTTGGACAGTTTGTCTCCCTCCCCTGAGAAGTTGTTCCTCTGGTTCTCCAGCTCCTTGTCCAGCCTGAGTTGATGCTCGTCCATCTCAGACTTCAGTTTGTTCTCCAGACCCATCAGCTGCTTCTGGTGCTGCCGTCGCATGCGCTTGTACCTGTGAGGACATGGATGGTCAGAGGTTTCCTGTCAAAGTGTGAAAACGCTGAAAGGTGCCAATTACAATTTCATAGAAACGTTTCCCAGGTGAAATGGCGTCAGGAACATAATTTTTTTATTAGGCAGGAAACTAAATGAACACCAGCCAACGGCCAATGGCATGTAGATTTCCTCTTTGGCTAGCAAATTACAGAGACTAACAAGCCACTCTGGCATTTTTAAGCCAACATCCTTAATTTTAATATTTTCATGTATGGTATAGCTTCTGTTAGTAATTTTGCATAAAGGGATACTTTTTGTATCATTTTTTACTAGTTAGCCGGGATGGGGTCTCACTCTCCCTAGTGGCTCAACCAGGATAACAGCAAAGTCCTTCCTGCGCTTGTAACCTGTCTTGGTGAAGCAGAAACAACCCTAACCATTGATTCCTGCCTAGTGGACCTGTGCTTGTATCCGGGCTTGGTGAAGCATAAACAACCCTAACCTTTGATTCCTGCCTAGTGGACCTGTGCTTGTATCCGGTCTTGGTGAAGCAGAAACAACCCTAACCATTGATTCCTGCCTAGTGGACATGTGCTTGTATCCGGTCTTGGTGAAGCAGAAACAACCCTAACCATTGATTCCTGCCTAGTGGACATGTGCTTGTATCCGGTCTTGGTGAAGTATAAACAACCCTAACCTTTGATTCCTGCCTAGTGGACCCGTGCTTGTAAGCCGTCTTGGTGAAGCAGAAACAACCCTAACCTTTCAAAAGTTATGGGTTCTTACCCGGACATCTGCTCCCGCAGGGCCGAACCCTGCTCGTGTTCCTGGATCTGTCGGGTGACCAACGAGGCCGTCCTGATTGTGGCAAAGTGGTCCCTGCCTCGCCGGCGCCTTCCCCCACCTCCTCTTTCTCTTTCCCTTTCTCCTCCACCACCACCACCACCACCACCACCTCCTCCTCCTCCTCCTCCTCCTCCTCCTCCTCCACCATCAGCAATCCCTGCGCGTGAGGGCTCCACCTCCACCTCTGGCTGGTAGGGGTCGTCATAGATGTTGTCATGGCTCTGTGGATGACGGGAGAACCAAGAATGGAATGCAGACAGAGACGGTGTCAGGTTCTTGCAAAGTCATGAGTTAAAGTTTAACTTGACTGACTGACTGCTGTGATAGGAGAAGAATCTAATGGAACGCAACCACCACAAAAGACTACCGGTACTAATCATTGTGTGTATTCCTGCAGTATCTGCATCGGTACATAGAAATGGATTTATTGGACATTCGGACTTTCAATTTTCACATTTTGTTTTGATTGTTCCACTTTTGCTTTGGCAATGTAAACGTATGTTTTCTCATGCCAATAAAGCCCTTTGAATTGAATTGTTTGGACTGACCAGGGGCTTGTGCAGGACAGAGCTGTTTGAAGTGACAGTGTGCTCCCCCTCTTGCATCATGGCCATCTCACAGCTGTCGTCCGAGCCATCCGCCAGGCTGTTGACCGAGCTACTCTGTGAGCTCGCGCTGATCGACATGGAAGGCAGCGAATGGGAGCTCTCCATACTGTTGACAGTGCCCGTACGCAGCATGTATTGCTCCACATCCTTGGGGGGGGGGGGGGGGGGTGAGGGGGAGGGAAGCAAAATAAAGCAGGGGAGGTTTTAGTGAGTCCATTTGTTTTGTTATGTTGCCCGTTTGGCGTTTTCTCTTTGTATTTCATAGGATGTTTTTGGATAAGCATGTAAATGTAAATGTGCTCACATACGCACGTCCTAGACAGTTATAAAATACATTTTCTACAAAAAGTCAGTGAGTAATGATGAATATCCTAACATTCAACCAGGAATGTACTCTCTACTACTAATGATTAAAGGACCACTTCACCACTTTGCAACTTCCTCACTAATGTTCATGATAAACTACCACAATTTCTTTCTACATCTCATGGGAGAGCTGTGGGCAGTTCAGAAACCCGTCCACCAGTGACATCATCAATGGGGAATCCAAGCTAATAGAAACTGCAGGCGTTCTTTTTCTGAAAAGTTGCAATGCAAAAATGGAAGTCATGGTTCTCACAATAATAAAAAATCTAAACATATTTTACAACAAATCTTGTTTAAAAAAAATCTGCCCAACGATGATGTCACTGGTGTACGAGTTTCTGAACGGCCCACAGCTCTCCTATGAGACACAGACCGAGTAGGAAAAAATTGTGCTATTTTATCATGAACATTAGTGAGGACCAATTATATGAAGAGATGTTGAAAAGTGGTAAAGTTGTCCTTTAAAGGCATTCAAAGCCTGGCATTCCCTGAATTCCTTCATTTCCTTTTTTGAGGCAGTGGCCGACAGCAATTTCTGATTCCGATTCTGAGTGGAACAAAGCCTTTTGTACGTAGAGGAAGGAGACCAGAGTTCACACGATGTACCAAGAGACACAATACAAAGACAGGATGGATGCAAGCACTGTCTCTGTTCCTCACTGTATGAACTATATATGCTACTTTCTCTAAAGGCAAAAAAGACCAGTAGATTCTATCCTCAGAGGCCCTGAGCGCTGAGATTTTTTGCTAAGCCAACCACTTTACAAAGACAGTGTGCAAGCGAGGACAATAAAAAGGAATATCAGATAGTATACATTTAGACCTGAGGCCGATTCTAAAAGGGTTTTCTAAATCCTGACCTACGTTTTCTGATTTTTTTAAAACGTATTCAAAAAAGGTTAAGAATTTTATGTTGCTATACTGCATATAGCAACAACTACAAACAGAGGTGTTGCCGGCTTGAACGGTATAAACAACGTATAGGTGTTCAAGGTCTAAATTGGATTGATGAGTTGAGAGCGTATACATGGGCTATTTTTGTGAGATTAAGCTAGATTTGTACCAAGTTGTGTGTGAGTGCCGCACACCAAATATAGCCGATCTACAAGCTCACAATGTGTCACATAGCCACATTTTCTTTTTTATTCTTGTCGCAGTCCCTTATGACACCTCTCCCACTTCCTCCTCCCTTCCCTACACCACACCTTCTAGTAGCATCCCCCCTCTCTCACCTCCTCTTCCTCCCCTCCCTCAGGCGCAGGTCCGTTGAGAGCCTCGTGGAAGAGGATCTTCTTCATCTTGCGGTACTGCAGGTTGTCCAGCTCGCGGACAGCATCCTTGGTGCGTGCGATCAGGTCCATCACCGCCGTCACGGGACGCTCTCTGCATAGGAAATGGTGCTGCATAGTGGAAAGTGGGGTTGTGGTTGAGATGGTCAGAGAGGTTTTGGGGAGATCTTTGTTTCCACTTTAAAACTGCACTAAAGTATGTAACTTTCCTCTATTACCCCGGATTTGAACCTGTTCAAGTTCTGACATTTTTACCATTGAGCTAATGGAGCCTGCCCGCTTGCTCAGGGGATAAATCAAATCTTGACCATCAAGTCAAACTTCGTGTCATATCCTGTGTCTAGGTGATACAGGACACAATCCAAAATGTCTTAATAGAAGAGCCACCCCAATTGTACAAAAGTTGCATTGTGTACAACATAAAACTTAAAAAATAAGTTCTGCTTTAAGGTTATTAGGTGTTAAGGTTATGGATGTTTGACATGAAAATCTACAAGAACCAATGGCTCATTTAAAAATTAAAATATGCCTTTTAAAGCTTTAGTCCTGGTGAGACTTTGGACACATGTAAAGAAATATGTTTCAGTATTTATCATGTAAGATGTTAAAATATAATTTCTGAAGAAAATATTAGAGATTGTGAATACATTTGCTTTGTGCTTTCTTGTGTGGTAGAAAAAAGAATTATGATTCAAGAGACCTTCAGCATCACGTCAGAGGTAGGTCTGTCTTGGTGAATCTTCTGCAGACATGAGTCCACAAAATTACGGAAATAATCGGACCTGGAAAGCGCAAGATAGTATATTAAATGAAGGAAATACATGAGATATATGCATTATATAAAACCATTTTTGACCATTATGTTGTTCTTTAAAATGAACACTGATTTGACTCATCATTGTATGTGAACATAACTACCAATAGGCAACATTTTAAAGCATCTTCTTATCTGCACTTTTTGCAGGGAATTTCTGCCCACCTTAAAGATGTTTGATTAGATTACAACAAAACGCTCAACAAAGGACTGTGTTGTATAGCAAAATAAAACAAATCCACTATTTGAAATATGTATCCTGGGCAAATGTTAACCCGTGGGCCACAGTTATGTTGATAAATTAATTAATTCAGATTACTGACCAGTGATTGGACTGCAATACAGGGCTTTCATTCTGGGCGATGTGGTATAAGGCACTCATAGCATTCATGTTGAACAAAGGTGGTTTCCTCTCCGCTAGAGAAAGGCAGAGTCAAAGAAAGAGCAAGAGAGAGAGAGTGAGTAAAAACAGAAGAGGGGTAAAAAAAAGGGAGGATCAACCCATACCGAGCACTAAGGCTGTACCCTGTTTTTAGGATTCGAGCTTCGGCAGTGATTTTCGAGCCGACGTCCAAACTATCGTTTTAATGAAAAAAAATGAATAACCTTCGAGCACCGAAGGTTCTTTCGAGTGCTTTTAACCAAGCTGCAATTAATTATATATCCTTTGGGGGGCATAGCCTATCAGTAAAAAAAAGGATGGTTTAGTTTCACAGTTTCACAAGTCAATTTGATCATTTAAATTATTATTAGCCTATATCATTTGCTCTTATTACATTTGAACAAGGAAAACAACCGCACACTGTCTTCAAATGCAGTGACCACCATTTATTAGGGAAATAGCAACGTTTCGGCCTATGCGGCCTTCATCAGGCTATCTTTATGAAGGCCGCATAGGCCGAAACGTTGCCAATTCCCTAATAAATGGTGGTCACTGCATTTGAAGACAGTGTGCGGTTGTTTTCCTTGTTCAATTTTGGGGCACCGTACCCTCTCCTACGCACCCGTCGTTTGTAGGTGTGCAAAAGCTTTGCTTTTCTTTCTCTTATTACATTTAAAACACAATCAGCGCCGGGATTTCTTTCAAACAGCTCGGGGTGCCGCGCTGATATGGCCGCTTTTACTCTGTTCCGTTCCGGACAAAAAAACGGGAGAAATAGCCTTACAGCGCACACGAGCACAGTAAGTTGTGTTACTTTTGGGTCCGTTCTAGAGCCAAGTCTTACCCAGCTCGATTGCGGTAATGCCAAGTGACCAAACATCCACCTTCCCGTCGTACTGGCCCTCGTCCATGGCCAGGATCACTTCGGGAGCCATCCTGCATAGAGTGACAGCATACACACATTCAGTAACCTGTCGCTCCCTTATTTTGACCCACAGGGAGGATCAAAGGAACAGACAGCTTCTGCTACCTCACTCAAACCTGTATTTTGTCGCTGTCTGGCAGAAACCACTGGATCTCTATATTTAATCTTTTTGTTTTGTCATAGGCCTCTTTTATACGTGGCTCATATAGTGTCGCATAGCAATGCGTTGTGAGCTTGAAAAATTGCCTATTGTTTGCTATTTTTTACTTTGTGTGACAATTTTAAAAGCCTATATTGACATTCCCAAAAATAAGGACATCTGATTCAAAGTCTGTCTGTGGGTTTTTATAAATATTTAACTGATGACATAAAAAATTATAACTGCATTGGATCCACTGGAACACAGGTTATTTTTTCCATTTCCTCAAAAGTAACCGTTGTGGACATAAAAGCTTTTCGCCTAACAGCGATTACTTACCAATTGAAATGTTGAGTTGGCACACTACATGTTCTTTCCACAAAACATGAGGAATAGACTGTTTCGATTGTCAATCAAAAACCATGAATTAAAGTTAATAAAAGGCCAGCAATGATGGTCAATACTAGACACTGCTATTGTCCATCGTCTAATAGTCGTTGTGCCAGTTAGTAAGTTCTATTGTCAGAGCTTAACCAACTCCCAGTGTTCTACCTGAAAGATTCAAAAATGGGATGTGCATGACTGACCCAAATCCAATTTGAAAATTCTACTGTTCTGGCTAAAACGTCTTTGATTATTCAAAGAATATGCTGCGCTGTGACTTCTAAGATCTCACCAGTATGGCGTGCCCACAAAGGAGTTGGCAGGGGCAACGATGGAAGCGGAGCCAAAGTCCCCCAGTTTCACCTGGCCTGGCTCAGTCAGCAAGATGTTCCCAGCTTTCACATCCCTGAAAAAAATGAATGTTGAGTGAAAGAGTTAGATGGACGTAGAAAATTTAAAGATGGAGGAAGACAGGAAGATGAATAAAAAGAGATGGGTGAACAGTAAAGTGGGTGGAGAGTGGAGACAAAGGCATGAGAGCAGGGTGAGATGCAATAAAAGTGGGTTACTGCACAGCATGCAATCACCGATAGGAAAATATGCAATAGTAGCAGCCCTAGTCTGAAGTGTGTGCATGTATTCTTTTTTAATACATTTTATTCAAAGAGTATGACATCATATGCAAGTTTCACAGAAAGAAAATACAACTCTTTGTTTTATTTTCTCCCACAACTCCTTTCCCAATCCTCCCCACCCACCCACCATCTTTCCCCACGAGGCCAGACATACAAACAACACACACACACACACACACACACACACACACACACACACACACACACACACACACACACAAAACCAATAGGTTGAGTACATAACTAAAATACACACAACATATATACAGGTATAAAACCAATAGGTTGAATACATAACTAAGATACAAAGAAAGGGATCACATGGTTATGTTCACAGAAATGATTAATAAACAACTTAAAAGGGGGGTAAGTGTGTGCATGTATGTGCAGGGGGATAAAGGTGCAGTAGGTACTAGGTAGAGAAGGACTTACCTGTGAATCATGTTGTGAGAGTGTAGATACACCAAACCCTGCAATGCACCATGGACGATGGCAGCTATTTCCACTTCCTGGAGGGGTTTCTTGTGGACTGCATCGGGGAGAGACAAAGAAATGGGACTTAAGTATCCCTGCCTGAACTCTGTGCTGCAAATTATGAAAAATACAACTCCAAACTCACTTTGACAGACAGACTTCGTATTTTCAACTTAGAATAGAGAAAATCTAAACAACACTTTTTCTCATTAACGGTTAACAGTGTGTGTGGCTGCGCAACAGTGATACTTGGTGGTCAACAAACACTATTTCCGTACTCGGATGGACAGCACAGGGACACAGCTGTCTATAGGAGTGGCTAGCACCACTCAAAAATATAATACAGTATTATAAAAATGTGGCCAGACGCTTCTGTAATTAATGAGCAAATACACAACTGTGTCAAATCTACCCTTCATAAGTAAAGCCACTGAGAGATTTTTACAACAACTACAATCAACATCAACAATTACTTTTTTGACAGCACTGAAACTGCTCTTCTTGAGGTACAAAAATACATTAATCTAAACATTGATTCGGGCAAAATTTAGCGTTACTAGATTTTAGTGCTACGATTGACACAGTAGGCCATATAATACTGCTATCTAGACAGGCGGAAAAACTGTCTTAGACTTCCTGGCACGGTCCTAATTTGGTTCAAATCTCATCTTGAAGAGACAGGGAATGCTTTGTCTCCATTGGCAACTATGCATCCGAGCTAAATAACATGACATGTGGAGTCCCAAACCTACAGTAAGACAACGCTAGGGCTTCTTCTATTCAAACTTTACATGCTCATGTTAGGCCAAAATAAATAAAATGAAACAATGAATCACCAACAATAGTTATGTACTTTCAGTCTCCATGTAACTGTGGTTTCATAAGTTTGCTTGAACAAATAAAAGTCTCCCTGTCTTTGAAGACTAAAAGTAAAGCCAGCCCAGAACCCTTCAAAATAGTATGTCAATATCAAAGCAACTGAATGTTTCATGTTTAAGTAAACACAAATTTATACTCCACAGTAAAACAGTGTTTGCATGCCAAAAATAACACATCTACAAGCTACCATGAATCTGTGTGACTAGTTGTTTGCTAACCAGAGGGGGCTGTGATTGCACCATACAGACGCCTGGACAAACAGTCTTCTCTGTTAGAGCCTTCCACCCCCGGAATGGAGGCTGGGACAAACGAAAAGTGGTAGGATTTCCACTTTCGCACAAAGAGTCTTCAGTGTCACAGAGTCTTCCGTTAATTACTTAGAAGAAGTCAGTCACAGATGAATTAGTAATTAATCTGTGATGGTAACTCAGGGTTTCCCCCAGAAGAAATGTAGTCTAGGTGTTACTGTTAAGTACCGGAGAGGGGCATGTTGTACACACACAGCTCTCCTCCTGTGCAGGCGCACAGGGTTGGTGTCAGATTCATGATGAAAAAACTACAGCCTCCATGAACTTTAATGCTAAATCTTCTTGCTATGTGCAATAAATACACAAGCAATGTGCAAGAGATTTTCTCACTTACCTTCCAGGAGATCAGAGGCTGAGCCCAAACAGTACTCCATCACCAACTAGGAGAAAGAGAAAGGCTGCATTAACAAACTGAGCTATATTAGGGAACTCAACATGAGTGCATATACAGTACGTTGAATGTACAGTTTGTACACACACACTCACCCATGCTGTGTGCTCTCTCAGGTAGCAGCCACGGTACTCCACAGTGTTGGGATGGCGCAGTTTCTGGAGGAACTTCACTTCCTTGATGATATCCTGCCATTTCTGGAACATGAGAGGGGCATGAATATTGATGAGTGCCCACAAGAGACAGAGAAACTGAGTCCAAATTTGGCTCAAAAACAGTGTGTATTTGAGCACTGCCAGCTCCTACCTCATTGGACTGCTTGCCGCTATAGGACATCTTCTTGATAGCCACCACCTCATTGGTGCGGATGTCATGGGCCTGAAGTGGAAGCAAATGGGTTATAAATGGATCAAATTTGATGATCACATCCACAAAATATCATAACAATAATGCTGCCCCACCTTGTGAACAAAAGATAAAGAGAGAGAACACACTGCATGAGCGATGATGCTGTGGCAGCAAACCAGGAATTGAAAAGACTAAAAAAGGGTCCACAGCATTGCAGTCATGTCAGTGCCATTATTACCCTTTCATCCACGATGATTTTTAAAAATCTGTCCAGCAAAACATTTAACTTTATAATAAACAAAATTGCACAATTTTATGAACATTTACAAGGAAGCTTTACCTTGAACTTACAACCAGTCAACCTCATAATGGATCACTACAGTCACATCATAATATTCTAAGATTTGACAAGCATCACCTTGCCACTGCCTCCGTAAAGGGGGGAGCTCTGTGTTTCACCAGCTGAGACCCATCGCACCGCAACGCTGGTTCACTAGAAGATAAACTGACCTCTTTTGCTGAGCCTGTCCTTCCACTCTCTTCACTCATCCCTAACGTTACTTGTTCACCCTTCACTGAACAAGGTTTTTCATCCACCATGAGCCACTTGTCCTTTGCCGATCACCATCATGCTTGTGTTTTAACTGCCTTGCCACCTTTAATGCTACGCTGACTAGCTCTTTGATTGAACCTGGGTCCTTATTATCATTATTATGGATAAATGATGTCCATCACTCTTTCTTACCTAATTCATCCCTCAGGCATACTACTGCTGTACATTTCTTTTCCATCCCCCACTTGATGCTGGCCGGCTTTAAACGCATTCTGTATGTCTCAATCAAGTGCCCTCACTGCTGAACTGCATTTGTTTTCAGGCAATGATGGCCATACTGTTTACCCACCACGGAAAGAAAGCTTCACCCAGTGAACAATTACTCAAGATTGGTCAGGTGACATCCCGTGTTGCACAATTTATTGCAATACTAGAAAAGTCACACCTTGTGCGGCTGAAGAAAACAAGCACACATGCCATCACTTGTTCTGTCACAGCTAACTGCATTTCAACATCAGTTCTAGTATTATATTCTTATAATGTATAAGCTGAGCAATAATGCTTTGAATCGTATGGTGAGTGTCGTCATTACATTTCTCACAATGTTGTAATATTATGTGGGCAAAGGAAAAAACAAACATCAGGCAATAAAGAAGGAACGTGTATGAGCACCTTGGCTCTCCACAGGCCCATATATCATCTACAAATCATATATGGTGTAATAAAACTGTTAACAATAATGTAGATATATTGCATGAACTCAATAGCACATGCACATCTGAGCACACCTTTCCTAATACTGTACAATTGCAATAAATGCCTACCAATGTTGGGACAAAATGCACAAATTGTCTGAGGAAATCTCTTTTGCAGACTGTTACACTTACAGCATGTACTGTAACAGCCGGGCATGCACCAATACTCTCTTATATATTAACTATTTAACATTTATTCTCATAATTACTGAATGAATGTCCACATTACTCGTCGGCTGCTGTATAAGGGCTAAAGGGAATGATCATAAGAGAAGATCTTCCCCAAAAATACATGTATTGACAATGTTTCGAGCCTCGGCTCTTCATCTTTGACATGATCAGTGAAGCATATGAGGTTCTACTATTTTCTTAATATTTAACATAATGAATGAATGTTAAGATATACTTATCATCAACAAAAGTATTTCTGCTGGAGCAGAAATACACAATTATATTGTATACTACTAAACCTAATAGGCTTAAACTTAACTGAAAATATGATGTTCATTTGTGTTGTTAGTTTTAAGAATGTAAAGCTTAAAAATGACAGCTACATCCTGTTCAGCACATCATATTGATCAAGGGAACATATAATCAGGGTCTTGAAAACAGAGGAAATTAAATTGATTAGATTAGATTTTAGAAAGAGAAAAACAACAAATGAACCAGATAACACAAGTCTTTATCAGCAGGCACGGCAGTGGCTCAGGGGTAGAGTGGCCGGTAGAGCGACCGGATGGGAACCATGAGATTCCTAGTTCGATGTGTGTGTCCTTGAGCAAGACTCTGAACCCCTAATTGCTGCCGATGTGCAGGTTGTTGCCTTGCATGGCTTCCTCCGCCATCGGTGTATGAATGCGTGTGTGGATGGGTGAATGCAATGCACAATCTATATTAAGCTCTTTGGATAAAAGTGCTATATAAATGCACCATTTACCCATAAGACTCAAAGTCACAAGCCAGTCTCTAAACTAAATGAGCAATCTCCCAGCTTTCATTATTAAAACTAAGCGGCTGTTCTCACCGCAGTTCGAGCAAACTACATTGCCGAGACATCAAGAATTTCAGATTTTTCTTTTTTTTAATACATTTATAATTTATACTTTTTTTATCTCAATTATGTAGAATAAAGAACAACAAACAATGAATTTGTGCTCATATTGGCAGAAAGGGGTATGATAATGAAGGTCTGACTTTGGATCAATGGAAATAAAAATACAATATGGCACTACCCAAAATTAAATGTTCTGAGAACTTTAGGTTCATCCTTTATAATAGTGAAGAATCCTAATCTGAACAAAGCGTGTTAAGTGTGACTTACGAAGTACACTGCTCCGAAGCTGCCATGGCCTATCTCTCGCAGGTCTGTGAAGAGCTTCTCTGGGTCGTCCCTGAAGAAGAGCTCTGCCACCTCTGGGTCCTTCAGGCTCCCAGCCCGCACACTCGACGGCATGGCCAGCGCCTGGGGCCGTTTGAGGGGGGGAAATGGGATACACAGTGGGTTACAGGCTGCTATTTGGAAGCATTATAGACATTCATGCTGGTAACATAGCCTACAGGTACCAGTGTTGTTTTTGTCTACTAAAACTAAGACGAAAAATGTTCCGTCGACTACCTTTTTTCACTGACGAAAACTAAATGGAAACTAAATGAAAACTAAGCTACGATGACTAAGACTACATATACTGACAATTTCGCCAAACAGATAAAAACTAGACTAAAATGTTAGGAAGGGACTAGTGGACACAAGATCAAGTATAAGTCATTTTACAATGGGTTGCATGCTGAAAATAGCAGATCTACAAGCTCACAACGCGTCGCAGCGCAAGTTACGCGTTGTGAGCTTGTAGATCGGCTATTTTCAGCCATTAAAAACAGCCATTACGACAGCATCAAGGCCCGCCAAATGCATTTTTGTCGACTAAATCAACTGTAGATTTAATAGACTAAAATCTTATATTTAGTCGACTGAAACAAGACTAACATTAAAACATTCCGGGTGACTAAAATGTGACTAAAACTAAATTAAAACTATTCAAGAGACTATGACTAAAAATAAAATAGAAATGTGCTGCCAAAAACAACACTGACAGGTAGTACACTGTCTTACATGCACACACACACACACACACACACACACACACACACACACAGCTTAGTACTAAGTCATCTATATCAGGAGCATGTCTATGTGCAGATGCTGTGCAGCATATGCAATTATGCATAGAAAGATAATAATAATCTAAGAATGTATAAGAAAGGATATCCAGTAGAAAGCACCAGTCCACATCAGTATGATCGTCAGAGAACAAAACAAGGTAAATCTACAGTGCTCTCAGCAAATGCAGCAGCCCCATAATTTCCCCCCATCTGGGCAGTGGGCAGGGTCGCCAAACGCCAATGGTTTGACTGCAAATCATGAGCAGTGGGAAAACATGAACAATAATATACTCTGTATATTATAATGCATCTCATTGATCAGGGTTGATCAAAGGACTTCTAGATGGTAAATGTCACAAGTAGAATAAGGTTTGCATAGACCAGAGATGACAAACCAATTTAACCAGATTGTTCTTTGACTGACTGCCTTGTTCCGCCCTGGTTTATCTTGAATTTGCTAAAACAAACATGGTATGCATAGACACATTGCTGCACCTGTGATGTTCCATTTTACTGACAGCAAGTTAAAAATAAGAATTGAATGCACAGAATATCAATACGAAGCAACTGAAAAACACGTTATTTCAATGGTAGTGGATGGAGACCACGAAACGGCAACCAATGGGTGCGAAGAGGGGCATAACCACGCGCGGGGCTTGACAAAGGGTGAATTAGAAATTACTGAGAATATTAAATGCAGCCAGGGACTGAGGGAAGTTTTATTCCTTTGGGTGTACTATGCTTCATAATGTGTACTAAGACAAACTAGGAAATAGTGGCTCCACATAGAAAAGGCATGGCTAATGTGGGTCTCCAATGTTTTGTTTTTTTTAATATATTTTTTTATCCCACGATTTTGTAACCCATTTTTCACCCCTGTGTCAATCATCTAATGTGATCCTGGGCTCTACACACCCTCCACCAACCTAGTCCCCATATATGGGGGACAAGGGGAGAGCAACGGACTTGAACTCATGCTTCCTTCATGCCTGAGTGTCCAAGTTGCTCCTTTACACCTGACAGGGGGGAGTTTCCCTGGTTGGACGTAGCACGTGGAAGGAACTCCTTCCAACCAGTTCCTTGGGGTCTCCAATGTTAATGTGTGACCAGCCTGTGACATCAGTCATCTCTGATGTGACGTGCGTCATCTACGTATATGATGCATGACTCCAACATTTTGGCAAGGTTTCAGTTAACTGTTTGCTTTCTTTGCGCAAAGCATTTGAAACCCGGAGGTCCGTGTTTTAATCTGTTCTGTCTCTGAGTCTTCAAACACTTTGCGCAAAGAAAGCGAACAGTTGGGGCAGCAGGGTAAGCACCTTCGATTTTGCATTTGTACATTCTGAACTATTCTGAGGCACGGGGTGCCACGCTCACCACCATGGGCTCGAGAGCCCTTAGACTCTCATAGATTGAAAATTTCAGATATTCAGAATACATCTACGATGTATACATCTAAGAGTTTAAATCTTAGGCTAAGACAGACCCTCTCAGACGGCTAGCCTCTTGCAGAACCACGCTATAAACAACTGGGAGTATACTGGAAGAGATGCAAATCCTGTATTTCAAAATAGCCTGATCGACCAATTGCAGCCACTCTTATAGATACGGTAACCAAACACTGCATGGAAGTTGACTTTTCCACTACAAAAGTAATGTGGCAGATAGAGTTAAGGCTCATTCATAGTCTGGATTTTCGGTGGTGAGGTGACCACCGAACTAGAACATGATGTCACAAGCCGCGGTGAAGAGAAAACCACCGCCACAGGCCCAGCCCTTCTCTGTTTTTACTCACCACCGCTTAACGTTATGGTCACCTCACCACCGGAGGTCACTGACTGACTGAAGACACTGACTGAACCCCTAATTGCTCCTGATGTGCTGGTTAGTGCCTTGCATGGTTTCCGCTGCCATCGGTGTATGAATGCGTGTGTGAATGGGTGAATGTAATGCACAATCTATGTAAACAAAAGCGCCTTAGATAAAGCCAGGCGCTATAAAAATGCACCATTTATTTACCATTTACCAGATAAAATAATGGCTAATAGTGGCTGACCAATTCTAAATTGCAGCAACCATTTTAGCAAGTGACAAAAAAGGTTAACAACTAACAAGGCCTCCTGCCCTGCGAGACAACATTGTTCCATAAACCACTGTTCCAAATTCAAATTATGATGATGACAAAGTATACTTGATGGTCCCGTAATTTGACTATATGAGAGAGATATTAAGTAAACTGTTGGTTCTACTCGACAAGTAACTTGTCGATTAGAAGTTGAACCTACAGATTACTTATCTCTTAGTCAAATTACAGAACATTTGTATCATAAAACACATTGCTCCTCACATCACAGAACATTTGTACCATAAAACACATTGCTGCTCACTTTTTTGGCAAGATCCCCAAATCCACAATATACACTTGAACTGATTGACAAATTTGACATTTTGCAGCTACCTTGCTCGGGACATTGTGCAATTTCAGTGAGGAAGTAAGCACTTCCCTTTTAAAAAGAGAAGCTACAAATGCAGCAGGCACATGGCAACACTCACTGTCTGCCAGGTGATGTATTGTGCACATTCCCAGATTGTGACATGCACGAGGACTCGTCCAAAAGGCTCTATCCAGAGTCCAGACAGTAATGTAATCCAACGAGACTGCATGGTGCACAGGAACTATATTATGCACGCTCATATATCCTAATTAATGGCTAATAAGGTGTCCAACTGCATTAGTGGTTAGTTATTTTCTGACCATGGACATCCTAAGTACTGTGTGCACTGTGTACAATATACACCTCAACAAGCAAGCTAGACGGGTTTGCACATGGCTGCTCAATTAGGTTATGTCAAAGAAATGCAGACATGTATTCTATAAACAAGGCTGGGACAGGACAGGCAGTCACCCGTTCAAAATGCAGGCCAACAAGCCAGGGCCATATTGATAATATACAAAATAATAATGCAAAAAAAAAAATCAATAACAAGCGAGACGGCCGGCGTCCACGTTAACAGATGTGTCCCATTATTAGCAGGCAAATATTGACCAAACCCATTGGAATCAGATGTCATGATTTGTGGCGTTCTGACTGTTCACTCATGATGTCTGTCTTACCGTGACTTCTGGGATCCACTGTAGCTAGCTGGTGAGCTAGCTACACTGGCCTGGGACTGGGTGGAAAATATCAGTCTCTCTTCTGCCTCCTTTCCTTTCCGGCCGCCGGTGCCTATTCAACACGCTCAGGCCACAACATTCTGGCTGTCATCGGTTTTACTCAAAGTCCTCTCCATCATTCTGTCGTTCACACAATGCACTGACTGGGCTTTGGCTAGCGCGTTAGCACGACGTTAGCATCGGTGATATGTCAGTCAATTAAACCGCACACACGCACGGTCAGCTAGCTAGCTAGCCAGCCAGCCGACTGCCTGCCTGACTGACTGATGTATCTATGAGGCTAACGCGGCTAGCCGTCTTACCAGCGCAACCCAGTGGCGAGTTATTAGCTCGGGTTAGCTGCAACAATGCTAGCGCATCAGCGGCGAGCCCTGGCTGGCTGCCGGGGACCCGGAGAGATGCTTTTCAATGGAAAACCGGACCATGTATTTCCACTCGTCCGCCCCGTGTTCCACTGTGCGCTGTCATTACAGTGGCGTTGTCGTTGCGTTTCATCTGTCACTCAGGTGGGTATTCCATTTCCAACCTCGTCTCTATCTTCCCTTTTTTTTCTTCTTTTTTTTTTTTTTTTTTTTTTTGTTCAGGAGGACTTCATCATGGCGGAGCGGGGCGCGAGCCAGCCGAAAGGAAATCGGAAGTGCTTTCTTCTTCGACGCTCTCCAGATTCCAGAACACAGACCACCACTGTGTAGCCTGTAGGTGGTGTGTACAACTCTATGATGTGGTGGTGGTCCCCCATAGAGTTATATAGGGTGGTCCAGATTCCTGAACCCCTTCTTCAGGAAAGTACATTGTTAATAATAAATCCAGAGTCTGACCCAGACCTTATAATGCCAGCCTTGCCAGGTGTCAGATGTCCATTATGATTGGCACACCAGACACCACCCTCCGACTTAAGGCTCATACATAGTCTGGATTTTCGGTGGTGGGGTGACCACCGACATACAACATGTCAACATGACGTCACGAGCCGCGGTGAAGAGCAAACCACCGCCTCCGCTCCAGCCCTTCTCTCTGTTTTTACTCACCACCGATCAACGTTATTTCAGCTCCGGTGGTCAGCTCACCACCGGAGAGGTGGTCACCTCACCACCGAAAATCCAGGTTCAAGGTTATTTTATTAGTGTCCCCGAAGGGCAAATGGTTTTACAGCAAATCACAAGGCTTGAAACACATATAACATACATCGATCAAACTTATTGCTGCTGGTCGCAAGCGTGCGCTGCGCCCGGCCTACTTGCATCTTCAGAAGAAAAAGAAAACAAAGAAGAGGTGGGGGCATAGGGGGGGGGGATGCATAGAGGCTGTGTGTAGAGACATGTGTGTCCGTGGGAGAGTTCGATGGGAAAGTTCATTCTCATGTGTTTGTGTAAGTGTGTTCCCGAGCATATCTTCCGAAGGCCATGTAACGTTGCCTCAAGTCCTGCGTTATCATGGCGGATTCAGTGGAAAATGAGCACGGCCCAGTCCGAAGACACAACAGGTGTCAGGGAAGAGGCAGAGGATTATTTTCTTGCGCTGTTTCTTGTGGAGATTGTCAATGGGGGTGGGGGGGGGGGGAATCCAGATTCGTTTTTAGAGCGAGGGATATAGCAATATGGCTATTTCTCCTCTCTGTCTGTTATGGCTCTCTGTCCATCATGGCTCTCTGCAGGGCACTGACCCGTTCCAAGATCATGTCCATCTTCCGATGTATCTCCCCAAATGCCCTGCCCAGCCCAGCTCCGGTGGTCAGCTCACTACCGGAGCGGTGGTCACCTCACCACCGAGAATCCAGACTATGAATGAGCCTTCAGCCTCCATCTGAGGGGTCTGTCCTGTGGCTACTTGACCTTAAATGCTCTGCAGGCAGTGTCCCAGGTTGAGAGCGATATCAGGTTCTTTCCTCCGCCATGCCCGAGGGCTCAATGACTTGGGCTAATGGAGGAGGAAGATACCAGGGTTTTCCCTATAGGGTTGTTGTTCCCTAAGGGCCTTGTCACGTGATGGTGTGACCGTGTGAGTGGAGAATGCATGAAGGTGATTGTGATCAAACTGTATTCCCACATGGACTTGAGGGTGCTTTGGCAACCTACACCTTGTCAACAAGACATGCAGTGTTGTTGTGTCCAGTGGCGTTGGTGAGGATGGATATACTGGATAGAGTGACTGTACCACTCATGCTGAGATTCTTCCTTTGGTGACAGGAAGGCCCCTGCTGCAAAGCTGGAGAGCACGGCCTCGCAAATATCTAGAATGCTATGTGCAATCCATGGGTGCACACATATGTCCATATACTGAGTATATGGACATATGTGTGCACCCACCACAAACAGACACACACGCAGACGTGGAACTTGAACTTGAACCCACACGCAGACGTGCAACTTGAACACACACACTCAGGAAGTGTTATAAAACGTGTGAAACTGTTTTTGTGGAGGTGGTTCTGTGGACTACATTTATTATTATGTAATCATCACAGAGAGGGGTTCTAATGATATTTTGTAGAATCTTTGCAAAGGAAATATACTTTCTACCCAATATTTACTCAGTTTACCAATTTTACATTCTGTTAAAAGTCTGCCAAGAACACTGAGGGACAGCATACCATGAAAAGGATCAGCATAAAATGTCATATCCATACACAGTAAAATCTCTATAGGCCCTACACTAATTTAACTTATTGTGTGTAAATGGAGACACACACACACACACACACACACACACACACACACACACACACACACACACACACACACACACACACACACACACACACACACACACACACACACACACACACACACACACACACACACACACACACACACAAATACTAATCATGATGGGATGTACTTGCCTAAACTTCACTGGGACCAACGTGAACCCCAGTAATAGTATTAGGGATCAGCGTAAATTTGAATAAATGTAGTTAGTTAATTCCCACCACCACTGCCTTATATGGAAAATGGAGGATTTGAGGGTTAGAGGGAGAGAATGTGAATGTTAATTAGGACAGCCCGAAGGGAGAAAAAATGTGGGAGTGGAGGCGTGGAGTGGATGAGGGAGCTATGAAAGAAAGATTAACGGATGTGGCCCCATTTCACATGTGTGCAAATAGTTATAGAAGTCTTTATGTGCATTACATTCACCCATATTCAACCAGGCAATCTATGAGGAGCAGTAGGGGTTCTGTGTCTTGCTCAAGGACACTTTGACACAAAGCCTAGAGGAGCAAACTGGGACACCCTACCTCCTGAATTCAGATTGTGGTTGATGATTTACAGCAGTGGTTCTTACAGTAGGTTCCGGGGAACCCCAGGGGTCTTTTGGGGGTCCCAGGGTGTCCCCAGCCAAATGAGTGTTAATATAGCATCAAAGGTCTGGTCAATGGTTACACTCCCAAATCCAGACAGGCTTGTTTCATCCCTCCATCACATTATGAAGGATACTTCTTAAAGAGAAGAAACATACTTTAATCAGTGTTTGTCCCAGGATATGACTTTACCACTGAGAAATAACTGGACAGGGAAAGAAAGGCCATTGTTTTTCAGGCTTACAATCTTGTAACAGAGTAACTTCTTATAGGTTGTTATTTGAGAAAGTAAAAGATCTGTGTTTTTTTTCTTCTTTCGTTATAACGATAGTCGATATGTATTTTTTTTACAACATTTTATGGCGATTTCTTCATTATTATTTACTTTAGTCCTACTAGACCACAGGAAATGACATCTGGCCACAATAGTTTTCTGTGTGTCTGAACGAATAGCTGACTACTAGGGGGCTGCCGTACTGTGTCATAGATGCAAGGCGCGTCATTCAAAACCCAGATAGGCTACTGTATATGGGGCAACACAAAGAAACAAGCAAAACGAAATAAACCTAACCTTAAATCAATAACAAACACTAACTAATCCTACCAAACATAATGGTTATATTATGAGTGTGCCTGACCAAAAGAATGACGTTTACAAAAAACAAAATCTCCCATACTCTGTTAAATTGTATGAAGATAATTATTTTGAATTAACTAAAGCATGACTCAATGTAACTTTATCACTACTTGGATCTCGAATGACGTAGGCTCAATATGTCCCCCCACACTCCCCCCTTCACATTCAGTAGAATCCTGTCTAGTAGGACTATAGTAAATAAGAAGAAGAAATCGACATAAAACTTTGCAAAAAGACATATAACCACTTGTTCGAATGCCCCCGCCCCCACAACTAAAGAAAGCAGCAAATAAATAAAAATGGATACTGATCTTTTACTTTCTCTAATAACAACCTAAAACATGAACCTTGGTTGGAAAAGAAAACCAAAGTTGACCTTTTAAAGGCATTATAGGTAACTTTGAGACTATAGCATCTAGTCCTGTATCTAGTCTGTGGTTATGTCGATTATCTTTTAATAGTTTAGTTTACTGTAGGTTTAAGTTTGTTTGGCGGCTAACATTGTACAACAGAGATTATACTGAATGGATTAAAAGCAAAGGCGAGGGCAAGCAGACGTGCGTGCGTGCGTGTGTGCGTGCATGCGTGCGTGCGTGCATGCACTTGTGTGTGTATGCGATAACGTTTGTGCATATAGTATCAGGCATGCAAGAACTAGAGATGATCACACAGAGTCGCCAGATGAATGAGTTAATATAGCATAAAAATCAGTTGAGCCACTGTCTGTCTATCGATCACACATACAGTAGCCTATAATAAATCAAATGTTTATATCAACCTCGACTATGCAGATGACATATTTGCTCTCGTGTCGAATACAGCAGAGAAAGAAAAAGAACTACTGGCAGTAGAAATAGACTGCAGGAAGATCGGCCTCAAACTCAATGGCAAGAACACGAACACCAAAGTATTGGCATTTAAGCATGAGGACAAAAAATTGCCACTGCCAAATGGACAGTGCTTGAGGTAGTTGAGGACTTAAAATATCTCATCTCAGGGCCTGGACTGCTTCAACAGAACAGGATCTGAAGGTCCAGAGGGCACTAAAAATCAGCCCCACCAACATTAAAGTGATGAGCACATTAACAGCATGAAACCCTCTTCTTCACTCTTAGATGTTCTACACACTATTTTTTATCCCACGATTTGTAACCCATTTTTCACCCCTGTGTCAATTATCTAATGTGATCCTGGGCTCTACACACCCTCCGCCAACCTGGGGAGAGCAACGGACTTTGCATGAGTGTCCAAGTTGCTCCTTGACAGGGGGAAGTTTCCCTGGTTGGACAGCGAGTGGAAGGAACACATTATTCCAACCAGTTTCTTTCCCCTCCATCAGGCGCCCCGGCTGGCCAGGGGGAGGCAGTTTAGAGACCAGGATTACTGCATGTTTTTTGTGAGGGTACCTCCACTATATTCTTTTATATATATTTTTTTATTTATTTATTGAGGTTTCTCAATTTGTATCTTCAAACATTTTATAACATTTAACAAGCCATTATCCTCTGATGATATTCACCATGATATAACCTTATCCATGCATGCCTTCATCATTAATCACCTGCTGCATTTCCTTATTTTCCAGTTGCCTTCAAAAATAAGCTAAACACCTCCAACTTGTCCAATGTAATGCAGCTAGGTTTCTATCAAGAACAATAAAAAATGGCCACATTTCCCCTGTCCTTTCTATTGTTTGTTTTTAAATCACTTAAACAGCCTTGCATCTGCTTACATTTCTGACCCTCTGACCCCTAACAAGCCTTCCTGTAATCTTAGATCTGCAGACAAGCTGTTATTCCTGGTCCCCAGCACAAGGCATGTAACTGAAGGAAATAGGGCATTTGCCATAAAGGCTCCACACTTGTGGAAGTAACTTCCATCGGAAATTAGACAGGCTATACCTCAGTGTCTACTTTTTAAACTCTTTAAAAAACATTTAATAAAATGGCTAAAAACTTGCTTTTAACTATAGAGGAATGGACAGCTAGACTTTGCTTTTATCCCTCCTTTTTGTATTATTGTCCCCACCCAATCACCTTCATCTGTAGCAATCTAACACATTGCTTTTGCCCTCTAGTCAACATCCTTTTATGGCATGGACCTTACATAATGCTTTCCCCAGTGGAATCACGAAAACAAATGTTTAATGAAAATTGGTATAAATTCCTAATGTTGACGCAAAGCCCCTAGAGGATTATACTACTTATGCAAACAGATTTCTGGTCAATTTACATAACAGGGAGACTGGCAGAGGTGAAAGGGTCAAACGGGAGGGAAATATTCTATCCGAACCTTGGCTTGATGTACTTTAGCTTAATCAGTTAACACAAAACCTATAGTTATTATACCATGGTTTTAAGAAGGAAAGACTGACCGCATGAACCATAAGCCCGGATGACATTGGCATATTTTAGAGCAGAATTAAGCCAGCAAATGTCATCAATACCCCATAGATTATTACACGTTAACTGTAATTGGTCACAGTCTGCCTACATCTAATTCTTTTTAATTGTCATTTGAATGAAAGAAATGGGTAGATAATCCAAATGGGCTTCTAATAAAGACATTCAATGTCAAATTTATGATTCAAACAAAAATGGTTGGAAGATGTCCTTTCTTTATTATTGTTTACACTGACTGTGATGTTGGAGCAACATATTCCATTTATATCTGTATGCTGAATAGACTAATCCTATCCTGTCCTCCCCAGATGTGGTCTAACATAAACAAATGAATGTATATTCAGTGATGTAACTTATATAGATGGAAATGTCAAACAAAGGAATTGTTTGAAAGTTCAGGAGCCAGAATTAGTAGAAAGCTTTATTGTCTTTTGCACTCTTGTCATAAAATGCAGTGTGTTATTTGATCACATGGCACTGACTCACATGACTATATTAACCACTTTCAAATTGGCATCCCTATTTATTTGTTATTAATTTCTATTAGTTTTCTAAATGTTTCAAAAATGTGAAAAAATCTATTTTCAAAATGGCGAAAGTAGCCTATATGATGTAGTAACAGTTTTCTTAGTTTTGGCTTAAAATTAAAGTGCATTGCATAGCATGTGATTAAACTTTTAGCTATTTTAATACAGAACAGAGCAAAGGTGTGCAGATCAGCTTAAAAAAGAGGCTTAGCGAAATGACCTGAAAATTGGAACACAAAACAGGCTCAAATATAATGCCTTTTTTGGAGTTCCAGCGAGATCAAATTGACCGACCATGTTGGTCGTTGTTTCGATCTCGCCCCTCCTATATATATATATTGTTATAAATAAAGAAGGACACATTTAAAGGCAAGCTTTCACTGTTTAAAAAGGGGTAAGGGTAATTGTGCAGATCTGACCTGAAAACCACAGAACTGAAAAAGAAATACAAAAACAAAGCAAACAAGCAATTCTACCCTCCAAACTGTAAGTTGAGATCTGTAAGTATTCCGTTAATTTTCCTAGCAGGGGTATCGCGTGTACCTTCAAAAGAGCTCCAGGCCCTCTCCTGTTAAATCATGCATGACCTGCGTCCTCACCTCCTGTCCCAGGGATTTACTCCTGAAGTGAAAAAAGTAATCAATTTTTTTACATAAGTAAAAGTATCAATACTGCAATGTAGAATTACTTCGTTACAAGTAAAAGTCCGGTAATGTACTTGAGTAAAAGTACAAAAGTATTGGTATCAAAATGTACCAAAGTACTCATCATGGAGAATGTCCCATATTTCAAGTTTTCAAATGTATAAAAATCTTTTGAAAATAGCAGATCTACAAGCTCACAATGTGTCGCGATGTGATGCATTGTGAGCTTGTAGATCGGCTATTTTCAAATGGCCAAAATGTATAGGCCTAATAGGGCTGAAATGGTAAAAGTTAAAGTAGTAAAGTAAAAGTACAATATTTGCCTCTGAGATGTAGTGGAGTAGAAGTAAAACTGGAAATTGGAAATACTCAAGTAAAGTACAAATAACTCGACATTGTACTTAAGTACAGAACTTAAGTAAATGTACTTACGGTAATTACTTTACACCACTGCCCAGGGATAACTCCTCCCTCCAGCAGCATACAGTACAACTCCACACAGCCACCACACCTCGCTCCATTCATTCAGCATCAGTGCATCCCAACAGGTCGGCCAGGCTGGCTCGCTACACACACACAGGCAGGGCTGTCCTGTAGAGGCACTCGACTGATACGGAGCAAGAAGAGGACTTCCTCGCTCCACGGACAAAACCACTGGCCGCAGGACGTCATCCTCTACTTTAAAGTCGTGTTTTACACATGAATGCCGTTACACTGCTGGGGAATAAATTAAGATAAGACTTTAAGCCTTTAGTAGCTGCAATATATAAACAGAGAGGACGGTGAGTGGAATACTTGATTCTGAAACTTTGGTAAAAATGTATAATTAATTGTCACGTGTATGTAATGTGATATCATGTCATGACAGATTCAGATTCATTTCATTTGTCATAATCCCTGTGTATTTGCATGCAATAAATTCATTTAAAAAAAAAATCCCCAAGTCAAAATCAAGTATCATTAAAATTATCAGAAGCACTGTGTGTTAAAGGTATATTTTTGGTTAAAACAAAATGCAAAAGTTAAAGTTCTAATAGTAACCATTGGTATAGAGAGTTCAATAACAGAGGTCACCTCGTCTCTCCAGCTTAAAAATAAATAAATAAATACAATTCCAGATGGGTTGCCAATTCCAGCCAGCCTGGAGAGAGTACCCATGTATCAGGTTAAATTGTATAGTGTATAGTAAAAATAATAATAATAAACACTCTACAGCGACGATTACGGTACTATCAGACTATTGTTATTTAGCACTTAATCACTTACTTCACCTTTAAAACAAAGTGCAAAGTCAAAGTCACCTATTTTGTCATTTTAAAGAGTGCTAAATTAACTTTAAATTGTAGCTTTTCATTCATAACTTACACTTATTTATTATGACCTTGTACAGGTATGACCCACGGAGCAGCATGCATTTTCCTGCGAGGAGGAAAGAATGTTGTAAGTATAAATAATAATACAAATTATTGTTTTTTGTATGTGAGGGAACTTGTATAGTACTTGTATTTGTAACAGATGCATAACAACAGGCCAAAACCAGAGGTAAAGCTTATCATTTTCCATGATATTGGCACAGTTGAAGAGATAATGACAAAGGAGCATCCTGGGCAATCTGCTACGAACGTTTTTAAGTTAAGGTAACTGCACGCGTGTCACAGAACAGCATGCATCTTCCAAACAATAAATGAAATAAAACAAATACATCAGCTAGTCAGTATTGTTGGGCGTGCTTTTCAGGTTCTCCACAGTTGAACAGCTCCATACAAAACATGGGTGTAATCTGCCCCGGATGCAAGAAGAAGGTGCTGCTCTCTTCACAACAATGGCATTTCATTTTAAATGAAATGAAGTGTACAAAAGTACACTTCAGTGTAGTGCAGTGTGCAGTGTGGTGTATGCTAGATGCGTAGCTATCTCATATGGAAGATTTTTAATTAACTATAACTACTGTACTTTTTCTTACCAACCGCTATTTGCTTTTAACTAAAAGTAAATTGGCCAAATATTTTTTTCTTGTTTGCAGCAGAGAGAATTGGCTGAAGAAGAGGTTGAGGGTAAATAAAACAACAATTCTCATTGTTTCCTCTTGTGTATAGTCATTGTTAATCACACCCATGTGAGGTGAGGGGAAGTGGGGAACTATCATCATACATCATCATACATCATATACATCACCTTCCATGCTCAGCCAATCAAATCATCACAAATATGATTCCGGCCAATCACAATTTGCGTCTTCACTTTTCTATCCTCACTTTTGTCTTCAATGTTTCTGTTTACACAAACACAGAAAGCTGGGCATAGGAGGGGCTAGCGCCCCTCAAACTTGAAACCTTCCATCTTTGCCCATTAATCGTGATCAATTGCTTTACATCAATTCTCAGTTAGATTTCAAGCTTCAATTAAAATGTAAATAGTTTCATCCGAAACGACATTAATTTCAATTAACATTGCATTTAAGGAAACGTGCTCTCACCAATAACCACGTGAACCAAATTCAGTTTGATTCGATTTCTGTGAAGAGAAACAGTGTAGAAGAGAAAAAAGCCTGCTATAGACTCCTTGGTATTTGGGTACAGTATATAACACTTAAATCTTATACCAGAATGTCCCAGGGGTCTACGTGGTTAATTCATGTGTTAATATTAATAAACCACTTCAACTTCAAGTGGTTAATTAATATGTTAATTTGCTAGAAGAGGCTATGCAACCTTTTCTTTGTTGTAACTGCAGAACTAAGGGATGCGTTCAATGAGTTTGACAAGGACAAAGATGGGTTGATCTCATGTAAGGACCTTGGTAACCTGATGAGGACCATGGGATACATGCCCACAGAGATGGAGTTAATTGAATTGAGCCAAAACATCAACATGAACCGTAAGTGGTAATGTATACGCCATTGTTCGGTATGTGTCATTTGCCCAGGATAACAGATTTTGATCAGATGTTGTCGAATTGCGGACAGTAAATTTGTCTTAACAAGTAGACACTGACCGATCATGATATATGGCTGTTTCCATGCAATGTGTCGTTCCTGATGGTCTCATCTTCTCTCCAGTTGGTGGCATGGTCGACTTTGAGGACTTCGTGGAGCTGATGACCCCCAAACTCCTGGCAGAAACTGCAGGAATGATTGGCATGAAAGAGCTGAAAGATGCATTCAAAGAGGTGAGAGAGAAACACCCGTCAGTAATAATACAAACGTTTTATAGTAGGCTATTCACATGATATGATATGATAAATCTGACTGATAAATCTTGATCACATGATGACTCCAGAAATTATATTTACAGATGTGTGTGAGTTTTGGAAATGGGTAAAACATAATGTCCCACCCTCGGCCGTTCAGTGGAAATAATAATCAGACAATTGTGTTTGACATGAAACTGTTCCCCCTGGTTAGTTTGATGTAGATGGAGACGGATCGATCACAACAGAAGAGCTGCGGTCAGCCATGACTAAGCTGCTGGGAAAACAAGTTAACCACCAAGAGATTGAAGCCATAGTAAAAGAAGCAGATGGCGATGGTGATGGTAGTGTAGACTTTGAAGGTAAGCAACTGTTTACCAAACATAAGTAACTGTCTGACAAATGTAAATAACTGTACAAGCAGGGTTTGATTTGTTGGGGGGGAGGGGTGGTCGTGGGGATATGATTTTATGGCCGGTGGTTATATGTTTTATCCCCGCTTCTGGGGAGACTGAATTACATACATGCATTTATAGTGTAGACTGTCTGATATATTTGACATACCGGTAATTATTATATATAATATCACAATTTAACCCCTTAAACCCTGCATATATAGAGTCCACACTCTCAACCAGAAATGACAAAATGGAGTACACTATACAGTTAAATCATGTTTACTCATCAATTTGTCATGCAGAGTGTACAAATGTAACCAAATGCCAAATGGAATTAATACTAGTATAGTCTTGACTCCTTCCATGAGAACCAAGACCAATTAAGAACTCCATTTCTAAGATGGCTGTGGCATGTGGGAACATTATCAAAGTTGTTATTCACGTTATTGACAACTTCCGGTCACTTGCAGAATGCAGACCATGAACTATCTGTGTCTATACTGGTCAATAAGGTCATATATTTATACCCAGTCTCACTCATATATTCCATACGCTTGCGAGATATAAAAGGGAGGCAAATTAGGTCTATTACAATGTCATATCAAGCTGATTATGCTGTTCTTTTCCTCGTTTCTCCTCCTACAGAGTTTGTCAAAATGATGTCCATCTGAGCCAAGGAAGACTTCACATCAGAAAATATAATATTCCTCTGCTGACAGTGTCACTTTCACTCAAATAGCGTACCAAGACAGACACACATGGACAACATATTTATGGTCACATCCAACAAATGTAATATAAATGGACACTCAAAACATATCAATTGACTCTCAACAAGAATATCTTGTAACTATGAAAAGACAATATCGTCCCCCTCCTCTTGTGAAATGTAGAAAGTTGTTAAACAAATGTAAACATATTGTTTTGTTTTATTATATGATTTGTATGTTTGTAAAATGGGACATTTTGGAATGTTTTATTTTTAAAATGCATTTCTTGATGAATATGTTTATTCTTCATTAAATGATTCTAGAAAAACGCTGTTATTATAACTGGAGAATAATTATTACAAACGAAAGTGAATGAGTCTGCAATAGACATTTTATATTTATATGAATGGAACAATTTTTTTTAACACAGATTATAGAAATGTTCTTAAATCTGTATTTCCTAAAACAAACAAACACAAAACAGTTGTTTTCATTTAACAGATGGGCAGCAGAGTCTTCCAGAAGGGTTCTATGGAAATTATAGGATTTTGTGCCACTGTTATAGCTAGGTTGTGCGGAAGGAATTTACTGAAAATGTATCACTTTGGGTGTCAAATATTCCTCCGTGTTACAACGAATAGGTAACAATATGACATCCTTTAATCAAAGTCCTATAAACTACAACATGCAAACCTTTCATCCCAACAAAAAAACCAACAATATAAATATACGCAGCAAATTCTGCAAATTTTTATATAGTGTGATATAGTTTGCATAATAAATCTGCAATTAAGCCCATGGATCTTTATTAGACATCTGGCGACAGGCGGAATTGGTTGATGGGGGAATTGTGTGACAGTGAGATTTTAATGAAGGATTGAGCAACAATATCTCCTAATGGAAGACAGTAACATTAAAAAGCAAATCTGTGACCAAAAATGGATGTGAGGCAGTGATTTAACAGAACTGCTCCCAGACAAGGCCATCTGAAAAAAGTTGACATAGAAACACAAGATTAAGAGCTATTTAATGCATTTATAAATGAGATAAAATTCCATCCCCTCTGCAACAAAGACTAGGCCTACCGCTGAGAACATTAAGGTGGTACCCCTTTCTGAATTTTTTTTCCATTTTTATCTATTTTGTGGGTGTCTAAACACCATGGGAATGTGTTAACTATTTATGCAAGGAGCTTTGGTCTCCCCTCATTTTGTTTGTCACACTCCACCAACACTAGACATACCAAACTTTAACAGCATACAATTTCACATGAAACGACATCACAAAAGGTCCAGAACAAGATCAGTGTGGGTTACTTTATACAAGTAAGACAAAATTAGGTCAGATGTTGAATAGTACTGTACCCACTATTCAATCACATATTATCCAGCCTTCATTGTCATCATTGTCTACCCTCATTGTCAACAGGACCATTGAACCCAGACAAGACTGAGCTTCTCTTCTTCCCAGCTAAGTCCTGCCCTATGCGGGAGTTAACTATTTCCGTAGACAACGCCCTGGTAACGTCTGTCCCAACAGCCAGGAATCTTGGTGTTGTCCTGGACAGTCAGCTCTCGTTCAAAGCTCACATCACAGCTGTCACTCGATCCTGTAGGTTCACACTCTATAACATACGACGAATTAGACCGTTCCTCACCCAGGAATCAGCCCAGCTCCTAATCCAGACAACAGTCTTGTCAAAACTTGACTATTGTAACTCCCTCCTTACTGGCCTACCAGCATGTGCACTTAAGCCTCTCCAGCTGATCCAAAATGCCGCAGCTCGCTTGGTCTTCAACCAGCCAAAATTCTCACATGTCTCCCCCCTGCTCCGCTCCCTCCACTGGCTCCCGGTCGCTGCCCGCACAGAATACAAAACTCTGATGCTGGCATTCAAAGCAACCAAAGGTATGGCTCCCCCATATCTTGCAAGTATGATTGAACCCTACAAACCCTCCCGCGCACTCAGATCAGCTAATGCAGGGAAGCTGGAAGTACCCTCACTAAAAACGCCGGGACAACGCTCCACACGTCCCAAACTCTTCTCCCTTCTGGCTCCAAAACTGTGGAATGCACTTCCCATGGCAGTCAGAACTGCAGCATCACTCCCAATCTTCCGCCGTAGTCTGAAAACCCACCTTTTCAGACTCCATCATGGCCCATAGCACTTACTCTACCCTAGATAGCACTTCTGTAGACTTAGATAGCATTTGAAACAGACTTATAGCATGTTATGTAGACAGCACTAGAATTGCATTGTATATAGTCATAGCACGCCATAGTACTTATGTATAGCATAGTAGTATATATGTAAAGTTTATACATATAAATTTCATTATATAGATATTCCACTGTTACTTTCTTAGCTTACGCATGTTTCATGATGAATGTTTTTATGTGATGTATTCCCATGCTTTTGTTCTTGCTTAATGTAAGTCGCTCTGGATTAAGAGCGTCTGCTAAATGCCTAAATTGTAAAATTGTAAACAGGAACTTTGCATCAACTTTGGTGCAAAGCAAGTACACTGGAAATGAAGCGACAAATATCGGAGAGTGACATACCATTAGTCTTGCGTGACCAGAGTACCAGACACCGGCGCATTTGAGTCTGGCCACGCGAGGCTAACAAAGCATGTATTCTGCAGAGGTCACAGTCATGGCCAGGCAATCATTCGTTACTTCATGACAAAAAGCAGCCTGGAACTATTTCAAATAGACAGACAGCTGGCCAGTACACCGAGGCTTATAGTACCATCAATTACCAAACATGAACCCAACCATACCCTAAACCCAGTAGCAGACCCAATAACTCACATATGTCAGATCAGCACACTATGGATTGGATACGGCTGTTGCAAAGTGCACAGATGTAGTCAATACAACGCCACATTTGAACGTTATGTAACACATTGTATTCCATACACAAAATATCTAAATTGTTTGTCTCCTGGCCAGCAGGAGGAATGAGCGAGACGGACATAACAGGTAAAAAGAGATTTAACATTCTCTCTCTGCTTCTATGACACACTGTCAATAAAAGGTCAAACAATTATGAATGTGCCAGGAAAACAATAATTCTTAAAAGAAACAGAGAGAGAGTGTGTGTGTGTGTGTGTGTGTGTGTGTGTGTGTGTGTGTGTGTGTGTGTGTGTGTGTGTGTGTGTGGTGTTAATTTAACTCTGGGAGTGTACTAATCTAGGGTCCATTTGGTTACATGTGTACATTCTCTGAGTTACAAATTGATAAATTGGAGACAAAGGACACGTTTAAAATGATGTAATGCTCTGGCATGACCTTAGACACGAATCAGCCCTGATCCTTCTAATGTCCGGTGCATGCTTACTGTTCATTAATCCAAAATAATCTCTCTCCCTCTATCCCTTTGCACCACAGTGTAAAGCAGCTCATTGCAGTGCACTTTCGGGTGACTGCATGTGGCATTAACAGTTTGATCTAATCGTACGCATATTCAACGCCCTGGCCTCTCCCTCTCGTTGTGCTTGTGTCCGGACCGGATTTCCTTGAAGTCTTCCTATTGTATTAAAGAGAAAATCCGTACTAATCCTTCTGGGAAGAGGACCATATATATCTGGGGCCGGTTGCATACTGGGTTAATGCTCATTAACCTTTCTATCGTTTCCTGTTCATCTCAACTCAGCACAAAGTTATTGTATGTTATATATGTGCATGTTGAGCAATATTGAACATGATACAGTGTAGATTAGATTCTAATGGATTTTGATTGACCGTCAGTGTTTCTATTGTTCATCAAATTGCGTTAAGATTATCCCAAGTAAATGGTTTATCAATGTCATTGTGGTGTAGATTCCGCCATCCACTTAAAGATATATAATACCGTGATTTCTTCCCCCTAAAGCAAGATCCTCAGGTACTACACCCAAGTATGCCTGGTTTTGCCTGGCCTTGGTCCCAGCCTTACTCATCTGCGAAGAGAAAAGCCTGGTCACAACCTAAGGCAGAGAGTGCACACTGCATAGCCATAGTGTCGGGCCAGATGGATTTACCCCGGATACGATATTTTTCGACCAATCACAACACTTGTTTCATACACACACAATGTAAACAGATTTGTAAAGTGTCAACGTAATTTCCTTGATCGGTACTTCCACCAAAATCCCGCTACTTCCGCCAAATTCCAGCAATGCACACCAGGTGTCATGTGGTCGGTAGTCTCGCCTAGCCAGATAACTATTCCACAATCTCCGAACGCTATATAGAGTCTGGAACTACACCTCCGATCCAAGTAATCTGTTAAAAATATATTTTAAAATCAGAGCTTATTTTTTTATTTCCATTTCTGCAGCAAGCAATATGCTTATTGCTTAGATGATTTCTATTCATTTTGGAATAAATTTGCATGACTGTAAAGACGAAATGGAAGTGTAAGTAATTAAGTAAGTAAGTACATATTATTTATAAAGCACCTTTCAAAACAAAGTTACCAAGTGCTGTACATTGAACAACAATATAAAACAATCACGTTAAAAAAAGGATTCAAAAAACAACCATGCTATTTCCGTGCTCATACCCAGGCACCCAGGCAGGCAGCCAGCCAGCCAGCTACTCAGCCACACACATAGCTCCGTAAGGCACCACTCAGAAAAATACACAGGGAAGACATTTGAATATTCTAACCGTACCTGGGGGTCTATAGTAATGTAAACCCCCTTAGACACATTAGAGCTTTTGTTCTATCAGACCTTCATCAGAGCATCAAATACTGTGCAGCTGATAAAGTGCACTTTCCCTAGATTGCCCAGGTAGAGTTTCAGCATGACTATAGTGACTACACTTAATCTGATGGTGCACTGGAAGTTAACCTCAGATGACAAACTCTGAAAACAGCAGCAAACAGACCCACCCAACCCGACCCATCATGAGACATACACGCCCACCCCACCCGGAAAACGACCCTGACCCCTGCCCGGTTGACTGATCCATTCCAACCCGGTTGACACAACCACCCAAACTGCGATAATTGCATCAGAAGGTTAACTGTACCAGCCCGACCTGCGGGTCAACCCGTACATCATTAACACTCAGGGAATCCAAATAGGAAGGTAACTTGTACTAAAAGGTCCATAAAATAACTACCCACCATCATGTTACATAGTCTACTTATGCATTGCCTTCGTTGGAACTTGACATTTCAGTTTAAGGTTGAGAACATTACTGAACCACAATAGATCATGAGAATTAACAGAAGAGAAAAGGAAGCCCCTGGGCCAGTTATCTTTTAGAGAACAAGCAATTGGGTGGGCACACAAAAACACTACTCGAGTTGTAAGGCACAAGGGGATTAAGACTTGTACACATTATATGATATCAAAGTTTGTTCACATATTTTTTTGCAATAAATAAAACGTATTCAAAATACTTACGAGGTCTGTTAGTGTTAGTCAGATAGCTATATAGGGTACTGTAGGAGGGGACTTGTACTTGTACAAAAATTATAATAAAATAACAAATCAACAGAGGACAGTTGTGGCAGAGGTTCTGAGTTTCAGAACTGGACGGGAGACATTTTCCATTAACAGAAAAAAAACAACAAGAATCTGTAGCGGCTTGTACTCATATAGTTACTTTAGTTTTAACTAAATTGTAAATGGGTCTCATGGCCACAGGGCCCCCAAAGGCCCATTGACCAATGACCATGCAGTTCAAGTTCAGTAGGCTACAAGTTCCCACAGTTGACCCCGCAGGCAGACCTTCGCACACAGCCGCGGACAGTTGAAGTTGAAGCCCGACGTCATTCCAGCTTTTTAGACAGCTGGTGGATGGAAAAGAAGCTCCACCCCCGCGGCTGACTGACGCGGAGGAGAGCATTCCCGGGAATCTGTCCGTCACGTCAGTCAGCCGCGGAGGTGGAGCTTCTTTTCCATCCACCAGCTGTCTAAAAACCCGGTTTTGAAGCTGTGCGCAGCCGAAAACGTGCGCGGCTGTGCGCGAAGTAGTGCCTGAGCCCTGAGAGTGTCTTCTTCTTCATTTACTCTCTGATCAGATTGAGTTACAGTTGTTGTTGAGTAGAAGCTGCATACATTGACATACATTGAGTGAGCAGCTTGACATGTCTTCTGCCCTACTCTACTCCCTAGCAGATCTGAGTAGGATGCAACATGATCCCAAATAATGTAGGCTGTGTTAATGTCATCATGATTACTTACCTGCTGCAACTTGCAGGCTAAACAGCATTTTACAGGGTGCCCCAGCAATGCAGAATGCACCAGGAATTTGGTCAATCTGATGGAAAATAGACAATTATCTCAGTTGAGTATGCAAATCGATAGTACAAAATAAATCAGTTGTATAGGCTACATACACATAGCTTATATAGATATTTAAACATACAAATTGAGATACAAATAGGCAACACACTGATCGAGTCTGAGCACAGACATTGCATCACATTTTACAGATAATTAGGCCAAAAATATCAGGATTAGTTTTTTTTTTTATTGAGTAAAAAAAAGAAGAGAAAAACAAGGTATTCAATAACTTCATGCAGTAACAACACTACTGCAGTCTGCAGTCCTTTCACAGTAGGCTAAATACTGGAAATAAATTATAATATAACACACTCCCAAATATCAAATCAAATGGGTGACGTAGGAGTCGGAACACGGAAGTGTTCTATCTATTGTCGTCATCATTAAAAGGAGATTGTCGTCCCCAGCAGCACACAGCGTGCACTGCTTGCTGAGTACGGAGACATTCTTTTTTACAACGTAAAGTCCTTGGAAGTTAAAGGTATGGTGACATAATAACCCTATGACGTTGCTGTGTAACAGAAAAGTGTATATGACTGTCTGCTTTGCATGCGTGCAGCGTTAGCATGTAGCTCTGCTCTGTCTGCAGCATACCTACCTCTGCACTCTGTAGTCAGCAGCCAGAGCCTGTTATTCATCTGAGAACCCAACGTCAAAAAATAAAGTAAAACGGCGCCCTCTTTTCCTATGAATTTGACAGTCAGACTGTAGTCAAAGCAGTCTGTCTCGACTCTCGAGAGACTCACTAGCCTGTTATTGACAGCACAGCTGGCGTCCTCCTAGCCCTGAAACATGACTGAAGTCTGATGACGCAACTGAAGCCAGTTTTACGCGATCGCTACATTTACTGTGAAAACGTGTACATAAACATTCAGATTTCAACTATAAAGTACTCACCACGTGTGCCACTGGTGTTAGACATTTGCGGGGACAGCGAAATTATATATTATTATATTTGAAATGTGAATGTACACGTTTTCACTGTAAATGTAGCGATCGCGTAAAACAGGCGGAAGTTAAGCCATGACGTCGTGCACCCGAGTGAGTCATGACCAAATTGAGAACTTCGATAGAAGTTATAAAAATCTAAAAGGCTAAGATAGCATAAAATATAAATTATTAAACTGATTGTAAAACAATATATTTATCATTACTGCGTCGAAGTTGTGCATCAACAACACTCATTAATGAGTGTGCTAGTGCTTGTCAGTTGTCATCAACATCTGAGGTCTTGTTAACTTAAATTAAATCCACATAAATACTCCTCCCATTGTTTGTTTAAAAATAAATTGGTTATTGCTTAACTAATTCTGAATGTTTGCTTTTGTGTGCGCAGGTTTACACAAATGTTGACTGGATGTAAAAATATCTCCTGGAGATTATTGTCATTGGTTCCTAGAAGAATTTGTAACAGAAGGAATTTGGCATCTGGTTCTCGATCTCTTCGCTCTCTCTCGGCTACTTCTCTAACTCCCACTCACGACTGCTTCAGAATCAGGAGTCAACATATTTATATTGCTCTCCGCCCTTCTCTTCACCTCGCTTATCTCACTCGCTCCCTATCTCATTCTGCTCATTTTACCAGCACAATGGACCTGAAGGAAGTTCTAGAGGTGCTGGAGCAGCTTGCTCCACTGTCACTGGCCGAGTCGTGGGACAATGTCGGCCTATTGGTGGAGCCGAGCAAAGCTCGCCCCATTAAAACCATCCTGCTGACCAATGATCTCACAGAGTCTGTCATGGAGGAGGCAGAGACCATGGGCTGTGACCTCATCATCTCATATCACCCTCCGTTGTTCCGGTCAATCAAGCGGTTGGTTCAGAAAGACTGGAAGCAGCGATTGGCCGTCCGTGCCGTGGAGGCGGGCATGGCAGTCTTCTCCCCTCACACTTCGTGGGACAGCGTTAAAGGGGGGGTGAATGATTGGCTGATCGGGGGACTCGGTAAGAGGTCACCTTCAAGTGGAAAATGTGTGTCATGCATGCCATCTGCATATTTAATGAAGCTACAGACTAGTAATCACCTTTGACACCGGACACTGGCTCAAGTAGTTTGTACAAGTGCCTTCCATATGATCCGCTGTATCTATTTTTCCATCACTGGTGTCTCTCTCTTTCTCATTGTTTCTCTATCAGGTAGTGGCCAGGTGTCAGTGCTGAGTCAAGCCTTTTGTAGTGCCCCACAGAGTCACAAGCTGGAATTTACTCTCAGGAGTGCAGTGGAGCTGAATACTATCACTGAAGAACTAAAGGCTGTTGACAGTGGAACCCTGATACAGCATTCAGTAACAAGGTGTGTGTTTGCACTTCAGACATCATCAGGTTTTGATTATTTTGGTGTTTAATGGTATTTCATGTCTTCTCCATTGAACCCTAGTTCAGACAGCAGCAGTGTCCATGTCAGTGCTACATGCTGTGACTCAGCATTGACTCCCAGTGTACAGACTCTGCTACGACACAATGGCCCCAGCCAGTCCCTCAGCATTCTACAAATACAGAAGGTACTAATAATCACTGCTGTCGGATAAAAATAAAGAAATAAATAAACTTCTGCATCAACTTTTGGGGATTCTTTCCCCCCAGGTCTTTTAAATAACACTGGGTTTTTTAAATCATCCCCATGGTCATTAAAAAGACCCCTTAAGGGCCATATAAACTTTAAATCCACATTAGGGGTGAGACATTTTTACACGACTGCTGCCAAATGGAGCTAGGAGCATGTTTTTTCAGACATGGAATGTTTAGATTGTATTTCTAGAATTAGATGGCCTTTCACCATTATCTGTGTGGATCCTCATGTACATTGTCACGTCCCACAGACCCCTCTGCCAGGCCATGGACAAGGACGACTCAGCATTTTGGACAAGCCAGTAACGGTGGCAACGGCCATTGAGAAAATGAAGTCCCATTTGGGGATGAAACATCTCCGCCTGGCTCTCGGTGTGAGACAGACTCTAGGTAATAGGAATATGAAGCACACAAGATGTTTAAACATACTTGAACATTATGGAGGCTGATTGAAATAGGATATGGGTTAGAAACATCACATGAAATCATCCAATTGTCAATTGTTTTGACCTGATGATCTCAAGCTTAACTGTTTCTGCACATTTTGTTTGCAGATGGGCAGCACACAATACAATCTCCAGTGTTAATTAAAGAAATGACTGAAAAGTGAAAATGGAACCATTTGATTCCATTTCTATACTCTTGAGTTGATTTAACACCAACAATTTACAGTGTAGGCAACCAGGGTCATGTGAGGAAAGTGTGTTTGTCACTGTCTGTGAACATTCTGTTGTACAGAGTCCATTGTGTCAACCGTGGCTGTGTGCGCTGGGTCAGGGGCCTCAGTGCTAAACGTCAGAGCAGACCTCTACGTAACAGGTAGGCAATAGTCAGCTGCCCACATTCCTTTATTGACATTGGAAGTGATGAATCTTCTGCATGTAGTACTTTACATTACTGTACATTCTTCTGCATAGACCAGTGAATACGCAGGCATCAGTGGCATGAATCCTTAACAGCACGTCTTTCTGTCAGGTGAGATGTCCCACCACGAAGTGCTGGATGCCGTTGCTAAAGGGACCAGTGTCATCCTCAGTGACCATAGTAACAGCGAGCGGGGATTCCTGGCTGTGTTCCGGGAGAGGCTCGCAGTGCGCCTGCCCGACACTGTGACCGTGGCTGTGTCACAAACTGACAGAGACCCACTGCAGGTGGTGTGACTGGGACTCCAAGATGAAGTTTTGAGGGATGTCAGCAATTATGGGACAATAAGTGTTTCTCAAAATGTAAAATCCTAGTACATAATTTCAATGTAAAGTGCTTCCTTACTACTGCTTTCCATGGGTTTCTGTCAAGTCTTTAATAAACTACATCCAAATACATCAATAAGATAGATTTTTGGTATTTTAGACAACATACTCTCTGCACCCACAAATGCACAACGATGGCCTAAACCAAAGCATGTACCGGTAATCTACAATCCTATACATGCGGTTCATGTATGCTGGGGATATTCATGGCTAACGCACTATATTTTTTAAATCCTGATATCTGGTGACATTAAGTGAGCCCTCAGCCTTATCCTCTGTGTGTACTTTGATGCAACATTTAAGTTATTTAAAATAATGGGACACTTAAGCTGTCATGCACCAACTGTGTATCTTAACACTCAGCCATTCGCAATGAAATTTGTTCAATTGGTACATTCTGTAGCAGGGTCACTCACTTTATTACTGCTACAAAGTAGTTTTTTCTTGTATTATACTTTTACAAAACCCTGCCACAAACATTTCACACACATACGTCGTGTAATATAATTACATTATTGAATTGTTCATATGAAAAGAACCACTATTGTGAAAGAGCTGTTGCAAAGACTTAAAGGGATATTTGACTTAAAAAAAAAAAAAGTTTGGTAATTTCACTCTCTACTTAGGCTTAGCATAGGTGAACACCATAGACAGCTTTTAAGCTGCTTGATTCAGTATTTAGATATTTGATATTCATTTTAGCTACCCCACCCCTTCCTATACAAACCCATTGTAACTTCGACCTCCTTTTTAACCATGTTAGATTAATTGAAAACACCCGTCCTTTTTTCTGGTAACATACTGCCCTCCTAATACGTGAGGTGCCTGTGTTATTTTTAATTTCTTTCTTTCATGGAGCCTTATTCTTTCCCTTATATTTCCCTTATTTCCTTTATTTTTCTATAAAGAAAACACACGGGCACCTCACGTTTTTGTCACACTTTTCACACTGGCTCCATATGCAGTGATTTTAATGACCATTCGGCCACCTTCAGAAGCAATAAAATGTAAAAGTAATTTCAAGACTTGCTACAACACCTGAAACAGCATTCCTATTCTAATCTGGGGTGAACATTAACCGACAATAGTATAATATCTATAGTATACGCTCGCAATTTAGTAGAGCTGCTATTTTCAGCAGAGTTTTGGTGTCAGGGAATAAAGCAGAGGACTGCAGTGAACTAAGTATGCACCATTTAAGTGGTTAAAAACTTAAGATGTAAGTATGGTTTACAATCATAACAAGACCTGATATACCAAAACAATGCATAAACATACAAACATCAGTCAATAAGACCAGACGGGGAATCAACAGCTTTCTAAAGTTCAATAAAGCAGCCTTTCATGGCAAAATACAAAATTTCATAGAGCTCTGCAACCAAACCACATGTAAACAAACAATTAGCATAATTATGTCAAAGAGAACCTGTGGTAATATATTTTATATATATATATATACATACACACACACACACACACACCCCGTGCCAGCACACAATGCCTGTCCCTCCCTGTTCTACCAATAAATAAATAAAATCTATCAAGAGAAAGGGCCTCAAACACCAGTCATAATGGAGTCTGGCAGCCATAGTGCCTACAACACACCTGTCAACCCGTAAAAGCGTTAGACACATCACACCCCTGCATGCTGCTCCCCTGCAGCATCATGGAGGTAATGACCTCTCCCCTCCTCCTCCCTCTCCCTTCTCTACTGGGAAAGACCGGTGTGACGTTCACACCTCCACTTCCCCTCTGTCCCACCGGCTGCCTTTCATCCCTCATTCCAACCACACACAAATGGGGAAGGAAAACAACAACTACCACAACATTACTTTCCTACACTCATCTGAACTCGCACCAGCTGTCACTGAGATGTCAGGAATGCCTAGAGAGATTTGCTTCTTCAGGCCTTGTTTGTCACAGGCAGGATATTATTTCTCATTCTGTTTATATTCTGAGGCCAAGATGTTTTCTTTACCATGCCACATTGACATTCATTATGTACATGAAACCGTGTTTTAATACACGGCCACCATTTAATCTGATTTGACAGCCGATGCTCTGTTTTTCATTTCTTTCACTCATGCACATGACTCTGATTTTGCATACCTGCTGCTATTTTGATATGATATGCAAGAATATTGTTTGCCTTCTGCACGTATCCATTGCACATTTGTAATCGTACAACTTATTTATTATTAGACTTTGCATCTAACATGACTGCACCATAATTGCGAACGCAGTGATTGCGAACGCAGTATATATATGTGCGCTTCCCGCGTTTGCGCGTCTTACTGGTTCTTCTCTATTCTCCTTTCCCTATTCTAACTCTTCCTGTAATCACAATGTTGCAAACTCAGCAAAGAAAATAATTTCACCCACTCTTTTACACCTGTAATTGTGTGATGTGACAAAGATGATTCCGGTGAATTGATATGAAGATGAGAACATTTTTCAGTATACCTACAATATATATGTTGGTTTATCTGGAAAATAGCCAATCCCTAAACTGACATTTTCTGTTGTGAGCTTGTAGATCTGCTACTTTCACCGAAGGGTTCATGGGGTTAAAATACCTCCTCAGTCCTGACCCATGGGATAACCAGTTTTGCAAATCAAAGAACCAATGTTTGTGTTCAAAATGTTTGGGGAAAGCTGACCCACCTCTAAACTGAAAACCAAACAAACGTCAAAAGTAAAACACTTGATGTCCTCTAATGCAAAGCTCCGACCTAGAACTACATGTTTGTGTAGTGACCAAATTGCAGCCACAGGCCAAACTGTCTCCCTCTTCCACCTGCATAAGAGCCAGGGTTCCCTGCTGAGAGGCAGCGCCAAGAGAGGAAGACACATGCTATGAAATAGCCACAGGGGACCTACCAGTAGCCCCCTATTATCTAGGATTGTGATTGTGTGTGTGTGTGTGTGTGTGTGTGTGTGTGTGTGTGTGTGTGTGTGTGTGTGTGTGTGTGTGTGTGTGTGTGTGTGTGTGTGTGTGGGTAATGCAAACAGATACAGACTGGCTTTCTGATGCACTGGTTCCTTACAATTATTCAGTTGAAAAGCATAAAGGCACATCTACTATCAAATGATATTCTCTGTCTAAGCGAATCCACAAAATGAAAATGATTGCAGTAGCAGGTAAATGATTGATAAAAATAACGGATAGGATAATTTGAGAATATGTCCATGCCCTAATTAACATGAAACAACATTAATGACAAACTGCTTGGGAGTCGGGACTGGGGATGTGGAGGGGTTGGACTGTCAACATTTCATTACTTAAAAGTCTATTATGTCCCTTGATATGCTTGATGTTGTTTATGTTAGTTTGTCATGTATTTTGATTCCAGGCAGGGGAGAGGGGACTACAGAAAGAGGAGAGAACATTGTAATAAGACTGTAGGTTGGAGAAAGAGGCTAATAAAGGAACGTGTGAAAATGAAGCCATTTGGCCCTATGTGTGAAGCCCTACACACCTATATAACAGCACAAGGCAGCAACTGTAAGCATTTGATGAGAGGAGCAACAGAGGGATAGCAAGACAACATCCCAGTGCATCACTGGGCAGGAATCACTGGATTACAAGCAGACAGAAAGGACATACACCGAAATTTAAAAGACATTTGATGGAAATAATCAAAAAGAAGACGTGATACAGGGGACAAAAAGGTTACTGGGCAGGAGGTGGAGTCAAGAAAGTAGACGGAAGAAAAAGGAAAATAATGTTGAGCGTGGATATGTACCCCAGTCTGGCCTTGGGGCCACAAAGAATAGGAGACTGTTTCTACAGAGGTGAGTACCACACAAAGAAAGAGAGAGAGAGAGAGAGAGAGAGAGAGAGAGAGAAGAAATGACTGTCATTGCGTGTGATGTTTTGAAATAGTATCCGTTTCTGTAGGGACACAAGTTCACACAACCAACAATTATCTTATACGAATCAACTGGCCACGGTTGCTAGTTGGTCACTTAAGGTCACTTAAATACCCAAGACTGTTTTAATGATTTGTTTTCCAGTTAAAAAGGTCAGAGGGGTAAAAACATGGCAGGACAATATGCAAGCTAACCAAATTAATGATAGATTTAGGCGTACACAGAGCCATACATTTGCCACTGATCAATGCTTGCACATTCACACATCCATTATGGACATTAATAGCTGCAGCTGCGTTGCTTTCAACACCAGGCACAATAAGGTCAGCCATATGCAGCTTACCATGTTTTTAATCTGCTGTCGTTTTTAACCTAAACCAGGAAAACAAGGCACAATACATTTTATTCCGCCTTTAATGTCTGTCTGCCAACAGATTGAACCATTTGCAATTCATGATGGATTAGAACTGTTCAATCCAAGAACTCTGCTTAGATTATGGTGATTTCTCTCCCTCCACAGAGCGTGATGCCCCTACCCACATGCCCATGTACCCATCCTCATGTGACATGGCCGCCAGGGCTCTGCCCCCAAGGCTGCTGGCCCCGCCCCCGGTCCCCAGTGAGCCGACCGCCAAGCCCCAGGACAATGTCAAGATGGAGCTGGAGAACTCATCTCTGTGGAAACAGTTCAGCACAGTTGGCACAGAGATGATCATCACAAAAAAGGGCAGGTGAGTTAAAGCCACACAGATTGTCACTAATCACTCTACGCTAAATACAAGCATTATTAACTGAAAGGTGTCATTCGTCCTTTTTTCATCAGTTCATCAAACTTTCACTGAATGTTCACCCCAGCAAAATAGAGACGCTACTAGAGTTCATTAATGACTTGAACCCCAGCATCCATATTCTGGGGAAAACATTCACAGAAGAGAGATGTACAAGCTTGCAGATCGGCTATTTTCAGCGAAGATATTTAGTGTAGAACGAAAACAGAAAGGTCACTAGTATCGACCTCTAGGGTCTGTTCAACCAAAGACAAACCTTGAGCATCTTCTCCTCCCTCCGCTCTCTCCAGACGCATGTTCCCCGGGCTGAGCGTCAAAGTGTCGGGCCTGAACCCGGCTCTTCGCTACATCCTCCTGCTGGACATCGTCCCGCAGGACAACTCCCGCTACCGCTTCCAGGGGGACGCCTGGCAGGCGGTGGGCAGCGCCGAGGCGCGGCTGCCAGACAGGGTGTTCATCCACCCCGATTCCCCCGCCACCGGGGCTCACTGGCAGAGCCGCAGCATCTCCTTCCACCGCGCCAAGCTCACCAACAACACACTGGACATGCAGGGATATGTGAGTGCTATAAAATATGAATACAAATCTAAATTGAAATATCTCATACAAATGATTCATTATTATTATTACACAAAACTAACAATTCTTATCTTGCCATTGCTGATGTCCTCTTTGTCTTGTGCAGATAATTCTCCACTCACTGCACCGCTACCAGCCCAGGGTCCATGTGATCGAGGCCAGGGACGTGCTGAGGTGGGGAGGGGGCCAATATTCATTTGTCTTTCCTGAGACTCAGTTTCTCACCGTCACTGCCTACCAGAACGGCAAAGTAAGTATATACATTAGTCTCAGAGGGAGAGAATATCGTTTCTTGCATTTTATATCACAGTAAGGTCCCTTTACAACCTGTTTTAATTTGTGTTGCCAATTCTTTATAGATCACAGAATTGAAGATCAATGCCAATCCCTTTGCTAAGGGCTTCAGAGAGGATGGCAGGAACAACAAAAAGTAATGCACACGCACGCGCGCACACACACACACACACACACACACACACACACACACACACACAGATCACACAGTAATGTCTTTGTTTTTTTCCTTGCAGACAGAGAAATGCAAGACAGAAGCGGAAGATTACAGACGTTTCAGAAACCTTGGATATCGGTAAATAGACGCGAAATAATACACCTCTCAAGTACACAGTAAAATCCTATGTTAATTTACTTGAGCGTACAAGTGGAGGTTCCGTCAGGTTCCATTTCTAGTCCCAGTTAAATTAACATGGAGGATTTGACTGTGTACCAACCAACAGGAGCATCAATTAAAATCCTTATTTTAGGCAATTCCTTTAAATATTGCCGGTAAAGGTTTGGTCATTGCATCTCAAACATTGAATGTTCCCTTTCTCTGTCTCTCTCTCAGAGGGATGTGATCCATGTGACTCCAGTGAGGTTATGGTCCAGTCCACCACCAGCACCACAGACCTCCATGCCCTGGCTCTGGCCTCCCTGCCCCAGCTCCCTGACCCCTCCTGCGGGTACACAGGCGAGGGGCCCCCCTACCAGGAGACCCCTGTCCCGGAGCAGCAGCTTGATCTGGTGGGCCAAGCTTTCATGGCCTCCCAGATACCCGACATCGCTGTCAATTTGGCCAATGGGTTGCAGCACACACCAGGAAGTGAGGTGACAAGCGCTATGATTGACAGGTGGGTGTTCTCTTTTGTGCCTATAATGCGTGACTTTTTTGTGGTAAATGTCAAATGTGTTAAAATGTACACAATGTCGCTGTTGTGCCAGTAAACTGATACATTTTGTCCTCCACAGATCTGACAACATGGATCTCCCCCCTTACTCCTCCACCTACCCTGCCGCTCCACTCGGCTCCTCCTCCTTCCCCACTGCTCCTCTTCCTCAGCCTTCATCGTGTTATCCTTCCCTCCCTGTTCCCGACTGCTCGGACACCTCCGTCGCCCAGATGGCTGGCGACACGCAGCTGTCTCCTGCTCCTGGCTACGTCCCCGTGACAGACTACTCCACCATTCTCTCCTCCTCCCCGACCCTCCCGTCCTCCACCACATCCCCGTTGATGCAGCACACCTCCTTCACCTATCCCACACTGACTCCACCCTCTTCCACAGCGTCCTCGCCACTGCCCCTCCTCTCCTCCGACTCCGCCTATCACTCCATCTCTCCGTCCGGGCTGGAGCTGATCAGCCCCCACACACCCGGGGAAACCTCCTTTCCCTCCGCGCCGACTTCTGCTTGTCCACCAGGCCTGGGGGCCCAAATGTCTGCAGACGGTATAATGACACCGGACCAGCCTGTTGCCAGCCAGGATAATTCACCACACATGCAGCAAAGCACCTCCGTGTTCACCTTCCCAGTTATGCCGTACACAAACCCCGAGCCTGGTCCGGTGCACACCCCTCAATGCCTTCCCAGTCAAACCCAAGTGTATGCGATGTCGCAACCCCCTCCCTCCGTGCAGTACTCGTCCTTACCCAACCATGGCGCTGCCGCCCCCTTTCCCGTCCTCCCTCTGCCTCAATCCTTTCAGAATCGTTCGTTCCAAAACATGGCCCCAGGTTCCGCCCACCACACTCTACCCTACCCGAATCTCGGTCAAACCCAAGCCCTTGCTCCGCCTTATGCACACTCCTTCACTCACGCGCCATCCGCCCTTCCTCATCCCTCGTACCAAGCATCGTCTTGCTCAACTGGCCACTCTGGGTCCTACCCCTCTTTCCAGTCCGGTGTACCTTCTCATATGCCTCCTTCCTCTCTACCCAACCACTCCATGCCTCATCCTCAGAACCCCTCTGCCTACCCCCAGGTGGCTCCAGCAGAAATGGGCACCTACGCTCAGTTCAACCCTGGTGGCCCCTATCGGCCGGACATGGTACTGCACCACCCTCCTCTTATTCCTCAACTGGACCCGTCTCTTCAGTCCTGCCTTCCCTCCTCCGCTGCCCCCCCGGCGCTCTACCACACCTTCCAGTCTTACCCTCTGCGTCTGCGCCAGGACCCACGGTCCTCCCTCTCCATTCCACTCAGGCATCTGTACAGGCAACACCCGCATGGCCATACACACCCCCAGGGTCACTACTTCGACATGAATGGAAGAAGTGTGTTATGAGCATTGGGAGAGCCAATGATGGAGGCTAACAAAGGCTAACAAAAATAGTCGATCTACAAGGTCACAATGTGTCACAGCGTGACGCGTTGTTATACAGCCATGTGCAACTAATTATAACTCAGGCTATAGTTTAGTGAGATTAGGCTGAGTGGTAATGACAATGGATGTCATTGGAGACTTTGAATTGGAAATGAGGGATGGTTTATTTAGTATATCAGTAATGATTGCAAAATGAAATGTTTTGATAGCGCTTTTAGAGGTTTTCACAATTTGTAGCTTTATGTAGCCTACTGCATGCTTTAAGAAATATTTTTTAATGAATTTGATGTTATTCTTAAGAAAGGGACTGATGCATTTGATCCAGATGTGTAAATAGTTGTTTAAGCTTGTTCTTTGCAAGTCCATTCCAGGGTGAAAATAAAACTTTGTTGCATTTGGAACTCAATTGTTATCAATTTTTTTATTTTTTTTATAATATTTGTTTTATTTGGAAAGTGCACTGCAATACATTTTTACATATGACACAAGAGCAGTTCCCAAGATTTCTTATTTTTTTTCCACCCCTCTTCCCTCCCTCATCCCCCCTCCATGTGGCACCATCTCCATGTTATCAATTTTTATATTTACAAATAATATTTGGGTAAATTATGTTGGCATTTGATTTGGAAATGACACAGGAATGAACCACAATCTGGCTAGTTGAATAAGCAGCTATAGAGACATAATGCCTTGTCCATAGAACTAGTAAAACACATAATAACTAGTATACAAGGGTTGTGTGATGTTGATGACCCTGGAGTTCAACTCAGAGGTTAATAATTCCCCTTTCTGAATACCTCCCCTGAGCCTCTCAAAAGCCCCATCCTGTCAATACAGGTCAATTTACAGATAATTTTTTGGTTTGTGTACAATAATCAAGTTCTTTTACATCCAAAGTTCATCCTCAAGCCAATGAAACTCCACAATGTAATGTTTTTTGTGTGTGTAATACACCAAGTTTATCCCAAATTCAACCCATGCTTGTGTGGTGAAGCCAAGGGTCAGTTTACTCAAAATGTGTACTGGTTACCTATTAAGCAGATATCCATCCATTTGATACGCCCACACATAGTTGTTGTAGACTGTTCACAAGTACTATTGTTACTTGGGACACAAGGTAAGAACATTATTCTTAATATTATTACATTGTAATCCTCAGTGTGGTTTTGTGAGTATTTCACTGCTGTAGTGTTGCATGAATAGCAGTGTAATCATTATGTCAAAATGTTTACAAAAGGAAGACACATCCAAGCGATAAATTACCAGGTGCTGAACAGAAGAATACGTTAAAAGTCTGCACACTTATGGGTTGGCTAACCAGGACTTTTATAGATACTTGCAGGTAAGGGATTATTTTGGTAAAAAAAATAAAAGGGTCTACTCCAGGTATTACAACAAACCTAATCACTATATTTACAAATGCTTATGGCTCAGGAAGTAATAGGGGTCTTGTAAGTAAACTAATGGACTTATGTCGTTGAAAAAGGACTCTACAATATATGTGAAAGAGTGATGGGAAAAAGAGATGGGCATTGATATAAGTGATGAAGTATGGATGAATATGCATGGAAAACGCAATCAACGACCACTAATTCCTTGACTTGGAGAGACTTTTATTGGAAAAACCAGATTCGCTTCTTTATTACTCCAAAACAGAAGTCCAAACAGACTGGCAACCATATGGACTGGTTGATCATGCACATGTCTTTTGGTCTTGTCCTGTAATCCAACCATTTTGGAAGGAAGTGACAACAATTATCTCAAACATTATGGGTTTTGGAATAGATGATACATTCACATCTTTGTACCTAGGACAACTCCCAGATGGGCTAAATCAGGATGACTCCTACTTACTTAAGATTTTACTTGTAGCAAGCAAAAAAGCTATTACAAGAGAATTGTTCTACTGCTGACCTATTTATCAACATTGTGAAACAACTACATATCCTAGAACAGATTACCTATTCTTTAAGACTGCAAAAAGAGCTGGGTGAAAGAAGATGGGAGAAATGGATAGAGTATTTAGCTGGGGATATATGGAGTGAATATGGGCTGTGACTTTCCTGTTGTCAATGAATGTAAGGATTCCAAAATTCTGTAATATGTATTGTTGTTGCTTGGTTGCTGTACATCCCATGACCTCTTCTGTTTTTTGTTTTTTCTATTCTGTTTTCTGTTGAGGTTTTCGTTTTATTGTATGCCTTGTTTGTCTTGCATATTCAAAAATAAAGAGTAAAAAATAAATAAAGAAAGTGATGCACACTGAATCATGCCCTGGATGGAACATAGACCCTAGATTCTACAAATGTCTTCTAAATCAGTAGTTCTCAAACTCTTTCGTGCCAGGCAAGAACCCTCAAAATGATATGTATTTGGCCACGGACCCCCCCACCTGAAAATGTTTAGTGCCCGGGACCCCCAGAAGAAAAGATTTGTTTAAAAGAATGCTAAATTATACGGTTTCAAGATAATAAAAAAAAAGAAAGAAAAGCAGATGTACAAGCTTACAGTGCATCACAGTGACCGCTGTGAGAATATGTTATTATATAGCCTATATATTATGAGTATGTATATCTGCTATTGATTAAATATGCCATACTACTTAATATTAAAATGTCGAAAATGATAATTATGGCATTATAACTACCATTCCATTTCCCTTTTAGCTTCCCATGTGAGAAGATCATCACTTGTTTATTTGCAACTTTGGGAAAACAGTATGTGCAATGTCCATGTAACATTGAAAAAGAAGCCTCAACATCCAGTAAATGACTGGATTGTTACACACAGCCATGATCTAATGAGCAGCCTCCTCTCCAAACAAAGCGCATAGCCCAAAGTCTGTCTACTTTGAATACAAACTAAAAGAAGGCAAGACATAACGAGTTGGACAACAGTCGAATATACTTAAGGGTGGGGGAAACACACACAACTGTAGCCTTCTAAAAAGCATTTCAGCTGTCATGATGCTATCCCTTCGCCTTCGACCCTGGCTGCATCACTACCTGTCGTTGAGGCTGCTGGGTACTGCTGCCCCGAGGACTCTAGCTGCAAATAGAGAAGGGATGGCAACACCTCTCACCCAGGACGGCACGGTCTACTCTCTCCCAGTGGCTTTGACATTTGAGGACCCCAGTGCCTTCCGGGTCAAGAGTCTCGCGGAGCTACTCCGTGCCTTGGGGGTCTTTCAACTCTGCTCTTTCCCTGTACTGGTTAACAACTGTGGGAAGGTGAGACTGATTGTCACCCTTAATATGGTAGATACTACAGTCACATGGTGGACTAGTGAGCCATGTACACACAACACAGGTTCCCAGCAGAGCAGCTGTGTAAGACTACTGAGCTCCCTACCTGCACAGTCATTCTCTCACACTGGATGGCATGGACATCTTTATTGATAACGAAATGTATGCTAAATAAAATTATATACATTGTCACACCATTATCAAAAGGATGTCCGCAAAAAAGCCAGCGGCTTATTTCCATTGCGGTTATGTCCACTCACCCAAAGGTGCAAAACGTTTCCTACCTAGTGCTTTGAGAGTGTCAATGTATGGGTAGAATTTACCCCACGTACTTAAATAACAAACACTGACATCTCTATTCTGGGGGTGAAAATCTGTCAAAAATAGCAGATGCACAAGATCCCTTATCCCTAAACTAATTTGCCATTTTTTACAATAGTTCAAATAGCCGATCTACAAGATCACAATGTCTCGATGTAGATCGGCAAGTTGAACTATTTTCAAAATAGTAAAAAATGGCAAATCGCAAGATGGAGCCCTTGGTGTAGACTAGGGAAAAAAAGAGGGGACGGGGGACGCCAGACGCCAGTGAGTCAACTAAGCATTATAGGGTTTAATTGGTTAAGGAGATCTTACAGGTGAATAATTAAATTTAAATGAGATGGGAAGCATTGCCAGTAGGGGCGGGAACTGAGACCTAGGGAAAAACAGGGACGCAGTACTAGAGACACAAAACTAGTAAGAAGAGACTATGAAGGTTCTTCTCCTTATCCACTGCTCCTCACTGACTGCCTCTCTCCTTCACCTGCATCACCCTTTATTTCCCCCCTCCATTATATCCCCACTCAACTCTTAGCTGATGGCCGTGGCACGGAGCCTTCTAGGAAGGAGAGGCTTCTCCTTCTTCCTGCGTCCGTCTGTGTACGCCCAGTTTGTGGCCGGGGAGAACGAGAGTGAGATTGGCCAGTCCATGGAGAAGATGAGCTCTCTGGGACTGAGGCCAATGTTGGCGGTACCAATAGAGGAAGACGTGGGAGAGAGCACTGGGTAATAATGACATCATCACCATGACTGAAATCATTCTCTCGTTCATTTGCTCCCGCTCAGTTCTTTCATATTAATATTCAGATTTCTTTGGAATACCACAATTCAGAAATATTCAGCCACAAATATAAGCCCTGTTGTCAATTAAAACGTACTTACAGTATAAGTACTCACTACTCATTGTGCAGAATTGATCCAAATCATATCATTGTATTGTAATTAGTAATTAAAGATCTCTAAAAACAAATCACTGTTCTGAATCAAAAGAAACAGGAAAAATCATCGGATAGGAAATCATGTATTTATTTATTTTTGCTCTCGCCACCAGCGAGCAGAGATACGATGAGAACATGGAGGCCATGTTGGAATGTGTACGAATGTCCCACAGCAACACTTGGAGCAAAGACCCCATGATGCAGCTGAAGATCACCGCTCTGCTCAACCCAGAGCTGTGTGTGAGTCGCTGCTCACTACAGTGGTTCTCAAACATTTCAGGCCACGACCCCCCAAAACAGATAACGGATTGTGAAAATAGACGATCTACAAGCTCACAACACCTTGCGATGTGAGGTGTTGTGAGCTTGTAATGTAGATCAACCGTTTATTTTTCTTGCCTGTTTCTTACAGTATATTAATTGACAATTTGGCCAGTTTGTATAATAGTATAGTTGATTTTTTAGATTTATTTCCATTTCTTTTCTTTTGCCTGTTCCACTTTGCTTTCTTTGAATGGACTGTTTGTATTTGTTGTCATTGCATTAAGGTAAAACTCACCACGCTACTCTCACAACAACCCTGTGACCTGGATCTCCTGGTCAAAGCTCTGAATGGAGAGGTAAGTTCCAATTATACTGTATAATAATGATTACAAAAAGCTAATTGACTTTTAAGACTATTTATGTACTGGATCTGACAGTGATTCTGTTGAGACCCCTGACCTTTTACCCTTTTCATCCCTCAGCCAATTACCATCCCTGGCTTGGAGGAGAGCGAGAACGCCCATTTACTTTGTGGTCTACAGAGACTAAACAAAATCGCAGAGGTATGGGTGTGAGGGACTGTGGGAAATTTGGACCATGTGGGAAATTTGAATCATACAATTTTGTTATATTGGAATGTGCTAATTGCATAGAGTGCACATAATATTTTCTTAATGGTTCATGGTTCTAAGGCCAGTGTAAACAAGGTCAGAGTTCTGGTGGATGCAGAGTACACCTACATGAACCCTGCTCTCTCCCTCGTCACCATGGCAATGATGAAGAAGTTTAACCAAGATGGTGCTTGGATCTGGAATACATACCAGTGCTATCTAAAGGTAGATTACTTATTTCATTTATTTTGTGTCTTTAGCTTCCTCTGTGTCCCTAATTGATTCATAATAATTGCCAGTCCAAAGGCAGTTTCATGAACCGAATACCCAATCATATCTTAAATGTTACAGTATAATTAGGCTGGGTTTGTAGCCAAAAGGAAAGAGCAAGTTCCTTTGTTTGCGTCTCTCAGGAGTCAAGGTCTCTCCTACTAGAGGCCCTGTGTCTGTCTATCAGTGAGTCTTTCTGTCTGGGGGTCAAGCTGGTAAGAGGGGCCTACATGGATAAAGAGAGCAAGATGGCTAATAAAGAAGGCCGTCTGGATCCCATCCATCAGTCCTGGGAGGACACCAACGACAGGTGAGAAAAGCCTCATTTATATTCTGTCACATGATGGAGATCCATCATGTTTTCGCTGAGCAACACCGCCAGCTAACAAAGCATACAAGAGGCTTAATAGGGAATGATAATATTCAATAATTATAATGATATTCACTATAGGATAACTTCTCTGAATACGAAACAGATTCCTGATGATGAATAATAGATGAATGAATGTTGCTCAACATAGTACACAAGCAGATATAGGGAAAATCTGTCCTGTACACTAAGAAATTATTAAGTTTAAAATGTTGCTGGGGAATCAACATTTTTATGTTAATTGAATGCTTCATTTCTAGAGCTATTACATGACCACTTAAACCCTACTCTGTAAACTGGCTTTGTACTTTTTCCATCAACACCAAGGTGTGTGGTGTAATTGTTGCATTGTAGATCTGCTGATATTTTTGGCTAATGTCCCGCCCCCAGTATATGGATGCTGTGGTTCAAGTGGTTAAAACGTTAGTATTTTGCACTCTGTTGTATGTACAGTTACAACGGCTCCCTGGATGTCATGCTGGAGGCCATCTCCCAGAACCCTCAGCGGTACCGGATCATAGTTGCCACACACAACGAGGAATCAGTCAGACGAGCTGCCAAACGGTTAGACCCTGTCTGTCAGTCGCAACTAAAGGACATGAAATCTGAGGCGGTCTAGATTGGGCCACTATCAATAACCATTCCTGAGATAAACAAAATACAAAGGTTTATGTATTGTTTTACTCTGGTCCTTTTAGTTTCAAAGTCCATCAATCTCAGAGCAAAGACCAGCAGGGACCTTGATGCTGCCATTACATGGTTTCAGCTTTAGTCATGTGATAAAGCTCAAATATTCATGGTGAAAAAATGTATTGTCATTTCTTTGAGCTACAGGATGGCAGAGTGGGGCATAGACAAAGATGGTGGCTCAGTATGTTTTGGCCAACTGCTGGGAATGTGTGACCATGTCTCACTTACACTGGGTAAGAGCCCTCCTGCTGTCCACATCTCTGATTATTAACCCATTAAAACCTGGAAAGCGTCTGTCATTTTATATTTTATCGTTGGCTATTCAAAAAGAGCAGATATACAAGCTCACAAACCATGCAATTTCCTCATCAAAGACCTACTGTATATTCTGATTCTCTCCCATGCTCCTCTATGCCTCTCTAGCCCAGCAGGGCTATGTGGTGTACAAGTCAGTGCCATACGGCTCACTGGATAACACACTTCCCTACCTGGTGCGTCGGGCCCAGGAGAATCGCACTGTGCTGCAGGGAATCCGCAAGGAGAGGGACCTGCTGAGGCAGGAGCTGCGTCGGAGGATGCACCTGGTGCCGAAGAGGGGAAGCTAAAGACAATGATACAAGAAAAGGGAGAACATATTACAGTGCATTTGGGGATGTGCTGTAGCTGAGGATGCACATTATAAGCAGGCCTACATGTCGAAACATATCCGTTTGTACACAGTGTGGTCATCATCAGATTCATCAGCGTGATATTAGTATTTGAAAGTCAATTTGGTATGCTTGTCGTTTGCTGATCTGGCATAATGTCCAAGAAATGTTTAACTGTTAGGATATACCTGATATAACTATGTCTATACGTTATAGATCGTATGATTCTCTATGCAGTTTAAAACAAAGACTAATAACAATTTGAAATGTTTTTAGTCATACAAATCCCGGATGGACTAAGCCAGAACGATTCCGATTAAGATCCTACAAGCACCCAGATATTTCTTCGCATTGTGACAAATGTAATACAATAGATGCAAATCTTCTTCATAGCTTCGCCCTTTGCCCTCGGATACAAAGATATTGGATTAAGATATTTGAGACGCTCTCTGATATTTTGAGTATTCATATTGACCCCGATCCTGTACTAATAATTCTGGGTTTGTCAGACTCCATGCCTATGTTGACGAGAGCACAGAAACAACTCTTCTCATATGGTCTGATTACAGCGAAAAAACTAATTCTGACACACTGGAGAAAGGAAGAGGCTCCTGCATTTAAGCACTGGTTAAATGAAATGACTAGTACACTTCATCTTGAGAGAATAAGGTATTTCCTGAGAAACAGGGAGAGACAGTTTGATAAGATTTGGCTGCCCCTTGTCCATTACCCGAGTAGAAACGATTAATAGACAGGATACCATTGATATGGTTGACTGTACGTCATTTTCTTTTCAGATGTTTTCCATGAGCTTTCTATCATCTTATTATATAGTATGCAGTGTCACTGAGCAGTATGGTTGGGAGGTTAAGGGATTTCTTTATCTTTATTTTATTTTTTTCTTCATCATGTTTGTAATAATTGATCTGTTCAATAACATATTTGACAAAGAACTGGTTGCAGAAAAAAATGGTATGGTCAATATTGTGAGACAGTTAAATCTTCTAGAGCACGACCTAACACAATTTGGGTGAAAAAGATGGGGGGGGGGGGGAAAGGGCTATTTAGGTTAACGGACCAGATCTCTTGTGAATATTGGTTACATCTTTTTTACTGTATCTCAAATCCTGTAAACATTTGTTTCCGTTATCGATATTGAATATCCCATGACATCTTTTGTTTGTTTTAGTTTTTTGCTTCAGTTTGTGTTCTTTTTTATTTCTTGTATTATGATTGTATGTCTTGCAATTATTTTCTCAAATTAAAAATAAACAGTAAAAAAAAACTAAACCGAAAGAATATTTGATTCAGGTCTGACTGAGGGATAGGCGGATTATAGTGCTCTGCATGACTGAAGGCCAGGATAATGTCCAAATTGAGAAAACAACTTTATGTAAAAGGACTTTTGAAAAGTGGTTCAACATTTGAGAAAAATATTCAATAATTTCTTTAGTACAGAACCTTGTGATCGATCAAAAATGGGTATTTATGGTGGTAATCTGCCTGGTAGTTGGTGGATATTGGATGTATAGTAAGTATGTCATGCATGGAAGACATTCAGAGAATGTTCCAGATTAAGTTAGTTAATTAATTAGTACAAGTAGAAAATTCTATAATATATTGTTACTAAATAAAAACTAGAATGTCAAAAGGTCTTGTCTTAATATTTCTTTAACACCTTAAGTTATCCTATTTTTATACCAATGTCAATGACCTACATTTTAGACTTAAATGTTATACAATTATAAATTGAAGTGAAAAGAAGCGAAGGAATACAAAAACTCAATACGGTCGTATTGTCAACCATGGTACAAAACAAAACAAGTGTCCACCAGTATTCCACAATGGAAGATTGATCATATTAAAATCTATGAAGATAGGTTCCATTTTCATTTAGTCAAGATATAGAGAAGAAAACTGACACACGATTCCCTTCACTTCTTTTCATTAACAGTCAAACTCATAGACTATGTAGGTTTACAATCTGTTTTGTAAAGTGAGCTAACTGACTACCACACAAATTCAAGCAATGGGCAAATAAGTAAGATATCATTGGTTCTCTTTAACTTACACGTTCCATAACAAGGGGAGTGAAGACGCTCATGTGTTCATTCCTTCTGGATTGAAGAGGGCTCCCTGGCTTTTCTACACGGCAAATCAAGGGAATCATTTTCAGGTTTGCATTCTTTAATAATTACGAACATTATCAAAACAGAAATGGAGTATAGCGTCATCTTGTGTATTACTTTGTTACAGTACCTCTCAAGTGGGTGAGCTACTTGAAGTTCTTCAGCAACATATCCATCGGACCGCTCAAAGTCCCAATATTAAATCAAATCAGTAAAACTTGTAATGTCAGCTCACTTGACTTGAGGCTGTAGCTTGAATGAAATGTATTATTCGAAGTGAAAATAGTCAGATTAGGGGATCGGGTTAGATTATGACATGACGATGACGCATTACAAACTCACAAGCCATACGACATTTAACTATGTGGTATAATGATTGTAACATTACAAAACAAACTATTAAAATAAAATAAACAAAAAACTCCTCAGACATAATAGTAATTGAACAATGTTTTATTGAATAGGTTACCAGAAAAAAAAACAATCTGCTTGACCGAACTGTGTAAACCAGTACCACTGCAAATTAAATTAATCTACCGTAATAGCAATAATAACCTAGAAAGGTTATGTCCGGCTCAACAAATAGGAGTGGCCAGTAGTGAAATATCACACTATGCAGTTGAAGTAGAGGACCGGGATTTCAATGTGTTTCAGTATTTTGTTAAAATAGTTTAGCATCATTACCACTGAAAAGAGATAGTCATTGTCAAGCATGGTAACTCAAACACGTAGTTATGGAATGAGGGCTATAGACGAATCGTCAGGATCGAGCTCTGTACGGTTTCTCCAGCTCAATAGTTGCTTTGATTCTGGTTTCGGTAGCCATCTCGCTGGTAGCCTCCCTGGTAGCCTCCCTGGTAGCCACCCTGGTAGCCTCCTCGCTGGTAGCCTCCCCTGTTGTTTTGGTAGCCTCCCCTCTGACCTTCTGTGGGTGCAGGATAAGAGAGTTATTGGTGGAAGTAAAGATTAGTAAACACAAAAAACACACAAGTCACATACATGCAAAACTCCTACATGAGAGCTGGACCAAGACGTTAGTGTTTTCCGATGGTTAAAGTCTGATGCCCAAGGTGGTGAGAACAAGAAGTTTAAATATGCCACAACATGAAGCAGGATATATTATACACACAAACACAACGTATGCGGTTTTAACAAAACAGAACAATTGAAGACATCTATTAGAAAAGAAGAAGAAAAAAAGACAATGTTAAGTGGTGAATGAAGGAATTAATTAGTTCATAAGCACCTCGTTGGTAACCACCTCTCTGGTTCTGGTAACCACCTCTCCCACCCTCTGAAAACCACAAAGCGAGAACAGTTTAAACAACCAACCATCACACTTAATATTCAACATTCAAGACAGACAACGTAACACATTCAATAATCTCCTTAGTAAGCTATCGATTGTTCGATTCATTTCTATCAATAGCAATGTTACAGTAACAACTCGCAAAACAAAAACACAATATTGTCTCCTCTGTGGATAAAAGTCTAGACTGCTGGCTGGAGAGTGTATGATAACCAAGCCACGCCCTGGAAACCCCCAAGTCAAACACCAAATGCCTTGATAGGAGATTTCTCCACTCTGCCATAAGGACATGGAACAGCCTTCACCCTGTGGTTGTTGGAGACATTACATTTAGCAGTGTTCACGCCTTCAAGAAGAAGCTGAACAAACACCTCCTCAGTATGTGACTGTAATCCCACGAAGCTCAAGGACTGTCATTCATCCAACATTCAGTTTACACATACTGTATGCCTGACTGAGTAGCTGCAGATCATTGATAGGCTCTTTGAATGTATTTTTCCCATAGCCTGCATCTGCTCAAGCTTAATATTAAAAGAAAGAAAAAAAACCCACCTTGATAACCACCTTTGTTCTGGTAACCACCTCTCCCCTCTGAAAACCACAAAGCGAGAACAGTTTAAACAACCAACCATCACACTTAATATTCAACATTCATGACAGATGACGTAACACATTCAATAGTCTCCTTAGTCAGCTATCGATTGTTCGATTCATTGCTATCAATAGCAATGTTACAGTAACAACCCGCAAAACAAAAACACAATGTTGTCTCCGCTGTGGATAAAAGTCTAGACTGCTAGCTGGAGAGTGTATGATGTGATCAGACAAGAACATGCCAAAACATTTCTGAAGTGTTCTAGGAAGTGAAATGCCCAGGTGGCCACACATACCTCTCTGAAAGCCACCTTGTTTCTGCTGGTAGCCACCCTTATTATCTGAAAGACAAAGACAAACATCAGCACTGTATAAACCAGTGATGATCAACATTTCTAATTTCAAGCACCGATATTAATTAGTTTGCACAAATGGAACCAAAATGGACCAGTACAGGACCACTGGTGCACTAGTTACAGACACATAAGGGTCCAGTTGGTTCCAATTACAATCAATCATTTAGCTGGGGACCCCCAAGAGCGCCTGGTGGTTCCAGGACCCCACATTGAGAAGATAACCAGTGATTTAAACATGTCTTCTTCAAAGTAGATTAATATTTCTATGTAATCAGTTACATTTTACATATTTCAAATATCTTCGCAGTCTTGAATCCTGGCCAATGAAGAAGCTGGAAGCAACAGAGTAGAAATGTCTTATTTAGCAGTATTTGAGCAAGAATAGATGTGTTTGGGATGTGCAGCTCATACAACGGATACCTGAGACTGGGATTATACAAAGTACCAGAGCAGTTATAGAATGTGTGATAGGATTTTAGTTCATAAGCACCTCCTCGTTGGTAACCACCTTGGTAACCACCTTGCTTCTGTTGGTAACCGCCTCTCTGCTCTGAAAACCACACAGCAAGAACAGTTTAAACACACAAGCACCACACTTGACATTAACATTCATGCAGACAACATAACACATTTACTCATTTTCTCCTCACAATTTGCCACACATAACAGATTACATCTACAATGTTCTGCCACTCCTCCGCACATTTTACAATACAACAATGTAAAAGCAGCCACTCACTTAAGTCAGCTACCAATTCAAATGTATCAATGTTACAGTAACAACCAGCATCAAAAACACAATTGTATCTCAGCTGTAGATAGAACTTCTATACAGCCTGGCGTTTACAATGTGATCAGAAGTGTTGATATATTATATTATAGTATTGGTTGGTATATTACAAAAGATATACAGGTAGATGTTCGGGGTGCATACTTAGTTTAGACTAGTCATTGGTTAGACATGGGTTAAGGATAGGTTTAGGTGTGCTGCCCCGTGGGAGGTTAGGTTTAGGGTGAGGGTTTGAGATAGGTTGTAGTTGTAGGACTAATGACTAGTCTAACCAATGACTAGTCTAAACTAAGTACTGCACCCGATAAAATGTTCTAATTATAAATGATAAAATGTTCTATGTGAGACACTATAAAATCCTAAATCCAATAGTGGACCCTCAACTTAACTTCTCAAGGACCTTTGAGAACGACTGCAGTGATCTGTCCTGAGGTCAGTCGTTCAAAAATAGGTTTGCGGTGCTGCTCTCAGGGGGTCTTGGGTTCTGGACTTACCTCTGTTGAAATAGCCGCCGTACACTCCCTGCTTGAGGTCAAAGACGCGCTCGTTGTTCTCAACCAGGCCACCCAGCTTCTCAGCCAACTGCAACGCCATGTTCTGCAGAGAGGTGGGCTCTGTGCGGTGCATCACCACCGTCTGGGTGGGCTGGTCCAGGGACGCCTGTGGGCGAACATCACATACACATGCGGGTGTCAATGCTTTCATTTGAAGCAACCGTCTCTATAGAGCGCAGCAGTCCCTCCCCCTTTCAGAAAAACGAGTGGCCCAGGAAATGAAAACCCTATGCATTCTCCCATCGGCACTTCTAATATCATTTATTTAAAGACGGTTACGCCGCGGACAAAGCCAACTCGGATCGTGACAAATCATGACAATGAACACAATGTTTTGGGCCGATCAAATCATTAGAAAGAAGACAAGAAAGTCAGGAGACAACACTATTTGTTTTGTTTTTCGTCTTATAAATTATTTGATCGGCCCAAAAGATTGTGTTCATTGTCATGATTTGTCACGATCCGAGTTGGCTTTGTCTGCGGCGTAACCATCTTTAAATAAATTAAATAAGAAAGTGCCGATGGGAGAATGCATTGGGGTTTCATTTCCTGGGCCACTCGTTATTCTGAAAGGGGGAGGGACTGCGGCGCTCTATAACGGCACCAGAGAAGTTCATCATGTCACATGTAGATTCAGCTCTTCCATATTGTGTTTGTGTATACTGTATATATATGTCACATAATATTAAAACATTCAGTGCAGTGGTAGAGCAACCATGTGGTTTACCATGAGCTCTTCATTAATGATCATCTTGCTGATGATGCTGTGGACCATGGGCAACTCCAGTTCAAACATCTCTGACAGAGTCCCCATGCTGGAGAACAGAAATAATGACATTAGGTCACATCATTTACATAAACGTAGATAGAACATTCAAGCCATAACTCACTGTACACCTCAATACATTTTTGAGACATTACAATTTTATTTATGCATTACCAACCAGTAAAAATGTTGAAGATATGATTTTGTCTATATACTGAAGATACAAAGGTCAACGATCATCCAATGATGTGATATGTATAGATCTGGTGTACACTACAGTATATATGCCACCTGTCTGTATTTTTATGGGTGATGAAGACTTCAGTGGCCTGAAATGTTAATAAATATGGTACCATAACAGAAGGTGTGCAGGTTCTCTGCCCAAGAGTCCAAATCACTGACATGCCCTGTAAGCAGTAGAGCTCTCTGGGAACCGTGCTCACCTGATAGAGTCATATACACTGCTGTATGTGAACAGGTAGGTCCTCAGTGATTCCTCTTGGATCTTCCTACAGATGGAAACAAATTCAAAATCAAACGTACTTATTTTTTAGTATTTGCTAGCATGCTACTGAAAGTAACAATTATATGAGTGTGTGAACAGGGTCTTAATTTTATGTCCAATGCATGATGTCACAAAACACAACCTCCTCTAGCCATTGGGGCATTCATTAAAAAAAAATCGATTAATCGATTTCATTAACACAAGTCGAAATTAGGAGAGGTCGAAAGTAAAAAAATAATAATATATATATATGTTATTTACGCGCGGGGCGCATGAATCTCTCCGTCTCATGCGGGTTGTTTTTTGCATGGCTCAGAAAATAAGTATGGTAACAAACTAACATGAGAACGTTATCGAGTTGGAGGAGACAGTTCAGGTCGTGAACGTGGAAGGTAATAGCAGATTGTATTCTGATGATGTGCCAAACTGCTGCTTGCTGCTGTAATGTTAATATAGACCTATGTCTTCTATTGTGTTCTGAAGGTCGGGCTGCTGTAGGCCTACTGCCACTAGTGTTAATGTTATATTTCGTATTGTGTTCTCGGGCCGTTGTGCTGCACTGTGTGCCAATTATGCCCCCTTTCCTGTTGTGTTCTCTTTTCTGGTCTGTGTACCAGTGTGCGACACACACTTGCGTGTGTGCCTGCACTGTTTACTTATTACATTTTTATGTTTTGATAAGCAGCCAGTCTGTATATTGTGGCTTCATCACTGAACACTGCATTGTGGCTTCGTTCATAAACAGCACACATAGTAACTTATTATTGATAGCTTAAAAATAGGGGCATGAGAGAAATGGCAACGTGCATTGTGATTAAATGATCTGAAGTGTGATAAAGGAGGTGCACGCTCACCTGACGAGCATCTCGCGTACTCTCGATGTCTCTGGGAACAGGTCCCAAACCTTGCTGTTCATCTTTTCATTGATGATGAAAGAATGGCATGTGCGCCAGTCGCCCATCTTCATGGCCTTACTGGCTGCCACCACATGCTCCCTCATGCTCTCAGGTGGTCCTGGGGGGGAACACACAACGTTCAGTTCAACTGTGTACGGGCACTGCTTTAGGAAAGTTGGGCCAGAAAATAACTGAAAAATGGCTCTTGGGTACCGTTTTCCAGTAATGCTGCAAATCTTAGATTCCTCTCTTTTGACATGCATGTTCACATCATCTTGGACAAAATAGACAATTTTACATCGAGGTGCCCAGATTTCCAAAGTGCCCACCTAACCTGTATCCCATCAAATAATGTACCAACTAGGCATATGAAGACGCACGGTGGATTTTGAAAACGCCCCAGAAACTATTCTATATATAATATCTATAATATTCGGCAGAAATAGCTCCAACAACATGCTCGCAATGCGCCGTGATGAATCTGTAGATCTGTATTTTCAGCGAAGACATTTAGTGTAAAGGCGGAAAAAGAATATAGAGTTTAAGTGGATAAGAGGTTGCAGTGTGGTGCATTGGCATACCCAGCAGTGGTTGCCTCTCTCCCACCCTCAGCTGGTGGTGAAACTGTTTGCTGATCATCCTACGGCGGGCATCAAACTCATGAGCGGCCATGTAGGGGATTTCCAGCAGCATGGCTGAGACCAGGTAGACGCACTCCAGCAGCTCCAGGTTGATGTGCATGTGGAATGGCACCTAATGGGGACGGACACAGTGTCACATAATGGCTACTGGGTTATACACAGCGTGCATGCCGTGTTTAGAGTACTTTCAATATTTCAGCGTGCAATTTAGCAGGCAGCGTCTGCTAAATGCAATAACCGTAAAAGGTGTTTGCACAATGGTTTTCAGCCGACTATCTGAGGAAATTCCGGAGGACGTAAAAATATATATTGACCTCACTTTATGTCATCACGTTTGCACACTGCCACCGAATATTGTATAATGTTTTTTCGGACAAGGGTCGATTTTATCAGTTTTCCGCAGCCATCTAGTGGGGTGTTGGTGCCAGACTGACAGCTAGCGATAGGCCACTACTTTCGGATTCGCAACACACCCATTAATTATAATATAGGACACAGATAGGTGAGAGCGCTTCTGGGCACCATTGAGGAAAACCTGTCATGCAACACAAAGCCAGAAGCCTTGTGTCGAAGATCTTACCTGTCTCCTCTTTTCGATCTTCTCCTGCTCTGCGTTCCTCTCCTGCATGTTCCTCATCAACAAACCCTGGCCCAGAAGCTCCTTGGCGCGACCTGATGACTGGATGTCCAGCAAGGCATTGTGGGCGTCCTTGATCATGCCCTGACGGAAGGCGCAGATGCCCAGTTGCACCATGGTTCTGTTATACAGGATCTGAATATATATGTGTGCGAGAGAGAGAGAGAGAGAGAGAGAGAGAGAGAATTTAACAAACGCTGTTGAAAATACAACTTTATGTGTGCAGCTAGTGCTACACACGTCCCTGAATGTAACGGATACCCAAGTACAACAATGAAAAGAAAATACAATAAAAACATGATACACACACACACACACACACACACACACACACGTAGTGAAAGTAGCAGATCTACAAGCTCAAAAAGCATCGAAATGTGACTCGTGAGCTCAGATTAAAAAAAAAAACATTACACAACCATTGTACAACAAAGTATAATACAGGATTAAGTGGTTAAAAAAAACCTAGAAGTTTTGTATTCATTTCCCAGCCCTAGTACATAACACGTTCTGGTGTCTGCTGCCTGCCTACCTGTACAGGTGGGTCGGCGTGCTGGATGTTATCCTGCAGGTGGCTCATGAGCATCAGGTCACGGGCCTGGTACCAGCGTGAGTGCAGGGCGTGGTGGTAGATGTGGCAGAGAATGGCGCAGGTTCGGATGCGGTCCGTGCGGTCCTTGGAGTAGATGAACTTGCAGAGTTTGTCCATGATCAAGGCGCTATCTTCACCCTCGCTCTCCTCCTGGTCCTGCTCCGACTGAAATGTGTGTGTGCAGAGAAACCTGGCTCAACATATGACCTACCACAAGTCCCCAGAGTGACACAATCTGCAATTATACCAGTAATATAGTGATGAGCAATGATTTTAAATTCCCATCTGAAATAGAAAGTAAGGAAATACTTGGCCAAGTTGGCCGAATACCGAACCTGTATCGGCAGTCTTTATTCAAATTCTTTGATTTTGTTTTCACACATTTTTTATGTTGCCGTCATGGCTCTAACTCTCTTGTGCGCGTACTAACCTTGCCTCCCACCACTGTCTCCTCTTGGCCTCCCTAGTGTCCCTCCCTCATATTAATATTACATAGAAAGTGATGCACTTGACTTAATGCAGGTAAAATAATAGTTTGTCCAGTTGTCGGTTGTCCAGTTTTAAGGTAGAACCTGAGCTAAGGTAAAAGACGTCTCCATTATGTGCAAATAAAGACGTCTTATACCTTTGCTCAGTGTGCAGATTCTACTATTCTATTCTAATTGTTGTTTACAATGTAGGGTTATCAGGGTAAACATACTGATAACAGGCCAATACTGCGTCATCTAAACATCCTGTTTCGGCATAATTCGTTTTTTTCAATCTTTCAGCTGAAAACCAAAATAAAATCAAAATATTGGTGCATCCCTACAGTAAGTCATCGGAAAGGCCCTTGAGTTGCTTCGAGTTTCATCAAGATTTGCTCTTCTATTAAGAAGTGTTACCTTGGTCTCTCCCTGGAGGCCGAGGCTGCGGCGGTGAGCCTTGTAGTCGAACTTGTAGTAGGTGTGCATGATGCGACGCAGGTAGACGCGACACACCTCCTCCGTGCTTCCCTTATTCTCCAGGTAGTCCAGCAAGCGGTCAATGATGCCACAAACATGGCCCTCGTCCTTCAGGTTGTCCACGTACTCTGAGTTAGGATTAGATTAGATATGTTTTTATTTCACGATTTTGTAACCCATTTCTGGTTGGACGTAGTGCGTGGAAGGAGCACGTTATTCCAACCAGTTCCTTTCCCCTCCAGAACATGCAAATGCCACACAGAAATGCCCTTTTGCCAACCCTACATCAGGTATAAGCACTGATGACGTTGAGGAGAGAACACGCCATCAGCGCCCACAACGTCCCCAGCAGGCACTACAGACTGTGCCACCGTGCCCCCTGCACACCAATTTCTGCTCCCAGACTGATCCTTTTACTTAAATGTGGTAACATTTCGGGCCGAAGCCGTTCCTCAGACCTTCACACAAATGTGTAGACAATACATTTATATATGGTGTGAAACACATTGACCATCAGTCCCCAATCAAGGTCACAGTCATGTGCATTATGACGACTTTGGCTCAGAGTCCTTTGTTGTGTAATTACTTAATAATCTGGGATAAACAGGAATGTATTGTGTATTAGTCTGTTAATGATGTATTCAATATGATGTACACTGAGACATGAATGAATCACTAATAATGTCGAGGTCACATGACTGACATTGATTGGGGACTGATGGTGCGTGGTGCGTCAAACGATATATAAATGTATTGTCTTGTATTGATGTATTGTCTACTCATTTGTATGAAGGTCTGAAGAAGGGCTTTGGCCCGAAACTTTACCACATTTAAGTAAAAGATATGTATGGGAGCAGAAATAGTTGTGCAAACTTTTTTATTCTTGATATGTAACTTTGTTTGATCCGGTACCCAGCCTATTAGATGTGCATGTCTTTTGGCTGTTTTTCAGCGTCCTCTGCCACTAAGTAATGGAACTAATCAGCAGCCATGACGATTTCCTGGTTGAGATGACTGAAGGAGACCGTTTGTATGGACGTTGGTGGCAGCATAGACATATAAATGTAGACACCCCTTCCGGCTCTGGAGCGTATGTGCTAAAGGAGGGGGAAAATGTTTTGCGGAAGCATAAGCGTGCGTCAGAGTGCATGTTCGGTCTGATAAATCCCGGAGAATATGCGCTGTGATTGGCCAGTAGTGACTTGAGTGGCAGCGTGACGCAATGTGCCTTCCTCCCCCAGTGTAAATTATTCCGCCCTTCCTTCAACACACATCGGTCCAACGAACTGCAGCGGCCAATGACGCAGCTATTTTTTAAATATCTACGAGTAGCAGGGCCTCACCTTGAGAGTGGGGGTCAGTATTTAATATCTACGAGTGGCAGGGCCTCACCTTGAGAGTGGGGGTCAGTATTTAATATCTACGAGTGGCAGGCCCTCACCTTGAGAGTGGGGGTCAGTATTTAATATCTATGAGTGGCAGGGCCTCACCTTGAGAGTGGGGGTCAGTATTTAATATCTATGAGTGGCAGGGACTCACCTTGAGAGTGGGGGTCAGTATTTAATATCTATGAGTGGCAGGGACTCACCTTGAGAGTGGGGGTCAGTATTTAATATCTATGAGTGGCAGGGCCTCACCTTGAGAGTGGGGGTCAGTATTCTGCATGATCTTGGTGAACTCCTCATCCATCCTCTCCACCAGGGTCAGAATACAGCCACGCACCCTGAAAGGCTGACGGACACAGAGAACGATGTCACAACTCACACAGGCTATGGAGTGCTACGGTGAGGAATGAAACGGGAGGGTGAGCTACCTGTTCGCCGGCGGCCAGGTTCTCGCTGTCCTCTGCGATGTTCTCCCCAATGAAGATGTTGCTGTTTGCGAACAGGATGTCCAGCAGCTCGTCTATGCACTCCAGACACTTCTTCCACATGTCCGGCTAGAGTGACAAAGGGATATCTGAGCTACAAAACTGAGCAAAGGGCACTTCTCCTCATTGTTGTTGCTCAATTGCTGTTTAATGTTGTAGCAGAGCTTTAATCTACAAGACCATTTAGCGTAAGGTACTGAAAATGTACAGGGCTACATGCTTGTCCACACTCAACTTCACACACTGTCAGTTTATAAAGTGACAATCATTTGGGCCATATCGACAGTGAGAAATTACTCCACATACTGATTTATATAAAATTCTCTAAATAATATCTGCAACATGCAGTCATTAGGTGTATGGTGATTGAACAACATTTACATACTCAAGGATTTATATAAACACCCGTGTAAGAATGTTTACCAAATGTCAGCATGTCCTACCTTCATGAAGGCAGCTAGGTTGGGGTTGTAGTCATAAAGGGAGGCGACAATGTTGAACTTGATCTTGACAAGGATGCCCTCGCCCAGGGTGTGCTCATTGGAGATGCCTGCCAGGGCATGGAGCAGCTCTATCTGGGCAGCTCTGCCAGAGGAGGAGGGGATGGGATCAGAGATAATTTGGAACATATCACCTACTTACAGCAGTAGACTAAAGCTTCCATTTACATAGTATTTTTTATTTTGCCATACGCCGAGTGCTCTGTGTTGCTGTAGTCCTGCTCGTTAGCAGTCTGAACTTTAAAGATATATTTCATGAGTGCTCAGTGGAGCGGTAGTCCTGCCGTTTACCTGTCTGTGCCTTTCTTGCCTCTAGCTTGCAGGATCTCATTCAGCTTCTTCACCACCACAACTGTGTTGATCTCTGTGCCCTTAGCAAACATCTTGGGCTTCTCCTGTACAGTGAAAGATGATAATAAACTAACACCATTTATCGATGTGAATGTTATTGTACATTCCACCATACTTCTATGGCAAAGAGTCAGTCTGGATTTATGAAATGATGCAGATCTGAAAATGCATCCCGTTACGATTAAGGCCCTCTACACACTGCACAATATTTACTCCGATAATGCTGTCGGGGAGCTTTTCTGGTGCTCGCCGACACAACCCCTAATCGGACGCAAGGTCAGGCTTTGATAGTGAGGTTTTGCTCGCTGTGTGTGAAAAGGATCTAGGAGAAGATCCAGCGCAGATAAAAGCGCTCACCAATGCCTTCCCGAGCGTTTCTGAATATCTAGCAGGTTTGATATTTGACTATCTCGCTGACTGGACATCATACAGTATGAACGTGGTTGCGACCGCTCCCCGAAAAGGACTGTATTACAGCCAATGAGAGCACAGGACAGCCGTCTGTCTGTATCGATAGATGATGATATATAACCTTTATTCAGTGGGTAAATCCAGGTGTCATACATATTGGTAGCTATATTAGCCTAATATTGCTGTTAAATAGTCAGAATCTACACTGCAGCGCAAACATTTGGACCACGTGTGCTCTGTGTGTGTGCACGCACGTGCTGAGAACGGAGACAGAGACGCAGAGTTAATATTTAATGAAAATCAAGATTTAGCAATTAGCATCCTGTCTGCTCTACATTTCAGCTGTGTATTCTGTGTGTGCATGCGCAGGGAGAGAGAGGCATCCGGTGTCTGTATCGCGCATGTATCATGGGATTCTGCACGTACGTATTTTGGTACTCTTGCAGTGTGCGATCCCTAGATGTCGATCAATAGTTTACTGAAAGCCAGAGCTGGAACTTTCAGTAACAGGTAAGGATGCCCGATATATCGGTCATATCAGTGTTGGATCGGCCGTAATAATGCAATATTCGGTATCAAATCAAAATAATATATAATTTTAAACAATTATTGTTTTATAATGTTTATGTTTGATTGTGAACATCCATAGTGCAGTCTAAAAACTCCTTCTAAAACCTAACCTACGGTTTCTGAAAACCTTCAAAAATTCAAAACATAAATGATGTTGGTACAGTACATGTAAAGCAATAACTAATGAGCCAGAGGTAGCATCCGGATTCAAAGGTAAAACAACGTATGGCTAGCACCAGGTCTAAATGGGTTAACACAGACATGTGGTCGTTCTAAATGCTATAAATGCCTAAATTGGCACGGACACATGCGGACATGGCTTTACCTGAGGTACACCGCCCTTCACCTTCTCCCAGCCTCCTTCTCCCTCTCCCTCTGGGCCCTCCTCCTCCGCCTCCTCCTCTAGCCTCTCCTTTTTCTTGTTCTTCTTCCTCACTTCTTTCTTCTTCTCAGACTTATCATTACCAGTGCTGCACAATTATGTGAAACATTGTCAAAAATCATTACTTTACGTTTCACAGTTATGCAATTTGTGAAACCCAAATCCAATCCAATCAGGCTAACAGAGGTCTTTGCATACAACTTGATCGAAGCTTTGACACCAATAAGCACAATGAGCAGAAAAGGCATTAAGAAAATTATAGGAACATCCTTTTCCACCAAAAGATACAATCACCAGTAATTGTGATTCATAATCTTGATTAAAATTATAATCCTGAGTATTTTTGCTTAATGTTGTAGCCATAATTATGCAGGCCTACTTCTTGCACTCCTGTGTCATGGGGGATGGAGAGTAGAGGATATGAATGCCATCCAGGCTGCTTTTCTAACCACTTAATTAAGCCATTTTTCGTAAAAAGAAAGATTATAAATTTGAAAATATGCCCAAAATAGGGGGAATAGGGATGGTTAAAAAGAAAACACAAAAAAACACAAACTACTGAGCAATACAATAAAGACTCATTCAATGGGTTTTACTGTTTTACTAATTTGCCAAACAGAGACATAGAAGGAGGGACTCACTTCTTGAGGAACACCTGAGCTAAGGAAGCTGTCCCTCCCTCTCCATCATCGGAGCTCTCACTGCCACTGCCTGCGGAGTCCGAGCCCCACTCTCCATCTTCATCCTCATCGCTGCTAGAAGATGACTCGTCCTGTCAGAGGGGAAAACAATGACCAATGACCATCGAATGTTAGACAGCACAGTCTTGGTTGGGGCTAATGAAGGGAAAAGGATGCATGTGTTTTGACTGTTCAACATGAAGTGAGCCTTGAACATACCCCAGAGCCTTTGGCGGTCTTGAGGAACTGGCTGGCATCTGGGGTGGGTTCGGCTGGAGGCTTCTTCTTCAAGAACGATTTGGCGTCATCTTTCTCGTCATCGTCACTGTCTGAAGATGAACCTGAGGAAAATAATAAAACACAAAATAAAATGTACAACTTTTGAAACAGCCAGCTACACCATGATTACAGCCACTTCACAATTTATTTTAATACCATTAAAAAGAAAACACCAACTTTTTTTTTTTTTTTTTAACTTTTCTCTATGTCTTCTGTTTATCCGTATGAGTAACAATCACATCAGTACTGTGAGCAAAACACTCCCTACTCTCACCATTTTGTAGTGGTGTGCGAATACATAGTGATAATTGTTATGCCCTATGAAATGGACAATAACTGCGGTTAAAGAAATCCCATACCGCCCCAGCCCTAACTTCACCCTGGCGTACTAGAGCCGAATGCATTTTCATATTTTTGCAGATGAGTTCAATATAGCCCTCTACTTGGAACTCGCCATGAAGGGCGAACGGAGTAGTGAACGAGTGAGTGATTTGATTTAATTCCGACATACTGAACACTAGTGAATGATACAACTAGGTTTTCACTGTAATGGGTCCCGGGACCCACATGTGGTTCATTCAAATGTCTCCCAGAAAAATAATTTTTTTCTGGGTCCCGGGTCTCCAAAAAGAATGGGGACTGAGATAAACAATGCCTCGCTAAGGGAAAGGTTCAAAGAAAAAAAGGTAAAGGAGGGATGCTTGAATAACGTATAGCAAAACGATATTTATTGGATAAGTGGGGACTGGGGAGTCAATGGAGAGTATTGCGACTCTAGATTCATCCCATTATTTTTTTAAATCTAGAGTTGCAAATTGCAGCTATAGGTCCATGTGTGGTCCAGCCCTATATGCATATTCTAATACAAACTTCTTAATACTTCCTAAGGATAATATGAGCATCAAAGCAATATTTAGATACTTTTATATTTTTTATTTAAATAGCCAATCTACTAGCTCACAACGTGTTGTGGAGGAGACACGTTGTGAGCTTGCAGATCAGCTATTTATTTAACATACAACACGTCGTACGGCGAAGCATACGTAAAGCTTCCCTTTTGTTTTTAGCCGAGGCGACGTACACAGTCAACACAGAGTCAGACAGTCAGACACACATGGCTCCTCGGTGAAAAAGAAACAATGTACACTACCCGACTTTACGACTTTACACGCGGTTGTCATTTTGATAAGCTTCATGTTGTGCAGCAGTGCCAGTCTGCAATGCTTTGCACTCCTCCCACTCCACTATGTCGGAACTAAAACCTGTACCCGTAAAAAGTCGGTGGCCGGTGCCTAGGCTGTGAGAGACGGCATCGCACACGAGCAACTTGCTCCAGCACCCGGAAAACAAACACAAGCACAGCGGCGAATGGGAAGATTGCAAAGCATGCCCTTTTACAACTTTAACTTTTTAGTTCGCTCCACATCTGAAACGGAGAAGTTGAACCATTTGTGTCAGGTTTTCTCAGTAGTAAACTCCTATCCTCCTGTCAACCGTTCTCCTCCCAGCAAGCGAGCAGCATAGAATCCTCCCTCGTTTGAGTAAGGACGCGCTGTGATTAGCCACAATGGCCAGTGCACTTGTGCAAGACGTACTGTGATTGGCCAGTAGTAGCTACTTTGAGTGGCAGTCAGTGGGAAATGCTCTCAGCACAGAATTTACTAGTATTCTGGCCATAATAATCCTTCTGGGCGGCCCCAGCTGTTGGTACGCAGAAGCGCTTCCCGGCGCTTGATTGACAGCGCATACTGAATTTTTACGACGCATGTGCACTGGCGCACCGCTTGTGTGCAGGTCTGCTAATATTCTGATGCACCCCTAATATAAACAAAGACAACTAGAATCAACACCGTCTTTTTTAAGACAAAAAAGGCAAGCTAACCAGACTCCTCAGGCTCCTTTTCTTCCTCCTCATCTGCAGACTCTTGTGGGTTCTGAGAAAGGGGGAGAATAATTTTGTAAGGACATTATTGACACACCGAAACTAAACTACTAGTGATTATGACCCTGTGATGAAGGCCCCCAGTAGGGCCAGTACCTCACACAGTTTAATCTTCAGTGTTAATTGATTTGTATTTGTAGAGGGTAAACATTTAACTAAAATGGACCTGTAAGGGTCTATTTGGTTAAATTAGCTGTGCAGTACCTCCTTGTAAGAAGCAATCTCAGTCTCATAGTCCCTGTTGTACTTGCGAATCTTCTGGCGGAGCGTGCTGAGCGCCTTGGCGTTGTTCTTGTTCATCTTTTTCTTTCCTTCTTTGTCCTCCCAAATCTGGAAGAGAGGAATTATTCAATAACATATCAATTGATAGCGTTTGTGATGCAGTAGTTACACTTTATAACAACATTATGTACAGTATGTGCTTTTTAAGAACATACATCATTATTAGCTCATTTTAGGTTGCTTAAGTTGGCTAACCTAGACAAAACGCAGTTTCCACTTTCTCCCGTCTCCATGTAAACAGGCAAAACCGTGAATCCGCAAAACTTGTGACATCATGGCTCACATGGGCTCACAGCGCATATGTTAATAACATTGATGCAGAGCCGTAGGCAATATTTGGAGTTCCTAGAATGAGCAAGCCCTCACTCACCACGATCCTAAAAATACAAATTAAGTGACTGGCGACGGTAAATGTAAAACCATGATATAAACAAAACGTCTTGTGATAAGTAGAACGGATCGGTGGTTCTTGTACATGGGTGCATGCCTGGTCTTTCTGGCAGTCCGTCACCACCAACTAGCAACCTGGCATGCACATTACAGCATTTGTTTCAAATACAGCATCTTTGTGTAAAAGGTGAATAAAAAAATTAGAACGCAACGGGACCTTGCCGTTTTCTCTGGAGCCTGGTCTCATGTAAAAGTGGCCTGGAATGTAATGATGATGTAAGAGATTCTAACCTGGTTGAGATAGTCTTCCAAGTCGGCCAGAAGACGGATATAGAAGGGGGGCACCCCCTCTTTGTCCACTATAGTCTTGCTTTTGAGGAAGGCTCGACATAGCGACTCAAACTCCTCCAAACATTTGGACATGTCCCGGATCTTCATGGCGTTGCGGATGGTCTTGATTGTGTTGGTGAGCTCCTCAAACCTGAGTTGATTAAATAAGGTAGTTTGACTCAAACAGAGATGAAGCTAGAAAGGCACACAGAGAGATGCTACACCTGTACAGTCACACCTACAGTCATTCTAAACATGAACAATGAAAATATATAATGGAGCATAGGGGTAAACTTTGACGTTGCAAACTACAATACACGCGCTCCACTGGGGGAAAACGTTCGTTTAGATTTTGTGGAGCAGTAAGGTGGACCTCACTACTCCTGAATATAAAGAGCATCAGCAGCCATCTCCTTTTTAAGATAAGGGTCAAAGCATGGCTTTTAGAAAATGTTCCAGAACAGTATCATGTTTAACTATATTAGCAATGACATCACATGTATTTATGACATAGGCAGTGTAGCTCTTGATTGTGTTATTTATTGATTTAACGTTTGCCTGTATTTTGTTGCAATGTTGTTTGTCCCAGACCAAAGACCACAATGACAATAAGTAGGAAGACTTTATCCTCGACGCTTCTTAGATGGACATGATGTAACTTGTTTTTCTTGCTTGACGTCTAATCAAATCAAACTCATCCAATGACAAATGTTGGGATCTACTTGATTTACTAACTAGTCTGTAACCGTTTCTCCAGAATAGATACCTTTTATCTTTGGCGCTGCGTACGATCCTCTTTGTGTCCTCCTCATCGTCACTAAGCAGCAGCGACCTATGGAATACAATATGTTAATGCAAAACAAAGAATGTATTGTGAAGATGCTCTGTGGAAAACTGGCTGGTGCTTCTTACTGCTTGTAATTAGGTCCGGGTGCTTTTGGGGTGATCTCATCCGCGGACGAGGACTCCTCTGACTCGCTGTCAGACCCGGTGGCAAAAAAACGTGACATTGCCGATGAAAGTTGTCAATCTACGGAGACGGAACAACAACAACAACAACATTATGTGACGGTTTACTAAAGAGGAAGGCAGGTTTTGATTTAATCATACAAAATAATCTCAACGTATGCAATTATTTTTCGGTGGCAACTACTAACTGGTCACTTCTCTGGTGGTGACAGTCAGACGGTATGTAATGTAACTGTAATGCCGCTGTTTACTGAAGGCAATAATATCCCTGCTTTTGTCTGTGGAGAAGATCTGATTCTAAAATGTCAAGTTGTTCAACTAATTTAAGCTCAATGATAATGATAATGATCTTCACCTATTGAATTGCGGCTAACATATGTCTCAAATAACTTTAGATGAGACTAAATGCAAATGCTTGCCCATGATCAACTAATAAATTGTATTCTATTTCTAATTTCCAGGTGAATGACATTACAAATCGTATCACATGGGGTCTGTGAACTTGTCAAACAGGCATGTCAAACTGGGGGTTCATTAAATTAAAGGTCTAGTTGATAATCACTGTACCAGAGAACTGTGTGGTTGAAGCTGACATAGCTAGCCAAGCCTGCTGGCAACATGCTACATCAACAACATAAAGGATGAGCCAGTGACGTAACATAAACAATCGGAAGTGCGTGTCTGTCCTGCTACATGCACGTCAATGTGTAATTCAATTACCATTTGAATGCATTTTTTTTTATCAACAAGAAAGATACAACTGCGTGGTTTGGGGATTAAGGATTTAACATATCGCTTAGTTTCTGGTTTTCGATTATGACGCGTCTAACTAATCCTGGTGGTATGAGGCATCTTCTCAGCACCCCGCTAACGTTAGCCACTTTAGCCGTGATGATGACAGCTGGTTATCTAAGACAAAGACATTGACAGTGGTTTTAAATGGTCGCTCTGTCGGAGCACACCATCAACAGCAAAACAAACAAGACAACCTACACAACAACTGGCCACAGTTAACAGAACATCTTCTCCTTTATAACCTGCGACACTAATGTGGCGCGAGCGTTGCTCCTATGCTAACGAACACACACACGGCCTACTGAGTCGCGTGGCTGGCTAGCAGAAAATAAAGACGGCCTCGTCGTCCGGGAACCGCAAACATGCTTATATCAAAGTTCCAACAGTTCCCACGAACTCACCTAAGTCCTTGTTACAGTGGTCTCGTGGTGTGTCGGTACAATTTGGGCTGTTTTATAATCCAGTTTGGCGACTTGGTTGGCCACAAGTAGAAGCGTGCAGAATGCTACCGGTCGGACACTTCCGTCACGAAAGGAAGTAGGAGGGGAAACTCACAAAGCATGTGTGCACTGTGTGTGCAGCAGTGTCAGCAGCTTGTTGATCTCAGAGTACTCTGGTTGATCAGATCTGTATCATTTATCAATGAAAAAAGACAAAATCCCAAGACTGAAAATGTTTTTTTGCTAATCTGAACTGATCTCATTAAATGACCCCTATGAAATCCTCAGGACTGAAATCCGTACCCAGGAATGAGAACTTTAATCCCTGAATATACCAGGACACTTTGAAAACATAAGTATAAACCCACATCACTCAGGCCCCTTTTCCACCGGTTGGGTCCCAATGAGAACCGGTTCAGTTCTTTTTGGTTCTTAGTCCATGAGCCAGAGCTCCAAAATTGGAACGTTAATTATGAATTGAGTGGGCAAAACCATACCTATATTAGATTGTTATCACCATGAAACTTCCTCAATTGAGTACTTACACGAAGACAATGATTTATTGTATTACAAATTTTACATTAAATATGCAAAAGCTACTACTGTGGAAGGGTTATCATGTATTAATTTACTTACAGTATTGATCCTAAACAATTTAACATAGGTCTAGTTTTTCCCACCAATTTTGGAACTCTGGCTCATGGACTAAGAACCAAAAAGAACTGAACCGGTTCCCATTGGGAACCAGCCGGTGGAAAGGGGGTCACATTGAGGCGATTGGAATGACCCCGGCATGGGGCCTTTCGGTGTAGTTTGCCTGTTCTCCCTCCCAGTGTTTGTATAGGTTTCCTTGTATTGAGGAACGTGGATTCTCACACACAGATACATTCTATACTCCTGCAGTTGCCCTACTGGCAATACTGTACTTGTACTGTACATTGACAATAAATTGAATCTCATCATCTCATACTTTGTATTGGATTTATTACATTGGTGTCATATGTTGCAATCATTTTCAATTCAGCCTTGTTGATAAAAAGTATGCATCTGAAGAACATGTATAGGAAACAAACATGGCTGGTCAATATTGACTTTATTAATTCAAAAATAAATAAAACATAATCTTGTATCAGACAAAATGCAACGCTTGTGGATTGTACGTCTATAGATGTTATTCTTAATTTTGTCCTTATCAGCTAGCCTTTTCCTCCTTCAACTGTTGCAGTTCTGAAAGAAAGAAAAAGCAATTCATCATGAATAATATATGAGAGATTGTATCACATGGGATCTGTGACCTAACTCATATCAAACTGGGGGTCTGTTAAATTAAAAAAGGTTGAGAATCAATGTACAAGAGAACTGTGTGGTTCAAGCTGACATAGCTAAGATCAGTCTTAGCAAATATATTTTGTAATTGTTGATTTTTCCATTTTATTAAAGCCTGAAAAAGCCTTTTCTGATGAAGGCGGCAGATTCCATCAGTGTGTTCTGGGGAATCTTTCAAAAGGGTCAACAAGTTGGAACATTTAATAACACTATATTCAAGCTGTTTATGTTGGGATATGGGCCAAACTGTTGGCCCATATCCCAACAGAAAGGACAAAGTTATATTTTGAATACAGACTGAGATCATATCAGCCATATCAATTCATTATATGGGATATTGATATCAGCCATCGCCCATCCCTAATTTAATTAACCCTTTATGACCGCGGCCTCTGACCCTTTACATTTTAGGGCTCCTAAACTTTACAACCCCTTGCCTATGATTATTATGGAAGCAAACTGACTATACCATTTTAATGATTGCAACAAGCCTTACCCTCTTGTAGATGTTTGATTTCTTGTTGACTTGCGGCCAGTTTCATCTCTGTTTCGGCACTTTTCTGTTGGCATGCGACCAGTTGAATCTGTGTTTGGGTACAGTTGACACAGCCTGCAAACACAAAACTTGGATGAATCCTGTATAAAAAACAATTACTAGATGTGAACAACAAAACAAGAGGTAGTCTGTGTGAAAGTATGAATAGGGATGTTGAGGTTAAGCTCACATGGTCCACAAGAAGAATCTATGGTATGGTGGCGGGTGGCCGTTTTGTATGCAAACGTCAAGTTAGCTTTAATAGGAGCACTAATATGCTTATGGTATTAGAAGCAAGGGTGTTCAATGCCATAACTAAACCTCTAAACTAGGGATGCCTGAAAGTGACCATCAGCCAAATCGAATAATCGACAGCTCTGCCGATTAATAATAGACAATTGATTATTTTAATCAATATCAGATCAAACTTAAGATTTTATATTATGCACATGCCATGGTCACAACCATTATATGTTGAGTGCATGCTTTGATGGTTAGTTTTATAATCAGTTTTGATGAGTAAACCTTTGTGGAGATCTTCTCAGTTCTCATTGTATGCTAGTTACTGCCATTCAGGATGGAAAATGAAATCCATTTGGATTTGGGGAGAAGTAGTTTCATAAGGGGCTGGTATAAAGTACTGCCTTCATTTCATCTGATTGTCTGTCTGGCAGGCACTTAACAAGCAATCTTTAACTGTGTCTGTTAGAGAGAGGGGCAGAGAAGAGTGGCTTTGCTCAACTTTATTTACTGTATACTTATATTCTCCACTCTGATGAAGGTACATGTTCAATATATCATGCAGCCTTACTTATTAGCAGATATTTTGGCTATTGTTTTATTTTCCCCGATTTTTAAATATTAAAATCCATTTTGGAGACTCCGACGATTAATCGGAAAATCGGCAGCATCCCTACTTTAAACATAACACTGACCCATCTTTTTCCTTTTTGCTCCTGGCAAAGGCTCCCTACTGGTCGTTACGTGCCTCTTCGCCTGAACAAGTCCTCGGCCAGTCCTCACTGCAGGGACAGCAGAGGCTGTATGAGTTTGACCTGAATACACAGAAAAAGCAAATACACTCTTCAAATGGTACAAATATTTGTAAGACTAATATTATAAGACTAAATTAAGTGTGAATCTTTGTATTAGCCCTCATACTGCATGTGTGCACCAACCAACCTGCTTTAACCCATTCTGACCGGGCACCCATTTTGGTGTTAGCATCATGTTATGCTTTACCTATTGAAAAATAGCAGATCTACAAGCTCATATCGCGCCACCGAGTGGCGCGATACGAGCTTGTAGGTCTGCTATTTTTGAAAATTCGAAGAGCGACTGACATTTTTAGAATCTGATCTCAGGTCAGAATGGGTTAATCAGACCAGTGTGTGTCCAGTGGAAACCTCGTATGAATCTGATCTCAGGTCAGAATGGGTTAAGGGCGTACAGAATTTAAAACTGTAGCTAGATGCCAATTAAACAACAGTGTGCATTACAGTATTGACTATTTAAGCAACAACATAAGACCAGAAACATGCGCACACCTGTGGTTCCAGTGGACTCATTTGATGCCATTGATCTTGTCAAAGGAGGTCTATAACCTGCCACTGGTAGTCCGCTGGGGCATGGTCTTCTTAAACCAGCACCAGGTCTCTTGGACCGTGCAGACACAACTGGAAAGATGTAATATAGACAGAATATTTGACTGAGGCTGCGTCTGAAATTCCATACTGGCATACCATTTGGCATTCAAATTACTATGCATTTTTTGCATGTCCGAAAGCTTAAGTTAGTACTATTCAATAGGACATGAAATGCCAACTAAATCTGGTGAATATTATAGCATGCATATGCAATACTGGTACTGAATGTCCCACAATGCAATGTGATACTTTTCAGCTAAAGTACATTAAACAACCATAGATGTGAGATCTACACTGCACTTTCAGTTTGTTTCTCACATCACTAGTTTGGGTATGCTATGACACCAATAAAATCTCACATACAAGTAGACACCAACATGCTACCTACTGCCACCATCTCTGAAACACTACAATTTTGATAGCAAATACAAATCTCTTTATATGCTAAATTAAACTGATGAATCCTCTGGCATTTTGTTTTATAATGCAATTTTTGGTCATGGGTGGAATGGCCGACTTTAAAGTTTTTAACTAATGCTTACCTGTATCTGCACTAGGTGTCAAGATAGACCTGGAGATTCCTGTAGCCTGAGTCAAAAAACAAAAAAACAGAAACACACCATTATGTTACATACATGCATGAGGGCCACTTTGTAAATATATATAATATTTTACTCACCCCCTTGGGGAGGGGACCAGCAGTATTTCTGGTGGCTTCCAGTCCTGCTTGGGCTCTCCTCCCACCAAAGTGAGGCATCTTTGAAAGTCCAGGAATCGATGTTGCACATTTCCATAACTTTGATGCAGCGCATGAAGCAGGCAGCAGATGCCTTGCACTGGTCAGGAATGTCTTTCGGTCACCAACAATGTTTGTCGGTGGAGCCAACAGAGTGTCTGGTTCATTCAGCCTTTTCTGCACCACAGATGATTTTCCCATCTCTTGTTTCATGATGAACTTGTTTACTTGGGGAAGTTGGGGTGTAGATGTTGAAGGCAAGAAGTCCCTCAAATCTAAAGTTTCATTCCAATTACAAGCCAGGCTTTGAGAGAGGCCGTTACAGAATCCTTCTGGATTTAGTGTGCTTGAGTGTGCATCACCACTACAGTCGCTTCCAGATTCAATAACTGTTACAGTAACAGTAGGCTCAGCAGCAAAAGCTGCCAGTGCCACATCAGCTCCGGCTTCAGAGACCATCACTATATCAGATCCAGCTCTGGCTTCAGAAAACCTCACTATATTTGGTTCAGCTCCAGCTTCAGATACTGCCACTACAATAGGCTCAGCATCAAACGTGTTATCCAGAGGAGACATTTTGGCATCAGGCTGCGCTTCAGCTGTTGTAACATTACACTTCGACGGCGGGCAAGGTTGGTGTACATCAAATGTGACGTTTTTACGGCCAGTGATCTGGTTAGTGGGCTCATTTGGACAGACCATTTCAAATGTTTTCTGGAGGTTGACACTAGTGCTGCTTTCAGACAAAGTCATTGTACTACTGAGAGTAGTAAGGGCTTTAGTTTGAAAGGCATTGCTGTGAGGCCCAGCTTCAGACACTTCACCTACAACAGGCTCAGCATCAAACGTGTCATGCAGGAGAGACATTTTGGCATCAGGTTCTGCATCATTACACTTTGAGGGGCACGGTTGGTGGACATCATCAAACGTGTTGTTTTTACAGCTAGTGGTCTGGTTAATGATGTTAGATGGACTGTCCACGTCAAAGGTGTTTTGGTTAACATTACTCATAGGGCTTTCAAACAAAATATGTGTGCTGCCAAACACTGACTGAGATTTTGTTTCCAAGGTACTGCTGGAAGTAAAAGTTCTGTTCTGGAGATCATTGCATGAATCTTCTGAAGCAGACCCATCTTGGTCGACAACATGGCCAACATCAGTCTCGGTTACACCGCTATAAGTTTGAAGAGTCGGTGTGGCACAAATTGAAGAAACCGAGGTCATGAAGGAACTATCAAATGTACATCCATGTGGCATAGTCTCATCCTCTATGAAACTCACAGGAAAACTTGAGGGCATGGTCTCATCCACTATGGATTGCACCGGAGAAGGCAGAGTCTCATCACCTATGAAACGCACAGGAGTAGGCACAGTCTCATCCATTATGGAACGCACAGGAGAAACGGTAGGAGTGCTACTGGAAGCCGTTGCATCTATACCGTTTGTCACCTGTGCTGGGTCTTCAGCATATACAGGGGAAATGTGAACTTCTAAATGACTCAAAGACCCTGCAGATTGAGATCTTCTCGCTCTCCAAAATAAATATTTTGAAACTTGAGCTGGCGTGTTGCAGCCACCATTGAATGTGTTGGTCCCAGCATCGCTGGAGGATGGGGTGGAGAGGGACATTCTGCAATATCTCTTCCTTGGCCTGTGAATTTAGGATGAACACTTTCACAGCCTTTATCCATATGTGTATTGGCTAACACTTGTATAAGAGACCCTTTTGTATGTTCCTGCTTCTTCTGGACGAGGGCCTTTAGCTTCTTGAACAGAAACAAACCTTCAGTCCTCACATTCTGCAGTCTTCATCTGCAGCCTGTAAATGTAGATTGAATTAGCAAAGAAGACCTTTTCTTCTTTATAGATACGCTCATGATCAAGTGCTTATGTTGCCATGCAATACATTTCAACCATCCAATATTTAAGCTATAGCCTGCCTAGACAAGGCTTGTACAGTTATGTTAATTCAGCTAGCTCATTCAGCTGTAAAGTAGGCAGAGACGAAATGTCGTTTATTTTCAAGTGTTTCGTACTTTCGTTACCTTCTGTGATGTCATTAATTTCATCGCTGCGCTGGAGAGGAGAAGGAGGGAGTTTGGCGAACGCTTTTTCTCTCCCTGGAAATAAAAACGTCTGTGTTTCCGAGGCTAGGAGAACGCTGACTTATAGAGTTGTTTTTAAAGCGGCTAATCAGACGCAGGCGAGAGAGATTGATCGATTGATTGATTGAAATCGAGAGAGAGAGAGAGAGAGAGAGAGAGAGAACCTCAGCATCACTTGTATGCAGGGTAATATCGCCATCTACTGATCTACCATGTGAACTGACAGTTTAAACATCAATTTCAGTAGCCTATACATAACTTCATAACGTTATATTATCTTATTGTAACTAATTATTTGTGAATATTCCCTGTCCTGTGTAGAGTTCAAGTAACATTTACCATCACTTGCAAATTAATCGTGTTTATATATTGGCAAGATGAAAGGAAAGCCATGCAAATGGCTATAGGCCTACTATACTAAGAGAAAAACAGTTGAGTTCAAAGTCAAATGTATTGATTTCTTAAATTCCAGTACATGACAGGCTGAATTGATGGATTAAGGCTCACGTTCTTAAATAAAATGTACATTATACCCTGCGCAGACTTTATTACATAAAATACTTATACACAGAACTTCACATTTATAAGCATTTGGACTGATTGAATTTGATTGAAAACAAAAAAATGAAACGTAAAAACATAAGGTAGGCTATTGCAAATAAATAATTGTCTTCTCATTCTTTTGTTGTCTTCTTCAATTTATTCTTTAGCTCAGACATCAGTGGATTTCCAAACCTGTTGAAACAGTACAAAACATGTAAGAACCATAAAATACAAAATAAAATAATAATATCATTGTGATACATTGGAAAACAGTGTTTCAAATAATAAGTTATACCCTGGCTGTCTTGGGGGCATCCATTTAGGTTTGTGTTTGGCCACATCTTGCACAGGAGAGCCCTCATTTACTTCTAGTTTTGTCTCAGTCTCTTTCTGTTAAGAACATCTATAATTCAATACAAAACATGCCATTGAAATGATTTATTCTGGTCACATGGAACACAAAATGTTACCTGTCTCTCACAGTCTTCTGTGAGATTTTCCTCTCTCGACACATTTGTCTTTTTTAAAACGGGGAAACCAGCTCCAAATCCTGAAACACAAAGTGGCACTGGATCATTTATTGATTGACTGAATAAAAATGTGGCATAGTAGAATCAAAGAATACGCTCGCGCACACACACACACACACACACACACACACACACACACACACACACACACACACACACACACACACACACACACACACACACACACACACACACACACACACACACACACACACACAAAAATCCTACAACTGACTTACCAGGCAATTTTATTCCAATGCCCAAGCCTCCCATGGGCACACCTGCAAGACGTTTCTTTGGAAGACGTACAGAGGGTTTTAGAGGAGTGGGTTCCAGAGAGGGCATCTGTAGAAGGGCACGGGGGTCCTTTGGTGGTCTTACATGAGGATTCTTAATGGCAATTCTTGTCTTTTGGGGAGTGAAGTCCAACGCATTAAACTGAAATGGCAACAGAAATAAAAACATTGTTTATTGTGAAATAATGTGTGTATGATTTAATACATCTGTTTAATAGAGTAATGATACCTCAAGCTGGTCTCCGGGTGTTGGTAGAGGTGTGGCCAGTTCCTCTGCATCGTCTGCTGTGCTCAACTCAAGAGGTGAAGATGCAGCTTTCCTCCCATAATGTGCATCCAGAACATCACACACATCATTCACGTCTAGCTTTGTCTCAGTCTCTTTCTGTTGAGGAATGGACAAGGAAATCTATTATTGAATAAAAACATGACATGAAAATGTTTTCTGCTCATATGAAAGACCAAGTTAATAAAAACCTGAGGGCAGTCTTCTGTGCGACTATCCTCTCCCGACTCGTTTGTCTTTTTTTTACCAGGAAAACCAGCTCCAAATCCTGAAACACAAAGTGGCACTGGATTATTTATAGATCATAACTAAAAATGTGGCACAGCAGAATCAAAGAATTCAAACACACAACAACAGGTATAGTTCAGGAGTCATCACCCATCCCCTACAACTGATGACTTACCAGGCAGTTTTATTCCAATTCCCAAGCCTCCCAGGGGCACAGCTACAAGGCCTTTCATTGGGAGATGTCCAGAAGATTTTTGAGGAGTGAGTTCCACAGAGGGAATCTGTATAATGGCACGGGGATCCTTTGGTGGTCTTACATAAGGATTCTTAATGGCAATTCTTGTCTTTTGGGGAGTAAAATCCAACTGCAATGGCAACAGAAATAAAGATAATGTTTTTATGTATTGTGGAATGTATACATGTATGTATGATTGAATACATCTGTTTAATAGAGTAATAGTACCTCAAGCTGGTCACCGGGTGTTGGTAGAGGTGTGGCCAGTTCCTTGGCATTGTCTGCTGTGCTCAACTCAACAGGCGAAGATGCAGCTTTCCTCCCAGAATGTGCTTCCAGAACATCACACACTTGATCCTGGCCTTCTAAATATGCCTTCTTGTGCAAATTAGATTCTGTCAAAGTCGTTCCCTCTAACACCACCACTGGCTCACTTATTCGCCCAAGAACCTCAGACTCTGCTTCCTGTGATTTGTCGGGTTTTCCTGAATTAACCTCTTTCATTTTGTTTGTAATGTTCAGCGCAATTGCCCCAAAACGTTTGTCTTCAGTGTTACTGATTACAGCCTCACCTTGAAAAAGAGTACATGTCTGTGATTTCTCCTCCATTCCTTTAGATATCTCCCAGTTAGTTTTCTCTTGTAGGCCAGAGTCTGATATCTTGGGATAAATAACCTGTAATCCAGTTTCGGTCCCCATAAATTCGACAATGTCTGTCTCTCTGTTTTCTTGAGATTGATATGACAATTTATCCTCCCTGGCCTCAGTTGTTGCATCATGTGTATTCTTTAGGAATCCAGTCTGTGTGTATATTTCATGTGTAGACTGGTCCTCTTTAACACATGAGTCTTGTGTTCCCTTCATATCTCTATCCTCAATATCAGATGACTTGACAGAGATGACAATTTCTGACATGCTGTCTGCTGTCTCATGTATGGCTTGGAATACTTCAGCACCACTTAATTTCAGTACTGCGGTCTCATTTTCTGCTGAGGCCCCTTCACATGGGAATTGTCCACCAGCCGTATATCCCGACTGTAACAGTGGTGGTGAAGTCTCCAATATGTCTGTCTCACTCCTTAATGCAAGTTCAGTCTCAGGTTCATCATTGTTTTTTGACAGCTGTTGTGGCTCTTTCTCTGTGAGTTTTGACATCTCTTCATCCGGTCCTGATCTGGTCTGTTCATTCTCTGTCTCTTCTGGTTCCCTCTTAGTTGGTTTTCTTATAATTTGGGGTTCTGTGTTATTTGCATCCTTACATAATACAGTCTCTATCCACATGTCAAATATTTCATCATCTGTCTCATGCCCATCCATTCCTCTCACATCACACCCCAGTAACTCTGTCACTGTGTCAGCCTTTCCATGTATTGTAATTTCTGTTTCCTTTGATGTTGTAAGTTCTGGTTCTGACTTTATGTCCAAAGATTCTTTATAGAATCCAACATCCATGGCTTTTTCCATGTGTGTGGAATGATGTTTGTTAAACATTTCATGGTATATTTCTATTGACTCAAGCAGTTGGTCTGTGTTAATGTCTGCTTCAGATCCTGCAAAAAAAGCATTTTCCTCACCATCTGTAGTCTTGGATGTAGCTGTTGTTTTCATTTTGTGCAGATTTATGATTTCAGTGAAACTTTCTTTTTCTGATGTTGTCTTCTTAATTTCAGAGCCTCCAATGTCTTGCATGTTTAACCCTGCATCTTGTACATCCATTGCCATAAACTGTACCTCTTTTTCCTCATTTAATATAGGCCTAGTTGCACTTGGTTGTTCCATCATTCTAGTTTCAACAATGCTCCCTGGTAGATTAATGATCTGGCTGCAATTCTCCTCTAACACTGTGGGATCTATTGGTTCATATACAAATCCTGTCACTTTCACCTTATGTAATTCAGCTTCAGGGTATTTCATGGTTTCCTCTGATAATTCATCCACATTCTCTTCTATTGTTGTATTATTTTGTGTATCCATGACCGTTCCGCTTTTTCTGTCTGGTTCGTTGTTCATTTCAGCCAGCAGCTCCTCAGTCTTGACCAACAGTTCTGTGTCTGTCCCCCAAGTCTCATCTTGTGAGCTGGCATCTGTCTGAGATACATGCTCCGAATGTTTGGCCCCGGTCTCCAGTGATGCATCCACTTGTTTGAACTCAGCTGTAGATATGTATGCTGATGCCCGAGCGTGAGCTGGTGTTTCATCCATTGGTTCAGTGGATGGTTCCTCCTTTTCCCTTGGCAGTTCAGTATCTGTGGGGCACCGTGTCCCACTATGCCCCCCTGCTACCATATCAATGTGCAGAGCGCTTTCTAGTTTGGAGCTCTGTTCTTCTCCGTGTATAATTAAATGTCCAGCCTCACCGCTACCGACAGTTGTTATGAAGCTTTCTAACTCTTTGCTTCCCACCTCTTCTGGTAACTGGGTGGTCTGAATTTCTTCCCAATCCCCTACTTCCAGGATCCTTTGTGTTGTATCCTCATACAGCTCATGCCTATTGTTGTCATACTCAGGAACTCCCTCTTGAGTTTCCTCACATACTACACTGTTTGGCTCCAGAGGCACAACAACAAGCCTGTCAGATATCTCTGGGGAGGTACTTCGGAGCACTCCCATTATTTCCCCTCCATTGTTGCTTTCAGTTTTTACTGCAATGGGTGTAAGTGCAGGTTCATTTCTATTTATTATGTCTTCCTCTAAAATTGAGACTTTTTCTTCAGGTCTGATCTTGGGAAAATCTTGGTCGGTCAAGTGTGTTTTCCCGTCAGTCACTGTCAGGTGGCCAATTCCTAAAAGCTCTGTACTTTGGTTTTCCACAGCAACATATTCAGTTGTTTGAGTTACCGTTCCCTGCAGAGCTGTGATAGCGTTTTTGTTCCCACCTTCACATTGAGCTCTATTAACTTGTATTTCCATGTTCTCTGTCATGGGCTCACTGACAATATGTTTAGTTCCCATGTCATCTTCCGCACGGCTCTCTACTTCAAAGTGCCAATCTAATTCAATGCCCATTGACATTTCTTTCCCCTCGTCATCAATCTTCTCAACACATTGCTCCCTCTCTACTGCTGTGCACCCGTCCTCTGCCGTGTTCATGTCATTTGCATCATTTTTTAGCAGCGTTTCACCCATCACTTGTGCGCCAACAGTTATGTCATGATCTGATGCAGCTGCTCTCTTGTTGTAGGTCATTTGTAGTTGAGTGTCTTGAGCAAGCTCTGAAGCTGCAGTAACATCGCTGTTCTCATCTAGTATTCCTTCACAGAGGAGCACTGTTTTGTGGACGTCTGCCCCGCCGTGCTCATCAGATGTGAGGTTGTTTTCATCCTCAGATCCTTCTTTTCTTGTAGCCGCTTCATGTTCCATTCCTGTACGTTCCTCTTCCTGCTGTCTCAACATGTCCTCTCTGTAAATGTTACTGTCCTTCTCCGGACTCATTGACATGTACAACTGGCCTGAGTTTTCTTCTGACCCTGAGTGAAGGACAGTACATGCATCTTTCAAACTTTGTGTTTCATCTTCAAAAATCACTTCCTCTCCATCATTCTCATCCTTCACCAGGATATTTACATTTAGCCTTTCATCGTGTGCCATTATCTTGCCAATCTCCTCCTCATGACCACAATTTCTGTTAGTTTCCTCCATGTTGTCACTCAATGTCATGTCTAAACTTGAAACCTTATTTTCATCTCGTCTGGTCTTCTCCTCATCAAGTGGAATGTTTATCTCTGTCAACTGGGCATCAGTAACTGTCAGGTGGTCGATGTGCTCAGACATACCTGAAGGCTCCATGCTTTGTTTTTCCATAACAACATTATCAGTTGTTATCGCTCCCAGCTGAGCTGCGGTACAGTCTTGATTTCCACCTCCATACTGAGTGCTATTAAGTTGTATTTCCATGGTCTCTGTAATGGGCTCACTGACTTGAATATGTTCAGTGCCCATGTCATCTTCTGCAATGACCTCTGCTTCAAAGCTAAAGTCTAATATATTGCTCTTTGTAATTTCTTTGTCATTGTCATGAATTTGTGCTTCAATCTCAAAATCCTGCTCCTTCTCTATGCTCCCGTCCTCTGTTGCGTTCAGGTCATTTGCATCATTGTTTTCAGTTTTTTGAAGCCTCTCATCCACCATCTGCACTTGTGCACCAACAGTTATGTCATGATCTGAAGTAGCTGCTCTTTTGCTGAAGGTCATCTTTAGTTGATTGTCTTGAGCAACATCTAAAGTAGTAACATCGCTGTTCTCATCTAATATTTCTTCACAGAGGAGCACTGCTTTCTGGACGTCTGCCCCATGGTTCTCCACCAATCCCTCATCAGATGTGAGGTCATTTTCATCCTCATAGTCGGACAAAGCGCTGGCCTCATGCTTTGACACGCTTGTATGTCTCTCTGTTTCTTTTCTGACAACTGCATCATGTTTCATTTCGTTACCTTCCTCTTCCTCCTGTCTCACCAATGCCACATCCTCCCTGTAAATGTTGTCATCCTCTGGACTCATTGACCTACACAACTGGACAGAATTTTCTTCTGACTCTGAGCCAAGGACAGCACATGCATCTCTCAAGCTTTGTGCTTCGTCTTCAGTGAGAACTTCCTCTCCCACATTCCCATCCTTCACCTGGACGTTTCTGAACGTTTCCTCTACTTTGTGTCTTTCATCATGTGCCATTATCTCCTTCTCAAGGCCACTATTTATTTGAGTTCCTTCCATGTCGTCACTCAATATCACATGTGCAAGATTTCCAGGTTCTTTTTTATTTACTGTGTCTGCCTCTGAACTTGAGAAATTTTCTTCATCTGGTCTGGTCTTTTCCTCATCAACTGGAATGTTTATCCCTGTCAACTGGGCTTTCCCATCAGTTAATGTCAGATGGTTGATGTGCTCAGATTTATCTGAAAGCTCTGTATTCTTGTTTTCCACAGCAACATTTTCTTTTTGAGTCAACGTTTGCAGCAGAGCTGCCTTAGCATATTCGTTTCCACCTTCACATAGATGTCTATTAAGTATTTCCGTGTTCTCTGTGATGGGTTTACTGACTTGAATATGTTCAGTCACCAAGTCATCTTCGGCACTATCCTGTGCTTCAAAGCCACAACCTAATATATTGTTCTTTGTAATGTCTTTCTCCTGGTCATCAATGTCAATCTCGACATCCTGCTCCCTCTCTTCTGCTATGCTCCCATCCTCTGTCACTTCCAGGTCATTTGCATCATTTTCAGTTTTTAGAAGAGTCTCGCCCATCGTGTGTGCAGCAACAGTTATGTAATGATCTGACGCAGCTGCTCTCTTGTCTCTGGTCATTTGTAGTTGAGAATCTTGAGCAGCTTCTGAAGCTGCAGTAACCTCGCTGTTCTCATCTAGTATTTCTTCACAGAGGAGCACTGCTTCCTGGACGACTGCCCCGCCGTGCTCCACCAATCCCTCATCAGATGTGACGTCGCTTTCATCCTCAGAGTCTGACAAAGTGCTGGCCTGCTCTGACACGCTTGTATGTCTCTCTGACTCGGTTTCTTTTGTCATAGCCATTTCATGTTCCATTCCTCTTCCTTCCTCTTGTCTCGCCAATGCCAAGTCCTCTCTGTAAATGTTACTGTCCTTCTCCGGACTCACTGATGTACACAATTGGTCTGCGTAACCTTCGGACCCTGAGCAACGTACAGTATGTGCATCTTTCAAATGTTGTGCTGCGTTGTCTTCAGCGAGGGCTTCCTCTCCCTCGTTCCAATCCTTCACCTGGACATTTCTCAAAGTTTCATCTACATTCTGCCTTTCGTCATGTGCCATTATCCCGCCAGTCTCCTCAAGACCGATTTTTCTGTTAGTTTCCTCAATGTTGTCACTCAGCGTCACATGTGTAAAATTGGACGATCCAAAATGATCAAGTTCTTCACTCTCATCAGTCAGAGTCCCGGTCACTTTTACAATCAAGTGCTGTTCACAATCATTCTCTACTTCCTCTTCATCTGTTGCCATCTCTTTGGCAACACGCAGTCCAGTGTCTGCAATCTGTTTCTCTATCTCACCCTCATCATTTTCTAATGTGTGTCCATCTCTGGTGAACTGCACTATGTATTGTATATTTTCTTTGGCTGGTCCTACACCATTGTTGCTGTCACACTCTTCCCAGGTAACAGTTGACTGAGGTTTGTTCTCTGCAGAGATGGTTATAGGGACTGTCTGTGTATCCTCTGCTCCCTCAACTTTGACATTACTCTCTTCAGGCTCTTGGCCATCATTATCAATAACTTCTGGCCTCAAGTACCTTCCCACAGCTTCTGTTACGTAGTACTGTGTGTGTGTGTGTGTGTGTGTGTGTGTGTGTGTGTGTGTTGAGAGAGAGGGGGGGGGGGGGGGAGAGATGGAGAAATAGAACAGTTACTTTATATCCTGCAAAATCTTAAATGATCATCACACATGGCAGTGTGTAGAACCGAGTATAGAACATAATTATCAGACTTGATTTTATCCTTCACTTTCTTAATTGTTTATGGCCCAAAGAGAGTTTTTGTGGAAATTGTAGTTAGCCCTTAATTGTCTATGTTTATAAGCATATGTTCTAATCGTGGCCTACTTTAATTTTCTTAAAACATTTTCCAAATATTGTATATTTTATTTTGGAAAAAATAGCCAATTTAACACCTATCCTGTTACCGTACCCCATGCAGTAGGCCTAGGCTAATTAGGCTATCCCATGAGCAACTCAATTAAAACATATTGTGAAAACTCACCCAAACCGACCAGAACATTCCCCCAGCTCTAGAAAACGGATTCGGAGAGGGGTCCATCTCTCACTCACTTGGATAGCCTACTCTTGATGCACCTTTGGTGCTATAGTGCCGTTTTATTAATTCGATTGGTTATTCCATTTGCATGAATACCGTAACCTCAACGCGTGACTATAATCTTTGAAGTGAACGCTGCAGTTGTGTGAACTGGTGGGTGGCGGTGCTGTCCGTTATTCAATATGAGGAAGAATGATAATCAGCTGAGCTGCCGCAATCTTGCGGGTGTGTGGTCGTTTGCTTTCACTTTTGCAAGTTATGCCAGGAAGTTGCCATGTTGGTTTTTCTTGTTTTAGCCATTTTATTTTAAGCTCGACCCGAAATTAAGCAAATAGTCAAACCACGTCATATAGGCTATAGGCTACTATTTCAGAATAGAGGCTATACTTTGGGGGTAAAGAAATTAAAAAATATACATCTTGAGGAAAAGACTAGTCTGCATTGGGCATCCTGATCTGATTATATTTAATGTAGGCCTATACTAGAGCTATGGACCAGAGCCTACATAAATCAAAATAGCCTATAAACCTAAACTACAACTTGTAGATGTAGATATATAATAGGCCGCCGATCTCTTCAAGTTGAATTGTCATAATCAAAGTTATATATTATGTGCAGAAATGATTGTGAATCTATATTTTACAGTCTATGATGTGAATTCAAAAAGTTGTATCTTTTCCTAATAGAGCTGCTGCGGTTTATCAATTAACAGCTGAAAAACCAAAACCAGAAACCATGACTAACACTGTAAAACCCACAAAAGGGGAAATCTCAATTAAAAAATACTATATTTAATTGTCAAAATACAGGTATTTGGAAAAATTGCAAAAACAATTGTACAAAAACACAAACAAAATGTTAGACAAAATAAAATCAATGATTTGGAAGAGAGAACAGAGAACATGGATGGTGTAGCCTATTAGGAACATGAAGTAATAAATATAGACTATAGGCCTATACGTCTGGGGAACCCCAGGGGTCCTTGATGGGGGTAACAGGGGGTCCCCAGTATGTTAATATAGCATCCAAATCTGTTTAACCCTATATACACATCGGCTTTAGCCGAACTACAAGCTCACAACGCGTCGCATTGTGATGCAGTGCCGGTGCGTTGTGACTTCATGCTATTTTCAAAAGAATATTAATAAAGAATATTTTTGAAAAATAATAATAATCATGCACAACACAAATCTTGTATGGGGCACAAAACTCTGTTCAGATGGCATGACAAGGTGAGAACCATTGCTATAGATGACATCTAGGACAGATGCAGGACCCTTTGCAGAGTGCAGACTGGATGCGGTCATCATGCAGAAGACACCTCCTCGTGTGGTTCTGGAGGAGAAAAAAGTGAGCGAGTCATGTCAGTATGGAGAAGTAGCTACACGTTATCAAACTTCCTTAATCTAGGCTACTTCCAGAAATGTGTTTTCAAAATGTGCATGTTTGTTTTAGTTCCTCCCAGCGGTATAGGATAGGGGCAGTGGGTTTTACGTCAGTTTAAATGCAATTTGTTATTTGTTATTTATCTGTAATGTAGCTATGCCTTTTATGCATCATTCCGTCAAAGCTTTGACTTGAATTGTTAAAAAAGAAAGAAAAAACAGCTGATGTACAAGCTCACAGTCACAACACATTGTGCAACACCTTCATATGGTATAAATTTGGGCTCAAGTGGTTAATATGACAACCACTGCACAAATCCTGTCCTGTGCATTTGTATTGCACCCACCCTGTGATCATTCTTTCTTGGACAGGAAAACCACATTAGTGCACAGCAACAAGCTTTTGTTTAGTTATAGTGCACCATTATTTGCTCCCTCCACCCACTGAAAAAGAGAGCAAAACTTGTCGAAAACAGTTCCCTCAGGGATATTTTACTCTGGGTGGTTAAGGTGCGTACCACGTAGGCCCTGGCCCCCAATACTTGACGTGTCCTGGCCGCAGTGGCCGGGTTCAATTCCTGGGCCCGGTGGACTTTTACTGCATGTCACTCCACGACTCTCTCTCTCCCAGTTTCCTGTCTTTTGAGTCTTTACTCTATACTACCTGTGGAATGACTATCAATGAGGCAAGAAAAGCCCCCCCAAAACAATCACTAAGCGTATTTCCAGAGTTACAAATGTAATAAATTAACAGTGATGATTTTGTGTTTCTCAAAGTGGGGTACAAGGACCCGGTTCCAGGGGGTCAACAGTAAACTTAGTTGATATAATAATACTAATAATGAATTGCATTTTTATAGCGCTTTTCCAAGTGCTCAAAGCACTTTATTCATGGTTCATTCATTCATACATTGGGAGGTGAAGCGGCAAACAGTCGACGCCAGCGTCCTCACTTCCCACATTCATACACCAATGGTGGCAAGCTCACACTGACACACAACTTATTGGAGGCAGTTCAGTGTCTTGCCCAAGGACACATCGACATGTGGACATGAGGACCTGGGATTCGAAACCGCCGACCCACGGATCATTGGACGACCTGCTCTACCTCCTGAGCCACAGCCAGCCCTTGTATCAAAGTTAGTTTAACCACTTTGACCCTATACATCTTCTGAAATATCAGATGTACATGATGTGACACACTTATCTGCCATTTCCCCGAAAACCTTGAAAACATTGTAACATTTTCAAAACAAAATGTTTTCAGATTGGGGGTTCTGTGTTCACAATCATATTTATTTGGGGGTCCTTGACATGAAATATTTGTGGTTCACAGTACCATACATACACAGTAGTGACTTTGTGGTATGTGCTCGTGGCAGAGCGATCATAATGTACCTGTCCATGTCCGGTAGACGGGCAGCTTGAGTGCTGGGTGTGTGATCTCCACACACACTCTCAGCTGCTCTCTCTCATCCGCTCTCAGGCCCTTCAAGTTCACTCCGTTAATGTGCAGTGCACCTGGCTGCTGCTCTACGTCCTCCTCCTCCTCGTCACTCCCCTCTTCCGCCTCCTCCTTGTCAATGTTGTTGTTCTCTCCTTCCAACTTCTCGTCAATATATGCGATTCCTTCTGTGTCAAAGTCTGTGACTGCAGCTTTTGTCTCTGCAAAGAAAACACAAATTCATTCAGCTTCCTGGAACAGGAGTAAAACTGATATTTAGTAAATAAGAGTAGGCCTACATATACATTCACATCTTGCCTAGTTTACACAAGGTAAATAATATTGGGAAATTAACACATCATCATTCATCACCATTGCACATTTGCATTTCTAAGAGGTCATTATGCAAAGGTCAATGCTGTGACCTCTGGGAAATTATTATTTAGTTTCCGCTCCCTCCATCCATCAATCCTTGGCCAATAAAGTGGTCAAACTCATCATACGTACTCGCTGCACGTCCGTTCCTCCTTCTCTCGGGCTGCTTAGCTGCGTGACTCGGCTGCTGGCTGCTCCTCTCCAGGGCACACACGCTCTTCAGTTCCCTCTGTCCGTCATCCGCGATGTCCTCCGTCTCGTTGGACGCCAGAGGTGCGAGTGTGTTCCCACCGGCTGACCAGAGTAACTTGGCCCTGGGGTGGCCTCCCTTCAGGAGGAGAGAGAACACTCCGACCCCCTCGCTGCTCCAGCACACAGAGATGGATGACGGGATGGAGGGAGGCGCTGGAATGGGGGGGGGGGGGAAACTATTTTAGTGTCACTCTTATTTTTGTTTCATTATGTTGAAGATGTTTCTTGTCTATGTTGTATTTTTGTTTTAGCACAAGAATTGCAATGCCTTGAACAAATGCACTATTTAACAATAATAACATAGCGGAAATAGCCCATCAAGACACGTGATGCGACATGCTGTGAGCTTGTAGATCATCTGTTTTCACTATTTTTAAAAGATTATGCTGCCACAACACAGGTGACACACATTTTTTTGCTCTTACTTCAGCACAACGGTCACTGTGTGTATACGTTCCCAAAGTGCTTGTAAACAAACATACAGTACATACCAACATCATCGCTCCTCCAGCACCTCTCTATAGGCTCGTCTAGTGAACAGTGCTCCACTCGGCACATGATCCCACCTCCTCGAACCCGTTTGTCCTCCTTCGTTAGGCCCGTTTTGAGAGTGGCGGTGGCCCGGTACATTCTGGGAGATGTCTGTATGGGGCCCCAGACATCTCCTCCCTCGATGACGTCATCCTCTTGGTCATCCTGCTCTCCTGCCCTCAGCTTCAGCCAGGTGACCGAGATGTCGGGAGGGTAGAACCCTGTGATGTCACAGCCCAACGTCAATGGTTGATCTGGGGCGTAGGTGCAGCGCACAATCTCCGACACACATGGTCTCTTCATGAAACCTGGCAGGAATATGTTGGAGAATTAAACATTAAAGCTCCTATATACACAGATTTGAGTGTCAGTATGAGCACATAATGTGCTCAGCTGATTAGCTGAGCACGGAATGTGATGTATGATGATGTATGATGATAAGAGTGCAGCTCACTTCACACACTTTCTGATGAATTGAAAATGGTGGACCCTGTTGTAAACAAGTGTAATGCTTTATCAGTGTGTCGTCCACAGTAACAGTCTTTGAGTTGTGCTTTCATGTGAAATGTACCCATTCTGCAAACTGTTATTAAATACTTCAATCAATCAATCAATCACACATGTGTGATTTATTTTTGGTTATAACACCATGTCTTCCATTCAATCATTGCTGTAGAGTGTTTATTCAGTACAGGGGTCTTCCCGTCAGTCGTCACTCCATCTCTTTAATAAACATAACTCATGTCCACTCATTCTTTAGTTTAATTACTTCCAATTTCACTTGTTTATCCTGTATACTTCTGTATACTTCTCTCTCCTGATGAAATTGGTATCCCGCCCTGAATATGTATTTTGTTTACAAAAGAGATGGAGACGGGAAGATTCATGTGAAAACACACTATGTCTATAGCAATGATTACTATACCAATAACATCACTTGCAGCACCGTTAAGTATAATCTTTCTTTCTTTCCGGACTCACCTCGAGTCTCACGGGTGACGGGTTGTTTCAGGGCGATGTGGTGCACACTGACCCACACCTTGGTGCCCCCAGCCTCCAGCTCACTGCGGGGCAGCTTGCACTGGCTGGAGGCAGAGAAGAAGCCCTTGGCATCAGGCCGAGGGGACGTCAGGGCCTGGGAGGCCACAGGGCTCAGCTCACCCCCTTGGCAGAACCAGCGGAATGTGATGATATCTGGGTGGAAATGGGAGGCCTGGACCGTCATGGTGATAACATCTGGATGAGACAAATTAGAAGGGGACAGCTTGAGTCTGGTTTTGCAGGGACATCACAGCCGGTATTATGACTGAGAAACTCAGTGCACAGAACCAACACCTTTTACTCGATCAACTTCTGCCATTTTAAACTACTTTACCCGAGTTATCCACTGTCTCTGCCATTTGGATTTCGGAGACCTCTGGAGCAGCTGAAAGAGGACGTTCAGCGACATTATGATTTGACAGCGGTAGACGTGATGATCCTTATCACAGTATTTATTCAGCCATTAGAGAACACAAAACAGTATCCCTTCCCTTACCTAGTACGGAAAACCTCTCTGACACCTTCTCCACCACCACCTTGTCCTTGCCTACATAAGACACCTGGCATTTAAACACAGCCCCTTTGTGGACTGAGATCTGAGGGATGAAGGTTAGTGAAGAGAGCAGCTGCTGTGTGCCGCCAGTCCCTGATGAGTGCAGTGGTCCCTGGGTGTGCAGCTTGTAGTATCCCATCTCTCCTCTGGATGGTAGCAGAGGACCCTTCTCTGACACTGGGGATGTGAGAGTGAGACCGTAGGGCAGATGGATGGTGGTTAGGGGGTTATAGAGGCAGTTAAAGTTAGTTTGAGCCTTTAAGGGTCCTTAATATGTGAAGTTATCATGTGTTAGCAGCATTAAAAAGTGTAAAAGAGAGAACAAAGAAACAAACAATGAGGTTGGAAAAAATAGGCAGTGAATGGCAATACGATGGCATTATTCAATATCTCTACAGAGGCCTGCCCTCCTACCTGTGAGCGAGGTGTCAGTGATCGGGGTGTCATTGAGGAACCATTTGGTCTGTACTCGGTCCACCATCCTGCCTTCGATGCTTACTGTGACCCTGCCCTTGTGGCCTACTATGACCCGTGGAGGAAGGATGATCCCTGATACGGTCAGAGACTTCTGCTTTTCTGAGTCCCAGGAATGGAAGAAAAGGGAGGGAGGGGAGAGAAGGGGAGTGGTGCAGGGGGTCAGCCATTGTGCAATATTTGCAGAGGTTTCTCAAGCACTTCAGTTGCCTTGCAAGGAGCGTAGTATATTATGTTACTTTGCAACGATGCCTTGTACACGGTTGAATTCCCAGATTTAAAAGTTTAGAGTTTTAGAGTAACAGTTTAGAAACAGTTTAAAGGCATAGATAGTATGTAATCTTGCCCTGTGTTTTTATAACAAAACAATATATATTTTTTTATCCACCATTGCCATCTGTACCAGCCGTTATCAGCCATGATTGTAGTAGTGTGGTGGTGTTTACCTGCAGAAACACATTGCTCCTTTTGTTGTATTTTTTCACTGTTTTGCACTGTTTGCTTTGGTTGCCCAAAAACATCCCCGTCTACCAAAACCAACAACATACAGTGAGCTAGAGCAATGTGTTTCTGCAGGTGAACACCACCACACTACTACAGTGGCTGATAACGGCTGGTATAGAGGTAATGTTATGTACTGTAAACACGGGGCAACGTTTCACCCTTTTTTGACTTGAGAGCTACTTTCAAAATGACCAGCTCAACAAGATCTACCCACCTGAAAAGAACACTGTTTGTATTCTTTTTGGAAAAATATAGGAAAGGCTATATTATTTTACTTATATTGACCCTATAAACAATTTAGTATTATTTAGTATATGTAAGGTTTTGCCCACTCAAATGGTACCCAATCGTCAGATTGCCTACAACAACTTCTGTGAACAGACTTCACTGTAGTAGCTTTTCATAAATTATATTTATACTGCTGTCATGAAAGTTTATAGTTAGAGAAATTCAAAGTCCAGCTGTCTGCCGTCCAGCCTCTCCCACCCCTCACTGGGGAAAATTCCGGGAGGAAAACGGAAAAGGGGTGAGTTGTCTTGTCCCTGAAAATAGTTTAAATATGTACCTGAGGTTGCTTTAGAATAGCGGCGCTGGAATGGGAAATAGAGGGGGAGAAATGGAATAGGTAGGGTTTTTTCGATTTAATTTATAATGCTACCGATGTTTGTGCACAGCAACACTGAAAACAAAATGGTGCATTGTGGATTTGAGCTGACAGGCGCTTTTTTATGTCAATCAAACAAGTCGCCTTTAATTCAAGTGGCAGATGCAAAGTATTGTCTTTTATATATTGGAATATTCTTTAGGGGAATGTCATGTGATCTACCTGCACAGCCTTTGTGATCTACTGGTAGATCGCGATTGGTAGATTGCTTTAAGGTATCTCGCAAAGCCAGACGATCAGAGATCTCCGACTGCTAAGATACATCTGAGGTATTAAAAATTCAATATGGAGTTGAACAGTGGAGAAAATCTGCACTAAAAAACCTACGGTATGCCCACTGTTTTGAAAAACAATCCTGATACCCTGCACCATGAAGGAACTCTAATTTGCATAATAAGGCTGGCTAAGATCTTTGATCGTCTGGCTACGCTACAGCATGCAAGACAAAACATTATTATGGTATAAAGTTACAGGATACGGTATTATATTACATAGGAGATTCAGTACATTGATGTGTTCTTGTGCTGTGATTTACCATCTCTTCTCCTCCACGAAAACCCAAAGCAGAGCAGGAACACCAGAACCAGAGAAATACACATCAGAGCCACAGACGCTTTGGCAGACTTGTTCAGAACCGGATCCTTTTCTGAGAAGACATAGAGAAAGGGAGATGTATGCATGTCACTTATCACTAAAATTGCCAATCTACAAATTCCCATCGCAACGCTTTGTGAGCTTGTAGATCTGCCATTTTCACAGAATGTTCGCCTATTTTCGCCAAATAGAAGCCCAGAACAGTGAAGCTATAGGGTTCATGTGATTAAGGCTTTAATCCAGAACATATTTGAATGAATAAACTTTGATTTACACACAATAACTATACAAATACAACTGCAGTGTTTGGAATTGGTCCCCATGTTAGACATTTAGACCCTGGTGTCAGGTAGGACACAATTAATGAAGAATGCCCAAGAGGGCATTCTGCCTTAATTAGCTCATCAGTAGAACTTTGGATTTCTTTGTGTCCTTGGCAGGACAAAGAAGTTACGGACAACAGACAATAAATCCTTAATACTACAAATGAATAATTTAACACAATTTAACAGGTTTTACTGTCCTACTCTATAATATTCTGCTTAAAAAAACTCAACAGTTTATATAGCAATCGAATCGACGAAATTAAGTGTTATACCTGGGGGATCCAGTTCTTCCAGGGAGGCCCTGCTGTGGGCTGGGTTTATGACCCCAGGCTGGTTGACTACACACTCCACACCCCCAGCCTGCTCCCTCAGCCCTGGGCCCAGGTTATAGTAGCGCCTGGTACTGTAGGTTCCATCGGGGCTCTGCTCACTGACGGGGGGCTCGGGCAGAACCGAGCCATTATGAAGCCAGGTCACAGACACCTGCTCCGGGTAGAACCGTTCCACGTCACAGAACAGCGTCAAAGGGGTGTCGCGGGATGACGGGGGCACAACAGACAGCCTGACGGTGGGAAGGTCTGAGGAGAGAGAGAGGACGACATGCATTACAGCATTTACATAAAGGGAAATGGGGGGAGGATTACTTTTACTGGCTTCTCCCAGCAGATGGCTGCTCAAGTGGCTCACATGAGTGCACAGGCAGGAGCTGTTAGGGGTTCTTGCTCAGGGACACTTTGATACTTTGACTGGGCAAGCCGAGGGTCGAACCGGCAACATTCCTCCTAGATTAGATGGCATCTCTACCAGGAGTGAGTGACTCATATTAATTAATAGATTAATAAACTGAGTGTGGATTTCAATAGATACATTTGTGGTTATCGTACAGTAATCAGACACAACAGTTGTCAAACGATTATGAAAACTGAAATATTGTAAAAGTAGAACATTTCTTAGCTTTTGATCCCTTTTAGATATGCTGTACTGTACTATACTGAACATAAAAAATTAAAACAAAAACAAAGGTCCAGAGTCCTATCACTCACAGGTGATGTTGAGCTGGAATGGTAGGACATGATTGACCCCAGAGTGAGTGACCTGACAGCCGAAGGTCACATTCTGGTCCTCTTGAGAAGGGTAGAATGTCAGGTTGCCCACAGCCCAGTAATACCCATCTAGACCCTGTTCAGCTTCGACCTCGTGGAGAGGTTGAATCACGATCCCATCTCTGGTCCAGGAGAAGTAAATGGGAGGCGGGTAGAAACCTTCTGCACGACAATCCAGCTGGCTCTCTCTCTCCAGCACCACCCACTGAGACGGGACCGAAAGAGTGGGGGGAGCTAAAGGAGGATAAGGAATAGACAAACATAACTCAAGACAACTATTCAAAGTCAATATATGTTGGCATGTAATACAATACTACTCGTTTGTCAGCCTGGAACTCTTGATCTACATTTTAAGGATTGTTTGGGGGAGTTTCAAATTATTTAAAATAGATAGACCTCTGTTGATCCAAAGCGACATTCTGTTGTCATAGCAGCACTGAAAGTAAACGACACACAATTCTGATCTACTCTATTGAGTAGATCAGAGTAGGTGCAATGATTGATACAATGCTTCTTCAAACTATCAGTTGATTACAGTACAGTTAGGTCTATTACTGGCAAGCAGAAAACTTCAAGGAATGCAAGGATTTACCTTCAATACTCAATATGACATTTGTGATGTTCCGCTGAGTGGAATTGTAGGTGACAGTGCACTCAAACAGCCCCTGTGAGGTGAGGCTAACGTTAAGGACCACCAGCCCGAACGTTCCATTGCGAAACTGACTGGTGTCCCAGCTGAATCCCCCGTTTATGTGCTGCGTTGCGTTTCCGAATGAGGCGATTTCAGAGCCATTGGTTACCCAGCTGACCTGAAGCAGGGGTTCTTGTGCTGCATGAGGCAAGGTGGCAGAGCAGGGAAGGAGTGCATCTGTGTAAGGGCTGACCGTCACCTCAGTTGGTGAAGCTGTGAGCAGAAGAAGAAAAAGGGTTTAAGCTGTGTGTCGCTTGCTGATAATAACAGATTTTTTACATGAAAGATTTATCAAATCAGTTATTGTCAATGAGGGACAATGAATGAATGGGTTATTTTGGTCTTAAATCATGTACAGGGTTAATTACAACAATGTCGCACAACAAAGTAAATAAATTAAGTCTTTGATGGACATACTGTAGAATGAAATGATCTTGGAGAGTGTCTGTTACTAAGACCAATGTCCACACTGTCAGAAAGGAGACTGTACTACTTTACATTGAGATTGTATGAACTATTTAGAATTAGCTTTAAATATTGAGTGTGTCAGAAGTAGAACTGTCTGGTACTGAGGGTACTGATACCCATGCTGAAGATTAAAACCTAAACGTATTTCTACCTAAAAGGGAGTGCAAATTGAACCATTTCTCCATTATCACCAAATTCCAACACCACTGAAAGAAATGTTGTCATCATTGTCAATATACACTATGTAACCTGTGCCAATGGACTATATGTAAGAGACATCGCCCACAGATATAGATTGTAGCCTTATAATGCATCTAAGTAATGAGATAGATTCTGGAATGTGTTTAACCACATAAATCTAAGTGTAAACACACCAAAGACGCATTTTGAAATCAGATTGCTGCCTCAAACCATATCCCAGCTATCTGATTAAGACGCATTCCAATGCAAAGTGTAAACAGGGTGTCTGTCTCGGTACAGTATGTGATAAGCAGGTGTTTCTTTTCTTTTAGATACTAAACGATTTGGAATTAGAACAATACACGTTACATCAGCCAGAGAGATCAAATAGAAATGCTCCAGTAAGTCATACAAATGAGAACACATTGTACAATACAATTCCAACAATTCACATTCCAAATGACTTGAACAAATAATATATACCTTATGATGAACAATTCCTTATATTTCATAATTGAACATGACTCAAGAGAAGACTGTCAACATTACCTTGTAGATCTTTTGTCATAGGGTAAACAAAAGGTCTTTTGGTCTGGTTAGGTGAACAGAGATTCACAGAGTGGAAAACTTTCACCCTGAAGTGTTTATTGTAGCACTTCTTAAGAGTGACAGATAGACACATATTGACACGATGTCTCACCAGTGTTGAAATACTCATGGCCATTAAGTGTCTAAGTGTGTTTACTCACTCTAAGTGTGAATTGTTCACTACAATCAAATAAATACGATCGCAAACAGAACCAATCAAGTTATGCCACACTTTTCTTTAGATTCATTTTCACATTAGGATTTATTAAGGTCATGTCAACCCAGAGCAAATGCCTGATCAGTTTTTTATGTTAAATTATTCATTAAACAAAAAGGTGAAGACCTGGCCATATCAAAGTGTGGAATGAGATATTCATACAGATGACAAAGCTACTGACTTAACAGTATTTGAATCATCAACATTATATGAAAGCTTACAATGCTTGCTGACACTACACAGTTTTGTCTGGGCCAAACAGTAACTCACACGCCATTATTCACTATATATAGCCCTAAGCTTGTGATGTGTACATTAAACTCCAAACAGAAGCATGCTGTTTCCGCAGTTTCAAGTTTGCTTGAAATTACAAAAAAAATCATGGGAGATTACAAGATTACAATATAGTCAGGTCTGAGTTGACACAGATATGACCTAACCTGACTGAGACGTGTCTGGCAAACATGTAGTCACGATTAGATCCACTTCCTACATTTTCATTCCATTGATTTGTAATGGGATTGCCACAAAACATAATTTCTGCAACACTTAAATCGGGAGAGTGCATAATGCACTGATTTGCAGTTGATTTCAACCAACTCCAAAAGCAGGGTATTAGCAGAAGAAAACAATACTTTTTATCATATCTGCAAGGCCATTGGCACAATACTCACCATGCTTTATGAGTGACAGCAGGTAGACATGAAGGAGGACTTTAAACCGCATGGCCAGGCTTGTATTGAGACTGAAGTTCTTATCATAAGTTCCTCACACACCCTTATATAGAGCAATGAGGGGACAGTGGGCGGGCTTGTCTTGCCATTGGGGGAATAAGAAATATTGTCCTTAGGCCCCACAGGACTGAAAGGAGGCCCTTGATATGTGTATGTCCGACTAAATAAATGAGCCCTAGATGACCAATAGAGTGAGAAGCAGAGTAAGAAAGAGGGAGTGAAAAGTCCAAAGACACGCGATTGGCGACAGTGGTCACTTAAAATTCAGATGGGCCTTTGGCCAAGGTTTGGGGGCTACTTTACATTGGTCCTGTGTTGCCATGAACAAACAGTGTGGGTGATCCCGCTGTGGGCAAACGTTGGCAGTCCCTCTTTTCTATTGGGGGGCAAGTTACTGTAGCGGTGTATTTTAGAATGGGAAGGAGAGAGAGAGAACAGTTCGCACCTTGTTGTTTTTCTCCGCTCTGTGCTTCTGTGTAGTACACTGCTATGCTCAGTCCCCTGATTGTGGTTAAATATTATCCAGATGTACCATTTGAAGTTTGGACAATAAAATGTTTATTGCCGCCCCCTTTCAAAATATTCATTAACTTTATTAGCAACTCTTAATTGTCCATGGAACACTTGACTCACTAAATGTGGGTTAATCCTTGTTTGGAGACCATATGAGATAACGTGTTTCTCAAGTGTGTTGGAAATGCATTCCTGTCACACATTACTTTCTGTGGCTCCCTCTCTATCACACTTTGCTTGAAGTTGAAACAAAAGCGAGGCTTGGGGAATGGGGATTAAAAGGGTGAATAAACATGCTCCATTATTCACTGCATTCGTTTGTCTTTTGGTGGTTTGTGTTTGAGGTTCACACATGAGCCGCTTTGCTTCGACCTCTTGTTTTCCCTTCTTTCTTTCGCTGACACCGTTGTGCCTTTCATCTGGGCATAAGATGGAGCACACTCCAGGAGACTCAGACAAGAAGACTGAAGGGAAACAAGTGTTTGACGGAGGGCAAGCCAAAGGAGGGCAGTCAACATGCTTAACATGAATGTGGTGCTTCCTCAAAATCCTCATCGTTAATTTAGCCATTTGCAACTCTGACAGAGTTCTTAACTTCTTATGTAACCATATGGACCCGTACATTTGCATACGCTTTTTCTGTTTGTTTCATTTATGCAGTGTACCATATTGGGATGTGGGGTATATCGAAAGTACTTAACCAGCTAACAGCTGGCCTACACAGAGCACACAGACCTACTGTAAAGCAGTGCTTCTCAAATCATGGTACTAGTACCTGCCCAGGCCATTTCAGTAATCCTAGGGGTACAGAAACTGTGTCTAATCAGTTAAATCTGGAAAGGATTAAGAAATGTTTGAAAAATATATTATATGGAATATATTTTCATGGAACTGGGTAAAACAGCCATTCATTAATATGCACCTCACATGTGAAACTGTCTACAATCAATTTTAAAACTGAATAACTTGTTATTCAGTTATTCAACTTGATTTAAAAGATTAATTTGAGATCTAGCTGTACTTTGAATTGTTTATTATCTTGTAATGTATTTGTGTTTAAATTGTATGTTATGTTTACTGTAACCAGGGGGTAATTGGAAAAGAGAACTTGCTCTCAACTGTGGACCTCTAATATGAACCCCCAACTGACTGCCGAGTGTGACCGTGGACCAGGCCTCTTCATGGAGCCCACCAGAAGTGTGACCGTGGACCCGGCCTCCTCACAGAGCACGACCTAGACCAGACGTGGACCAGGCCCCTCCACAAGAGTTACAGACCTGTAATAGGTGCATGCTTTTGGTTGTAAAGAGAAAAAACATGTCCGTTCAGTATACTGTAGGTGTAGTGCATCAGTTATGTAAGGCATGAAGTATTTTCTTCTGCTCTCAGGACACAGTCCATAGAAAATTGGCACTATAAGCCTAAATTATACATTTATTTTATTTTATTTTATTATGTATTTATTTATTTAAATTAAGCCTAACTGATGCTTTGGCAAACCATAACTTGGCCTTTATTGTAATTTATCAATATATAAAGGATTACCAAAAACACAGACAAAGACAATTACTCTAAAGAACATTCTGGCAGACTATTATGTTGGTATACTGTGGTGAGAAGAATCTAGAAATACCTGTCTGTTAGCATGCCAACAATGATTCCAGTCAAGGTTACAAGTCCAGGGTGGTTCCATCATTTCAATGGAATATTTCCTGATACATTCTACAAAATAAGCTGAATAGTTTGTTCTGTTACCTATTCTATGTCCATTAAGTCAACCCAGACTGTAAAAGTCTGACAATATTTTCTGAAACACCCAATTAACCACTTTCAACCTGGTGGTTATTCTTTTGAATAGTATTCCAACATAAATTTCCATATTATGTGAAACTATATCACAAATGTTCCAAAATAGCAAAAATAGCACATCTACAAGCATAGCGAAGTGTTGTGAGCTTGTAGATCGGATACATTTGCCACATTGTACAACAAAGTATTTAGTGCTTTAATAATATAATATAATATAATAATATTATATATAACATTTTTAAATGGTAGACCTACCATTTTGTTCTACTTGGTCTGTCTCAGATTCTCAGATTTGGTGTTATTAATGCGAGAACAATGGCTTCAATTTATAGCATGCTAACTTTGCAGGGAGATAAGGACTGCAGTTTCTATTACCTTGGATTCCCCCACTGAAGATGTTGCTGGTAGTCGGGGGTTCTGAACTGTCCACAAATAAGCCCTGACACAGACCAAGTAGGGAAAACAATTAGACAATATACATAGAGGACATGTTATATGAGGATAGGTTGAAAATAGGTGAAGTGGTCCTGGGTTAACCTATTTGTTTATTTAGTTAAAATGATTCTGTGTTACGTGATGGTGACGTGAGAACCCAAAGGCACCCCGGAGACAGGTAGCCTCGGAAACCCAGGAGACAGGTGAACAAGAACATCTCAAACAGACTTAAACCCATTACAGACCGATTACAAATGAGACACAGCTGGAGAAAACAGACACAGAACCAAGAAAAATAGACCAGGTAACATGACATAGAAATACAAGCCCAAGATTGATTGAAGAAGTATATTAACAGTTTGCAGAATGGGTACAAGACTGTTAGTGTTACTGAAGCATTACACTTGTTTACAACAGGGTCCACCTTTTTCAATTCATCAGAACATTTATATAAAAAACAGGAAATCATGTAAGGAGGTAAAAATGGAAAGGAAATATATACAGTAAGGGGGAAAGGGGGCGGGGGGGATTCAGATTTTACGGGGTGCCCTTTGAGAGCGTTTTTGAAGGAGTCAAGGGATTTGCATGTCTTAATGGCTGTTGGTACTACCTACAATCGATGACCTATGAATCTATAAATGTCACAGACCTTTGTCTGTGACATTTATAGATTGATAGTGATGCCACCAAAAGCTAGGCTACTATTAACACAAAAACAGGTTTTAATGGTTGTGGGTGTGACTGATTGACAGCCATGTCACCTTACATTAGCCGACAATTTGTAGTTGGAATTCAACATTACATAATGTAGTCTGTGTCTTCAAAAGAGCATCCAGCAGTCATGTTGTCTTGGAAGGCATGGATACTTACACTGCCTATCATTCTCAATATGGAAGGTACAGCATGTTTATTTATTTATATATGTGGATGGACCTGTGTAAACTGTAAATGCACTGAATAATAATTGCACTGACAAAATGATATAATACACATTCGATTTAGATGGCACCATTTCATGGGGCGAAGTGCTCCTTTAAGGCTACCGTGAAATGTGTACCTATGAAAACAGAGGAGACGTATGTGTATATTGCTCTGCTCAGAACTCTCACTTGTTGGGTAATGACAGACAGCCCTTTGTTGTCAACGCATGCAATCTAATGCTAACTACAATTACAATTACAAATCAAACCAGCTGGTGATTTTCACTTCCAGGTAAGTATGCAAACTGTCAAATGTCTGACATATGCATTTTAGCATGTTGTTATCAGGGATCAGTGTTTTGTTGTTCCGCACCTGTAATAAATTCTTCATCCTTTCTTTTCTCCAGGGTTGAATGCTCAAGGCAAGTATCTGTAGGTTGTCCTCCCCAAAACACTGTAAGAGCTAAATAAGAGAAAAACTAAATATCAGAAAATATAGTTTGATGCATATTACAGTATGGTATTACACAAATTATTAATTAGGCTATACATTTCACACTGTATAATGTACTCAATATATAAAAAAAATATATGCTATGTAAACGCAAATACCGTATGTATTACTGAGCAAGTCTTCCTACTAGCCTACTTCTTAATACATCTACCTTTAAAACAATTCCACCAACCCTGTGTGCCCTCATCAGTGAGGTGTTAAATAATCATAAATATGATGCAAATAAATCATACATCTCATATGAACCATGATTAATAGCTATTGGTCTGTGAACAACGCATAGAAAGTTGAAGACGTACTTTAAATATTTACTTTAACACAACACTGGAAGGAGGTCAAGTGATTTTCTCACATCTGTAGTATGGTTAAAAAGAAAATGCTATAATCTTCCAAAGCCATGTCTGATGTTCGTGTGTTGGTTTACACTCATAAACCCCATCAGACTGCGGGGTGGCACCCCTGAACACCAGGATAGTTGGGGGTGCAGATGTTACGGCCGGGAACACCAGGATAGTTGGGGGTGTGGATGCTACTGCTGGTGCCTGGCCCTGGCAGGTCAGTTTGCACGTGAACTTACAGCTTGACACAGTTCATTTCTGTGGAGGGACCCTCATCAACAGCCAATGGGTGCTTACTGCAGCTCACTGCGTGTCAAAGTAAGACAATGCTATATTAACTCTATATTAAGTCTTTACCGTACAGGATCATACATTGTGATATACTATTATAGTGGGTTTACTTACTTTACTAGGATTATTGCACCAGATTAAAATAACTGTTTAAATCAGGGAAGTTTAAATACCGTAAACTACAGCTACATTACAGCTTATTTATTTCCATTAGGGTAGTTCCTGAAATAGAGCGTCGCAGTCCCGCCCCCTTTCAAAACGACGAGCGACCCGGAAGAGAATTTCCCATACATTTTTCCCATAGTCGTTTCAAAAAGTATTTATTTAAAGACCAACCCATTCTGGACGGGAACCCCTTTTGGTGTTTTAACTAAGCATTATCTTATACTAGCCGATCTACAAGCTCATAGCGCGCCACCGAGTGGCGCGCTACGAGCTTGTGGTTCTGCTATTTTTGAAAAATCGTGAAAATGCGGCACAAATCTTTGAATATATATTCTTTCAGAAGACTTTTTATATTATTTCTAAATGGGTTAAGACAAAGCTAACTCGGCTCCTGACAAATAAACAGAATTGTTTGCGGCGAACAAATAATTAGAAAGAATAAAAACAAAACAAAAAGTGTTATACCAATGTACCCTGCCCTTTTTGATCGGTGCCTCCGATGCATTACACACCTATGTATGCATGTATGCATGCATGTATGCATGTATGCATGTATGCATGTATGTATGTATGCCGGAACCGGCCCGCCCCTCTGGGCAGGTTCCTGGGGGTCTGGATGTTTCGGGAACCCCCCGGGGACCCCCACACGGTAACTCTGTCCTTTCTTGACCGTTTCAGACGCGGGGCGGCTCGCCGGAATCGGGCCGACCCCCTAGGCACGTTCATGGGGGTCTCGAAGTTGCCGAGTTGACTTTGTCCGATGATTAAAGGTCTTTAAATAAATATTTTCTGAAACGTCTATGTTGCGTTCCGACTGTGCTGCAGCTGGGCAGACGCGGCCCAGCGCAACACGTATGGAATACTCATTACCAAGCAAGGAAATACCTTGTTTTCTTGTGTTTTGGGTCAGGCTGATTAACCACCTCCACTTGGTCGCCGGTCGGTGGTTAATCAGGCTGTCAATGATTTATCTATAAACAATGACCACTCAGCCATACATTATCCCTTACAAATTCCTAAATAAACAAACAAACAAATAAGCAAAGCCCACTCACCTAATCTCAGCTAAACATAATGTATTAATAATAATTAAATTAATTAAACTAAGCAAAACTATTTTCATTTAGTTCAAAGCCGAGTAAATGGATTCTGTTCCTGGGGAAACAGAGTCTGTCAGGATCCAACCCAAATGAGGTGAGCCGATCGGTGTCTGAAATCATCATCCACCCTGAATACCGCAATGCCACCTTGGGCAGAGACATTGCCCTTCTGAAGCTCAGTAGCCCTGTCAACTTTAACACCTACATAAGACCCATCTGCCTAGCGGGCAAATCAAGCCTCCTCCATCATGGCACGTCATGCTGGACCACTGGCTGGGGACATACCGAGAAGGATGGTGAGTATTCAGTATATCGTTTAGCTATTTTCAGGTGCAGTAGGCTCTTCATGATGGCTCTTTGTCAACTGGGCTTTTAATATTGGCAAGTAGCAGTCAGAGTGGACTTGTTCCACACAAGGCTGGATGACACAACACTTTTTTACAACTCAATGCTGAAAAAACAGAAATCTTGATCATTGGCCCGATACCGGCTCAAATCCCATTCGGCAGTCCCTCGGCTCACTGGCGGTGGCGGCTACTGTTAAACCCACGGCCAAGAACCATGGGTGTATTCTTTGACAATAAAATGAACCTCCAGTTCCATGTTAAAAAGGTTTAATCATCTACGCAACATCGCAAAATTAAAGCCAATTCTCACTCCCCCGGAAGTTACTATGCATGCATTTGTATCTTCCCGCCTTGATTATTGTAACGGACTCATTATCCAGACACCAATTAGTACAGAACACTGCAGACAGAATCCTCACCAACACTAACTGTACAGCACACATAATGACTGCACTGGTTACCCATCGAGGTCAGAGTAGATTTTAAAATCCTGTTAATTACTTTTAAAGCACTTGATGGACTGGCCCCACTTTATATCCTTGATCTTTTAACCCCTAAGGATAATGTGAGACCTCTCAGGTCCTCGGATAAAGGTCTCCTAAAAATCCCGGTGACCAAGTTGAAGACAAAAGGTCTTTGCAGTGGTTGCTCCTACGCTGTGGAATGCCCTGCCTTTGCCTTAAAAGAATTCCAAGTCAGTTGACATTTTTAAAAGCAGTTTAAAAACGTTTTTGTTCCGTAAACATTTTCCCCATGTTGATCTTTCCTACAGGTCTGTTTGTTTTGTTTCTGTTTTAATCCTTGAGTATTGATTGTATTTTTTGCATTATTATACTACTATGTTTGCTTTAACCTGATTGTTTTTATATTGTGTCCACTGTACAGCACTTTGTAACCTTGTTTCGAAAGGTGCTTTATAAATAAAATGTATTTACTTACAAGTAGATTGAAGCTTATGAGACAAATTAAAACCTTCACTCTGGCCTCATAACACCAGCTATGATGCGGCTGCCTGGATCTCCTGAAGTACTTCTGCAATTAAACAAAATAAAAAAATGTCATCTACTTTAATTGTATGTTAGATTTAACCATTTAAGTCTCAATCTCATTCAAACCAGCCATGCCATACTGAACCATGTAGATTATTGCAACCGAAGGTCGCAATAATCATTTCCCCGTCAGTGTATCACTCAAAATCCCCATACATGGGGAAAGCCCCCATATATGGTGCCCAGGTCTTGTGACATCACGCAACATCATCAGGGATGGAGATCCCTGATGTCGTAGTAAATGCGACCTGTTGTCGCAATTAAGCCCATATATGGAGATCCCTGACATTAGTATATGGATATCTGTCAGAACCGGTTCTGACATTCCATATGTTGATCCTTCCCGATCCATCCTTCCTCTTCGATGTCTCCCTTTTGATACCTGTCCATTTAAACTCTAGGCGGGCCTGCCCCAAAGTTATTTGTGCAGCTGTGCCCAGCAGCCGGCGAAAACTAGAGTTCTCAACAGGCCCAAAAATTAAGGCCCGGCCCTACCTGAGCCCTCATCAAACACTGTACACTCAAGACACTGCCCCCGCTAAGCCTTAGATCTCCATATATGGAACTGACCTGTTCTGACTTTCCATTATGTTGATCTGACCACATCAAACCCTGTACACTCAAGACACGCTGCATATATGGCCAGTGCACGTGACCTCTCCCCCTTTAGGGCGAGGTCGCTTCTCGCCCTCAGGTGACTTACTGGTGGTTATCTGAATTATGCAAAAGTATGATGTCTGTCAGGTTTCAAAACAATTAAATCATTTTGTGAACTCCCACAGTCAGCTTGGCCTCTCCTCAGACACTTCAGGAAGTGGAAGTTCCTGTGGTTGGTAATAAGCATTGCTTCTGCCAGTACACTGGACACATGCATAGCAACGCTGCCTATGATACCATGATGTGTGCTGGGGAAGAAAACAGGGGAGCCTGTCAGGTGAGAATGGATTTCCATATCATGTTTGTTATCAGTCACCCCGGAAAGTTATCACCAACAATATCGTTCACGTTCACCACTGTTATTATTGTTATAGCCCATGTGTCCTGTTTTATTATAAAAGATGAGATGCTTTTTTGCAATGTATGTGAATATAGCTTAAACTTATTCAAATGATTTGCATCTGCTACCAATCATTTGTAACTTAACAACTTTCAACATTGAACCATGCACATTAATATACCTTAGAGATGTGTGGAAATAATTTTTAAAAAAGTCCCCCCATTCTGTGTAGCCTAGAAGTGGAGGTTTAGAACTTGGAGTCATGTGATCAGTCAGTGACATCACGAAGATGTACTTTTCAAGCCAAAAGCCAAATTCCAATACCCAAAATCTCAGCCACTCGCTCACTCACACTCGCTCACTCCAGCATGGTGGTGTTACGGTGAAATTGGTGACCTGCTGAAACATGTGACAATCGTGTAGAGTAGACAATCAATCACAATCATGTTCGTATGTAAATTGTTGTAGTTTGTTCATGCCACGTATTTAGAGACCTCCATGTAAAGTTGTGTGAAGTCCACAAGATGGTCACACATTTCGTTAGGTCACCAATTTCACCATAACACCGCCATGCTGGAGTGATCAAGTGTGAGTGAGCGAGTGGCTGAGATTTGGGTTATTGTAATTTGGCTAAAGAGTACAACTGTGTGATGTCACTGATCACATGACCCCAGGTTCTAGACCTCCAGTTCTAGGCTAAATAGATTATTAATGACATAGTTCAATGTTGAAAATTAGTGGTATTCCCCTCTGGGAACAAAAGATCACGGAGGAGGTGACAAACCGACGAGTGATCCTATGGGTGCGTTCGGAAATGGGCACCGAGAATGTGGTTAGTTTGTTGAGTGTGGTGGGCGGTGACGTCACAGAGTGCGTTCAGTGTGCCTAATTTACGAACGACCACAGCTGTGACGCATTCACATGAATCACACCGGACAACCCCAGCTTCAGGGTAGGGTCGCTCAGTGCGGGCACTCGGCACACCCGGTGCGCCGCACACTGGATTTTTGAACGTCAACGCACTGAATATACGAACGACAAGAGAGCACACCAGTGCGTTCAGGGCGCATTTCCGAACACACCCTTTGATACACAGTATGGCCCCTAGTACCTCCTCCTTCACATTCAATAGATCCTGTGCTCTTTTGAGGCCAGATGTAGGCCGATAGTAAATTCATACAGTAAATTATAATAAAGAAATCTCTTTAAAAAAAATAGAAACAAAAAAACTAAACATATTTAGCCACTTGTGCGAATGCCCCCGCCCCCTGTCAAAAATAGCTAAAATCGCTAAAACGAAAGAAAGTACCAAATGGAAAAACAATTACGCTCATCTTTTACTACCTCTAATAACAACCTAAAACATGAACCTTGGTAAAAAAAACAAAAAAAAACGAAGTTGTCCTTTTAAGCCTTTGTCATACAACGAATAGCAGATCTACAAGGTCACCGTGTGTTGCATTGTGAGGTGTTGTGAGCTTGTATCTGGTATTTTTGGCAAGTTTTGACCAAAAACACGCAGGGGTGAAAGTGGATAAGCAAAAATAATCTCACTTTACTGTTGGTTACATTCAGAGTTACACGCAAACTGAGCTGTTAATCACCAATTACACACTTGCTTTATTGTCTCTCTCAGGGGGACTCCGGTGGTCCTTTACTGTGTCAACAGGGCTTGGTTTGGATCCAAGCGGGCATCACCAGCTTTGGGATTCCCTGTGCTCTTGGCAGTTACCCTGAAGTCTATGCACAAGTGTCTCATTTTGAGGCATGGATCAGAGACAACGTGGCTGGGATGAGTGTGAGCTTTGTGACCTTCAGGTCCAGTGGAAATGACTCAGACAGCGCTGTTTGTACCCTCAGCTCTGGTGTGAGCTGTGCACAATGTACACTGTTTGTATGCATGCTAGGTGTGTTGCTTTCTGTGAGGCAAACTGTTGATATGATCATTAAACAGCGCTGATCTGGGAATGTATCTCCTAACGTATGTTGACAATCAAATCCCTGATTCCTTCCAACTTTGTAATTTGAGGTCTTATGTGCATAATGTCTTTATCATAGTAGCCTAAGTAGCGGACAAAGAATTAGAAACTAGTTTCACTCAGGATTAGTATTTAATATATCAATCCAATTTCTATTACCAACATCGTCAAAGTTAATATCTATAAACCAAGCAAAAATTGTAGTTGTACCACATGCTCATGTTTGCCTTTCATATACTACAGTATGTATGTATAATATGTATGTACTGTATGTGTGGTTTCCTCCAATGGTAACGGATCATAATAACTGTAATGAAGATTGCATTTTGTTTGAAATATTTTTCATTTATCTTTCTGCATAACAACCTGCTATATAGCCTGCCCTGAAATAAAAACCACATATACCACATTCTAATTATGGAGTTTGTCACTATCTATATATACAAGTGAGAAGTGGTACCCATACTCATTCTTTGTGCTCTATCTCCGACCGAACCACACTTTCACCACACATCTCTATATGCAAAATAAATTCGGCACGCTCCCCGAACTGACATAGCCTATTTTTTCGCCGTTCAAGTGTCTCATTTACTCTGCAAATATTACTTTTATGAAACACGCTGTTATTGCTCAACGTCAACAGCCTACGTCACAATCGTCATGTTGGCGTCTACCAAAATCGTCATGTTGGCGTCTACTACGCCAACTACGTTCACTTAACGGGGCCAGTCTTTCACAGTGACACACATGTTACATGAACCACGCGCCCGGGATGGTTTCTACCCCTCAATGTCGTATTTGCTGCGCCCTTGGCTGTTGCCACAACACGCGAGAAACAAGGACTTTAACCACGCTACTTGCATACACTGCAACTCGCTTACAATTCGCAAACCTGGCAACACTGCCCTCTCTTACCAGCCCCGCCCCCACACTAGCTTGACTATGTCATCTCGCGCAGCACAGAATCTGCTCTCGCGCAGGACATTGATGAGAGACAGAAGGAACAGGAGAGATTATACGATCGCTATTTCGCTTATTCCATCTAAATCTCTTTATTTACAAAATAAATGACTCGACGATTCCCTTAGTTACATCAACATTGTTCTTTGGCATTCATCGGATTGTGCCCAAATATCACCCTTACACCGATCACTTTGCCTATTTTCGCCACACAGCCAATTTACTTCCGCGAGCGGCCGGCCCATTCCGCCCATGCGAATGCATGGAGAGAAAAAAAAGACGAAAATCCAGCTGTATCGGAGCAGTGCCACACACACACACACAGTCAGTCACACACACACACACACACACACACACACACACACACACACACACACACACACACACAGAGAGGAGTTGACAAGTGAGAGAACGAGACGGCTGTTGCGTTTCACCATGGCCAGTGCTGTTGTAGACAGCGACGACGATGATACACGGAAATAAGTGTGGAAAAGAAAACGAGTGCCGTATCCCAAAGGCAACACGTCAAATATGGGCCAGCATCTTAGCAGACATCACAAAGAAATCGATCTGTCCAACGACGATGGTACAAAGACAACAACACAGCCAACTATATTCTTATAGAGAAAAGCTCTCAGCTAATTCGCCCCGTGCAAAACAATTAACGCACGGAGTTGCGGTCTGCATAGCTGCAGACATGCGACCACTATCAGTGGTGGAAAACGCTGGCTTTCAATATTTAATGAGAGTTGCAGAACAGCAGAACCACGTTACAAAATGCCATGCAGGTCACACATGTTTTCACTCCTAAAATGTATAAAACTAATAATACATGTGAAACGTTGCCCGTTAAAATCGTTTTGTGTCAAAGATCGTCAAATATATGGCCGTTAGTACTGTTAATTCAACATCCGGTGAGGGGAGGATACGGATTGTGTATGGAAATCAGCGCATACAGTGGGTGGGCTTTAGACCGGATGTAAGCCACATCCACTAAATGTACACTAAATAGAAATAGTATAAAATACTGCATCAAATGGTGTAGCCTACTGCAGCTATTTATAACCAGGTAGTGTATAAGTGAAATTGAACACTTAAATTAGTATTTAATACTTGAACTAACAACAGATGGGTCTATATACTATTTGTCTTTTTTTTTTTTTCTTTCTTTTACTTACTTAGAGCTTAACAAGAATATTACAAGTCATCTCATCTTAAAGAAACATTTAAAAAATGTTAGGGCATAAAACCCAAAGTTGTTAAACCTTTTATTATTCTCATTCTGATTTGTTATTTATAGAAAATAAATGTGACTTATTGGGAAACAAGTGTTTTTCTTTACAAACCAAGATATTGGCCTAAATTATAATGAATATAGCCCTCAATGCTGAAAAAGAAGGTTTTAAAAAAATAGATTGCAAAAATTTAATCGAACATCGAAGCAAATCGTGAGCTTCAAATCGAAAATTGAATTGAATCGTGGACTAGGCGAATCGTGATAGCGAATCGAACATCCAATCGAATCGTGAGCTGCAAATCGAAAATTGAATTGAATCGTGGACTAGGCAAATCGTGACAGCCCTAATGTATACATACGCCTGCACGCACACACACGCACATGCACGCCTGTAAGGCCCCCCCCCCCCACACACACACACACCAACATGCGATTCATTAAATAACTATTTCTCCGCACGCGCGCACACAACATTATTCACGTGAAGCCTACAGGGAATTACCGACGGAATGTATATACACACACACACACACACACACACACACAGTCCCGGCTCACACGCTTAGAATTTATAGATGCGCGATTACATAACAGCTGGGCGTCATTATAGCCACACACGTCTCTAACTTGCGGTCACAGTCGCGAAACTTTTCAGTTGTGTGGTACTTTTATATTGATTTAACTGCAACAGAAAGTTCCCATCTCCCAGCCACGGAGCTGAAACAAAAAGCAACACTGTTTGTTTCTGGCCAGTGTTGCCAAATAAGCGATTAGTAAGTAATGTAATTTAATTTATCAGCGATTTTGGGATTATTTTTGTAGATTGAAAAAATATTGGGGGTCCTTTGCTCTTGCCATGACAATGTTTGAGAACCACTGCTCTAAAACAATATTAGACAAAGTTTGAGACACAAACACATTGCTCTCTCTCTCTCTCTTCTCCTTTTGTATAAATTAAATAGGCCTATTCATGATTCTGCTTATAGAGAAGTAGCCTATGTTAGTTTGTTTTATGGACTTGAGAGCTACTTTCAAAACCACCAGCTCAACATACCCACCAAATAAAACTATCATCCCATTGCTGCAAATAGTGACAAAATGTAATTGAGGGGCCTTTCATATAAACGCACATGGAATGGGAAATAGAGGGGGAAAAATGCAAATCGTAGGCTTTTCTTTTTGTTGGTATTTCACTTTGCTACTGATGATTGTAAGCAAGTATTGCATTGTGTGTTTGAGCTGACAGGCCCTTTTTGATGTCAATCAATCAAGTCATCTCAGGTCATCTAAAGCGGCAGATGCAAAAATCGTTTTTTATATTAAAATTAAATATATTTTTAGTGCCATGTCATGTGGTCTACCTGCAAAGCCTTTGTAGATCCTGATCTACCATTTGGGCACTTAACGTCAGATCAGGGGTTTTTCTCGGCCAGCGCCAAAAATGCTCCCCGAAAGCATAATCGCAGCAAATACCGGCCACTGTGTACGAGCCTTAACATGTTGACTACACTACACTACACATAATAACTAATAACCCGTTTTCAGCTTAAAGCAATTATATTTCATTGAAGCAACTCCTTAGCATTGTTTTCATACCATGGATGTGATAAGAAAATGTATCAAACATAAGGGAAATATTAAATAGTATCGGGTGTACCAGTTTGGCCTTTTCTTTTTTTTCAATGGGGCAATACATTGATTAAACAAACGTTTGTTTGATTGATTGAGTTGTACAATGTTATACAACCCTAAACTACTTTTAGAATACACTACACAATACAATACAATTTCAGAACATAGAATATTGGCCAATATGTCAAATATGTAAATATTACATATCGCATTGAATGGAAGCGGACCATTTCTAACACATGTTACAAATGACCCGCTTTTGCAAGTTTTCTTTGCAGTTGCTTACAGACCAGAATGAACGTGAATTCCGTCTAAACACGATGCAAACTAATGAAGAACATAAGCATGAACACATCCATGTGGATTTTTATTCACCAACACCAAAGACAAAAATTGTAGCACACATATACTCCAGGTGTAAAATTATACGCATTTTGAAGGTAAACACTTCAAACTTCAAACTCCTGGCCACGTAGAGTACGTTGCTGTACACATACTGACGCGATGGCGTCATGGTGGCGTTGACCAATCAAGATATAACGTCCATGTTACAACCGTGAAGCGTTACAACCTTGGCGGCTCTCCCCTACATTTGTTACTAACATTAGGTTGTGGCGAAGTAGAAACGTGGCCAGCAGATACTGTGTTTTGGACAAACAGGCTAGGTATTGGTGTTGATTTGGGTCAACTGGACAAACAGCGTGGTGTTGTTTTGTGTCTGTGTTTGAGCGCCTCAGTGTGGCCGTACAGGTCATGTGCAACCTCTTCCACAGAGAGATGGAGACACTAAATCTCAGCTGGACAAACATGTTTGCATGCATGCATCGCTGCCTTGCATGCTGTGTGCTACTGTTGAGTCTGTCACTTACTTTGACTGATTTATGGCATTGTCTTTCTGTTAAAATCCAACTATGTTAATTTAAGAACTCTGGGCATATAGGTCATTGTTTATTCACTGTGCACACGTGTAGCCTATTGTATGTCAGACTGTATGTCTGTCCCACAGTCACAATCCTTTAGTAATTAGGCTGTGGAAATATTCAAGACAAAACAATGCTACATTTCCAATAACCCATCCGTTACTACATGTGGAGTCAACTCCCGCCATTTATTTCTTCCCATAGTGCGTGGCGAAGTAGCTCTGGGATGAGTGCGCGCGAAGCGCGCACGAAATTCTAGTTATTCTAATCAGGGAGCCACATCTCTCTGCAGAATAAATGCGTAACTGTTGTGTGTACCAGTGGCGATTTGAATCCCACTTGAACTTCTTACGACTCTGAGCTAAGGCTACACAATATATCGTTGATTCATTATCGTATCGTTATCGAGGTATGAACATGTGCAATATCAGTATCACAAAACGGCAATGGTGCTATCGTAATATCATATACCGCCAATATATCGATATATATCGTTGATAAATTGTGAGTGATATTGACTTGTTATGATGCAGTTTTGATAGTAATAGTTTTCAATGTTCCAACACTTAAAATATAGAATATAATATCGTATCGATATCGCAATATTGTCATAAATACCGAGATATAAAATATTGTCCATATCGTGCAGCCCTATACTCTGAGCCATCCAATTGTTTTTTTTTTAAATAATAACAAATTAAAAAAAACTATTTTATGTGTCAAGATTATCTTTAACTGAAACCATGATGTGCTGGCAAAACAGCACAGAATGAGCAATTCACACCATGTATCAAAAGCAATGGTAATGGAAATGGTGATGATAAACAGCATTTAACTCTATTATTACCTATCATAACTCTGTTAGTCTTTCAATCACTCACTCACTCTTTCCGTTTGTCTCAATTTTTAATTAATGATACAGAACACAGACAACAAATGACATGTCAATGTAGCAGGACCATAGTCTCTGTTTGTGGTCAAAACACAGCAGGTTCCCAGTGGTAAGTATTCTACTTTTTTAGAACTTTTTTTTTTTCTTTCTTTTTTTTCTTAATACTGGAGTATTTAAAGATTTCAGTGCCTTTACTTCTCCCCACTATCCACTACAATTCTTTGTAACTTTAGTTACATTGTAGATTTGTACAAAACATACACGTACATTCTACTTTTGGTACATTTTTGTACTTTTACTCAAGTAAATTTGGAATTCTGGACTTTTACTTGTAACAGTATTTCTACATTGCAGTATTGATACTTTTACTTAGCGATTATCTGGTTCCATCTCCTGGTGGAACTGAGAACAACAAGGGAATGCACATGAAAGGTGAGTGAAATCTGGATGGGGAGATAATGGCACATATATAATATGTGCCATTATCTCCCCATCCAGATTACAGTCTACAGTACTAGTATACAGTACTATACTGTACGTTTTATAGCCTATATGTGGAGTCAGAATGTGAGAGCCGCATAGTGGCCCGCTACTGTTGTGTGGTTTCCAGAAGGCAACCAGATAGTAGTTGTCTAACTTTATTTCGTATAAACTTGTTAGGGTCCCTGTGATGTGATGTGGGTCAATACATCATCATCATACTGTACTTATTGCAACCACAACTGCATTTCCCCAGAATTGCGCCTTTCTAGTTTCAGTAAATTGTCATTGAGCCTCGTGGCCTAAGTCTGCCCAATGGCCCTTGGGCCAGATAACAAAAAAATAAAATAATACGGTAGCTGGGTACCTGGCATTGCGTGGCTGAAATAGGCACACAGGTTTTGTGTGTAGGATGGACAATTAATGATGATAACTAAACAATAATTGCATTTATATAAACTTACTTTTCATATTATCACACGCCATGATTCGCTCCTGTAATTTTCACAAGCAAAATAATTAAAATGAAAATGTATATAGATTTTCTAAATAAATTGTTTTATTATATATTTATTTTCAATCAATTATTATTAAAATCTGTAATTTGTTTATACAATCGATATCGCTCAACTTTCCTTGCTCAGTAAAGCCGCTTCTCGTATGAATGCAGCCCGTGAACACCACCTTCCACCTGTGCAGACATGCTCCTCTTCTCAAACCTCAACTCTCCAGAGTACATCATGCCATGGAGGACATAGAGGCTCTTTGCTCCAATGTCTTGGCAGCCATGCTGAATGCCGGATATCAGGTAGGGGACAAAGTTAAGGATGGATCCCTTGTCCTGGACAGAGCCCGACACCCCTTGGGCGACCTTCACCTTGTCACCCTCACTGAAGTAGCGTTTCTGGCTGCTGGTATTCTTTTCCATGGCATCCAGAGAGCCCATACCACGGTACTTCTTCACCCGCACGCTGTCCGAGAAATAGTACTCTCCTGGGGCCTCTGTGCTTCCTGCTAGCAATGAGCCCATCATCACTGTTGACGCCCCAAGGGAAAGCGCCTTCAGTATGTGCCCAACGGTCTGGATGCCACCATCGGCGATGACTGGCACCCCAAAACGTCTGGCGTACTCTGCCAGTTTATACACGGAGGTACCCTGGGGCCGCCCGCATGCTATCACGTCCTGTGTGATGCAGATTGAACCACTGCCCATGCCCACCCTGAGAGCATCCACTCCAGCATCGATCAGGTTCTTGGCCTGGGCTACCGTGACCACATTCCCTCCCACCACTTGCAGTGTTGGGTATTTATATTTAATGTACCGGATCATGTTGATCTGATAAACGGAGTTGCCTTGTGAAGAGTCGAGTACGACCACGTCCACTCCGCCTTGGACCAGCAAGTCCAGCCTGCGCTTGTCCTCCTCTCTGGTTCCGATGGCGGCGCCACAGAGCAGCTGTTTGCGAGAGTCTTTGGACGCCAGTGGGTAGTCCCGGTTCTTCTTCAGGTCTGTCCTGGCGATGATGGCCACCAACTCATCGCTGTCGTTCACGATGGGAAGCTTGCCTTTTTTACTGCGTTGCAGGATGCCATTGGCTTCTTTTAGTGTTACACCAGCCGGAGCGACTACCAGCTCCTCTCTCTTGGTCATGGCCTCCTCCAGAGGTCTGCTGTGGTCTTTCTCAGACAGGAAGTCAATATCTCTGGAGGTGATGATGCCAACCAGCTTGCTGCCCATCTTTCCGGTCTCTGTGACGGGGATGCCAGAGAATCCATGTTGAATCTTGGCTTTGAACACGTGTCCGATAGTATGGTGTGGACTCATCACAAGTGGATCTGTGATAAAGCCTTGCTCGAACCTCTTGACTTTGCGGACTTCATTGGCTTGGAATTCTGGTGTACAGTTATGGTGGATTATACCAATGCCTCCCATGAGTGCCATGGCGATGGCCATGGCCGACTCTGTGACCGTGTCCATGGGCGACGAGATGAGAGGGGTCTTCAGGGTGGTTTTCCTGGTCAGGGCAGACGTCAGGTCCACTTCGTCGGACGTGAAGTCAATGAAGCCGGGCAGAATCAGGAAGTCATTGTAAGTGAGTCCATCTACGGCAGAGAACAGCTGCTTAGCTGAGAGTCCATCGTCCAAGTAGTCTGCCATGCTCTTGGTAGCTGATGGTGCACGCTTACACGTTCCCATGCAGAAAAGTCAACTTGAAAAACCTCACTCTCTCCCGCTCACATTAGGACCTTAGATCCTTTCCTCTATGGTAACTGTATTTGTCATCTCAACACACTTGAGTCATGAAGCCCTTTATCCGCTTTTATGCTGACCACAGCTCTGTTCTGATGTCACTCACAATACAAACTGTTACTGTTGTTGCATGCCTAACAATGCTGATTTATGCAGGCATCCTTATCTGCACACATTTCTCTCACCGGCAGTTTCCTGCTGTTCTCTTCCATTGAGATAAAAGGGCATTAATCCAACCAACATTCAGTAGGCCATATGCGTACAAATGTAAGTTATGTGTGTTCTGCAGCAGACCAGACCCACTTCACATGATGTGATGTAATTGTTTTGGAAGCATAGTCAGTTATTCATTTTCATCATGAATGAATCAGTTTAAATATTGATTTCTTCCTGACAATTTGCTGCATGTCACTCCACTACTTTCTTTTGCTTGCTTGATTGATTGATTGATTGATTAGCTTTTAGTCAGAAATGAAAACAGCACGTGGTAGGCCTACAGTAAGACATTAAGGCTAGAGTATCCATTGTGGTCCTATATGTAATCAATTAATCAACATAAGAGCTGAACTGCTGTCCCCCTGTCTGAATCTTTAATACTGAGCGTTACAGAATTTGAACATCTTTATTCCATGTTGGATTTTCCTATTTGTATACCCATGTACAAGCATGAAATCCTAACTATGTCAGACTTTGGCCACTAGAGGGCAGAAGTGTCCTGAAATTCACAGTTTTCTGTCTCCCTCTCTCTCTCTCTCTCAGCTTTCAGAGCCTCTGATAATGAAAGAGCACTTCCTACACTCGGTTTCATAGACATGTTGTGCATAGCAAATTAGCAATAGATATCCAGCAACAAATATAAAACACTAACTTGTCTCTGAAGCTGGTAGAAACAAGTTGCAGGCATGCTTTTGCTCGAGTAATATCAAAGATGCTTTGTCACAGATAGAATCCGATCAATAGTCTGACCTTCAGCTATTAAAGCACGGACAACATATCTGATCCTGAATCATTGATAATTTGTAACCATCTGACTATCAATCATCACTCATTCATTGGCCTCTCCACACAGTATCTCCCTCCTTCATCCTTCTCAAACTCCGGAGATGTGTTGAGCAAGGGGTCTCAAATGTTTCAGTAATAAACGCAATGCAAGTCGTATATTTGACAATTTGGCCATTTTGCTCTGCATCAAGTTCCTGAAACCCTCTTTCTCCGGCAGAGCAGGCATGTGCTAGGGGAAGTATAAATGAGCTCAGTTCCACTGAATGAAGCCTTATTTAGCTGATTTAGCTGATCTACAAGCTCGAGTTGAGAAATTTCAACATGTGTGATAACTGATAAGCTGTTTCCACACAACTGGTATTGTGTCAGTTGCAGAAACTACAGAAAGGAAATAGTCGAGGCTATCTGGCAAACACGGTTTGTCAGGGTTGTGAAAAGCTGTCGCTTGCTGTGGGTGTCAAGAATGTCAGTTGTGCTTCGAGCAATGCATCCACAAAAACCTTTGAAGAAAGGTTCAATGATATAATAGATTGAACTTAAAAAGATTTACCTAGTGTTCTTTGTTACCGAACCTAATTGTACCAATATTTCGTTTACAAGTAGTGGTGCCAAGTTAGTAGTAGTGCCAAGTTGAGCCAGATACATTTATGTCAGACACAAGGTCTGGTTAACTATCAGCAATATTTGTAAATAAAAGGTTGTCCTATTTCATGAATTGCTATTCAAAACAATGCAATCTGTATGATCAATTACATCCAATAAGGAAGGAAGAGAAACAAGTTGTGATACTTTAGTATTTTATTTCATGGCACCAGTATAAACATATATACCAGACTTGGTGGAAACAGTCCAAGGAACAAAACAACATGTGTAAAAACATCATGTGGAAATCTTCACCTGTAAAAAGGTGCTTTACAGCAAATACACGGTGAGGGAATGGAGGCAGAATGTTTTGCAGAATCTTCTCCCTTTCAGCAAGAACCCAAAGAACAGGCTTTTGCAACTTTCACTCTCACTTCTCATAAAGAGAGAAAGAGAAAAAGAGAAAGAGAGATATCTTCATAGGCAGAGCCTAGAAAGGCTTGGACGTTCTGTGGTTCCGGGATGGTGAAGATCGTAGAGAGAACTGGCCAGTGTCCATTCTTAATAAGCGTGGTTAGCCACGAACAGTGAATCTGCGCCAGCGGCGCTGGCTCCAGCAGGAGCATATTTGCCGACACAGGCCAGGCTGTTGGCCTGAAGAGAAGAATAGATCAATATTAGACAATGTCCCACCCGATATTAGACAATGTACCAATATCAATATGACATAATGTGCCATTAGGTTGCATCAACATTAGATAATGAACCCTCAATATTAGATAATGGATGTCAATAGTAGTAGTCACATACCGCAGCTCTCTTCAGGAACTCCTCCTGGCAGGCTTTGCCATTCTCCTTCTTGCCCATCCATGCTTTGAGGGCAGAGGCCTGCAGGGCACGGCCGTAGGAGAAGGTAATGGCCCATGGCCTGTGCAGAGGGCATTTGTTCATGGCGTTCAGGTTGATGGACGCATCCTCCTCACTCTGGCCACCAGACAGGAAGGTGATGCCTGGTGTGATATATGGAGGAAAGAGAGATGAGAAGAGCAAAAATCCTGTGTTCATTTAGCTCTACAAATGGAACCAAATGGAACTTTATGGCTGACAGGTGAGAAGTAAGGTAATATCTAAAGAGGTAAGTAATATCTATAGAAAAAATAGGTGAGGACATAGTATATGCATCTGCATTTTCATGCATGCTTTTGGGAAAGTATGTGTGCGTATGTGTGTTTACATTGTGTGTGTGTGTGTGTGTGTGTGTGTCTGAAAGCGCGGCTCACCGGGGACTGCGGGGGGCACGGTGCGGCGCAGGGCAGTGACGGTTGCCATGGCGATCTCCTCGTTGGTGTACTTGTGAGAGCAGGAGTGTCCGGCGGTGACCATGTTGGGCTTGAGCAGGGTTCCCTCCAGGTAGACGTGGTGGTCAGACAGGGCCTTGTACATGGCGGCCAGGACCTTCTCGGTCACGTACTGGCAGCGCTTCAGGTCGTGGTCGCCGTCGGGGAGGATCTCGGGCTCAACGATGGGGACAATGCCGTGCTGCGGGGGAGGGAGGGGCGAGACGTAAACCACTTTAAACCCCTGTAGTCTAGAGAGAACTGCGACATACTGTGGGGCTTGTATGTAGGCTAATGTTCCCGCCAGAATGTGGAGGCTGGGTGTGGCTGTACTAGAGATGGTTCGTGGTACACGAATAAAGCATCATTGGTGGCCATGGTAATACTGTTTTTTTTAGATTCCCTATTCTGTATGTGTGTCTGTGTCTTACCATCTGGCAGATGCTGGCATAGCGGGCCAGGACATTGGCGTTCTCAATGATGGCCAGTCTGGAGGGGGTGGTGGGGGTGATCTTCATCACACAGCGCCACTTGGCGAAATCGGCACCGTCCTTCTTGTACTGGGCGCAACGCTCATACAGGCCATCAAGACCTAGGAAGAGGAGAGGGGATAAAGGTCTGATTGTTTACAACTTTACACTGAGAAGCATCAGTAAATAACAATAATGGGTCAAAGTCGGCCTAATATTGAGGCATGCATTTGTGTCTAGCGACAGATGTTGGGCTCACCCTGGGTGGTGGTCTCGCCGTTGGTTCCGGCAAGGGGGACAACACCTTTGTCAACCTTGATTCCAACAACCATGCCTCTCTTCTTCAGGAACTCGGGGAAGACCACGCCATCGTCGGTCTTCTGGTACAAGGTCTCGTGGAAGAAGATCACACCACCAATAGCTGCCTCCATGCGCTCATCAGCGGTGAAGAGCAGCTGGCGGTACAGCCTCCTGTTCTCCTCAGTGTTCTCAGCATTGATGCTCTGGAAGCGCTTGGCAACGCTGCCTGCATGGTAGGGAAGGGAGAAACAAGTGTTAGCGTGGGTCTCATTTTATCCTCAGCCATTTAACTTCTGAAGAGAGATGTTGTGGTTTTAAAGCTGTGAGGAAGCCATGAGGAAAGTCACTGGTGAGATTACATCCCGTGCAAATCCCAACGGGAAAAGGCAGGCCGTAATGACCACTATAAGCACCACGTTAAAAAGGGACTCATTTTACTGTATGGTTCAGGGGGACAGGGGAGAGGGAAGGAAGTACAATGTTTTAAATGTGCCCTTTACCGGTAGACTCGTCTGCGGCGAGGATTCCCTTGCCGGGAGCGACGATCTTGTGAGCAATGTCACTGAGCTCCTTCTTCTGCTCAGGAGTGAGGAAAGGGTATGCGTGAGGCATCCTGACTCTGGAAAACAAGAAGAGGGGGAAGAATGTGAGGGAACATTGGAGTATATATTTAAGCAGAAGACACAAAGTGTCTAATGTTGCACTGTATAAGCACTTGTAGGAAGTCCAGACCCAGCACATTATTGTTGAGGCCTGGTTTTAGGAAACATTACTGTGCAACAGTTGCAGAGGTGATTCAATGAAACAAGTCCAACTATCCAACTTAAAAGGATACAGTATGTTTAGCAACATATGCTATTATCTTTTGGGTGTTTGTCTCACAAGCTACTTTTCTCACAAGCTACTCTAAAGAGGAAGTATAATTGTACTCCTTTATCTGAGTATCTTTTGGAGAAGGAGTGTGCGGGTTCCCTTATCTTCGGTTTGTTCCTCCTATAGTATGTCTGCCTGTGTGATTTTGAAACATTCAACATTGTTGCAAGTACAGCTGTTGCAGACTGGCTTTATGCATATGCTATGGTAAGACCCCTGCACCCAACTCCCACCCCCCCAGCTAACACCATGTGCAACCCCACTTTGCTTATGCACATTCGGGTGCCTGTCCTGTCACATGCCATGACAGGCATGTGGGGCTGACCTTTTCTGTTTTCTGTTCTCTTATCCCTGACCTTTCCTTTCCCCTTGAACCCCCCACCCCTCCCTCACCCCTGCTCTTCTACCGCACACACCCCCTCTCCCCCCATGCTGTAGCTCTCTCGCTCTCTCCCATTCCTGTCTGCTGCCACTATCAACAGGCTGGACTAAATATAAACACTGTACACTGCAGCTGCCCTCAGTGGTATAAAGTGCTATGTCGGAGCCAGAGGGAGTTACATAAGATAAGAGAGACTTGAAACATGCACTGTGATGATGAACATGTACAAATGAGAGCAAGGACTTGGTCAATGTTGTGATGCAACAGCATGACTACAGAAAATAATTGCAATGGAAAGTCTTGCAACAGCGTTTGCATCAGTATGATAACGAAACAATTATGGTGTCAGATCACTAGTAATGTAGGTGCCATAGTTGAGCTTGAAGGAATAAACTGACAGTTCTCAAATAAATAAGTCATGCATACAGTGTCAGTAGCCTATGCATGTTCAGGACCAGTAGGCTAGCTATATGCACTTTCAGAAATAGGAGGCACTACCAGTTTTAAGTTGAACTGTTTAATATACAATATAAATATTGTATGGTCTGTAGTTATAGAGGCAAATTAGTTAGTTAGTTATTCATGCCACCTCAACGCTATGTTTACATATACTGCATACTGTTCCAAAGAGAGTACATTGAAAGGATGGAAAAGGAGACTAGTTAACTTACTAGCAAATGAGTTGAATTAAGATTAATGTCTCAGATTCATTGCTCCAGGTTACGCGTCATTTCATCACAGGTTGGTATCTTAGTTTTCTCGTCTATAGCAATTAGCAGTCTGTTGTCTTACTAAAGGCTGTTATTCCCATGAATGTGTATGCTGAAGAATGTTCAACCAATGTTCAACACAGAAAGATTAGAGTTAGAGTCAAGATTAAGATATTTTTGCTACGGCACATCCAGTTGTTCAAGTCAAGAGGGTCTTCATAATAACAGTTCAATTACCTTTGAGGTTTAGGAGAGCTGGGAGAAGCTGGAGGAGGTGAAGATCTGGCTCTAGTCCGCGACAACTCTTGGGCCCGCAGACCCTTGTATTTATCCACCCATTGTGACCCCTCACATTTCAGCCGCCCGGCTAAAAAAAGAACAGGACGCAACCAGAGATGGCTCGTGACATTCAAAAAAACTGTACTGGAGTAACGGGCCGGCGTATGGCAAGCAAAAGGGCAAACAGTGAATTGAATCACAGACACAACAGGGGGAGAGACAGAGAGATTTTGGGATGGGAAGGAGGATGTGGGGGTTTATTGGAAAGAGGAAAATAGGTATAAAAGAATGGAAACAACGTAGACATATAGGTGTAAAGAGAATAGAGCTTGAAGGTCATCTAGAACCACAAAAGCACGGTAACACAGTGACAGGCGGATGTCTGACATACAGAAAAGAACAATTTTCCCCCCAAAAGGTTTTTCCTGATTTTTTCTCTTTCTTTCTTTTCGTGTGCAATTTCTCAAAACTTTGAAACATGTCAGAGGTTTCTGTATAGGCTTACTTACATAATTCTGAAATTAACCTATAATCATACGTTCATGGCACCTAAGTTAAGTACTGTGGATTTATTGGCTACATGCAGTATTGAAAAGAAAATATTATCACAATTGTAGGTTCAGCTAATCGGGTATTAACATACTGATTCAGTGACATGTTTTTTGACACTCAATCAAGGATACAAGGATTCTATGAAGAGCATCTCAGTACCCAGAGGCCTAATCAACAGACAGAAGATAGAACGTACACACACACACACACACACACACACACACACACACACACACACACACACACACACACACACACACACACACACACACACACACACACACACACACACACACACACACACACACACACACACACACACACACACACACACACACACACACACACACACACACACACACACACACACACACACACACACACAAAGCATGTGACAATATTGCTAACCTGCCCTTAGAAATCCAATCCAGCACACTAGTGTGTGCTGATCCTTGATCTTTTCGTGACCTTTTTCATTAGGCTAACTGGCATTATGAAGTGGCCTGAGGCGGTCTTGGTAAAGGTTGCACATGGACAAAGTTAGCCTGTCACCTACTGTGAACTTGTTGCATTTATTTCTCTCTGAAATTGCCAAACACTTTCCTCCAACCATTTTTAACATGGCATCCATGTTTTGGGCAATTGACTATAATTATTAAAAAAAACATTCACTTCCTAAATGGAGACTGTTGGTTGAATGAGTCCGCTTTTAAGAACAACTTAAGTCCTATTAAACATAGTGTCAACTAGAACTGCACTCTGTTGAGTGCATACTTGCTTGTTGCACACTAGTGCGCAAGCAGAGCGCGCAAGTACTTTCGACGGATATAAACTGTCAAATCTCAGTATCTCTGTGAAGGAACGTTTGAAATTTCTAATTATTAGGTGTAAAAAACATATTGTCATTACGTCACCATCGAAAACCAATTACACTCTGGCATTGGGTCCTTTAATCCACATATTTCTTACGTCATCATTGAGAGCTAGTTATACATATACTACAGTATACATATGTACAGTATATGTAATTTGTAAGTTGATTAGCGGTATACTGTGGTTACTTTGCACCTACGCACCGTCCCAGCCAACCCGCCACTTTTGATGCGTATGCACCGTCCCAGCAAATTGTGCCTGATACGGCAGTGGTGCCAGATTACATGCATGTATACACAGGAGCATTACCTTTAATCCTCCCAACACTAAAACATATCGTCATTACGTCACCATCGAAAGCCAATTACACTCTGGCATTGGGTCCTTTAATCCACATATTTCTTACATCATCATTGAGAGCTAGTTATACATATACTATGTATATGTAATTTGTAAGTTGATTAGCGGTATACTGTGGTTACTTTGCGCCTACGCACCGTCCCAGCCAACCCGCCACTTTTGATGTGTATGCACAGTCCCAGCAAATTGTGCCTGATACGGCAGTGGTGCCAGATTACATACATGTATACACAGGAGCATTACCTTTAATCCTCCCAACACTAAAACATATCGTCATTACGTCACCATCGAAAACCAATTACACTCCGGCATTGGGTCCTTTAATCCACATATTTCTTACGTCATCATTGAGAGCTGGTTATACATATACACACCATGTAATCTGGTCCCAGCAAATCAGGCACAATTTGCTGGGACGGTGCATACGCATCAAAAGTGGCGGGTTGGCTGGGACGTTGCATACGAGTCCCGGGCGAAACTATTACTTGTGCGCTCTGCTTGCGCAAGTAATAACTGATCTATAAGCACACATTGTGTTCATAACACCACAGTGAAAGTGGTTAAAGATGTGATAATCAAAATGAATTCATGCTATTGTTGCTGTGGGGCATAAACATATCTTATTTCCATATTTTAACGTTTTGTGTTGTGTGTGAAACCCAGTGAGAAGGTCAGAAACCTGCAGGTGGATGTTATTATAGATGCAGATCTGACATTCAAAAATCTATCGCTAATTATTATTAGGAATACATAATATCATACAAAAGACATTTTTACAATATTTGTCACAATCTCTCTGGAAAACTGCTCCAACAGGTTAGATTACTGAACTTTTGCTGAACTTCCCTAAATTTGAAGACTCATTCACAATCCTGCAGCTCAATGAGTGCTCACTCAGCCATAAAGAAATGTTAATCCCTAGACTCCTTCAAAACCACTCTCAAAGAGCACCTACGGACAACTGCAATTTAAAACAAAGTCAAAGTCCCCCCCCCCCCCCCCATACTTTACATGTTTTCCCCATTTTTTTTCCTTTAACTGTATATACAGTATATGATTGATTTTCATAGAAGTGTATACATTTGTACTTCTTTAAATGTTCTGGTTTCATCCTCGTAGCAGTTTTTGTATTGACCTGTGCTTTCACATTCTACATACTGGGAATAACATTTTCAATCAATGAATCAATCAATCAATAGAACACATTACTCCAAAATTTACTGTAGCAAATTAAGTGATCTTCATTGGCTGATTTCAAAATACTACTTATTGATTCTATGTATCTATCTGTATCTATCTACTTTACTGTATCTATACCTACCTACCTACCTTCCTTCCTTGTGTATGATTACTCTATCAATTCAAACCAAAAAGAGGATCAAATGAGATGGGAAAGGGGAAGTGAACACAAAAAGGAGACCTACAGTAGAGCTGGAGAGTTGAAACCCATTTCCAATATAAAACAAAATGTCCATACTGGCCCCATTGCATGGTCCTGATAACGGCTGATAATGCATATTCTATGCACTGATAACACTCGAATGGGGCGCATAAAACATGACTATCTATTTTATTGCACTCAAGGCCTGATGGAGGAAACCATTTAGAGACATCTAGAGGCATGTGGAGACATCTACTGTTAGAAAAGGCGAAGCACAGTCAAAATTGATCAATAGAAATCATTTTAGAAACTAAATACTGTATTTCTTGTACTTCCATCTATATATTATTAACATACATCTTAAAAGCGTTACCACAGCACTCAATAATTCGTGTCTACTTCACCACAGCCTGTTGGCACTGAATAAAAATAACATGGTCAGCAGCAACCACTTCCTTTTGTCTCATCAATCATGTGTTATCGTATGTGTTCATCTCTTTCAGAGACTCATGAAACTGTCAGCTTTCTGTTACATTGCAGCAGCTAAAGCATTTTTATCTCTGCCAATAGGCCGGAAGTTTATGTTTTTGACTGTCCAAAAATCTTTGAAAAACTAATCTATAATCAGCTCTCACAATATCATTTTTTTCAATATCTGAATATTTATGGGTCCCTCTTGAAAATGAGATGCTGCATCTCAAGGGGCTGTCCCTTCAATAAAAATCTGAAAATCTGAAATCTGAGTCAAGGGATTCACATGTCTGAATGACTGTTGGTAGGGTGTTCCACACCAAATTAATTTCGCTCTTATATGCCACCAAATGTTTTGGTGGCATATAAGAGCGAAATGAATTTAGTCCCTCGTTTGTGCAGAATATGTGGTTTGTTGAACTCCCTCTGGTGTTGTGGGTGTGGACTTCGTTGACATTAAGGAAGTATTTAGACAGGTACATGGGTATCTTGGTGGTGTATAAAAAATCTGGGACCCATTGCAAGATGTTGTAAATTAAATGACGGGATTTCTCCATATAAATAAATCGATCATTTCAGTAGCAAGAGCATCAAAATGTCTTCTAATCAGGCCTGCAGTAGGCTATGCACTGGACAAATATGCATATTATTTAAATAAACTAGAAATACCAGGAAATTACAGAGGGAGAAATCTACTTTTAACTACCACCCGAGTTTATGTTGCACAGTAAGACTACGGTCATTAGTATTGACGTTAAGCCGTGTATACTTACTGTATGTTCAACAACATAGCCATGCAAAGTAACATTGACAGCTATGAGGTAGCGAAAGCTTGACCTGCATAGCAACTATTTGTATTGGCATTGAACATGCTTTTTGGGGTGGGATTTGGGCTAAGAGGGTCATTGAATATTCAAGATGGCCACAATTTTTAAAGATGGCAGCCATTCACTTGTATGACTGTCTGATATGGTAAATGGTGCATTTATATAGCGCCTTTATCCAAGGCGCTTTACATAGATTGTGCATTACATTCATACACACATTCATACACTGATGGTGGCGGAAACCATGCAAGGCACCAACCAGCACATCAGGAGCAATTAGGGGTTTGGTGTCTTGCTCAAGGACACTTCGACACTAACTCTGGGGAAGCCCAGGTTCGATCTAACAACCTTGTGGTTCCCATCCAGCCACTCTATCCCTGAGCCACCGCTGCCACATATGGGTGTTCTCGGTGTAAAATAGGTCAATTTTTATGATGCATAATGGTAATGAATATGGTGTGAATCTGGTACTGACTCTATGGTAAATGGTGCATTACAGACATTGAGATCCTCAGAGGAGGCCCTCCTACAGAGGAGGCCCTATACTGGGTGACCAGTCTTTTGCCAAGCGGATGGGCGTAAACGTATGTGCAGATCATACCCTCTGTGAATGTGTGTTTCACTCTCATTTCTCCATTTACTTAGCAGCTGTAGCTATATTATTCACTGTGAATAGGAAGCAGAAAGGAGTTGCTCACCAGGAGAGGATGGGTCATCACGCTTTGCCTTGTGTGATCCTTTGTGAGTATATAATATTGAACTATAGTTTTTGTTGCTGTCTGCAAGAAACCTGCAAGGTTTTTGATATTTCTTTCTTCATAAATCAATGAACACCCTTTACGTAGACGAAAACTCAATTGGATCCTCAAACTAGCTGCCAAGCCAGCTAAATACACCCACTTACTCACTTAGTCTTTTTTTTCCTTTTTTTTGTTCATAAATGTAATTAAATTAAAATTAAAATGGCTCCTAACTCCACTTGAGCTGGAGTTTGGAGTTACATGGTTTCTTCAGCGCAATATCAACTATTTCAATGAATATGTAGTGGCTGTACTTAAAATGTGTTCAAGTTGAGCTGAGTTTGTATACAGTAAAGCATGTATTCTTTTTTAAATGCAACAGCTTTTCATCAACTGGGATTTTAGATTATGTTTAGACAGATGTGCTGTGTAGACAGTTTGGTGCAGATTGCTCAAACTAAATCCTAGGAGTAGGGATTTAAGAGATTTCTTTGTATTATTCAAAATGTTGGAATATTTATGATGAACTGTAAAAATTTCATTTCTACAAATGGGGCATGATTTATGCCTGTTCAAATCTTCCGTTTTCAATCACAAATTTCAGTGCGAACTGACAATAAAGTACTATATCATATGTTGATACTTCCCCATCCATCCTTCCTCTTCAACGTCTCCATTTTGACTGTTACTTGACAGTTTCTTTCTTGGCTTTGCGCTGTTGTCTCTTCAACATGGCATAAGATATTCTGCTGTTCTCAACTTCTCACAGAGAACAGCACCCTCCTGGACGTTTCTTCTCCAGGCCGGCCGATCCTTGTCTAAGTGTTCCCAGTTGTTCAGGTTGATCTTAAAGCTCTTCAAGGAGGATTTCAGAGTGTCCTTGTAGCCTTTTTTGGGGCCACCTTGTGCTAGTTTGCCACCTTCCAGTTCACCAAAGAAGACTTGTTTTGGCAATCTTGTACAGGGCATTCTCGTCACATGGCCAGTCCATCTCAGCTGGGCTGTTGCAAGCAAGGTGGGAATGCTGGGCAAATTGGCCTTGTTGAGGACTCCTCAGCAGTTTTCTTAGACAGCTCAGATGGAGATCGTTCAGTTTTCTGGCATGACGTTGGTAGACTGTCCAGGTTTCACACACATACAAGAGTGGTAGTACGACAGCCTGGTAGACCTTCAGTTTTGTCTCCTGCCTGATGCCACTCCTTGCCCACACTGAGTCACATAGGTGTCTAAAGGCTGCACTGGCCTTGCCGATCCTGATGTTTATTTCCACATATATCTATGTGTACAGCACGAGACAAAGTACTTCCAAGGTAAGTAAACTTGTCAACTGCTGAAAGCTTTTGGTTGTTCACATGGATGGTGGGCTCAGTGTAGGGTTTTCCTGGAGCAGGTTGATACAGGACTTCAGTCTTCTTTATACTGATTGTTAGGCCAGAGTTGTTGCAGGCTGAAGAGAAGTTGTCCATTGAACTGGCAACCAGAGCACAGTAAATCAGCAAACAACAGTTTGCGAACTGTGACACGTCAAAACGGTAGATGATGTTAATACCAGTGCTGTTGTTCTGGCATGAGTCTTGCAGCATGGCAGAGAACACCATGCTGCAAGACTCATGACTTATTGGTACACAATATAACATATATCTTAATTACTTTATGTTACTTTAATGAGCTGTTCTTCCTTGTTTTCAGTGTTCCAAGCTGCATTTGCTTTTAACATTGATCCTGTGGTTTGGAACTCCTTGAGAGAACCTGTTGATGGATTTGGATACAAGGTGGTTCAAAGACAATCAAGACAATCAAGGTCTGTGACTGAACTCAAGTCTAAACAGTCGTTAATTGCCACTGGATAAGTTTAATGACATTTTTATTTCTGGGTGTATTAAATATTTTGTTAACACTTTTCAGCTTACTGGTCAGTGCACCCCTTTCACAGACAGGAAAGGACAGGAACGGCACAATATATAAGTGTTCTACAAAGGAATGCCTTCCCATGTCTATTAAAGGTAGGCAACAACAAAGGGCAGCAGCAACATTTAAAAAAAAAATCATTGCATTCACTCATTCATAAGGGACGGCAAAACGTTGTTCAAGAGGTGACTATACGATTTGGATATATGTAAGATAACAAGTAGGCCTATAGAGGAATCCTGACATATTAAGATGATATTCAGAAATATTTCTGTGTACAAAAGTGTGTTAAAAGTGTGGTTGTTTAAACTCATGATACTAAAATGACAATATTACAATATAAATTAACATTGACATTTATCTTTTCGTCTGCCTTGTGTTGTTATTTAATGTTAACTACAGTACCAGAGTTTGCAGTCAACATGTCCCTTGGCTTGACAATGACAAATGACCCTACCACAGGAAAGACAATTGTGAGTTAATTAACTGCAGTCTTATGAACTTAACTGCAGTCTTATGAACTTG